>NC_133753.1:30333584-30958584 GCF_036562045.2 Rhinolophus sinicus | reverse complement strand
AATGCCTATCTTGCATATTTTTGGGACCCTTTTAAAGTAAAAGGATGTCAAGTTTGAAATCCAAAATTAGGAGTGGGGCCTTGAAAGGGCCCTGTGCAAATGAGGGGCCCTGAGGCTGAAACTAAGCCTACTTCTGTTCACAGGGTGTTCTGAGGTTTATAGATAAAAACATGAAGCCCTAGGCAGTGCCTGCCTTCTGGTGGGTGCTCTGTAAGAGGTAAAGCTGTCTGGATGAAGACTCTAACACTGAAGTATTTACTGAAAGGTACATAGATATGTTTGCAATGCATAGAATAATGTCTGGTAGGATACATTCCATGGCAGGTTGCTAGTTGTTGCCTTGACATCCATTTTCCCCTTTCTTTTCCGCAACAAAAAATTGACTTTTTGGAGGCATGGCTATGTACAGCTCAAGCCCAGCACCCCAAGCATTTCTTGCGGTGAGGTGTGGTCCTAAGACTAAGTTCTGGCCAAAGAAGTATAAGCAAGGAGGTATAAGAGACTTCTCTAAAATCTTCCTATGAGTTGAATTTAGTCTTCCCAAAATTCATATGTTGAAGTAATCCCCATCAGAATATGCCCTTTTTTGGAAATAGGGTACTTATGGATGTAATTAGTTAAGATAAGGTCATTGGGGTGGGCCATAATACAATATGAATGGTGTCCTCATCAAAAGGGAAAATTTGAACACATACCACACACACACACACACACACACACACACACACACGGAGAACCCCACGTGAAGATCAAGGCAGAGAATGCGCTAGTGCTTGTGCAAGCTAAGGAACATCAAAAATTTCCAGCAAATTGCCAGGAGAAAGGAGAGAGACATGGAACAGAGATTTTTTTTCCTTACAGCCCTCAGAAGAAACTAAGGTGGCTGATACTTTGATTTCAGACTTTTAGCTTCCAGAACTGTGAAACAATAAATGAATTTCTGTTGTGTAAGCCACTCAGTTTGTGGTACTTTGTTATAGCAGACCTAGCCAACTCATACAGAGAGATATGCCCTCTTCACTTTTTCATCCTGCTGCCTGGAATGCAGATAAGAAGGCTGATCCTCTGTTAGCCATTTTGGTCGGTGAGGATGAGGGCCATATTCACAGATGGTAGAGCAGAGACCTGGAAGGAGGCTGGGACCCTTTAAGAGCTGCCACACTAGCCCTGGACTGCCTACTTGGGATTGTTTTCCTGAAAATTAAGTAAACTTGAAGATTTTGTTGTTCCTGTTTTGTTCATTTTTTTTGAAACATGTAGTTGAACATATTCTTGATTGATACACAATTTTGATAAATTAGTTATTCTTTGGGGAGAGGACTAGGATTGGAATACCAGTGATAAGGGAATTTCAGCTTTATCTGTAATGTTTCAAGTTTGACATCAAGAATTTATTCATGTAGTTTTTGTAACAAAAATAAATTTATTTTATAATAAATTACAAGAGAAAAAGGAGAGATAAGAACTTATACATTAAAAAAGACGTAAGAAATATATCAACAAATTGCAATGGATGAATCTTGATTTAAGCAAAAAAATTTTTTTTAAATTTATGAGGTAATCAGGGAAATTTTAATGTTAACTGGATATTTGATACTATGGAATTATTGTTAATTTTTATGTATGCTAATAATATTGTAGTTATACATTTTAAAGAACGCTTGTCTTTTAGACTCGAAAACATGTTTTTCAACCTCAGCACTATTGTTATTTTGGGCCAAATAATTGTTGTGGGGTGCTCTTTTGTGCATTGTAGAATGTTTAGCAGCATCCCTGTATTATACCCACTGGGACGCCAGAGGCACCCCCTCCCTCCCATACACACACAGACACACAAATTGTGACAATCAATAATGTCTCCAGAGATAGCCAGATGTCTCCTTGGGGGCAAAATTATCCTGGGTTGAGAAGTACTGCTCTAAAATTTAGAGAAATTTTGGGGCAATTTACTGGAATATTTATAGGTGAAATGATTTCATGTTTGGGTTTAGCTTCAAATTAATCCAGGTGAGGGGAGTGGGTAAAGTGTTCCGTAATGAAAAGTTTAAAATACGGTACATCAAAAAAATTTTGAGGGAGGCCGGATGGCTCAGTAGGTTAGAGCGCGAGCTCTGACCAACAAGGTTGCCGGTTCAAGTGCGTTTAGATTGAAGGACAACAACCTGACTTGGAGCTGATGGGCCCTGGAAAAACAGACTGTTCTCCAATAAAATTTTACCCAGAAAGATATACCCAAATTCAAAACAAAAACATTTTTTTTGTAAAGTCTGTTTGGACTTCTCTTTTTTTCAATATGGTGGACTCATTCTAAAATATTTTCTCACTATAAAATCTGTATATACTAAATAAAATATAGTAAGTATTTACTTTCCATGGTCCAAGATCTTGTCTCATGCATCCTCTGTAACCATTAAGCTCTAGGCTCTAGGTTCCAGATCTGACTGTGGGCTGGGCAGACCCTCTCTCCCACATCACTAACTCCCACATCACTAACTCAGCTCCAGCCTCACATCCTTAGCCAGAGGCTCCTCTTGGGCCTTTTTCAGTTGCCTGGTGACCTAACTCCTGAGGCACGCCTCCCAGCTCTTTCTCCTCCCCCAGTCGCCAAGCTCCAGCCAGCTTCACTGGGTCCTTGCCTTGCTCATCCCTCAGAGTCCATTAGCTTCCTGCTGACTGTTTGCAGAAGCCTTGTGTCCTGGCAGAGCACCAGGCCATCCCACTCCCTTTAAACACACACCACACTTGCATCCACATTCTCTACCAGCTGCTGCACTTGGCCACCTGCTCAGGATACTCTAAACCTCCATGGTGCTCACCTGGGCATCTCTGACTTTCAGGCCCACCTGGTCCTCCCAAGGCCCTGAGCCTTCAGCAGTTTAGTCAGGTGTCCCTCATGACATGGGCTATGAGGTATCACCCAAGTCCACCAGGGGTCAGTCGGAGTATAGGTCGGAGGAGGGGCTTCTGAGCTGGAGGCAGCTGAGGGTTGAAAGTTCTCTGCTGAGGGGCCTCAGTGGGGGCTGCAGGCTCAGCTCCCAGCACGAGGTCTGAGGGGCAGTCGGCTCTGGTCCTGAGGTGCCGAGGGAGTCCGAGGGCAGCTGAGATGCCCCCATCAGTGCCGGAGGCAGGTGCAAGCGGCTTGGGGACAGAGTCAACCAGGATTGCAGACAGTCTTTGGACAGCACAGCAGAGCAATGTGGGGTAAGACGGGTCTGGCTATTTTTAGACGGACGCTGTTGCAACCACAATGACAGTTTCCAGAGGTGGGTGGTATGTATGTGGTAGAAGGATCTTTGAGGTGAGGGGGTGGCAGGCGCTTGAGCAACACCACTTCCTCTACCTTTCTGAGTGTACCTCCTCAGGCCACCAATCCTGGGTCGGCCTCATTGTTCTGCCCCTTAAAGCAGTAGAATGAGTTGAAATCTGGCCGCCTACTTGCCAAGGAGGCGGTCATGGTCGCTGGTGAGTTTCCAGTGCTTTGAGAGCTACGGTAGGACTCAGCATGAGCAGCCATTTCCCTCCTCCTCATAGAAACTGAATAATGGGTGGGTTTACAATAGCACTTAGGAGTTGGAGAGCCATGGGTTCAAATCTCGGATCCTCCATGTATTATTAGTTGGGTGAAACAGTGGACGAGGTAGTCAACATCTCTGTGCCTCACCTTACCCACATGTGAAATGAGGATAAGCCTGCCTACTTCATAAGGTTGTTGTGTGAGTATTAAATGAGTTACATATATATGCACACACATAATAAATTTTAAACACACACATCATGCAGAAGCACGACAAAAAGCGTAGTATGACCTCTCAATTGTTTTCCAACTCCTGTTGTTAATGAAGCTCCTTTCACATCTGAGAGGTGGGGGATTGTCCTCAGTCTACACCGAGGCTCTTCTTTCCCCCACGACCTCAGTCGATACCTACTTGTGATATTTTAGGGTCAATAATACTGCCTGTGCCCCTGGCCACAAATGTCTATAACACCTACAGTTTATTGAAAGCCTGCTCATAGAGACAAAGACCCTTTAAAAAAAAAATTTATTGGGGTGACAATGGTTAGTAAAATTACATAGGTTTCAAGTGTACAATTCTATAAAGCATCATCTGCATATCACATTGTGTGCTCACCACCCAGAGTCAGTTCAAAGACGCTGTTAATCCTCAAGTCCTGCTGTCAAGCAAGTGAAGTAGACCCAGAAAAGGGAGATTGCTGACTGGTAAGGGGGAACAGTGGAAAGCCATTTAAGTTGGAGCAAAAGCATCATTGAAATAATCAAATATAGGCACAATAGGACGAAATGTTTTTAAAATGGAGACCTGTTGGTTACTCAGAGGTGTTTGAGATTAGGACTCAGTGAACATGATGCTCCCAGCCTTTGGTTGTGGACACCTGTTGTTTTGCTTACCCACCACCCCTCCCCCATCCTCAGTACCAATGGTCCTTTGGGTACCATCTATCTTCCACTCTCTTTTCATTTAGTTCAGGGGGGGATGACCTCACACTTTCCTACCCCCAGCTCCAGGGTGGGGATGTGATCCAGGCCTGGCTAACCACAGTTCTAGTGATTGGTTGAGGAATAAGTCCTTTGTCCAGCGAGAGTCCAATGAGAGTCAGTGTTGGGACCTTTGCTGAAACAGGTGCTCTTTTCCACTAGAGTTGCTAAACTGAGAAGATGTAATCTGAAGCCAGTGGTGGCCATCTTTGTTTGCCACTGCATGGGCAGAGCCTGCCTGAGAATAATGACAACAGAGAGAAAAAGCGGATCTGAGAGGTGGAGCTACATAAATTTTTTGTTGCCCTTGCTGATCATCTGGAACGAGCTATTCCTAAAGGTGCAGTTTTAAACTACATGAGCTAACTTGTTACCTTTTCAAAGATGGCTTGAATTGGGTTTTTGTTAATGGCAACCAAAGGGGTTTTGACTAATTCATCTTTCTATTTATTTTTTATTTTGATGAAAAATTTGCAATTTTTACATTGTGGCATAAAAACAGAAGTCTGACATGTTTGACAACATATTTTTAACAGTTCTATCTGTTTCTGGCAAGGACATGCTGCTGGGAAGTTGTGGGCACACCTCCCCTCTGTCAGTCCCCTTCTTTTCTAAGTACACTGTCGTGCGGGGCGGCCTGCAGGGTCTCTGCTCCCGCTCCCCACATAAGAACGCAGGATGTGGTGCGGCCAAAAAGGAACACCCACGGAGCCATAGGTAGGGGAGTCATACCACTATGGTCTCACTGGAGGCTGGGTTCACACGACATGTGACCTGCTGTCCACTTTGCTGCCAACTGACCGACTCTCCTCGACTCCCCAACATAGCCGCAGCAGTTATATTAGTGGCCAATGGCTCAATGGTTACAGCTGACGGCCGCCTACTACCCGAGCCAGCACCTTTCCACATGAAGCCGAGAGCCTGGAAACTGCTCTCTGGGGCTCTGTCCCCACATACACTTTTATTCAGAGCTACATAAACATCTGCTAATAATTTTAGGATGATGCCAATCAGAACTGTGCTCCAAGATTGTAGCAGTCCTGAGTAGATCAGAGTAGGGAGAGACGAGGAAAAAAGAATACTCGGGAGGCCGCTATAATAATTCAAATGAGAAGTAATAAGGATCTTTATAAGGCGGTAGCCACAAAAATGGAAAGGAGAGACCCTGAGGAGGTGGGATTATCATGGTTTGGCAACAGATTAGAGGGTAAAGGAGCCAAAATAAAGGAGCTTTGTGTCTTCATCTAAAAAGCTCCATGGGTCCTGACCCCCTCACCCCTGCACCCTGCTCTGGCCCATACTTAACGCCCCCTGCTCATTCTCTTGTCCAGCCTCCCTAGCTACACTGGCCTTCACACTCATGGTGCTTATGCTTGGGTTGCTTCCTCCAGAGAGCCCCCTAGTTCATTCCCTCACTTCTTTCAGGTCTCTGCTTAGATGGTATCACATCAGAAAGGCTTCCCTGAACTCCCCCTCTAACTGTTATTGAGACCCCCATCCCAACACTCCTTATACCTGCTTAATTTTTCTGCATAGTACTGAATCCCTCATCAACTATGTATATATTTTTTTCCTGTCTCCCTTGACTAGAATGCATGCTCCATGAAGGCAGTGAGTTCTGTTCACCGCTGAGTCCCCAGACTCTAGGACACACTGAGGTACAGAGCAGGTATTCAATAAATATAAATAGATAAATCTGGAACGGCAGGGACAGTGATGTGGCATTGATGAAAACAGAAACCCTGGAAGATGAGTGTGGCCAGGGTTAGTGAACTGGAGGAATGAGGTGGTGAGTCAATTTAGAGCCCATGGAATTTAAGATTAGATCTGCAAACGGCACTGTCAGGCTGGTGGTTGAAGTGCTGGTCTGGTGCTCAGGAGAAGCCAGAGGTGGGGATCTTGTGGAGAATTATGCATCAAAGGCTGGTGGAAGCCCTGGACTTCCTAGATCCCTGGGGAGCCAACAGGGAGGGAAGGAGGGAGGGCGGGAGAGAAAAAGAAACTCCGGGAAGGTCCTGGTTTGCACAGGACTTTCTTGGTTTAAAAACTAAAAGTCTAGCTTGGGAACCTCCTCAGTCTCAGCAAACTGAGGTGGTTGCTCACCCTAAGAAGGCCCTTCCACTGAAGTAGAAGGAGAGGCAGGACTGGTTGGAAAAGAAAGATGACAAGCAGCCTGGAGCTTCCTCACAGAACCCAAGGAAGAGGAGGGCTCTGGTAAGGAGGGGTTTTCCTCCTTTTACCCTCCCCTAAGACTGGTTTGGTTCCGCCTTTCTGAGCCCAGGAAGGCTGAATTACCTCTGAGATACCTCCACCCTACTTCCCAGGAGCACTTTATGGCTTCCTGGCAAGCTAAGTAATTACGGTTGGTTCCATGGCTGGAGCGCCAGGTCAGACCAACTGGAGCAGCTATGAACCCTTAAATTCGGGTGTCTGGGGGTTTAAGCGGTGACCTGGGTAAGGCGTTCTCAGTCGGTGATCATTTTCTGCATGTCCCAAGGTGTAGTTTAAGAGGGTAAAGAGCTCTGCATTTGCCTAGTCACTGTGGCTAAGCAAACAGGAAGCTGCCTCTCCTCTTGTAAACAACACCAGCCAAGATTAGTAGCACTTATAAGGTGCCAGCTCTTAGCAGGGGCACTGAGTTATGCTCAGGACTAACTTCTAGGAGAGGAAAATGGTGCCAGGTACATAGAAATACAAAAGAACCCTAAGAGACACTTCACACTTCTTTCTGAACTTGGTAGTGAAGTGAGTCCTGAACCAGGTTTTTGGAGCCTTAGTGATTGTGAAGAGCAAGTGAGATAATATATTAGAAAGTACCTTAAGTTGTATAATTTAATGACACAGCATTGTGTAATTACTTTAGATAATTGCATAAATACGAGGTCTTATCACTGGGACTTGTTTAAAATCAAGGAACTATCAATATGTGATCTATAAAAAACATAGTCCTGTCCTCAAAGAACTTTTATGGTTTACTTTAGAGGCAGGATGTATACCAAGCTTATGACACAAACTTAACTATATTTATTAAGCAATATATAAGGACGTAGAAATAAATGTTGTCAGCTCCCTGACTCTCTCCCTCCCTCCCAGCTCCCTGACCTACAAGACACATATTCATCATCCTGAAGAACATGGAGAAAGGTGCCCTGATTCATCCAGGCCAGAGCACAGCAGTGTTTCCAGCCACCTTTTCGATACCCACAGACCTGTTCAGGGAAGAACGGGCCAGTAATGTGGCAAGCCTGAGTTTAAATACACTGTGTAGAAATTTAATTCAGTGAATATTTATAGGCCATCTGCTTGAGGCCGGATGCTGCATTAGGCCCTGTGGGGACCTAAAAGAAAGTCCCTGCCCTGTTCTCACTGGTGTGAAAAAACTAAGGTCTCCAAAATGAGGTCCCATATTATTAAGTGTCACTGTTGTAACTACAACAAAATTATAGAAAAGCGAAACGTTAACATTTTAAGCAGACTTTATATTTGATGGTGGCTGGGCCATGAACTGGACAGACTGTCAAGACAGAAAGAAACCTGATGAGTCAGGGTGTAATAGAATGAATGAGTATGGCATTTGGGAAATGACTGGTAAGACTTTCTGCCAATATACAGCTTGAGAAGGAAGGGGAGATGTTTCATGATTCATTTAAAAATGTGGATTGCTTTTAGTGGTATAAAAAGAATCCATAGCTCTTAAGAAGTTAAAGGACTTAAATAGAGAAAACTCCAATGCTAGGACTTGAGCAGATAACCTGGCACTTAGGCATTTTAAACCCCATCTTTCTGGAATAGGAAGGCCCACTGTGCTTGGAAGAGGCACCCGCAACTGATTGTCATGCCTTTATAAGTATTCATCAGGATAGGCGAGGTTATGCTGTGGTAACAATGAACCTCTAGACCGCAGTGTCTTGATACAATAAACATGTATTTCTTCCTCATGCTACACGTCCAACACGGATAAGGGTGGGGGAGGAGCTCTGCTCCATATAATCTTTTAGGGACCCAGTCTGATAGAGGCTCATCATGCTGGAATGTTACCATTTTATCATGTGGCTTCCAGGGTTGCTGCAGCAGGGGGAAGAAAACTGGAACACCATGCAAGATGTTTATAAGACCCAAGTCTGTGGGTGGCTTATATCACTTCTACCAACACCTGATTGGCTAAACACAAACATACATTAAAGGAACAATGGGATATATCATCTTCCTTTGTGCCCTGAAAGAAAAAATGGAATACGATTTGGTAAACATATAGCATTGTATTCATTATGACCTATGATCCAAAGAATCTTATGCTATTAGTAATAGCTAACACTTATATTTTGCTATGCCTTATAGTAATCCTGTGAGGTAGATTTCATTATTTTCTCCATTTTGAAGATAAGGAAAGTGAAGCAAAAAGAAGTTAAATCACGTATTCAAGGTCTCACAGCTAGTAGGTGGCACCATAGGGATTCAAGCTTAAGTAGTTTTCCTCCAGAGTCCAACTCTTAATCACTATGCTATGCTACCTTTGTCATGGATTTATTTGAAATGGAAATCAAGTCACGATCCCATTTAACCAGCACCCCTTATGCTGGGGTATAGATGCTTCTAGCAATGTTATTAAGCTTGACTTTTCACCAGGTCCCCCTTGCCAAAATTCCCATAGTGTCACTTGTATAAATAAATGCACAATGCTTTTGACCTGCCTATCTTGGTATCCCATCTGTTCCAAGGGATGTGGATGGAACTTGATTGTGTGTGAGCTGTACGGGTAGACGCTGTTTCTAAATGCAACACATTCTCACACAGGCATCAGCAATCATCAAAAACATTGTGTCCTCTATTTCTGTCCTTGAGTGAGACATGCTGGTTCCCCTGTCCTTAATTGCTCTCCGGCACAGTTCTTCTTATTCTTTGGAGAACAGAAGTTACGTGAATTATATTTTTCTTCTAAATCAAAGTAATGGAGCAAATTATGTATAGACAAGTGGTGGGGGAGACATTGGCAGCTGGTCCCAAGCATAGCTGAGTAATGGATGCACTAAGAATCCAATTTATCTCAAGCCTCACACTTATTCAAATTTTCTTATGTGACCCATGTGTTCAAGGTCAGATCAGCCTGGAAACAACATTAGGGCTGTCATTTCGATAACATCTAGATTTTAAACCTAATGTGAGCAGGGATTGTTTATTTTGTTCAGTGCTGTATAGTGAACATCTAGAATAGTATTTGGCATGTAGTCGATATGCAAAAATGCTTGTTGAGTGAATTTGTTGACTAAATTCTGGTCCTCTTTGGAGATGCTATGGTATAGTGTGAGAGCACTGACTTTAGAATAAAATTCAAATCTCACAAATTGTGTGACCCCCCTTGTAAGTTATTTACCCTCCCTGACCTCTTCCTTTCTCATTGTTAAAGGCTGAGGTTAATATTACCTACCTCTGGGTTGGTTATGAGAATTAAATGTGTTAATTCATGTCAAACACTCAGTATATCGTAACTAGCTATGGCTTTTGTCTCTACCAGAAAAATGCCTGGAAACCCAGATATTCTTCAACCAAAGTTCCCCTCAAACATTTCTGAGACTTCAGAGGTATCTTAGGTGCATTCACTAGTAAGTCTTAGCTACCAAAATCTCACACTGCTCTTAGATTTCCACCAACTTCCTCCTCTACTGCACTGGTTTCTTTGGGTCTGGCCTGATGCTGAGTTCTCCACTGCCACTTTGCAGTGCCTACCATGTAAGGTACTGATGTTTGAGGTAAAGGTGCTGCCTCCTGCTTGAAGCCAATGATGTCAACACTGAGTTAGGAGTGCTGAGGCCGCCACTGTAGCCATTTCCTGAAGCTCCAGGTATTCACCCAAAGCCTCACCATCACCCGTTAGAGTTGCCCTGCACTTCTCTGCTGGGCCACCTCGCTGGGCTGTTCCTTCCTAGGATGAGAATCCACCTGTTGAAGCAGGACGCTTTCTTAGGCTGTTCCTACTGCCTGGGTCCCAAATGGCTCCACAAATTAAGGAGTATTCCTGACCCACATTTGCTTCCACTTGTCCCCAGTATATTATGGAAATTTTGTGTGACTGTGCCTACTTCAGCTCTCTACCCCCTCCCAGTTCCCTATCCTTAGGATTCAGTCATATCCACAGGTAACTGGATGGGGAACAATCTGAGAGACATAGACCAGCTGTTACTCAAAACCACTCCTTTCCCCAGAAGTCAAGGGCATTATCCTCAGAGGCAGCTTGTGTTTGCCAGGTTCAGGGTCCTTCCTCAATGCTCATCAGCCTTCATACAAACACATTTCTGACAGGCTTCCCAACTGTCCCTCTAGACAAGCCCAGACATGTGTGAGCCCCAACATAAAGTCGGCTGTCTCCAGCCGGATCCTCGCTTTTTAAAGGGAAAAAATAGACAGTTAAGGTTAAATCATAACTTTCTTGGGAACTTCAGAGCTGATCAACAGAAAATTAATACTGAGTTTACAAAATAAGTACTTTTTGGATAAACATTGAAAAAACAAAAGGGGCATTGACTGAGATAATTTAGTAAAAAGCAGAAGTAGAAAATCTTAGCCTTTAAGAACAGATGCCTGACGTTGTACAAAGGAGTTATCTGCAGAGCTGGCCTCCGTGATCTGCAAATGCTGATGTAGTGGCTGGAGAGCTCAGAGGACCTGGAGGAGGCCCACTCTGGGGCTGTTTGATAAAACAAGGGCAATCACAAGGCTAGGGCTTGTGGTGCTAGGAGCTTTTCAAACACTATCTCTAATCTTCAAACAACCCTGTGTTACTGGAAAACACACCCGCCCACAACCACTCCCTTCCCGCCTCACCAGGCAGAGCCAGGGAGGAAAACAGCTGTGTCTCAGAGCGAATGTAATGTAATCTGGTGGCCCTTACAAGATCCAATTGGCAATTTTGAAGCTTTAACAGTCCTTGGACATGTTGAGGGAGAGCAGCATTTGTAGTAGAGACTGAAGAGAGATGACTTGGTTGCATAAGTAAAACAGGAAGACTCTGTTTTTCCCCTTGAGGAAAAAACAGAGTCTTGAGGGAAAACAGAGAAGGCACTGAAGAAAGAGGGCAGAAGAGATAGAAAAGGTCTGGGAGCACGGTGGGAGACCAAAGCAGAACTACTAACGATGCCTGGAGACTGACAGAAGTGATACTCAAGTTTTTAGTGTGTTTGGCTGGATGTAAATCCCTCCATGCTCTACGCAAAATCCTTGGGTGAGTGAGTTTTTGTCAAAATTAACAAAAGGGCTGAGCTCCACGACGAGATTGATATGGCACAGACCCAAGGCAGCGTGTGGGGATAATGAGACGATATTGCAGAATTCAAATAAGCCCAGAGAAGCAGGATCTCACAGATAGATCAGATACATCCCCAGAAAGTTTTCCCAGGGAGAACATGGTACTGTCTATACCTGTATGATGAGTGTCTGAGCACATCTCACTGAAAAATTAAGGGCCAGAAAGACCCTCTGACTGACCTCTGCTTACACCTGCAGTCACACTGGATGTAGGATGTTTGAATCGAGTCTGTCATTTTTGCATCACATTTTCAAGCATTTCCAATTGTCATTAAAATCTCTTCAGAACACCTTTTTAAAATTTTTGCACAATATGTGTGCACCTTAATTTTCTTAACTCTATAATATTGGGCATTCTGGCTGTTGCCAGCCTTGTTTTTTGTTTGTGCTTAAATTTTTACTGAGCAGCAGGATAACCATCCCCAAATGAAATTAGGTAATCCAGATTAACTAGGAGTCTCAAATTAGGTCTCTCTTGTGAGGCTGACAATACAAATGAACAATGGCCAGACTGTATATGAAAATTGAACCCTCACTCACAGCATCTGCAGCAATCAGCCTGGGAAGCCAAGCCACAACTTCTGTAGCAATCAGCTCGTAATTGCCAGCTTCCCTAAATTTTGCGCCTGCTTCCAACTCAGGACCAACCAGAGAAAGCCCAGTAAGCTCTCCTAGCCAATCACATAGGGTGCCCCATTCTAGTTAGCCCGCCTCCAGCTTCCCCTTGCCTACACCCTCTAATCAGAGCACACCTGAAGCCTTCCCTGTTTTTTACTATGAAGCTTTCCCTCTTCTCTGCCTGAGTTTCTGCCAAAAGCAAGTGATGGTGGCTGGCTCCATTGCCAGAGCAAGCTTTGCATAAATAACCTGTGCTTGTTCTCATTTGGTGGTCTTTTCTTATGTCCACACTCCCTGCAGGGGTTCTCTCGGGTTAATCTGGTAGACACTGACCCCAAAGTTGTGTCACAGGGACAAACTGCATCAGAGCTTTTTCTGCCATGAGTCATTGGAAACTAGCTGGCTATTGCTAGAAGGACATCTAAGAATAACCTACCTCAATACCCCGTGCACAACTATCAGACAGAAGGCCCTAGGCCCAGCGTCTTCTCTGAATACTTGGTGCCTACGGACACATGGCCACAGGAAACCACAGAAAATAAATAAGCTGTTGAGTTCAAATTGTTCCAGTCTGTCACACTGCCACGTGGCCAGCCCATGGTGCTGTGCCAATTATCACCACAAGCACCAAAGTCACTTTTCAAAACATGGTCAAACAAACTCCAGCAGGGCCAGCCAGGCGTTAAAACACTCAGATACAATTGTCAAAGCAAAGAGTTATGTGCCAGTAAATATGAGTCTGGGCTCCAGTTAAGCAGTCACCTGGATGACAGCCTGAAGTTTAACCCTTTGTGGGCAGGCCTGTTACCACTTCAGCGGGACATGGCTAAGTGAGGACAAAAAGCCTTGGGGAGGGACGGCCCAGGCATGGGATTCAGTTAGACTGAAACTGGGATGGTTTTCTGTACCTGGGCAACCCTGGGCAACCACAACTTTGGGGGCTGTGGCGAAGCAGTCAATTTAGATCATTTGTGAGGTAGGTGTAGGTGTTTCACACGCTTTCTTAAGCCTCATGCATTTAGCCAGAACCATAGAAAAACAGGTGTTTCCTGAGAACCTACTGTGTGCCCAGCACTGAGTTTCCTTGAGGGTTGTTCTTGGAAGACATGTGACAAAAGCCCCACCTTTATCTTATCAGGGCTCCTTCTCCCGGGTGTTATCAGTGCCACTGATGCTTACATTCTGGGCTCCCAAGGGAAATTCTGAAAAACTCCTCTCTAGCCTCGCATTCTGAGAAATGATGCCAGGTAACATTTGAATAGGCATTTAAAGTATATTAAGCATATACTGTATATATATTAAGCATATATATAAAGTATATTAAAGTTATTTAAGGTAGACAGCCAGGGCTCTTCTGACTCCAAGCTCCACAGTGGGCACAGTATTTTGGGGTTGGGGACAGGGCACTGGAGGTCGTAGGGTAGTGGTAGGAAATCGAGCTCCCAATAGAGCCCCAGGTGTTTGCCCTGAGCTTCCTGATACTGTGGAGGGTGATAAGTTTGAGGCAGCCTTGGGGAAGGGTTTACTGTGCTCATAGGGAGGCCCAGGGCTGGAAATAACTTCTGGGTTCTTCAAGCCCCAAAAAGGGAGTGTCTAAGTGAAACAACTCTTCTGGCATTTTAATGGAACAAAGAGCAGGAAATGCAAGGAGTTAGCTGGTTGCTGGGACAGCCTCTAACATACACTTAACTGTAAGGAACCCATCATTTCCTGCACGCAAAAGAAAGGTTTAAGAAAACAGTGACCTAGGCCTCTCCTAGCCCAGCCAGCTGCAGAGAGGGAAACAAATGAGCTTCTATAGATGGTATCCTTTGTTTGAATAGAGGTTAATTTTGGCTGCCATTTGCTTGTACCCTGGGATGGGGGAGCTAACCCCTTCATGCTTCCCTCAAAGTCATAATTAGGAGCTCCTGGGGAATGACCGCTGTTGGGACCCAAGAGGGGACCACTTATAAGAAAGGTCATTGTGAATCTGGAGAAATCAAAGGATCAAGCCAGACCTTGTGAAGGGTAAGGAACCTGTGGATCTGAAAGAGAAAGGATATTTTCCTGCAAAGAGCTCCCCTTCCTTATCCTCACTCCATTACACATTTAGGTAACAAACCCAAATGATAAGATGCCCTACACCCAGCCAAAGTAGGAATGCCCAGAGTAGCAGGCAGCCTGTGTAGAATCCAGGGGTACTGGCTCAGTGCAGGGGTGCCCATGGAGATCAGGCCTATTTCCCTGACCCTCCTGACTCCTCCCCACTAACGGGGTGAGTGGGTATCTCCAGGGGCCTGGAAAGGCAGAGACCCTACCCAATTACTCCCCCTGTCCTCTGCCCCCCACCGCCTCTGTACAAACTTCACCCAGCAGCTATTCACACCTTGAACGGACATGCCAGTGGGAAAGGCACAAGCGTTTAGATTGATTGTATACTTTCTCTCCTCCTGACTAAGTTATTCAGGACATGCTCACCAATAGAAGTCATAGTATTCTTGACAACACTTTACTGTTGTTGCTGTTATCTTGAAATATTTTTTATGCTCATCACTACTTCAAAATTACAGTAACTGTCAGACTTGCCGTTAGAACATGGCTGGATTAAACCAAACTTCTAATTGGGATCAGGTATTAGACTCATTTGTAGGTTACTTACACTGGACCAGACTGAATCCTTGGCTTGAGCCATTTTGAAGGGTATCAGCTACTGAACTGTTTGGGCAAAGGTGCAAGTGCCTACACAATATGTCCAGTCAGTGCACCTACCTTGAACACAACTCATTTTACTAGTGAACACAGACATCCAATATTTACGATGCAAACTAACAGGCCCTCTGGTGTTAATACAGATTAAGAGAGTTGAAGTTGTTGTGGTACCCCTCTCTCATTAGAGTCTTTTTTGCTCAGGGTTCTGCTCAGTCTTTCAGAAGCTATTCATCACTGAAGAATGCATCTCTTTTAGGGGATTCCAAATCTTCATTAACTGCTCCTATGGTGTAGACAACCCACATACCAAATTAACTGGGCTGATATTTTAAAGTACATGATCGCAATAGAACACAAATCAAGGCTGACCCAGGAGTTTGGTAGGCATTGTAAGGTTTTATCTGGCACCCAGTAAATACTTGTGCTTCTCTTGGGTAGCTAAACATCAAACTTCTCCATGATTTTATAGTTGAAACCACTTGAGAAGAAAGCGTCAGGTACAAGGGCCCACATGCTTACCGAACCCCTTGGTCGTGAATGGATTGCTTCTAGGGCAGGCTTGGTAAACTCTACAATGCCAGGTCATTTGAAAAAGGGTTTCCTAAAAACAGGAGACCACTGCTGCATCCCCTTGTTTTTTCTTTAGAAAGAAGTGTGGTATTTCACAGACAGTCAACAGATAAATGCTGAATGGCTGCCTTACCCTGCTCTTAGCTCTGTATTGCAGGTGTCCTATTCCCAAGGGTGCTAGAACTAGCTAAAATTAGCCAAGGTATTGAATCCAAGAACAGGGGATGCTAATCTTCACCACCTTTGGTTTCATTTTCAAATATAAAGAGTCTCAATGCCCTTTAGCAACAGAGTTACAGGATTCAGTTTTCTCCCCTTTGAAATTAAACTACTCTTTGGCCAAAACGAAGTTATTTAAAACCTTAGCATTATTAATGCAGGAAGGGACTGCAAAGAGCTTTTGGTCCAAGTTCCCCATTTAACAGATGAGGAAACAAAGGCCAAGAAAGATAACAGTCATGCTGACCAGTCTGAGAGGATCTTCCTTCAACACAAAGAACTAGTTTTACCGAGATGAGACAGTGGGAGATAACGAAATTGAATCTTCAAAGTAGGCTTGTAATTTAGCAATAACGACTCAGAAAACACAGTGGGAAAATTTTCTCATAGTAGCAGCAAAAATGATAACATTCTCTAGGTACGTTTCTTCTTCACATCATACACAAAAATAAATTCTGGATGGATTAAATATCTAAATGTAAAAGAAATCCCAAATGATAAAAGTGCTAGAAGAAAAGATAGGGCAATATTTTTATGATGTTAGGTAGGAATGAAGGAATTTTCTAAAGCAAGACACAGAACCCAAAATCATAAATGAAAAAGTTAAAAACCACTGTCAACAAAGGTAAATGAAAAGCAACAGATCAAGAGAAAATGTTTGCAACATAGATAACAAGCAATGGGTTAATACGATATATAAAAAATTCAACAAATGTATACAAATAATACAAATAATTCAGTAGAAAGATGGACAAAGGATATAAACGGGCTAATCACATAAGAAATACAAATCCTCACTGAGCATATGAACAGATGGTTTTAGGGAAATAGATTTTAATTGTAGTTTTCAGACCACACTCAGTTTCTGAAACATTCAGACAAGAATATTAACGGATGATCTTCAGGGAAATGGGCTTTCCAGAAAGCTGGAAAAGTGTATGTAGAGCTATTGTTTAGGGAGACCCAGTCTTGTTAAGTTTGTTTCAAGAATCAGGAGAGCCCATGTTTGAAAACCGTTCCCTTAGAAATATGGCTTGTGTGTTTGAAGGTAACAAAAACCCTGAGTATACTAGGGGAAGGCATAATAAGACTTAATTTTTTTTCCATCTGGCTTGACTCCCCTTTGTAGTCATAATGTGCCCCACCTCGAGACCTGGGGACCAGAGAAAGCTGCACTGAAACATCCACCTTTGCTCCACTGGTGATAATGGTTTCTATTGTTGGTTAATTAAATCCAGACATTAATTTTTTTCTGTATCAGGGATGTGTGTTTTATGTGTGTTCTCTTCCCATGGACTGATAGCTACCCAAAATGCTGCAATGTTTATCCTAATTAATCTAAGAAATGAAAATTAAAATGTGACACATCTATTGTTGGCTAACTGATCAGAAAATACATTAAAATACATATGCTATCCAGTGTTGGCAAGAGGTGGGGTAAAATACCCTCCAACAAACTGTTGGTAAGGATATTATTAATAAAGCCATTTGGAGGGCCAGTTTGGCAGTATCTCTTAAATACAAATGTGTGATTCCCTTTGACCTAACCATTATAATTCAGGAATATGTGCTTCTCTTAGGTAGCTAAATCTCACATGGATTGAGATTTTGTTGTGTGTCATTTTTATTGAAAATCAGAAACAACTTAAATGCCCATTCATAAGAAAATGATTCAATAAACCAGAGTATATCCATGCGCTCTTAGTTTATGTTCTTCTGGAAGCAGATCTGTGACAAAGATTTAAGGGCAAGATGTTTGGAAAGTGTAAAAAGAAATGGGGGTGTGATACAGGGAAGGGCAGACAGCCAATAAAGTGTGTGTTATTAAGCCACCCGTAAGTGACTAGTCACTTAAGTGACTAGAATTAAGTGACTAGAGTTTCATCATTCAGGGAAACTCTGAAGACAGTGCAAGCACAAGCCTCAGAATTATCCTAGCCAAGGGGCCAGGGAGCTGGGATATTGATATTCCTACTATAACTTTTAGTCACTGTTAAAGCCTGTGTCCCAGGGGGACATTGATCCCCAAGTACTTCCAACCAACCATCTTTGGGCAAATCGTGTTCAGTGGCTGGAGGGGTCTATCTAGCCAAGATGGAGACTCTGGCCATTGGAAGTCAGGCTGTTATGTGTGGAAATGATAGGGCTTCTGAGGGGATATGCATAAAGCATTGACCATATTTGCTACACATGCTAACACATACAAAGAAGCCATTAAAAATATGAGGCCAACCAAGAAGTAAATAAATATATACTGTATGCTCCATTTAAAAAAAAATAAAAGTACACATTACATGTCCACAGTGGTACCTCTGAAGAGAGCAGAGTAGAGGAAAGGATGGATTTTAATGTTTTGTGTCATATATTAATATTTGTTCTACAACAGGCCTATAGAGTACTCTTAAAATTTAAAGAATCAAGAGAAAAAATGAGGAAACTCATTCATGAGGAAACAAGAAAAAAGTGAAGAAACTGAAAAAGAGTATGAGTGTATAGATAGGACCAAACAGTACATTCATTAATTCAGTCGCTCAACAAATTTTTGTCAAATGCTGTCTGTGTAGCAGGCTCCATATTAGACACTGGTTAAAGTAGTCAGTAAATACTTTGCCAACTGATGTACTAACCTCACTGATCTAAGAGTCACCCCCCATTGAGTTCTTGGCATTGTTGGAAAATTAGTTACTTTTTTTCTTGAAATATCTATGCCATTGCCAAATCTTCTGAAGCTAAATATTTATGTTTTTGAGGTGTTTCTAGAGTTGGTCCAGTTAAAAAGAGGACCCGAAGGTGACCTGTAATCATTTTCAGTTTTCTCATGTCCACACCTTTGTGGACCTGACCCACAGGTAGAATTTTTTACTCACAAAGGATGGTTCTTCCTTGATTAGGTTACATTATGTGGCAAAGTGGAGGGATTTGCATTGTAGTTAAGGTCCCAAGTCAGTTGATTTTGAGTTAATAAAAAGGGAGATTATTCTGGGTGGGCCTGATTCAATCAGAAAGCACTTTAAAGAGGGGCTGGTCCCTCTCTGGAGTCAGAGAAAGTCTCCATTGCTGGCTTTGAAGAAGTAAGCTGTCATGTGCTGAGAGGGCTAACAGAAAGGGCCCGATGGCAAGGGACTGCAGGCAGCCTCTAGGAGCTGACAGTAGCCAGCAAGAAAACAGGGACCTCAGTCCTACAAAGAAATAAATTCTACCAACAGTCAGAGGGAGCTTGGAAGTGGAACTATCCCCAGTTAAGCTTCTGATAAGACAGCAGCCCCAGCCAACACCCAGTTGTCAGCCTGGTTTGACCCTGAAGCAGGGACCCAGCTAAGCCAGGCCTGGCTTCATGACCCACTGAAACTATGTGTTGTTTTAAGCTGCTGGCTTTGTAGTAACTTGTTACACAACAGTAGAAAACTAATAGCATCTCCCTCTAGATTTTCTGCCTTATAATGAGATGATAATAGCATGAAGAGGATAACAGAGATAACAAAGATATAGGAGGAGCGGGGGAGGAGGTGAAACATGAAACATTCATTGAACAGTTAATATATGTCAGGCATATTAGTTATTGTCCAGAAAGGAGATAAATGGGACACTCAAGTGGTAACATGGAGAGAATCTTACAAGGGACTATACATGCAGAAGTGTGCTGCAAAGGGTTGGAGAGCCCAGCAAGGGATGCTGAGGCCATTAGCATTTCTAGGTGTGAAGGCGTAAGGGGAGAAAGCAGAGTTAGTGAACCCTTAGAGAGCTTAGCTACTGGAGAGGGCTGCCTGACTGGAGCTGGGGATGGAGGTAGAGGCATGCAGCCTCTGCTGAAATGATGGCACAGCACTGTGAAAACCAGGAGAATAAATGCCCTGGGTTCATATTCCTCTGAGTGTCCAACCTTTTCCCCCCTTTTGCTGAACCCAACCAGAAGCCAGAGGTCAAAGGACCCTGGGTGATACAGTCTTAGAAGCCAGTCTCTAGGGCACAGAGTAGGGATGGAGAATAGACCTGGAAGGGCAAAGGGAGAAGAACAAACCCTCATGGAATAGTTCATTGATTTTCGTGACTTTTGGTACATGAGGACTGAAGCACAGAGATGTTACGTAACTCGCCCAGGAAAACATAATTAATAGATAGTACAATGAGGGCTGGAACCTAGACTTATCTAGTCCCAGAGCCTGGACTCTTGACCACTGCAAATTCAGTCCTCAGGACCCTTTGTGTCTGCTGCCTTTCTATTCCAGGTTTTCCTGTGGAGCTGGGAAATCCCTTCCGCCCTCAGCAGCAGTGCAGACCTGGGTATTTCTTTCTTCTCAGGGGCCACCTTCAGTTTTTCAAAGTCAGTTACTGGCATCTTGTTGTTGGTGACCAGAACAGGACCTCCATGATCAACGTGTGTGACCAGATGAAAAAAGAAACAAACCTTTTCTCGTGAGATTTCCAGCCTAGTTGTTCAGAATCAGCAAGATCAGAAAACTCTCCAATGTCTTAAGAACCATAGATCAAAGCCTTTGACATTTCCTCTCAGTCACCCCCACATTACTTCACAGTATTTGTTCACACCTATGGCAGCATGGTAGGAGAGGGGGTTGGAAAGCCATGTGGGGAGATTTGCAGCCTTTGCTTTCATTGGCAAAAGCTCCCCCTCTGAAGAGGTGATAAATTCAGCTATTTCAGGAACAAGGAATATAGATGTAACCCCAGCTCCGCTGTGAGTAACTCACTAAAGTTCCCAACAATATCAAGAAAAAAGGAAAATGAAAGTTAAAAAAAAAGACAACTCTCAAAATAGTTCACAACCTTACCAAATGCTTGATTAGCTTCTTTATATAGGTCTACAGCCCACTTTCTTCCGGAAAATGTCCCTGTAGGACAGCAAGATATAGGATTTGGTGGGACAGGGGACTTGGTTCTGGTCCCAGCTGGGCCACATATTAGCTGGGTGAGCATGGGCAAGCCATTCATTCAGCAAACACTTACTGAGGGCTTTATCCTTGAAAATTACAGAGATGAAAGTCACAGTTTCTACCTTCAGGGAGCGCACAAAATATTGACTAGAAAAAGACATGTAAGTAAATAACTATATCACAGTGTGATAAATGCTAATATAGGGGTCCCATGAAGGGAACCTAGAGGAGGGGTACCTAGCTCTACCTGGAGGGGGTGATCTCCTAACCTCTCCGAATTTCCATCCCTCTGCTGTACAATGGGGAGGTTTTTTATGTGTTTGTCAGGGGAGCTAATATAGTATTGGAGGGCACCTTGCCTCCCAAATGAAGCCCCTTCAGTCACTGGCACCTTTCTCTCTCTGCGAGTGGGAAAGAAAGTCCAACATACCATCTACCATCCCTCTGCTCAGGACACTCATGAGGAAAAGCTTTTGCCTCTCCCTGTTCCCGCCTCAGTTTCCCCCTCCACCCCACATGTCTTTCTTGGCTGGCCATAGGATCCCAATGTACTTTCTATGTAAATGTGCTAAATTGAGAGAGATGAGATTTACTGGATTGACAGAATTTGAAGCTGCTAAACAAAACAAAGGGATTCAAAACTCAGCTGGAGTGAGACAAAGAACAAGGAGGACAGGAGAGAGGAGAAGGGAGGAAACCAGAAAGGCTGGAGGCAAACTAGCCCAGTTCCCATGAGAATCCAGAGCCTGCCCTGTGCCTGGACGGATGGGAACAGAAGAAATGCCTTAGTGGCTTTAGAAGTTCAGGACTATTTAACTCTTCATGAGGATGAAGAAAAGCCAGCAGAGCTCTCTCTTTTTTACCAGCCAGATTTAGTTTAGCAAAAGCTCTGTCTTCTAAGGGGGTAAAAGCCAGATGATATTAGGCAGTGAACACAGACTTCTTCAATAATCGGGGACATGATACCACTGCTTGCAAAGGCATACGCTTTTCTTCAAAGGCAAATCTAAAACTCTGCATTTCTCATTCATTAATGCCTCCATCATTCATTCTGTTAGTGCTGGGCGCTGAGGGGAATACAACGTTGGGCAGGTCTCAGCTCCCGCCTTCAATTTTGTTCTGGCAAATGTCTATTGAGCATCCACTATGTGCCAGGCACTGGCCTCCATCCTAGAATTCAAAAAGAAATAGAGCACAATTTCTTACCTCAAGGAACTTCTGGTCTAGTCAATTTGCTAATAAGATGTCTTCCTACTTAGAGTATTCTAAACCTTGACTTGAACAGATGTTAAATATTTCTCTTCCCTGTGATTCTGTCAGTTCTATGGCCCTTGTTGGGAGAATAAATCCTATGGATTTATTTTAGAAGTTTGCCATTTCAGCTGTAAGCTCATAGTTATTTGTGACTGAGAGAGACAAAAAATGGCCCGTTTCCCTATCTCTCCCCTACAGGTTTAACAACATGCCTGCCTGGATCCGCAAAATCTGCTTTGTTCTCCAAATGAGGTGTTACATACACTCAGTCATTTTTCTGGCTTTCCAACAAGTTCAGTTCAACCCTCCAATTTCCCACCCATCTTTTCCACCTGCTTTGTTTAATAATTAAGCTACTTAATAAATGCTTTTGATGAGGAGGAGAAAGGGGAAGAAGATGGCTGCTAGGGCTCATCAGTCCCTGGGGAATATAGCAGCTTCCTCTGCCAGAGTCATCATGTTGTGGGTTTTTCCCTAGACATCTAGCTGAGTGAAAAGGCCAGAGGCCTTGCCTGCTTCAGGGCCCAGACTTGACAGATCTTGGGCCACTCTGTCCCCAGGGCTGTGCCACAGAACCTGGTCTGGGTCCAGTCTCTTAGTCTCCTTGTTGTTTCTGCTCCTAACTTACCTTTCACTTAACTTTCTTGGGGCTTTTACGCACAGCAGAGGATCACTGCTTTTCAAGTACACACTAGGTTAGGAAGATAGCAGATTAGACTGGCTGTAGGTAAGAAAAAACACTCCAGGCTAGCTTGTGACAATGCAGAAGAAGCAGGAGGCCCCATTGGAGGAGCACATTTCAGTAGGAGGGCACTCAAGGCGTGGACTTCAGGAAAAGAAGGGATGAGTACCTATGGGGGGGGGGGGGAAGAGAGAGAGAGTTAGAGAGGGAGAGAGAGACGTGCTGTGGGGTGGGGGAGGAGCGCTTCATACTGAGAGGTTGCATAGCTTGGGGGAAAGAGTATCGGTTTTGGAATCATCTTAGAGATTTGAGTTCAGATTCCAAACCCCCATTTATTAGCTATCTGATCTCAGACAAGTCACTTAACCTTCTCTAGCTTCAATGTCCTCACCTATAAAACAGAGCTAAAAATACCTATTTTGCACAGTTATTGTGAGAACTAGTAATAAAATATGTAAACATGTCAAGTTACTTGCATGTAGTAGGCACCCAGTAAGTGGTCGTTCTAGTTGTTATTGAGTACCTTTTGTGTACTAGGTGCTTAGCTAGGTTTGGAGGGATATTTGTAGAGAGTGTGGTGTGACAATGAATGGTCCCAGGAGCTTTCTCTGGGGTTGCCTGACAGTGGGCTAGCTCCCTCTTTCTCCAATAGGAGGGGCTGGCTGTACCCAACCTCAGCTTCCTATGGGACTAGGAGACCTCAAGGCCTCTAGCTGGATGTTTCAAGCACTTCCCTAAGCAGTGGGCCCCTAACCTCATACTGCTTAGTGTCTGAACTCCATGATATTTATCCTCCCACCCCAGCAAAGCCCCTCTCAGGCTGCTGTACGGAGATCAATAAGGGATTCCTCCTCAGGAGTGCTGTCCTGTGATGCCTCCAGCTGCCTCCCAACCTGACCCCCCACCCCACCCCACCCCGCCGCAGGATCCAGGGAGAACAGACACCTGCATACCTGCCCCTTTCTTGAGTTTTACCTGCACCAGTGATGTTACTGGTACTGAGCAGAAAGGCAGCCTCTTTTAAAAACAACAACAACTCTAATGCTGTGTGATAAATATTATGACAGAGCTATTTCACATGGTCCTGATGGGGCACAGAGGAGAGGCATCTAATTGCCTTTTCGAGAAGGTGCTATTTGAGCTAACCCTGAAGGAAGAGTTGGCTGGCAGGTGCAAGGTGTTCATGGGGAGGAACATTCCTTTCAAAGGGAATAGCACAGGCTTGTTTCTATAGAGTGTCACTCTAGATGTGTGTATGAAATAATCCTGGGATATAGGTATTATTGGTCACATTTGACAGAGAGGGACACTGAAGCCCAGAGAACTTAAGATCATGCCCAGGGACACAAGTAGGAACGTAGCAGCGCTGAGGTTCAAACCCTGACGTGCCTGTCTGATTCAGTCCCTAGTCTTTCCACTGCACCTGATCACATCCCCAGAAGCTGGCACAGGGCTTGACATCATTTTCTATTTTAGCCCCACCATGTGTGAGCCCATGGCTGTTTGATTAGTTGATCAGAGAGAAGGTGGGTGCAATCTTATACTTTTCATCTTCTGGCTCAGATGTGGACTGGACCACCCATGGATGAGTTTGAGTTGTTCTCAGGGACAGAAGATATCCTTCTACAATACAGCTGTCACGCTAACAGCATAGGGTTTGTACAGACCATGGGGACAAAACTGCTGGAGTGGGGTCCTTGCCTTCTTGTTGAGCCCTTCTTCCTTCTAAGCCTTTTCTTCCAAATACAGCACAATTCAGACTTTTTAACAACACAATAATCACATTTCTTCCTTTAAGTAAGGGTGAAAAAAAGAAATGTTAGCATCAATTAGCTTTTTTCTCCCAGACCCAGATTATCTATATCTCTGTCTGTCTGTCTGTCTGTCTGTCTATCTATCTATCTATCTATTTTTATTGAGGTGTAATTGACATACAACATTATATTAATTTCAGGTGTACAACATAGTGATTCAATATTTGTGTACATTGTGAAATGATCACAATAAGCTTTTTTCTTACATGTATCTTATTATAATGTTTTAATTATAATATATAAAATAGATATTATAAGTATATACAAAACAAAAAATATTAATGTTCATTATACAATTGCATATATGTATATAAACACTTGAATGTATGTACATATACGTATAACTATATACTTGTGTGTGTGGATACGCAAATGAAGCTATCCACCTCTGTACATATATATCCATATTTCTTTAGCACAAACTATCTTGCAATTTGCTTTTTTTCAATTATCAAATAAATTATACTGTCTTTGTAAAAGTATACTGATGGATTTCCCTGACTGAGACAAGTTCTGGAGAACTTCAGTACTGCTACTATTTCCTTATGGCTCACAACAGTGACACATATGATAAGGCTTGTGTGCAACTAGATCAAATAAGATCATGCATCTGGGAGTGGTTCACAAACTATAGGATGCTGTACTAATGTTAGTTATCCAAATATCGTATGTAGCATGAGAACTATTATACAGGAGTGGGTCGGAGGCTTCTTATAATGTTCTTGTGCAATAGGTAGGGGCAAGTGTTTGCAGAAGAGCAAGCACTGAGGTTGATAACGTAGTTGGTCCTCCAGCGTCAAGTGCTCCCCGAGGAAGAAGCCCTTTAAAGCCTCACTATGCCTCATCTCTGGCTGCCTCTGCCTACCTCTGTCCCCCAAACCACCCAGGAGATTGATCTGAAAAGGTTTCCTAACCACGTGTGTTTCACCCAACTACAATGGGAGCAAGATTCCTCCCAATTTCCCCTGGAGTCCAGAATCTGAGAGTCCCTCAATGCCACATAGGAGGGTTGACTTGGTCGAGAACATGGGGGCCAATGTAGAATCTTCTTAGCTTCATAAACCACTCAACATTTTACTTCTTGTGGCTTCCAATGACAGCTTGAGAAAACCCAAATTGGTGGTTGGCTGGTTGGGTTTTTTTTTTTTTTTAACTTAATGACAAGCCTGTCTTGGAACAATTCAACCATTTTCAGCTTCCGATACTGTGTGTCTATAGATAAACAGGCATTATATATTATCTACTTTTGTTTACTTCTCCCCAAATGGAAGTCCATTAATTTCCCAATATATTTTACAGAATGCCTTGCCTGTTGCCAGTATTGGGAGGATATATTAATTCTTAGTGCTAAAATGTGTAAGTCAGAAAATAATGGGAAATAGAAGAGATAGAAGGACCGAGATGACTCATTTATCTCAGATGTTCACCCTAAACTACTTCAGAAATGCCAGCAATGAATAAAAACCAGAATTCTAGAGGAATGACCTAAATCACACTTCACCAGAGTGACTCCGTGGTTCCTTACCAAAATTTCACTTTATGTCTAGAATAGAGGAGCTTGATGATGGCTTGAGTCCAGTAGTGTGAATTAGCTCTAGCTGGTCTGAGGTTAAAGAATCAATATTGTCTGTCTATGGGTAGAAACCTCTTTAGAAGAAGACGAAGGAAAGCCATAGTCAAGTGTTAGATATTGATATCCTGTGATATATTAGTGCTATGAAGGAGAGCCAGCTTGGAAAAAGAGCAAGATCTTTTCTTGCTCACTGAATCAGAAACCAGATCTGCTCGTGTGCTTCTTCTGTGGCCCTCCTCCTGCTTTAATTTTCCCTAGGCACAAGGGAAGGGGCCCTACAGAGATCCATCAACTGACTTTTCTATAAGGTGATCTGAAAGCTGGGGAATCCCAACAGGCAATGGATGGTAAGGACTAGGATTTTGACTGATGCAAATATCAAGGAAAAGATAAAACTCAGGTTAAGGAAAAGAAACCTTGGTTGAAAGTTAATACAAATTCATATTTAACTAGCTACTGCAGGGAAGCCACTAATCTTACAACATAATAGTGTTGTTGATAATGTTAATTACCTCCTTGGATGTTACCAAGAAGTGGCTTTAAATTTTATGTGTTTATTGTCCAAGTTGTAAATTTGGTCTTGGATTTAATAGGTAACAAGGACCTAGGAAGCTTAATAAGGAAGATTATTTATTTTGTGTATAAATGAAGAGAAGGATTCAAGTGAATAAAGATTATGAAAGAGAGAGAGACTCTAACCCTAAGCCTGGCTGATAACCCTGGGCTGATGATGTAGGTGAGTCCTCCATGGGTAGTATACTGTTGGTTAAGATGGTCTTGGAGTCAGGATTGGCCCTAAGTCTTGAACGGGCAGGACCTCCGTTTTATCAGTCTATCTGGCAGTGGGAAGGTTCTAGTAGGAGTTGACAGAAAAAAATACAGCGCATCCAGTTAAATTTGAATTTCAGATGAACAATAAATAATTTTTTAGTATAAGTATGTTCCATGCAATACTTGTATTTTCATTTGCTAAATCTGGCAGCCCTAACTAGGAAGTTTCCATTAATTAACTCACCAGTGACTTATTTATAAATCAGAATGCCAATGTGTGAATATACAGGGCAGGACTCACCTTTCTACGTATCAGAGCCCTTGTGCCTGCTATCTGTACCATGGTCTTTTAGGTGTTTGGAAAACCAAGTTTGTCACTGCTTGGGGAATGCCAAATTGTAGTAAAGCAAGTCAAGTAGGTTCACAGGCTATGCATCCAGGCTGCAGTAAACATGGAAACTGTCGGTGTTTGACTTCAGGGACCCCACCCAGAACCTGGAATAACAATCCAGTCAAACAGACACAGTGTCTCTCTCCCCCACACAGTACTAGTATTGCAATAATGCTGGGCTTCAACTGTCCTTCTACAATATTTATTTTTCAAATTTTTTCTAAGTCACCCAAAACTTATTCCCCATCTCTCTACCTTTTCCAATATATTTGCTGATTAAATCCATTTTATATTGATTGTTGTGCTACTTTTTAGGGATTCATACTAGATGCTTTGCTGAGTAGTAGGAAACTTGATAGTCTTAATTAGTAGATATTAATTTTACAAGATAGTTTCAGATGTGTGCATCTGTATCTTTGATTTTCTAAAACAGGACATAATTTTTATCTCAGACTCCCATTCTGTGTAATGCAGAAATATTAACCTGGTAGTCACCAAGATTAATTCACATGCACACACTCTCCCTTGCTCTCCTTTAGATGGAGTATCAGTAGTAGGGAAGTGAGAGGGGGGGACCTATGTAACACCATGTGCCTGAGTTAGTAGCTCCCAAGACAAATAACTGTGCCATCTTGTCTTTGATCATGGGATCCCTCCTCACTGGTGTTCAGAGTTATCCTCTAAGGTAGCTGCATGCCCATTGGGCTTGCTCAGCTCCTGTTGCCATCCATGGTTGTTCCTGCATGGTGTGACTCCTTGGGGCTGTTGGTTGTCACTTTCAGCTCACTTCTGAGCTCTTCTCAGCGTGTGAGGAGGGTCCGGCTACTCTCTCACACCTCTTTGGGGCCACAGGAAACAAGCCTGTCATTGACCATCTGTACAGCCATCTGTTTTCTGTTGAGCCGTATCACTGTGGGGTTAGCTGCCCTCCTAGATAGGAAGTATACATAGGCCTCTCCATTCACAGCTTATCTGGTGTTCTACCTCCAACCACAGTTCCCTCTCTTCTGAATGGATTCACCCTGGAAGATAACAGAGGACTGGGGCTTCTCTTGGAAAGCACCATCCCTACAGTCCCAGTAATTGCCTGAGGGCCGGTTATCTTGGATGGAGAAAGAGGAAGGAGTTATTTTGGATGAGTCTTATTTGTCTACTGGTTAGGCTCAAATATTTTCTGAATGCTCAGAAATTCTTTTCTCCTAAGTGTAGGTCTTGTGTTCAGTAATCTCATTTGAATCTCAAAAGCTAAGCAACTGACGTTCCTTTGCTTGGCATTCAAGTTGTAGTAACCTTACTTTTCCCTTGGGCAGGGCATGCCGTGGACTACAGAGTGAGAGTGCAGTGAAGTGTACGGTGTTGATGGTATCAGGGAAGACCTCGTTAATGTCTCAATGCGTCCTTCTGCTGGACCTGTCACTGTGCTGAGTGCCTTAGACCCACGTCATCCTCAGAACAATCCCCTGAACTCAGTACTGTCATTCTCACTTCCAGATGAAGAAATGGGCGCTCAGAGAGAGAGGCTAGGTAACTAATTCCAAGATTCCAGTTATAAGTGGTAGAGAAAGAACTGAATCTAGGATAATCTAATTGCAAAGCCTTCAATTTTAAATCCCAACAGTGTTCTCATTACCTTGGTGAAAAACTGAGTCTCCAGGGAGTTTATTAAAAATAATTTTGATAAAGACCCATCTCAAGAGATCTTGATCCAATGGTCTGTGATGGGGCCTGGTCATCTGTATTTTAAACAGCCTCTGTAGGTAACTCAGATGCACTCCAGAGTTTGAGAGCCAGCTCTGTCACTGGCTAACTATGTGATTTGGGATAAGTTACTCCACCTCCCAGTGCCTTGGTTTCCTCAATTGTTAAATGGGGAATGATGACAGTGCCCACAACATTGAGTTATTGTGGGAATTAAATGAGTTGAAAATGAAAGCAGTAGGAAGAGTACATGGCACATAATAAGTACTCGATAAACATTAAAGATGATTACTTTTGCTGTCTCTTAGCAGCAACTTATTTGCAAAACATTTTTTAGGAGTGCTATTTCCTGGGCAGATTACATAAAAGGGTAATTGCCTGCATTTATGCAGATTTTTAATGGTCTATGTCTCAGAGAGCAATGTTTTGTTAGCCTTTTCCCCCAAATCTAGGTTTAGGCCTAATTTGGATTCCATGGTCTCCTGTGGTCCTAACCACCCAGAGGCCTTGTTCTGAAGGTAAACTGAAATTAAACTGAGGATATAGTGTTGATGGCAGGTAAAGGAGGAGTACATCAATGGTTCTCAACCTTGATTGAATCTTAGAACTACCTGGAGAGCTTTAAAATATGCCCAAGTCACACCGTTTGCTCTTGATGTCAGAATTTTTGGGAATCCGGCTCAGCATCATTATATTTTAATCTCTAGGTGATTCCAATGTGTGCCCATTGGGCCACACCCCAGCTCTACTGAGTAGAAACTCCGGGGATATGTCCCAGAAATCTATTGAACAAGCCTTGCACAAACCTCAGGACCGTTGGTATGAAGCATGCTATATCCTCCCCATGTCCAGGCCTCTCTTTTTCTTGTCTGCTGCGTAGGGTGTGACGTGAAGACACGAGAGAAGGTGTATTAACCTTTAGTTCCCGTAAGTACAAGCAGATCAAATCAGTATTTATTCTGGCCAGTCCTGTCCTAGACTGACAGAATGAGGGTCCTTCAGCCTAAATGCCGGCTTCTCAAGGAGCAGATGATCGATTAAGAGGCTCCACTCTCTCAGAATGTAGATCCTGTCAATATTTGCCTAAAATACCCCTTCTCTCCAGTCTAACTGCCCTGGAAGCTTCACGGAGGCCAATAATGCGTAAACAAGTTCCAAACCAACCCATCTGCTTCTCATTTCCTGCGCTGTGCTAAAACAAGTCTTTTAAGGTTGCTTAAAATATGTCCCTTTCCTCCTGCTCCGCCCCCTGGGGCATTTGCTCTGTGTCCTCAGACCACCTCAGCTCAAGCCTCCTTCTCCACCTGGGTCCTTTCTGCACAGATCTTGGCTTCAAACAATGCTCACAGTTATTCCTGGCATTTGTTTTTTTGGCTTAGCACACATCCAATGATATCTTTTTCTTCTCTGTTTAAAGCACGGTCTTCAGTCTCCTCATTTGTCCTTTTCTCCTCTGGCAAGTGTACTGCTATCGACATTTGAAAGTGGCCTGATTCCCTTGAGTCTGGTAAATGGCCTTGCTGCTAGAATTAGCGTGAGAGAACTGTGTGCAGAAGCGAGAGCATGGGCTAACAGGACCTGCTCTCCTGGGGCTCAGACGCCCCTCTTGGGACCACAACAGTGTACTTGGGAGTACGCTGGGGCTTGGGAGATGGGCCTTGGTGAGACCTAAATTTGAGCAATGACTCCATGTGACCATAAATCACTGCCGGCTTTGCTCTGCTTCTGTTTAGCATCTGCTAAGTAAAGATCTTTGCAACCAATTAATGAGAGGCCCGCTTCAGTTGCAAAGAACTACTAGGTTGTAAACAAACTTGGAAAGACCAATTCCTGGTGAAGTTGTGGAGTGGGAAAGGTGCCCCAATAGTCTCCTTTCGATATCAAAGAGATGCTGTCTCCTCTCCCTCAAAGACTTAATTTGGACCCTCTTCTAGGGCAGAATCAGAAATGCCACTTCCTCTTTTGAATGTGCTGCCCTGTCCCATACTTCATCTTCTCAGGGTCCTGCCACCTACAGGTTAGATATAATGGTAACAGCTGTTATTGCCCTAATGTATCTTCCCTCCAAATTTAATTGTCAACAGCATAATCTTCTGAGTGCCCTCTTTATGCCAGGCACTGTGCTTTAAGATTCAGTTCTGGCTGGCCATTAAGAAGTTTATGTTCCTGTTGAAGAGGCAGGATATGTGCGCATGCAAACATGATAGCTTGAGACGTGCCAAATGAACCAAACAGATAACAAAGGTTAAAGGAGTACACTTAATAAAGAAAATATATATTGAGCACCTGTTCTATGCTAAGTTTATTGAAAATACTGAGGCTAAACCAGTGAACAAAACAGATGAAACCCCTGGCTTCATGGATCTTAGGTTCTATTAAGGCAAGAGAGAATGTGCTTTGAAGAAAAACAAAGCAGAGTAAGGTGATTTTTTAGAAGAGAGGTCCGAGAAGACTTCTTGGATAAGGGAGCATTTGAGTCAAAATCGGAAGAAAGAGAGAAAGCAAGTCATCCAAATATCTGGAAGAATTTTCCAAGCAAACTGGGTAGAAAGTGCAAAGACCCTGAGGAGGGGGTATGTTCTGAGAAGGACAAGTAGGCCAGTGTGGCTGGAGGGCAGTGAGCAAGAGGTTGTGGGTATATAACACAAGCTTAGAGAGGTGATAAGGGTAGATCACAGAGCACGCTGCAGGCCGTGGTGAAGACACTGGATTGTCTTCTGAAGCCATTGGAGGATGTTGAGCGGAACAGCAACGTGATCTGACTTACGTATTAGAAGGATCCCTCTGTCTGAGGACAGACCCTAGGGGTGTAAGAGGAGAAGCCTGAGGCCAGTGAGGAGGCTACTGCAATAATCCAGGGGCGAAATGTTGGTGGCGTGGACCAGAGTGATAGGACTGAGGATGTGGTGAGATGTGGTTGGATCCTGAATGTATTTTGAAGGTAGACATGATCGCTAAGACACAGGGTTATGAATAGAGACAAAAATTTGGAATGACTCGAAAGTTTTTGGCCTGAACTCAAGGTTTTATGTTCATAGGAGGGAGCAGCTACTTCTGGTTGAAATAATCGTTTCAACTGCCCAACCCAACAATGTGGCTCACTTGAGAATTTCAGACATGGGAGCAAGGACATTGGGACGATAATTATGGCAGAGGCCCTTTCTTCTTCTGAGCCATCTACTTACCCTTTCCCCTCCTTTTGTTTTTGTTTGTTTGTTTGTTTTAGAGAAAGTCAGCTTTGCCACAACACTAAATACAAAGAATGGTGTCCATTAGAAGTAAAGGTTATTCCCCAAGATATTGGTCACATTAGGTTCAGGAAATTCTAAGACAGTGCTGTCCAAAAGAAATAGAGTGTGAGCCACATACGTAGTTTAAAAATTTCTAGTAGCCACATTAAAAAGATAAAGTAAAAAGATGACATTAATTTTAATTGTATATTTTATTTAAGCCAGTATAGCCAAAATATTATCATTTTGGTATGGAATGATTATAAAAACTATTCATGATAGCTTTGTTTTCTTTTCTTCCCCATTCGGTGTGTATTTCACACTTATAGCACACCTCACTTTGGCTAGCCTCAGGTAGCTAGTGGCTACTGTATTGGACAGGAGAGGCATAGCAACATGGTCTGATATGGGGAGGCCATGTCGGAGTGAAAGCCTGGCTGTGGTAATGGCTTCAGGCTTCTGCTGCTCTGCTTTGGATACATTCTCTAAGAGGTACTAGGTCAAAAGTGTAAACATTTTTAGGACTTTAATTATTTTCCTAATAGATTACATCCTTTTATGATAACTACAATAAATACAAGTGCCAATATTACACAAGATCCAGATTTGGGAATTGGCGTTTTAATTTGGGGGGAGGTTACTTTAGTAAAAGAGTTAATTTAGTTAATTAATTTAGGGGGATAAATACCATGCTTCTTTTAATCTGCTTCTCTTTACTAACTAGTAAAATTGAATATTTTTTCACGAATTCACTAATATTTATTCTTTTGTGCATTGTTTTGCTACCAGTCTTTGGTTACCAGCGGAAGTCTTAATGAGATTCTTATAAACTGAGTGCGTTCTTGAGATATTAATAATATTAATCTTTTATGGTTTTTTGTAAATATATTTTCTAGTACGTTGTTTGTCCTGTATTTTGATGACTTTTTACATTTAAAATTTCTTTCTAAAAATGTTTGTGTTTTCAAGTACTTCATTCAGTCTTTTCTCTATGATAATACTATTGCTTCTTATAGCAATAGTATAGAGTCACCTTCCCATGAGTGTTTCAATTCTATTTTCTTCTGGATGTCATAGTTTTAAGTGTATTTAGGTCTTTAAATGAAATGGAATTCGTTTTGATGTGTAGTGTAAAATAGGGGCCTAAATTTTTCTCTTCCTCCCAAACTGCTGATCAGTTATCCCTCCATCATGTATTGAAAAACTCTTTATCTCATTGTATTGTGATATCTTCATCACGTACTAAAACTTTTATGAAAATTAGAATGTATCTAATCTTTCTGTTATATTCCAGAAATCTGCCTAGTCTTAAAACAAGACTTTACTATCTTATTTTTGTTATTTTATAGGTTTTTACTTCTAATAGATCTTGTTTACCATCTTTACTATTCCTCCTTCACTCCTGTCCCCCAATACATTTTTCTTTCTTACTTGTTCAGAATTTTCCTTTCTCTCTTTTCTTTTGTCATATGTTTAAAAACAACCTTCTGGGTTTGTTGTTATTTTTTTAAACCAAGATTCTGTTAAATCTATAACTTAAATGGTAGGAAACAGATATTTATGTAATATTTAGGCTTTCTATCCAGGAACCTCTATTTTTTCATTCATTCACATCTTTTCAAACACCCTGGAAGGTTTTGTAGTTTCCTTTGTAAAGAAACATATGTTTGCATACATACATAGTACCTTAGATTGGGTTCCATAGAATAGGCTCAGACTGCCTTCCACTTAATTCCCCTCCTTATGGCAGCTGATGTTATCAGTTTCTTGTGTATTCATTCCAGACATAGTTTACACATTTTTTAATATCCCTCTGTGCACCCTCCACCCCTACACACTCACAAATAGCCCTGCATATGGCTCTTCTCACTTAACAATATTTTATGTATTTCCTATCAATACATATAGAATTGTTTTGTTCTGTAAATGACTGCATATGATTCAAAATGAATATAATGTGACTTATTAGTTGGTTTCCTACTGATGGACAGTTGGGTTTTTTTAGTCAATTTTCATTTATAAACAATGCTGTAACTAGCATCCTTCTGCATGCTATTTTGTGCATGTGGAAGTGTATTTGTAAGATAAATACCTAGAAGCAGAGTTGTTGGGTCAAGTGCATTTTTAGTTTTGAAAGTTATTGCTGAATTACTTTCCATAGATTTATACCACTTATCATCAATAAATGGGTATGCTGGTTTCCTCTTGATTTTTGTCAATATAAAGGTGAAAAAAGGCATCTCATTGTATTTTTAAAGTGCATTTCTCCCCTCTGTTCCCATGGCAGCCTGTGCCACACTCATCACACTGCGTTGTAATTCTGGCTTCACTAGTACTCAAGCTCCCACCACAATTCAACTCTGTGAGGGCAGGGACTGGGTCTGATTTGTTTCTGTATCTCTAGCCCTTAGGACAGTGCACAGTCCAGAAGAGACACTTAATTCATGCTTTTTGAATGAAATCTATCTGCTCGTATTTTATTTTAGAGTCTCAAGTCTAGAGTCACACCAGAGATCAACTTTTAGTTTTATGTTTGTGAATGATTTGTTTGTTGAGATTTGGAATTAGGACTATCTCTTGCACATAAAACAAACTGGAGAGTTTCCAGAACAAATTGTTTAACTTGTGGATTATTGGTTCCTAAAAGTCCGGAGATTCAACAAGTGTTTCCTGAACATATATTGTGCGTTGGGCACTAATGCAATTGGCTCTTTACACAGAGTGGTATGAGAGCTCATCTCTGAATGCAGAGTTGATGCTTTCAGGCAGTATTTTTCAAACTGCAAGTCAGATAAGTTTTAGGTAATGAAATCAGTTTTGTGGGTCAAAACTATCATCAAAAGGAAAAAAAAGAATACCACAGAGTAGAACAAAATATATCAGAGTTGCATCACTCTTGGTAAAACTTTATATACATATACATATACATATACATATACATATACATATACATATACATATATATATATATATATATATATATATATATATATATTTTTTTTTATGTGATGTCCTGGGTCAAGATATAAAATGTGTTCTTTTACTGTGGGTGACAGTCAAAAAAGTTTACAGCCATTACTCTAAGGGCCAGTATATTTTCTTCCCTCTTTCTTTCTCTTTGAAGTGTGTGTTTTTCCACTCCTAACACCTGGGCTCCCTAAAAAGAGGGAAAGACAGGGCTTTGAGATTCTGCCTCCCACAGCCACTCTTGCCCCCTCCCCCAACCCCCCAGCTTTAGATTTGGTGAGCCTGGCACACAGTCTTTAGAATCAGAGGTAGAAGTCTAACTCTAGGCTCCCGGACTTACGTTCTCAGCAATCTTGGGCAAGTCACTGAACCTTTCAGGACATCTGTTTCACTCTGGTGAGATGGAGATAACAATACCTGTTCCACAAGGCAATTAAGGGGATTGAGTGAAACATGTGGGAATATTGTGGTGTTTAGTAAACTCCCTCCAGTAACTGAGGAGAAAAGCCAAACTTAGCCCATGGGATAAAAAGATCCTGTTTCCTGAGAAGGGAGGAAAGACCTCAGGGAATGGCCCTACAGAGAAAGGTAAGAGGGGACACTGAACACCCAGGGACTGCAGATATTTGAATCAAAAAAGGGGGTAAATCAATGGGAAAAGGCCAGGGCTCTCCCGTTTTTCCAATGAGCAGTTATATTTTATTTCTCGGGGGTGTGCACTGACAGGGGGTGTCTGGAGGTGCTGACAGCGCACACTGCCGAGTTAGGAGGGGAGAGTTGCTGACAAGGTTCTTTTCTCATAAACTCTGGTGGAAGGACTGGGCATTGGACTCTGTCCTTCCTTCACCCCTTGCAGGAGGTGTGGTGGGGATCATCCGGCCTGGAGATCACTCAGGTTGAAAATTGTGGTCAAGCAGTAAGAGGCGGTGGAATGGGGAAGGGGCCCTAAGGACAGGATGCCAATCCGAGTGCTTGAGGAGTCATTCCTCGCACACCTGAAATTCTCTCTTCTGTGACTATCTCTGAGCAATAGTCACAGGGGACAGGTTGGGCACAGGTTGTCCTGCCTGCTCATTTTCTTGAGCTATAAGCAATGTGCCTCCCTGGAAAACCACAGGCTTCACAGCCTGGGCTCACCTGTTGTCAGCTGTGTGAACAGGAAGCCATAGATGTGGTTTCTTAAAGAAAAGAATTAGTTTTACTTGTTTGGTATTACCCTTGAATTGTTGCGACTTGGGAGAAAGATTCTGTAGGGGATCCTCTTCTCCCCCACCCCCAATACACACACACACACACACACACACGTACACACACATATACACACCCACACACACACCCATACACATACACCCCCCACACACACACACATACACCCCCCCCCCACACACACACACCTTGAGACAAGATAAGGAAGGTGAGAAGTTGGTTTGCCTTGGCCGGCACCTGGAGAAGTGGAGGCTGGCACCTGGGCTGGGATTTGTCCTTAACTATCCCAAGACAATGCAGAATACGAGGAAGGGGGAATTCCGAGTTTTAGGTGAAGACTGGGGATCCCCGAGAACCCAGTGGTTTTTTGCTTGTTTGTTTTGTTGTTTTTCCCAGTGATTCTGTCCTTAAGGAGTATCATCCAGGATCTTGGCACCTCCATCCCTGTTCTCTGACACCTTTCAAAGCAGCCGTAGCTCCAAGAATGCCAGGAGTCACCAGCATGCCCAGTGCGGGGAGGAGGGGCAGTGGCTATGACTCTCTGTTTAGCTCTTTTCTTTCTCTATTTTCCCTCTCTCTGGGCAAACTTTGGTTTCCTTTGACCAACTAAGTAGTAGTCTAGTTGAGAGTTGATTTTTTTTCAAGTAATAGTAACTAGCTTAGGCAAAGGGAGGGTTTACATTATAAGGCGTCCGTACAGCCCAGTCTCGGCCAGGGATGAACCCAGGACCTGGGAGGCTCCCAGGAAGTGAGGCAGAGTTTGCTGCAGCTCTGGTCTCTGCCTCTCTGCATGTCTGCTCACATTCTGTTTCCTGATACCTCTTTATCTCTCTCCTCCTCTCCTTTCCTGGACCACCATCTTACCTGAGGCCTTTAGTGATGTCCCTGCTATTGATTATATCCTCCATCCAAGCTATCTTAGTTCAACAGTATACCCTCTGCGTTGGGTTCCATGCTTTAGAGACCCCGCCCCTCCACCCCCCGACTCTGGCCCACTTTGGCTGTACCTCTCCAAGGTGTACCTCAACGGACTGTTCCTACCCAAAGCCCCTGTTACCTTTCTAGAGCCTATTTCCTGGGCCTGGCATAAGCTTTTCTCCAGGTACATTCTCCTGAGGACAAACCATACCACTATTGTACTTATTTCTAGGCCTGAAAGGTACCCAAGGGGTGGTTATGGTGAGGCGGGAGTGGGAAAGTGAATGGAACTTGGATGTGTCCATATGAACATGCTCAAGGCCCCCTGTCATACGAGACAGAGCCAGGGCTGAGAAGAGCAGTGAAGGTGGGCCAGGGGCCAGGGGCCAGCTTTCCCTCATTCTACCATGTCCTAGCTTGGGACTGAGAAATTGAGGAATTCTGTATTTGAATTGGCCTTCCACATTGTTATGCAGGCTTATTTTTCAGTACAGGGGATGGAACATATTTTATTGAAGAGTTTATTAGTTTGATTTATAACTTTTAGACGTGTGGCATGTGGGCCTCCATTTGTACTCGTGCCCTGGTCCCCTCAGACCTTGAGAGCAAGTCTGTATTTCACTATGGCCAGTTTTGTTTTGTTTTTTTAAATATGTATTCCCTAAACAAAGCTCTGATTGTATCACCACTTGCCTCAAAGCTTTTGATGACTACTACTGCTTCCTGGTTGTTCATTATTCTGTGTTAGGTGAAGCTGACAGTTAGGTGGGACCTGCCTTTCATCAGAAAAGGGATCAGGTCAGGCTTGAGTCAACAAGGGAGCAGCTTGCTGCTTGGAGCTCGCTGGGGAAGCTAAGAGGACAGAAGCCAGGGCAGCCTGACAATGAGCAATTGGAGCCTCCAGCCGAGATGGTGTAAGTTCATGCAGACAAGGGTCAGAAAATCAAAGGCAAGTCTAAAGTAAGCTGTCAAGAAGTGGCCAGTCTGAAGTTAATGAGGCGAGCTGGGCGTGCACCAAGGTAAAGGAGACTTGATTCCTGAGGTCACTTTTTGCCTCTGTTCCAGAGTTTCCCATAGTTCCCATGTGCTGGAACTTGTCCTAGCCTAATCCATGCGAGACCCTTCTAAGGGGTGGGCGTGGACAACGGTAACAAACACAGTACTTAGCAGTATGAAGCAACAGCTTCTAATAAGCAACTCAGAACAATAATGAGCATGCTATGTAATCAATTTCCTACTGAATATCTTTAAAGGGATCAAATTTGGGAAATGATCCGTCTAGACCAGGGTAAAGGGTAAGTGAGTAGGACTAAAGTCAGGGGAAGTGGAGCAAGATGGCATTCCATAACCCTCTCTCCACTTTTGAGGTGGAGTCAGGTGCTTGTGCTAGGAAAGACGATGCCAGACTGAATCCAGGTTAAGGCTTCTGTCTGCCAAAGCACTGCAACTTGTAACATTCTCCTTCCAGATGTGCAAGGATCAAGAGCTTCACAGAGGAGCTGTAGTGAAGCTTGAGAGACAAATAGGTAATTTTAAAAATAGGGAACATGGAGGAATGTATATTCTAGGGAAAGCCTTGAGTGTAAAACTGAAGGAAAAAAAAATTGCATGCACAGCTTTCTAGGACTTCAAAAGCAGGCATTAAGGACAACCTCTCCGCTGTTCTTCTACATAAAATTGTTTTATCTCCAACTCATTGATATGAGCCCTAATGGAGGGACATCCTGGCACTTTGGATGGGATGCTGTTGTCTTGTGAGGAGTCCACTTACCCAGTGCTTCTTAAACCAGCCTGCATCGGAACCACCGGCCAGTGCTTGTTCAAAATGCAGAATTTACACATTTTTTTTCTTTTTAATCTAAAATTATCTCTTCAAAGCAACTATAGCTAGGATCTTACTTTTAACAACAAACCAAAAATTCATACATATTAAATTTTTGAAAAGTTAATTTACTAAGGGAACTTTCTTTTAATTTTAATTAAAAACATTTTTTTTTTTAACTAACTTTGTTAGGAGCAAATAATATCCCACTTGCAGAAGCTTAGAAAAGGGCAAAATTGAGTCAAAAATTTCCCCATAATAGCAACTAGTAATAAAAGCAGAATGGTCTAAAGGTTACATCAGTCAGGGTCCTGGAAAAAAAAATAGCTTTATACTGAGTCATTTGAGAAGAGTGTAATAAGGACACTATTTACAAAGCATAGGTTGGGCTTAGACAAAGAAAAAGGGATGTGTTCTACTCCTGAGCTGGTAAGTGCAGGAGCCATTACCGCCAGTAAGCCTGAAAGGGCAAGGTGGGTGGAACCAGTTAAAGGACCCAAGAAAGAAAACTGTTGGAGAAGGGCGCCTGCAAAAAGGAATCAGAGAAATACATAGAGCAGCCCTCCCTTACCCATGGGGGGAATATGTTCCAAGACCCCCAGCGGATGCCTGAAATCATGGATATATATATCCTATGTTTTTTCCTATATATACATACCTACAATAAAGTTTAATTTATAAATTAGGCACACCAAGAAATTAAAACAATTAACAATAAAATAGAACAATTTTAATAATATACTTTAATAAAAGTTATGGGAATGGCTTTGGGGCCATTAGTAAGTAAAATAAGGGTTACTTGAACAAAAGTACTGTGATATCATGACAGTCTTTCTGACAACCAAGATGGCTACTAAGTGACTAACAAAGTCACTAACTGGCAGGCAGGAGATACAGCACGGAGTGGATACACTGGACAAAGGGATGATCCATGTCCTGGATGGGACAAGCCCTGATGGTGTGAGGTTTCACCATGTTACTCAGAACGGCATACAATTGAAAACTTAGGAGTTGTTTATTTCTAGAGTATCCACTTAATATTTTCAGACCATGGTTGACTGTGAATAACTGAAACCACAGATAAGGGGGGTGGGAGGACTACTATATGCCAAACTCATTGGGCAAACCTCACAGAGACTGGATGGCAAAGGGAGCCCACTCATACTGTCCAGGTGGCTCAGCCTCTTGGGGAAAAGAACAGGTGGAGAAGGGTGGAGAGTGGATCATGAGGGGAAAATGGAAAAAACTCCAATATCCGTCAGGGACAGCTAAGAGACTGGAGTGGCTTGTGTATATCTTAACAAGCACTGGAGAAAACAGTAAAGCGATTTCCTTTTCTATCATGTTGATATTACCCTACAGTATGTTTATAAGAAATATATTATCATGAAGTATTATGGTCTTATTTCAGGGGAGGGGAGCAGAATCCTTTGCCCCGCTCCCAGACCTATAGAATTAAGTCTGACTCTGGAAGAGGCCCAGAAATCTGAACTTTAAACAAGCACTCCAAATGGCGCAGGCCCAGTATTCAGAACCACTGAGCTACAAAATGAAACCCTGAGCAGTTCCATGTTTCTCCCAAAATAAGACCTAGCTGGACAATCAGCTCTAATGCATCTTTTGGAGCAAAAATTAATATAAGACCTGGTATTATATTATATTATATTATACCTGGTCTTATAGTAAAATAACACCCGGTCTTATATTATATAAGACACTGTCTTATAGTAAGATAAGACCGGATCATATATTAATTTTTGCTCCAAAAGATGCAGTATTGCTGATTGTCTGGCTAGGTCTTATGTTCGGGAAACACGGTAGTAGTTATCTTCTTAGAAAAGTGGTAACAGTTATCTGTGTTGAGAAAACAATTCTGCACAAAGTATCTATGCATGTGGATAAGGACAGGACAGGAGAGCAGACAAGTGAGAACAATTGGTTAGTGAGGGTGTTCAGAATTTTAAAACATATTTTTCTATGATAATGTTCCTCTAAGAGCTTTTTAAATTAAAAACACTTCTAAGAGAACTCGGAGTAGGTGAAACGCTAGGTCACAAGGGTCTGACCCCATTCCTGAGGAGTCCCTGCAACTCAATTACAGTATCTAAGTTCTTTCCATCCCCTGTCAGGGCTGCTCTGAACCCCAGAGTCTCCCAGCTTAGTTCTGTGCAAACATCCAGAGGAACACGTGTGACCTGGCTTCACAGGACCCCACAAGTCTTTTAGGTATGAGCGGGCAGCCAGCCACCATTGATAAGACTCCACCTTCCTCCTGCTCCTGGGCTGAGTGGCTGAACCTCTGGTACTTGGGCTGCGGAGGCCCCTTCTATTAGTTTCCTTGTCAGCAGTTTCCAGACGGTGAAAGTTACCTGCCCAAGGTAACCTTAAGCTGCAACAGAAATAACCCTTTGGACTAGAGACAGCAAGGCTGTACAGAGGCAGCAGGGCTCTGGTGGCTGTCCCTACCAAGCCCCTGGGCTGGGCCTTTAGCCTCTCCTTGAAGTCCTCTTTCTTTGGTCTGCTGGCTCTGGACAGGGGAGGGCGGGCTCAGGGTCTTCCTGACTTCCCCTCAGAGGCCAGTGAATTGCATGCAAAGAGGAAGTTCATCTTGTAGAGCAGGGAGAGAAGCTCTCCTAACCCCAGAAGTCAGGAAATGCTCATCATAGTCGATGTAAAGAGACCGCCAGCGCCTTCTGAGCTGACGCAGAGAAGGACTATTTATTTCTCAGTGATGCTTGTCTGAATTGGCAGGCTTGGGCTGGAGCAGGGGAAAGCAGATCCAAGACAATCATGTGGTGGAATTACACCTGCTGAGATAAAGAACCCTGCGGCTCCCCAAGCAAACATTCTTGCCGACTCTGCATTGCAAACTCTGGCTCTGGAGGCGCTGGGCTAATTTTTCTTTTGCCAACTAAAGGCAAATGGAGGAGGCAGAGCCTGGCAGCCTCTCCAGCTGCCTGGTGATTTGAGGATCACTGTAACTACTCCCTTCCCCCACCGCTGCCCTCCGACTGATGCCTAAGTAACAGGTATGAATTTGTTCCACTTCATCAATAAGCAAGGAAATACATCTCTTTATTTTTCCAAATCAACGGAACTCTGAGCCCCACCTTGGCCTGGGTGGTGGGATCCTCTATATTATTATTGAAATTCCATCTTTCCCTCCACTGGGCATAACTAGAATCCAGGGGCCTACTTGGTAACAGAAGAATGGGACAGGGGTCTGAGATGGTCAATAAAATAGCCACCATTTATTAATATTGCTTCTTTTGTAGCGAGATGCAGTTATTGGACTAAACTGTTTCTAATCAGTTGAATTATGTTAAATGTTGCTCTTACGCCACATTACATGGAACACTGTTTGAAAGACATGCTTTTTTTTGTAATTTCAATATAGGAGCCATGTCTACGATTAAAAGTAAAACATTTGGCATGTTTGTTGATTCTAGCTTCGTTTAATAACTTATTAGGCACGTAAGTTTAAGCTTTTTTTTAAGTTAATGGGGAAAATTAGAGATGCAATACTAATACTTTAGGATTTTGGTCTTGGGGTTTGTATGAAATTCTGAGGCCTTGATTCAACTCTTTCATTGCATTGTGATTTCCTTTTAGGTGCACTGTGCTAAGTGAAACTTGTCAAATAAATCTTCCTTTTAAAAACTGCAAATAAAAAATGTTTCTAATCATAGTATCTACTTTGCCTGCAGGCTCTGCCTGAGGGGGCTCTTGTCCACGTTTTCAAGGTCACATAATTAGAGATTGTCCCTGAGACATTAGCTACATACCAAGTTTGGGGTAGGGGTTGGGTGGGGGGATAGAAGGATTTTGAGGACTCTTTAGACTTTGCCCCCATAATCTGGGTGTCTCCCATTCTTTGCTATAGATAATTAATATTTGCTCATTTCCATGTTTATTGCCACATAAACAGCTTTAGAGTGTCCTCTTCCTCTCCCCGGATTGCTTGCCACTAAGACCCTCCTACTGAGATATTTAGAGGCCTAACTGCCAAGCACAACTGCTTCCCCGGAGCCTAAAACCTCCAGAGCCCCGCACAGAAGACGCACAGGTTTCCACCATTCAAGGATGCCTCCTCTCGAACGTCCTCCCAGACTTGCAGAGTTCAACTCTCTCCCTCATGCAGAAAGCTCCAGCTTCTCCCTACCCATCCCCACCCCACCCCCTGGGATACCTCCAGTTCAATTCCTTCTTGGGCTTGACCCCTGATTTGTACAGAAGTCACTACTTAACTGCTGCCACCCTCTAAGACAAAACCAGGAGCTGAGACCACTGAACACAAAACCTTGGCTGACCTGTGCAGCTAGTGGTCCAGTGAAGAGGAACAGAAATTGTTCTTTTCTTCCTTATAGCAGGAAGGAAATAAGCCTCACTCAATTATCATGCCTGAAATCCTATCACAGAGAGTCATTCCTTTGGGTGAGATATTGGTGACTCAGAGGGACCCTAAGATGTCACCCTTGGGAATGGTAACAAAGCACCTTACTGTAAGGGGTTCATCTGACACTGCCACAGTGGGGAATATGGGGGAGGCCCAGCTCTGCCCCACTTTACATTTGGGTCCAGAGGCTGGCTTTGTGGTTGGCTCTCTCTGGTGACGCTTACCAGTAAGCCTTCTCCTCTTTCTGTTGAAGATAAACTTGCAAGTTTCCTGTGGTTTGTTAAGCCTGGGCCACCACATCCTAGATAGGTAGCATGGTGGGGTGATTAACTCGGATATCAAACCACCTGGGAGTTATTGCTGTTTTGTAAGAAACAAAGACCCACAAGGCCAAATTTAGAACGAGGAGGGAATTAGAACACAAGTTCACATGTCTGGCAGAGGCACCGAGGACAGAGGCCTCCCTTCAGTGCCACCGGGGTGGGGTTGGAAGTGACTTCATTAAACTCACATTGTCAGAAGCAAGCACTGAAGGATAGTTCTCCCCAGGGCTGCCAACAGCCACTACGCAGCTCTCAGGTCCCATCGGGATTAACAGAAGCTATGAGTAGACTCTGGCTGGAATCAGGTTTCTTCACTTACTATTTTTGTGACCTTGGGCACCTACTTATGTTCTGTGCCTTGGTTTTCCCATCCCTAAAATGGGAATGACAACATACCTACTCCATAAGAGTGTTGTGGGGATCTGTTAGTATATTTAAAGCTCTTAGAAGAGTACCTGGCACATAGTAAGTGTTATATAAATGTTAATTGCTGTAGTTATTATTGTTACTGTCTAAAGCCAGGTGGATCACACATCCAGGAGTTTCAGGCAAGCCTCTGAAGCTGCAACTAGAAACAATTATTTCTACTTGCTCCCAGCCTGCCTAGGGCTACATATGAGATAATAGCTGTAAACACTTGGAGTTTCCCTGGGAGGGACAAAATACCCAGATTCACTACTAGAATCTACTGTGTTTCCCCAAAAATAAGACCTAGCTGGACCATCAGCTCTAATGCGTTTTTTGGAGCAAAAATTAATATAAGACCCGGTCTTATATTATATTATTTATATTATTTATATTATTTATATTAATACCCAGCCTTATATTAAAATAAGACCAGGTCTTATATTAATTTTTGCTCCAAAAGATGCATTAGAGCTGATGGTCCAGCTAGGTCTTATTTTCAGGGAAACATGGTAGGTGACAGAGGCTATTACTTTGGGGCTCTGGTTGAAAAACCCCCTTATGGCTATGGTTTAAAGGCCTTTGAAAGGCTTTCTGGTTCTAACATATCTTCATCATGGGCTTGCCTGGATGCCTAACATTGTCTCCAGTGCTTCCAGGACTTCTAAAGAGGGTACCCAGTCTGCAGCCACACTGTGTGTGGATCCTGACTCTGTCCTCAGTAGCTGAGAATATTGGAGAAGTTACTTAATCTCTGCACCTCACTTTGCTCATCTGTAAAAGTGAGGCCAATGAAAGTACCCTCTTTATAGAGTGAGAATTAAATAAAATAGTGTGTGTAAAGGTCTAGCAAAGTGCCTGGTACACCCTCAATACTCAGTTACTCAGGGATGATGGTGGTTTTGACCAAAGAAGCCATCAATTGGCAACTCAATATTTATTAATCTATGAATACTCGATTTTTAAACATTTTATAATTAATAAACACTACTAAGTATACAAAAATGTTGAAAAAGTAATACAGTGAACATTTTTATGCATATTATTGAGATTCGATAATTGTTTTATCTATGACTTTGCCATTTTTGCTCTTATTTGTGTTTTTTATGCAGTTATTTTGTTGTTGTGTGTGTATATACTTACCCCTCAATCATTTGAAAGTAAGGTGCAAGCATTGTGATGACATTTCACCCCTAAATACCTACACCTGTAGCTCTTCCAAATCAGGAGATTTTTTTCCTACATAGCCACAATACCATTACTGCATCTAAAACAATTGACAGTGATTTTAAAGTATTATCCAATACTGAGTGGATAGTCACACTTTTTCTGTTGTTCCCAAAATGCCTTTAAAAATTTTTTTCCAACTAGGAACGAATCATAGTTTATGCATGCATTGTGTTTGATTATGTCTCTAAATCTAGAGTACCCTCCTCTTCTTTTACAGGGGCAGTGATTTTTGAAGAAGCCAGGCCATTTGTCTTACAGAATGTCCCACATTATAGATTTGTCTTATTGTTTCTTTGCAGTGCTGTTTTTAGTGAAAATTTTGAAAAAGGATGAAAAAATCTGGAACTTGAACTGGAGTCCCTGGGCTGTCCCAAGTATATGTAACCCTGTTGCCCATAGGAAATGAAGGGAGAAACCAACAAATAAGGCACACTTATATTCTTGAAACGCTAAACCTGTTGAACACTAACTTCCCATTCTCCACTCCCCATAGCCCCTGACACCAGCATTCTAGTTTCTGTCAGTATAAATTTTATTACTCTAAGAACCTCATATAAGAGGAATTGTACAATATTTGTCCTTTTGTTACTGGCTTGTTTCATTTAGCATAATGTCTTCCGGATTCATCCATGTTGTAACACGTGTCAAAATTTCCCTCCTTTTAAAGGCTGCGTTTTATGTGTATTCCACATTTTGCTTGTCCATTCATCTGTTGATGGACCCTTGGGTTGCTTCCATCTTTTGGCTACTGTGAATAATGCTGCTATGAACATGGGCACACGCACTTTGACCTTTTGTCCTGAGGCTAGCCCTCATGCAGCCCCTAGTAACGTAATTTTAGGAACCATTTTCCTTTCCATCATTTTCTCCCTTTTGCCAAAGTCTAGCATAAAACTGCTCCTTCGGTCTTGCCGTTATCTGGAGCTTACAGCCATCTACACTAATGAGAGAAATCTGGGCACTACTCAAAGCTTACTGTAGCAAGTATATTGATTATAATATCAAGGTGTGAGAAGCCAAAAGCTCCAAGTTTTTTAAAGTCACTACATGCAAAAGGCCAGAGATACCATTTAAAATCAACTTAATGAATTTTTTATCTGTTAGGATTCTATACTTAGGAGGCTGGCTTTTTAAGGCACTTATTCCAAGATTCCAAATTAACATGTGTGGTTTATATCGAGCTACCCACAAACTACAAGAGGAAGCAAAGCAAAGTAGAACAAAGTCTGAATTGGACAATCAGAAAATGGAATCCAGGTTCAGAGCTCTGTTGATAACCATGTGATCTGGGACAAACTTTCAACTTTACTGTAAGTGCCCCAGTTTTCTCAACTGCCAAATGGGAGGTTGACTTACAGCCCTCAGATGCTATGATTGGCTGAGCTACATTTTATTTATTTGCAAAAATCAATAATAGGGAGACAGGTATGGAAATGGGAAAGCCCTGAAGTTCCAGCTTCTCTACAAATCAGTTGGGTAATCTTCAGAAGATCCCTTAATTTTATTGAGCCTAAATTTTGTCACTTGCAAATTGAGGATGATAAGTATTGGAGCGCAGTGATAAAGAATATAAGTAATGAACTATGGTGAAGGGGCTTTGTAATTTTAAGGTGTGTTAGGATCACATAAGTGGGATTATGTGGAGGATTTTAAGCACAGAGAGCTCTACAAATGTAAGGGAATACAGAAATATTCTTCATGACTTGTACAAACCCACAATATTTTACACTAAAAATGGATGATAAATCCCGCTCCCCTCTCTCCAAGAATCCATTCTCTATTGGCCCTGGGTATTTTTTTAAAAAAAACTGATTTGGATGTTGTGGTAGATCCTTCCCCATCCCTACTTTGTGTACTTTCAACAGCTGTTTGAAAATGCTTTCTTTATTTTGCTCCAGAACTTGTTGCAGCATATCTTGTTTCAACAACCCTCCAGCCTGCCAACGGAGCTTTGGTTTTGCCAGTTGCGATGACTCTAAAGCTCTTTGTCAGTTCTTTTGAGTCCTGGAACACTTGATCAGCTAATTGAGTTCCATGTTGCTTTCACCACTGAAGAGTAGATTACCAGGCTTTGCCGTGTTTTATAGTCTGCAGTTTAATTATGATTTTTTAACAGTGTTCCTCATTAGAACGTCAAGTAGTCTCCGTCAACCTTTGTTCACTCTTCTCTTTACAACCACACAACCCTTTATTCTAAGGAACTCCCTATGTTTCCAGTTCCAAGGGGGATTATTTGAAAAAAAGAATATAGGAAGAGATGAGCCCAGAATTGAGCTAATGGCTCACTGGATTATACATTGTTCTAGAGTTAAGCGTGGTATGCTAGGTTAAATAAGTAGTATGCATAAAAATCCCCTGGAATTCATAATAAAAGTACAGATTTCTGGACCTTGACTCCAGAGGTCCTCTGATTAAGGACTTCTAGGGTGGGTCATTTTAGACATGCTCCCCAGGTGATTCTGACGCAGAGGTTCCACGTTTTTAGAAACCTGATGGAGAGAACACTGGTTCTGCTATTGTTTTATGGACTCTAGACAAGCCACAAACTTGTCATACTCAGTCTCCATGGTTTATAAATGGCTATGAAAACAGCAACTGCTCTCCCAACCTCACAGGTTTGCAATGGGAGTAAAATGAGACAATAGACCAGAAACCATTTTGAAGAGTAAAGAACTCATGCCAGCGTGAGGTCCTGTCATCCTTCTCAGCATTCTCTTGCCTCCATGGAGTGGACCCCAGCAGGCAGCCCATCCTGCCCCCACCCCACTAGGCACTTTCAGGTGTTTACTTGAAGGGGAGGAGGCCCCGCAGACCTGCCTTTGTCTACTTGGTCCAGACAGGCTCACCTGGGTTTATGCCCTTCTCAATAGCATACTACAGGTCCACACACATTTCTGCTGAAATCTTGCCAAAAACGGATCTGGGATGACCCTCCCAATAGGCCCACGTCCTCTTTGAAATCTAAGTACATCTGCATCATTAATGATTCCATTAATTGTATTTTTTACATTGTCACAACATTCCTGGGCCACACGTCTTCCCTTTGAACCAGGGCTCATACCCGAGGGCTTGCAGTTTACATCCACCCCTTGAGCTCTGGCTGTGTTCCCAGGTACAGTGTGTATCTTTTGAAGTTTAAAGTGATCAACTTCACATTAATCTTTTCCTACTCACTCTATTCTAATTGCTTTGGAAAGAACCTTTCCAGGGCATTTTACCCTTTTTGGACACATGTAGTTAGGAATAAAGTAATGGGAGTATCATTTTCAGTTAAAACCAGTTGAAGTCAAAATTCAAGTCCAGTAAAAGACACTGTCCTTATCTTTTAGGTAAGGGCAGCCTACCTCAAAAGGCCTGTTTTATCCAATTAAATTAAGCAGTTTACCAAAGGGTTATACTTCCAGAACCCAGAGAAAGGACTCCCACCCCTCAGCATATCCTGGACTTTTCAACTACTCCCTGGAAACTGAAATTCTTTTTAACCAGTTAAAAGGCCTAACATGCAATACCCTCAGGAGAGGTTGTCAATTAGCCCTGCATACACACTATGATTCTAAAAAGGATACAGACTCTTTCCACAAGGGGACGGGAGGCAGGAGGAAGAGACCTGTGCTGGAGAGAACTAGAAAAGGAAAGTTAGGGGAAAGGGAAGAACTGAAGAAAGGGGAAATGGAAGCGAGGGAAGGCTGTGTATGCTTGAGCAATTTACTCCCTAAGAGATTGCAACTTCTCCAGACTTCTCAGGAGCTTGAAAAAGTCGTGCATACTTGGAGTTGGTCAGAGACATCTCATTAAGCAAATGATTCTTCATATTTAAGAAAGAGCCTAATGGGTAAGAAAGCCTCAATGGGATGAGACCTCCATTAGTATGTGACCACTGTCACCTATCAATCCACCCTGAATGTCAATCCACCCTGAAATCTGTGTGAGGTCTAACTGAGCAGAAGATGGGGTGGATGAGATGGGGGTGAGAATTTAAAAGGGTCCTTCCAGCATCCAACAACCTACCCTCATTTTGTTACCCTGGGCCCCAGTTGAAAGGATGAAAGAATGGGGAAAGGGGATGGAAAGAAAAGTCATAAAGAGTTTTGTGGACTAATTCAATGCATATTTAGAAGAATAACGTAATCTGAATAAATCCTGAGGCCCTCAGTAGGCTCAGTTTCCAAGTATCATATCAAAGAAGATCATCCAGGAGCCAAGAAGAAATTAAACCAGCATTCCAATCTTCAGAGATGCAAATCTCTAACAGGACACTAAAGGGAATCTGATTTATAACCCAGAGGATGAATCTCAAATTCCCTTTTCTCTCCTTAATTTGCACCTGACAGAGACTTTTACTCACCAAATGCCCCAAATTGTCTTGAATACCCAGACCATGCATTTATCCCCCCTCTTCATTCACCCCCTCTTTCCACCCACCTCTCCAATCCCATTTCTCTTATCTCCAAACTCTGCAAAAACTGATCTCCAAACACTTGCAAACTGGTTTGAAAAGACAGGACTATCCTTAGAGCAACTCTGTTCAGTGGAAATAAAATGTGAACCACATATATAATTTAAAATTTTCTAGTAGCCACATTTTAAAAAGTAAAAAGAAATAGGTGTTGTTCCTGTGTAAGAATGAGGCACTAAGAAGCCAACAGAGTTTTGGGTGGTGGTGGTGGTGGAGATTCCACATAAAATATAGGACATGAGTTCAATTTAAATTTCAGGTAAACAATAAATAAATTTTTAATATAAGTATGAAGCAAATATTTCATGGGACATGTTTATGCTAAGAAATTATCTGTTGTTTATCTGAAATTCAAATCTACTGAGCATCTTATATTTTTATTTGCTAAATCTGGCCAACTTAGAGGGGATCTGATTCAAATAGTGGGACCCTATTTTTCCTTGGGCCTATCAGCTTTCTCAGAGAAAAATCCTTCAGTTTGCCCTTTGGAGTTATAAGCCCAGCTGCTAATGTGCCACAAGCCAGTTGTGGGAAGGGAACAGTGTGCAGACTATTCAGTGCCACCATCTACCCCTCTTCAAACTGTGTCTTGTATGTCTCTCCTGAACTTAACCCTGGAAGAGTTGGGGAGGGGCAGTTGTCTGGCAGAGAGGGTTTGGAAGGAGAACTAGTAGTGATTTAAATGTGTTGTTATATGAACTTTCAACCAATCCTACTGTTTTCAGGCCTGCCCAACACTCCAACATTTGGAGATGCCCATTCCCCACCCACCCCAACCCCACCCCCTGCCTGGTGTCTGGAGTTTTTCTGGGATTCTGAGACTCTAATTGATTTGTTTCTCCTGTAGGTGTAGGTTTCAGCTTTCTCTGAATATTGTTTATTTCTCTCATTTGCTGTGTGTTTGTCTAGTGTTCTTTTAGTCTTTGTTGGTTTATGTCATTTTTGACATAAAAACGTCCAAACCTGTAGATAATTTTAATAAGAATTTATTTGTGATGACAATGCTGGGAAGCAAGAGCTCAAATGCTCCAGTGAATGACAGTCTTGTAGTTTCTTTTATACATTTGGAATTAAGGAAGTAAGTAAGGAAGATTACATGGAGGTGGGAGAAAGCAATGCGGGGATTGGATTACAGGACAGTTAACAGAATTATGTGCTCTCTTGAGGGTGGTTATGCTTCTGAGGGGTCTGAAAAAGAGGCATTTCAAAGGTGTGTTAACGTAGATGCACAAAAAATGGACCTGGCTTGCTTAAGACAAAGATAAACCTTTTATTGAAGAAGTTATAGGCCTGAGATGTGACTAACCATGACCTGCCCAGTTAGGGACTTATGATCAGATCACCTTATGAGGTTACTTTCGGTTAGATTTGTTATAGCACCCTTTTTTTTTACCCACATTGTTAAAAAATTCCTTTGCTGTATTTTTTTTTTGTGTGTGTGAGAATAGAGATAAATGTGACTGTTCAATCTGCCATGTTTAACTGGACAACAATGATTTTCCCATTTATTTTCTTGGCCAACGTACCTGGAGAAGAGAAATTGTCTTTAATGTGTTGCATACTCAAGTGTCCTGGGGAAAAGGTGTTTGAATAAACCCAGGATTTTTCCTTCTTCTCCCTTTTCTTCCCTGTCCCCAAGGAAAGACCAAAAGTGATACTGAAATGAGGTATTGGGCCTTCCAGACTTGGTACTATGGCACTGTTGGCTCACCAAGGAGAGCTGGATGAGCAAGCCTATAAATCTTCAATCTTAACCAACTGTGAGTTATAACCTAACCGTTACCTGCAGATCTGTGGCTTAGAGCAATGAATTTAGATAAGAGCCGGGTTTATTGCTTTACAATAAGTGCTGTTTGATTATTGGTTTACAAAAGCTCTTTAGTCACTAATAAATAACCACCCAGAGTCATTTGTTAAGTTGGAAGATGAGGGATTTCTAAGGCTCAATGAGAACTGAGAACCCTGGACTTTGCCTGTTTCCTTAGACTGAAATGAGCCCAGGAAATTTCAAAAGTAGTTTGGTCACTTCCAAAGAATTATTTTTTACCAACTCATATTGTCATAATTAAACAAGTTGGTACATGTGGCAAATATCGTAGGCAGTAAAATTCAGGCTGATAATCACCATAGTCATGGAATGGAAGAAAAGAGCAAGAATAAGGCAGGAATACCAACTGCCTTCACTGGACTTGGCCCCCTTTTAGGGATGATGAAATAGGCTCAGAGAACCTTCTTGCAACTAAGTGGTGCTACTGGTATTTAAATTCACATTTGTCAATGAATAAGACAAACAAACAAAAATTCATAGACAGAAACAACAGTTTAGTGGTTACCAGACGGTGAGAGGGTTGCGATAGAAGAGTGTAAAGGGGGTCAAATATATGGTGATGGAAGGAGAACTGACTCTGGGTGGTGAACACACAATACAATATATAGATGATGTTTTAGAGAAACGTACACTAGAAACCCATATCTTTTTACTAACTAATGATACCCCAATAAATTTAATAAAGATAAAAAACATAAATTCACGTTTGTCAGACACTGACTCTTAGAGAAGGATTTAGACCCTCTTTGAATTTAAGAATCGAAAAGGCCTATATTCTTTCTGGGAAAGCAAAGAATAAAACCAAAGAACTTTCTGCAGAAGAAAATTTGCTCTTTTATTTTCCAAACATTGTTTTCCACAACGAATTATTTCTCTAGCAGATATTGCCGGGCAGTTGGATTGGGAGGACAGTTATCAGGAAGGCTTCTGTTTTAGTAGTGGTATCAGCCAAACAAAATCAAGAAGAATATATGGTGGCAAGAAGCAAGAACTGGAAATCTCTCTTGGTTCAGTTCACAGTTAAAGAGCACTAATTTTCTTGTATAGTAATGTGAAAAATAATATAAGCAGAGCCACTTTAAAATGGAGTCAGAGCTGCTATCCCAGCGGAACCACTACATTGTTCCTCTTACCTCTCAAACCTTTGGATGTTAAACCAGGGCAAAGTAACCTTTGGACTGAGCCTAAAGCAGCATTGTATTCCAAAGAACTGTTTGTTATGACCACGGACTGAAAATTAAAGACATTTTTTAGAATTGGCATCACTATGTTAGCTTATCTGCACCTCTAGAAATTCCTTCTTTCTATTCACATAATTGTTTCCCTTGCCTGTCTTATAAATACCCCAGAACATTATTTAGGTTTCTGCCTGAATCAGTGCTTGCAGAATAGCTATTCTTTGGGATCTTAAATAAATGCTGTTGCCTCTCACTTTGGCTTTTTATTTTTAGGTTAACAGTGGACAAGGACATCTTCAGGAAAACCAGGAGACCATCTCCCATGATTAAAAACAAAAAAACAACTCCAAGCTTGATGGGACTCAGACCTTGGTCTGTTCTGGGTAGAGAGAGGTATTAGAGAGAGAGGTGAGCTCCTATAAAGAGTTTCATGTGAGGGGAAGAAAGATGGATATGTTAGTTACTCTCAGGTAGTGCAGAAGAGTCTGGCAATATTAGATTTTTATGTTCATTTTAATTGTTTTGATATCTTAATTTAGTAATAAATTGTCAGTTAATCACTTTTATGCAAAAATAAAAGGTGCATAAAATGTTAGTGCTCCTTCCTGCTCAGTGCCCCCTCCCCAGTCTAGAGTGCTATTGAGATATTGTACATTTCACTCAAGTAAGTCGGCAACTTTATCAGAGCGTAGAGAACACTGGCAAATATCCCTCATGCTACAGCAGAAATATAAAAGGCCTTCAAGTCCTAATTCCTTCTGGCCCCAAGAATATATCTTATAGAAGGAGCATCTTTGCTGGCCCTGGAGAATTGGTCACCAGGTTACATTATTTTGATTGTAGGGAAAGCCCATATTCCTGCTTCAGATCTTAGAGCCCAGGGGTTAGTACATAGGGTTAGATAAGTGATTTATGAATGTGATTAAATGGGCATTGTGTTAAATCTGAGCTGCATGGGCTTTTAGGTCAAGTTTATATAAAAATGCTTTCGAATTCTTTCCAGTTACTAGTGAGGTCAGTGTATCCATGGAAAGCTACCCTGCACAGACACTGGAAAAACAGGGTCATTCCCGATTTCTGCCATGTGATCTTAGTATGACCTTGCTGATGTGTTTGATTTTTAGTCCCTTGGTTTAAGTGGAGAAGAGAACCCTCTTTGCAAGGGTACCATAAAGAGCAGTAATTGTCAACCTTGATTTTGCAAAAGCGAGAGCCTTTCTGAGGTTGTTGCAGAGTCTCAAGATATTTCTGTCTATCCTAGTGGAGTCCTCCCACCAAGCGCGTGACATCAGGAGAAGCGGTCGTGACATTAAACAATTGGGGTGACGCAACTCCAAGAAGGTTGGAAATTCTTTACATAATATGGTTGTAAAGCTACAGGGTAAAGGAAGAAGTGACTTGATTTTATGATGACTAATACGCCAATCCCAGCACTTAACTTGGTTGCTGTTGCCAAAGAAGGAGGGAGGAGAAAGAAAAGACAGGGAGATGAGGGGCGGAGGGAGAGCTGCCTCAGTTGTGACAGTTCTACTACACCATAAATTAAGCTAATTATTAGTATCAGCTGTTACTTATTATTTAATTCAGCAGTTCTGCTCTGTAATTCTATAACTCTTAAGTTGGCAAAGCATTTTATAATGGAGCTGTATGAAAGATTCCATATAAAATTAAGTTTACTCGTCTTGTTATTATAGTTTAGGAGCCATCCTATTGAACTGGTGTGATCGTGAATTAAGAAGGTGGGCTGCTAAGGAAGAGCTGAGAGAGAGCGAATGTTTACTTCAAGCCAGTGTCTATAATCCCAGCCACCAGGAACAGGGGCCTGGTAGATAAAGGTTAAGAAGGATGAAATCTGTGATTAAGCCAGAAGTGTGGGTTCTGTTTCTGATTTTTGTCATGATTTTGACCTTTTAGAATGGAGATGAAATGAAAATGTTTGTCTTGTATCTACCTGCCCAGGATGTAATAGAGACTAACAGACTCTAGGAGAGAAATGGAGACACCCTTTAAGAAACGCATTAAGTAATTATCAGGTGATATAACCCTGGAAGGTCCTGTAGCCACAACAATTTCACTTGAAAGCTATTCACTTAGGAAAGAGAAGACAGAAAGGCCTAGAGTTTCAGATGAATGCCCCCTCAGTGCACCTATGTTAGAACACTTAGGCAAAGGGAGTCCACAGGAGGGGTCAGCAAATATCTGCGTGTCTTCATAGTGACTCTTCCTTATCGCATCACAATTTTTCTTTGACTATTCCACATAAAGAATTACTAAAAAAATATAGTAGTATTGTTAAAAACACTTTACAAGGAAGTTTTTAAACAAGTAAAAATAATATGTAGAAACACAGGAAAGCACAATCCCATGAGCAAAATTCAAACAGTCTATTAATTAAAACAAGCTATGAGGTTGGTGCAAAAGAAACTGCAGTTTTTGCAATTGTTTTTCACCTTTTAAACCGCAATTACTTTTGCACCAACCTAATATCTAGTGAGCTCCAACTATCTTATGGGGGCAGGCAATGTGCTTGGAGCCGAGATCACAGTGGTGAGTGATGTAAACCGATCCAGTCTCCACAGGATTTAGAAGCTGCATGCTGTTCTGGGTTCAAGAGAGAAAGGCCTGATCACCTGAAATCTGTTTGGCAAGTAGGCTAGACATTAATAAATGGGATAAGGATGGAGTAAGGTAGTCTTTTAAAGCAGGGCTCAGCAGCCTAAGATAAGGGGTTCAGGAGTGGCTTTGGGGACAATTTGTGGTGGTTGAGTATTCCAGCTGTGGAGCCAAGTAGGAGTGCTACCCTGTGTTCATCCCAGCCATTCCCAGCCTTCTGCAACCTAATCCCCTCCTCCACTCCCACTGGATTTCTGGCAGCTAAAGGATCGTCCTTTGGGGTCCCCCAAGGATCATTCAGGCAGATTGGTCAAAGGGCCTGCCTTTTTTTTTGCAGCCAGCCCACTCCCAAGCTTTGTTCACTGGTATGTCAACGAAGGAAACCCCTAGGCAGCTACTTCTGAATTTACTGATCCCAATTTTGATAAGTGTTTCCAAGAGAAAAGGACAGCCAATGTCACATGTTTCCCATCTAGAGTTTCCATTTGCATCTGGAAAATTGGAAGCCATCTAGCTTGCTGGCCTATATCACATGACATGGATAATAATGGGAGGGCCTGGCAATGTAGGATGGCTCGATCCTTAGCTGATATCCACTGAGCCCACACAATTGCCCATGCATTGTAGAAAGAGGTGACACAATCCTAGCCCTTGATGGATTTTCGATCTAAAGTTACATGTTTTACATTTAAAAGAGGAACTTAAAATATGCAGGTCAATTGCACTTCCTAAATATTTATTGATTGCCATTAACTTGGACCATTAAACACTATCTTTTTGAAACCCCTTCTCTCTGCCCTCACTAATGGAGCATTCTCAATAATAGGTTTTTTCTCTTAAACCTTCTTACACAGCTTTTCCTTTTAAACTAAACTAAGGAAATATTATCATAACTGAAATCTTTCCCTGTTCAGCTAGAAATGAGCATTTAAGTTAAAGCAAATTGTAGGCCAAGATTTAAAGGGCCATTAATTAATAATGATACCAGAGAAGCAAGGTGACTAGATGGCTGAAATTGGGCAGAACAGGTCTAAGTTTTGCTACTTGTCCCATCTGAAAACATTTGTCCCTCAAAAGCACATTTAATTACTGAGTGAGGTAACTTGGTAGAAATTTAGTACGGTGCCTGGCACATGGAAAGCTCTCAATAAGTGTTTTCTGCTGTTTCCCTCTCTCTTCTACCTTCTTTGCTCTCAGCAGTCACCCATACCTTCTTCCATCTCATTATGAAAAGAATAGTTTGAACTTCTTCAACTTTTCTAACTTAAAGCTTATCTCTTTGGTGTTCCTTTCCTGGTCTGACTCCACTGATAATCTTGATGCCTCCGCCTCTAGGCTCCTCTGCAGCCCCCCTCTGCCAGTAACCCCTTCTTAACTATGTATCTTCATTCTCTCCTGCTCTAATGTTTCCTTACCTTAGTCAACTAATGCACTCTTTCTTAAAATCCAACAAAACTTTCTCTCAACCCTTTTTCTTCTTAAGTTACTGGCTATTTTCTCCTACCTATTGTGCCAAGCTTTTTGAAAGAGTAGTTTGCACTGCATCCCTCCAGTCATCTAAAATCTGTCCCTTGCTTATTGCAACCTGCTACTGCGGCTACGAAAATTGCTTTCCCAAAGATCAGGAATGACTCCCATTTACCAAATTTAGTGGCCTCTTCTCATTCCTCTTCCACCTCTGTGGCATGTGATGTGCTTATCCACTCCCCTGATAAATTTTTCTGACTTTGTCACTCTTTATCAGCTCGCATGTTTGGATCAGTGCTTCTCAATCTGGATGCATATAAAAATTACCTGGGGAACTCTTTAAAATTGCAAACGCAGATTATATCTGATTAAATACATACCAATTAAATCTGATTTATGACCCCACCCAGAAGTTGGATTTAATTGATCTGAGGTTGTGCACTGGCCTTTATCATCTAAATGCTCCTCAGGTGATTCTCAAGTACAGCGAGGACTGAGAACCATAGGTCTAGAGTACCTACTTTTACCTTCAGTTCTTATGTTTTTCCTGATACAAAGACCCAAATTTCCAGCTCTTTGCTGAGCCTCTCAGCTTGAATGCTCCACAACACTTCACTTTCTAGGTGGTCAGAATCAAACTCCTGTTCCCAATACTAAAAACCTCTTCCTCTGTGCTTGTAGGGCTACTATTCTCCCATTCTCCCAAATTGGAGACCTAGTAGTCGTTCTTAAAAATATCTTCTGCTTTGCTCCTCAATTCTCTTATTTACTGTGCCCTGTAGGTTTTATTGCTGACCAATTTCAAATCCATTCTCCCTACTGCCATCCAATGTCCCATTTTAGCACCTTATTGCAACAACTTTTTACCTGGCCTTCCTGCCTTCAGTCTTTCCCCTCTTCATTTCATTTCCACATACGAGTAGAAAGATCTTTCTGGAACACAGATCTGATTGTATCCACTCAATAACTACCACTAAATTACTCTTAGCCAATAATAAGGTCCAACTTTTTTAGTGAGGCCTTCACAGTTTGGCCCCAGTTCTCTAATATCACTCTCGTCTATCTTAGATTCCCACCCCATGATGTTCCCTTAATTCATTTGTGGTTCCTGAATCATGACATGTATTCTCTCTTGTCTTATACTAGTCTCTCTGTGTGGGGCTGGATTCAACTGAGATGGTTCAAATGAAGGGATGATTTACAGAGTCAAGGTAAAGGGAAGCTACAAGAGTAGTTGAGACACCCAGAGACTAGCAGAGTGGGAAGCTCTTACCTTTTGCAGGCCTGAGGGGCCAAGGGCATGAAACAGTGTTACCACAGCTTAGTGAGAGCTGGAGCCATGGGAAAGAGGGCCATCAGTAGGAGCTGTAGGCAGGGGTGGCTTCAGCTGCTGGTAAGCCACAGTGCTGAAGCAGAGAGGGGACAGTGAATAAACACCCCAAACTCTCTCTCCTCCTGCCCTCTAATCTCCAGCAGTTTTGAGACATTGGCCAAACTCAACCAGAAGCCAGCCAACCACCAAGGATGGTCAAATGAGGCAAATTACAAAGGAGGGCGGAGAGAGGCAGAGAATGAATGGTGGTATGAGGCGGGGGGAAATTAAATGGAGAACAACTACACAAGGCGTATTTATATATAGTAAAATCCCTTGTATCTTTTAGGGCACAGTTCAAATGTCACCTTTTCTATGAAGTCTTCCCTCATCTTCCTACCCCAAGATCCGGTTATTATTTCACTCCTCTATGCTCCCTTAGTTGTTGTTATGCTTGCATTATTGCAGCTCTCAGTCTGACTTATGATACAATTATTTGTGTATCTACATCCATCTCCCGCATCATATTTTGTGCTGCTGGTGGAAAGGGATAGTACTTCATTTGGTACAGTGTCTTGCAGGTAACAGGCACTCAATAACTGTTGGTAGAATTTAATTGCATTTTCCTGTTATCGCCTTCTCAGCCTCTGCCAGGGAGATTCATATATACTTGTATGCACAGTCATCACATGTTTTACAGTCCCCCTTTTCATAAGAGTTCCTTTTTTGGTCCTACTTCTGTTTCTCGCTTGATTTTCTCCTTCTTCTGATCTACATTTCTTAGGTTAGATACTTCAAACTGCAGCTCACCAACAAATTGTTGGGAATACTGTCATCACTGATCTTGGCAAGGGTCTAAAAATCTTCAGCTTGATTCCATGTCCTAAATAGTGCATATAAATTTGTTTTCTTTAATTTATGCATGCACCAAACTTAAAAATGAAGTCACAAAACCTAAGTTTTCATCTTCATTGGACTTCAAACTCTTATGAATAGAAATTATGCTTGGCTTAACATATTTTGCAGGTAGCAGAGGTTGTGTGCTGCTCCTCTGCTTTATAAATACCAATAATAAGTACAGTGAACATATTTTTACTATGCAAACACTATTCTACATTGATGGTTTTGATGCACATTGGTAGATGGCTTTGAGGTTTTTATATGAAAAGGAGTATCTTTAGACCCAATGAAAATATTATTTTACATCTGTAATATTGGTCATAGAAATAATGGTAAGAATTCTATTTCCTATAGCAGTTCTGAGTTTTCATCTCAAATACTATATTTTTCATCTTAAGAAATTCAACTTTGTCTCTTTTTTCATATTCTTCTTTTCTCTCCTTAATATGCTCACTCCTTCCTCTGCTCTCTTGAGCATATAGAGCATAGTTATACTAGCTGTTTTAATGTCTTTGTCTAATTTTATCACCTGTGTCATATCTGGATCTGTTTGTACTGATTGATTTAGTTTTCCTCATTATGTGTTGTATTTTCTTGCTTCAATTTGCATGCCTGATTTAAGAGTATCAGTAAAAATTGGCTTCTAGGCATTGTGAATTTCACATTGTTGGATGCTATATTTGGTGGGGAGGAGAGGTGGGGAGATTGTTTTGTTAAATATTTTCGAGTTATGCTCTGGGATACAGTTAAGTTAATTGGAAACAGTTTGACCCTTTTGAAGCTTCTATTTAAACTGGAATAAGCAGGAGCAGAGCAACCTTTACTTTAGGGCTAATTTGGCTTAATCACAAGGCAATACCTTTCCGGGTTCTCAACCAGATGCCCAGTGTGCTAGAAAGTTTTTCCGTTTGGGCTGTTGGGAATGTAAACCATTGCCAGCCCTGTGTGAATGCCAGTAATTGCTCCTTGCAGGTGTTTCTCTCCCTGGTTGCAGGTAATTTCGTCAAAGTTGTGTGCTGATCAGTACTCAGCTAAAGACTCAAGGGGAAGCCCCTGCAGATCTCTAGAACACTCTCACCCTCTCTCCGTCTCTCCCTCTCACTCACTTTCTCTTTCTCCCCCTCTCCCCCATTCCCCTCTCTCCTTTTTTCCCTTTCTCTCTCGCTCCAGCTTTTTCCTGTCTGGCAATCTACCCTAAAAATTATAGTGGCCTTAGCCAAATCTGAATTCTCAATTCCTTCTCTTCAACTTAGGAAATTGTCCGGCTTTGCTGGGGTTCCCTTGGCCATGCTATACCGTGGACTCTCTCCAGGCAGTGAGCTGGGGAGATGATAGGTTCATGTCATTTGTTTTTCTTCTTTTAGAGATCACTGTCCTGTGCAGCATGTTAGCCAATATCTGAAAAGTGGTGTTTATATATTTTGTCTGTTTTTCATTTGTTTAAGGTGAAGGGTAAATCAGGTCTCTGTCATTCCATCATGGCCACAAGTGAAAGTCAGTTTTGATTTTTAAATGGGGGATGGAGAGGTATATTGAACCCATTTTGTATCAAAAAAATAAGCTGGTGTATGACCATGGCCCAGTCATTTACTTCTTAGCTTTAGTTTGTTTATCTGTAAAATACAGAGTTTGGTCCATATGATCATTAGGTTCTTTCCTGGCCCTTAAATTTTGTAATTCTAGAATTAAGCACAGGTGTATCTTTGCAGAGAGAATTGATACATATAATCTCCAAAGTGATAGTTTAAAGATTCGGAACTATGGAACTTCCATTTTGCCATAGTAAGGTAAATTTAGAAGAGAAAATTTGTGGTTTAATAGATGAAGGAGTCTTTAGTTACAAAGTTGAGAGGGACAACACAAATCCCATAGCACACAAACGTAAGATGACCAAACAATTCATTGAGGGGGAAATGAATAGGGATATTCTTAGTTTCATTATTATTCACAGGGCCTAGGCACTGTGCTTTGGACATGGTAGGTGTTCATTAAATAGACGTTGACTATCTCAGTGATACGTGAAGCTATTTTCCTAACAAAGAAAAGTAACTGAAAAAGCTTTCACTATAGCAAAAGTTGGAGACAAACTGAAAATCCATCAATATTGGGTTTGGTCAGTAGTATATCCATGCAATGGGATATTATATAGTGGTCAACAAAACTGAAGCAGAGTGGTATGCACTGATAAGGGATGCTTTCAAAGATATATTGGTAAATGAACAAAACAAGGTCATGACATATATTTTATACTCTTATTTATTTCATAATAAAAAGGTTTAAAAAGGAATTGAAAAAGCAATGTGTACAATAATAGCATTTTACTATCTATATCACATATATTTTACATATATAAATAAAATCTGTTTAAGGCAATATGTACATACATGCTTGCATTTTCAGAGAATACATCCAGAAAGATACACAAACTGGTGCCTCAGGGCAAGAGCACTAAGGGATAGTGTGATAGAGAGACTCATTTTTCCCTTTACACCCTTTTATATTAACTTTGAATTTGTTATCATGTGTATATGTTATTTAGTTCTTAAATATTCTTCTACAGTAGATTGTATACATAAATTATAATGTATATAATACATACAATTTTTTTAGTGAAATGATTGCAGTTTTCTTTTTTTTTAGATTTTATTGGGGAAGGGGAACAGGACTTTATTGGGGAACAGTGTGCATTTCCAGGACTTTTTCTCCAAGTCAAGTTGTTGTCCTTTCAATCTTAGTTGTGGAGGGTTCTGCTCAGCTTCAAGTTGTTGCTTTTTCAGTCTTAGTTGTGGAGGGCGCAGCTCAGCTCCAGGTCCAGTTGCCATTGCTAGTTGCAGTGGGCAGAGCCCACCATCCCTTGCGGGACTCGAGGAATTGAACTGGCAACCTTATGGTTGAGAGCCCACTGGCCCATGTGGGAATCGAACTGGCAGCCTTCGGAGTTAGGAGCACGGAGCTCTAACCACCTGAGCCACCGGGCCGGCCCCTGATTGCAGTTTTCTTAAAGGGGTAGATTTCCATAGAGCAGTCTGGGAAATTTTCCTCATTTCTAGAATATGTGTTTAAAGGTGCCAGACCACACACACTTTGTATTATTACTCCAAGAAAGTACAGGGTACCTACATGGCTATAATTAATTCCTAATTCCGTATGAAAGGAATCAACATGCTAAATATCTAAGTGACTGGCATTTGGAGCATAATGCTTGCTTGAATATGTGGGAAAGACCAAGGCCATTTGTTTCTAATGATTCTATATACATTTTGTGGTATTTAAATTAACCTTTATAATCTAACTCATCCATCTTTCTGGTTTCCATAGGAGCTACCAAGAAAGCATGGAGCTGGACAGTGAAGCTGTGTGATTCACAGGATATTAATTTATGGCCAGTATGCTACTTTCCAGTGCTATGGGTAATGTGTAAATGTGTTTGGAAGAGAGTGAAATAACACCCACCAAGTGGGGACACTATCCACTTTTATGTTTTAGAGAGAGAGTTACAATTCTGACAAGCTATCTTAAAAGAATGACTTCTAGCCATAACCTGTGTTCCTATGAGTGTCTATGCAATGCAAGTAAAATCTAGCCAAGTATTTCCTGGAAGACATGAGGAGATATTTGGAAACATATGTGCAAGTCCAAGATTAAAAATCCATGGCTCATTATGCAAGTCAAAAAAAAAGTGCTAGGATTTGCAATTATACGTGCCCAAGGCACTTTCTTCTAATTCTGTTATCTGCTCTAAGATTTCTGACTCTGTTGCTGGTTTTGAATTCTTGAAATGCCAATGTAGCAAGTAGATGCCAGAAAGATGCCTCCAAAATCCAGCCAGCCAATGAAAAAATATAAAGAATAAGATTCCTGACTTCAAGAAGCTTATTTTTGTCATATGGGAGATATTATTGTGTAAAAATTACTATAGCACATGAATAATAGGAAGGAAAACATTGTTGAAGGGGGCAATATTATTTAAAAGGGCAATGATTTTGGTAGATTATGCGTTGGCAGGAAGAGTTCTGCTTTTCCCACCCCATACCCCAAAAATCTGAGCCAAAGATCAAGAATTTAACAAAAGGGAGGCCACCACTACTACAAGTGCCAGATACAGGAAATAAAAATGCAGGACACCCAGTTAAATTTGAGTTTCAGATAAATGACAAGTCATTTTTTAGAATAAGTATGTCTTGTGCAATATTTGGGACATACTTATACTAGAAAATGATTTGCTCTTTATCTGAAAGTCAAATTTAATTGAACATTCTGTGTTTTATCTGACAATCCTAGTCGCTATACAGAGTAGGAGTAAATGCATTATATGTTGTCTTTCCCTCACCTCTTGGTTCCCTCATGGTAAGATGAGTTGCTATCAATACCCTCCACATAAGTAGGATCCATTCAGGGGTGAGAACACAGCTGAGTTCTTGCTATGCTGCAGAGCCAGAATGGAGGAGCAGGCTATAGAGTGAATTAACTCAAGAACTGTGAGACGAGCTCCCCCCACCCCCACAAATAAACCAGAAGGCTGACGGACTTGAAGAAATCCCATACTGTGGAAATTCTTGGAGTGAGTAAAGGTGGAGATTCCATAAGCTAGGTCAATGAATGTGGAAATGAGATGGGGTGCCCCTGCTATGTGGAGTCATGCCACGCTAGCTAGCTTCCAGAGATGGAGAACACGGGGGTGAGAAGACAAAGGCAGTGATTGGGATGCATAAATGCATTTGTTCAATGAATTGTGGAGGGTCTTGGAGACCATGTTAAGGATTTAGGGCATAATCCATGAAGCAATGGGGCCCCTCTGGGGGTTTCTGGGCAGGTAATGGCATGATCAGAGTTGTGCCTTAGGAATATTAATCTGGCAGCTCTTTGTAGAGGTATCACAAAGGGTAGGAAGAGTGGAGATAAGGCAACAAATTGCTAGGGGATAGTCAGGGCTAGTGTTGGTCCATATGGCATCTGTATGTGAATTAGAAAAGGCACCTTCCCTGGGTGGGCGGTGGGGGATACCCACTGAAGCACTCATTGGGCAAAAGATTATGCCAAGGCACATGGTTTGGTGACTAAGTCAGAGGCTTGATTTAAGCGCCCCACCCCCCATTATCCTCTTGGCCAGTATAGTAGTTGGTTAATTAACACTAGTGGCTTAATGCAATCAAGGTTAATTCTTTTCTCATGTCACTGTCCTATGCCTGTCGGGTGGCTCTCCTCCTACTGGACATTCAGGGATCCAGGCTACCTACCTCTATCTTATAGTGACAACACCTGGATATGAAGCCCCCAAGATCACCAAGGCAGGGGAAGAAAGAGCTGGAGGTTCTGACTGGGGCACGTTTGACCAGACTTAGGAATGACTTACATCACTTCTGTCCACCTTCCATTGGCTAGAACATTGGCTCCAACCTGACTACCAAGGAGGCTGGGAAATAGAAAAGAGGACAGTAACTTGTGCTGCCTTGAGCCTAGAAAGCTTTAGAAGATGATTCTAGCCGTTGGACAAGATTGTAGGGATATTAGAGGAAATCTGATAATACCTTATTCCATTTTTATTTTGACTATAATAAAAAGTATAATATCCTTTTTCTTGGGCAATGCAATTTAATGGGCATCCATATCTAGCAGTTTAGTTTTTCTAGAACTGCATTAGTGGAAAATTATAAGTCATAAATACAGGAGGGAACTCCAGACATTATATGTCTATGCTACTCTGTCAGAGCATAACTGACTTAAGCCTAAAACCATTTAAAAAAAATACACATCCCACAATGGGATTTATAGATGATGTAATACAGAATTGTACACCTGAAATCTATGTAATTTTACTAACAATTGTCACCCCAATAAATTAAAAAACAATACACATCCAAGTTAGTTTCTACTGGTAAAAATTTGTCTTACTTCATCTGCATGTGATACTGGAGTTATAGATTCGATGTGATGAATGTAAAATTTATCTGAGGTCCATTCTTGAGCAAAGTGGTAAGTGGTAATTGGGAGACTGTGAAGGGAGGATAGAAACTCTCCTACCACAAAATAAAAATTATTTGTGTGCAACTCTGTTTCCCAGAGCTTCAGTTAGCCTCCGTTTTCAAGTTAAGCTCATAGAGGACAGAGATATTCTTTGAATATTCAAAATACTATTGCATGGTCTCAGACAATCAAAATAGGCCAATCAGAATTTGGCCATATTGCTGAACATCAGCCAAGGACACTTTAAGGAGAAGGTCATGAGGAATCATAACTATAATGCAGAGTTTAAATAAATATATCAGACGCATCACTACAGTATCCATCTGTTTGTATAAGAAAATTCAGATTTTAAGCACTAGATTTAATTGTTAGATTTAGTTTTACTGCATTTGGTGAGAAAAATATGGTCACCACAGCTACATCTATCTGGGAGGAACTGATAAATGCATTCATTGTAAGTTGTGGAGGAGAACTAATCAAGCACATTTTGTCTTAGAGGTACTCAGAATATTGAAAGTGAAAGAGCTGCATAGATTATTTTATTAGGCCCTTATTTTAAAAAAAATGAAGAATATTCCTATAAGAGGAAAGACAAAATTAATTGGATTTATTCTGTTATTTAGGAATGTGGACACTAATATATATAAGATATCCTATGACACTTTAAAAAAGGCTATTAAAAGGTATTAGAACTTCCTTGGAATTCATTTGCAGTACACAACAACATGTAAAGACAAAACTTCTTTTATTTAGTCAAATCCTTTCTGTTGGAATAAAGTCCACTTTCCTCATTCATTCATTCACTCATCCATTCATTCAATAACTATTCATTGAGCATCTTCCATAGGCCAGGCACTATTCTAAACAAGGGATACGATGGTGAATCCATCTGACTCAATGATTCTTCATTAGGAATTTGCTTTTGCATAAATAAAATATTGAGCCTGTAGAATGAACAGAATATTGGGTTTAGGATCATAGGATCTGAAGTCTAAATGTGATTATACTGAACTATGAATTATATTTATGGTATCAAATAACTAGTCACCCAAACCCCAAATCTCATTCATCTTTAGTCACTTTTCCACCTAATCAGTTAGCACATCCTTCACAATTTCTGACATTTGCCTCCTGTTACCCATTTTATCTCCCAGTTATTTCTTATTTATTGTGTCCAGAGCCATACCACATATGATTGTGTAGGTCATCTACTACGTGTGACAGAGACATTAGTGCCCACTGAGCACCCGTGTGCTCCTCTCTATTTCCCAGTCTCCTTTGTTGTTAATTTAGAGCTATATGGCTTCTATTGCCACTATATTTATATTAGATATTCATACACTCTTTGTTTCCACATATGGTAGTATTAGCTTTTAATAAAACTGAAAGATGAGCTTTTAAAATGTTTGTCTTCCCTGTGTGAAGACAGTTTTGTCCCATTATCATAGGGCATTCACCTTTTTGCTGATTTTAAAAGGAGCCATGAGTGTTGCTTTTACATAACTCATGATTTCTTCTGAGTTCACCTTGTGACCAAAGCCATGCAAGGAGGTCTGAGTAATTTAGTTGTTGAGAAGCTAGATGGTCTATGTGGAAAGGAACTCCAAGTCAGCTCTCCTGACTTCATAATCAAAACCAAGACCAACATTTAGTGGAAACATCCATTGGTGAATTTGCAAAGACCAATATGAAGGCTGAGATTGAGTTGAACTGCTAAGTACTGATATAGAAGTAGAGAGTGGTAAGATCTGTATGTGAGTATTGGAGGGATTAGAAAATCAAAGGGAAAAGCAAGGGAAAGGAGTAACGCAGCGTATCAGAGATGTCCGTTCTTGTGTCTGCCTACTTCCTATTTCTACTAAAGAGTCTGCCATGCTCGTGCCCATAGTCCCTGCTGAAGGGGCAGCCACCACCACCTTGACACAGTAGTTTGGACCAGAATTAATACCTGACTGAAGGTTACAAGACCTATGATGTGATTTAGTAGAGAAAGATATTAAGACCTAACAAGATTTCTCTCTCTGGAGAATGTGAACCAAGAAACTGAGAATTTGAAAGTGAAGATTGTGTCATGCCATGAAAAAGATGAAGTTATAAGGCAACAAAAATTATGAGCAAGCAAAAAGGCGGAATAAAAAATGGAAGTTCATTGTTACTGAGAGAAGAGCACAAGGGCAAAAAATGACATGGGGGAACGTGAGAGAGATGGAAAACTGGAGGAGCAGTCTCCAGTTGCCTCAGTATCTGATGGCAGTTCAGCCACAGGTAAGTTTCAATTCATGTGTTTTGAAGTCACCTGAGTTACTTGGTTCTTTGCACCTTAAAGAACTCAAGTACGTTGGATGGACTTCTCAGCCATTTGACATGTCAGTGTAAGAGCCCAGAAGACTGGGAGTATATTTTAAACTAAATGATCAGCCTTGAAATAAATATGTTAGCTCCACTTAAATATGTTAGACCCTATCTATGTGAGTTTACAAGTCTACGAGTAAATTGTGCTGACACAATTTATAGGGGGTTGTTTTTAGGACATTTATGTTTTGTTTTAAATACCAACATTTGTGTTATGGCATGTACTGCAGAAATGAAATGACATTCAGCCTTTCACCTGGGAAACCTTGTCAATCACCTATTTCCTTTTCTACCTGAGATTCTGTTTTCATGTTATTTTGACTTTGGATTTAGATCAGATAATAACAATAGTGTCCACAAAGGCTTGCTTTAGTTTAGAGTTTTTGCAGAGCTATAAATGGCTAACATTTATTATGTGCTTACTCTGTGCCAGGCATTCTTCTTAAGAGTACACATAATAACTCATTTTACCGTCATGACAACCCAATGAAGTAGATAATATCATTCCCATTTTACGTAAATGAAAAAAATGAGACAGAGGTTTACAAAATTTCCCAAGGTTTCCTCACTATTAAGTTGCAGAGCCTGGATTCAAATACAGTTAGGATCCATGTTCCGAATCCTGGCTTTTTCCTGCTGTTTCCTTGGAAACTGTAGGTTACAAGTTTCTTGATCCCCCTGGCAATTATATTGCAATGAAAATCAATTAACTCATTCAACAAATACGATACACAGTGGTGATCAGGACAGATAGGCAGGGTCTCTGCCCTCAAGGGGCCTTCTGGTGTTTCAGACTTTTGACAGTTTGGTTAGTCTTTCCCCTCAGAATCTATTTTTCCCTGTGGTGAATTTATACGATAGAGTTTTTGCTCTTGCAAAGTGCAACATTGGAACTTTGGTGACTTCAGCAAGGCTCATTCTTACTGGAGCAAGTATTTATAACATTGATAGTGATAAATTACTTTTTGGGCTGGAATTTTTCTCTCTGAATTTTTTTCTCTTGCACCCACCTCATCCTTCCCCAGTCTATATCTTTATTTTTGGTTTAAAAATTTTTAAATATAGTAGCATGTACTTTGTTACATTTCTTTCAAATCTTTCTGGATTTGTTTTTCTTTTTGTAGAGCATTAACAATCCAACTTAACTCAATATATCAAATTAGTATGGCATTATATCAGGATTAGGTTCAGCAGAATGTAACAGAAAAATCTAGATAGTGGCTTAAGTAAGATAGAAGCTTATTTCTTTTTCACAGAAAAGAATTTTGGAGATGAGCCGTCCAAGATTAATATGGAGGTTCCACGAAGTTGTCAGGGAGCCAGCTCCTTCCTCATTCTTATGCCATCCCCAGGGTATGGCTATCCTCCTCATGGTCCAAGAAGGCTGAAAGGCTCCAATCATCACATCATGTCCCAGGTAACAGGATGGAAAGAAGTGTCAAGAAGGGTACATACCGTTCCTTTCTATGGCTTTTTCTTTTTTTTTTAACAGAAGTCCCATACAACATTTCTGTGTAGATCTCAACAGCCAGAATTTAAATTGAGTGGCAATAGGACCATCTAAAAATTTGGGGTTGGTTATTATAGAAGAATGAGAGAATAGACATAGGGAAGCAATTTGAAGTCTCTGTCACAGGTACTTTACAGTTGGAATTTGATAAAAATTTTTTTTTTTTTAAAGATTTTATTGGGGAAGGGGAGCAGAACTTTATTGGGGAATAGTGTGTACTTCTGGGACTTTTCCAAGTCAACTTGTTGTCCTTTCAGTCTTAGTTGTGGAGGGAGCAGCTCAGCTCCAGGTCCAGTTGCCATTGTTAGTTGCAGGGGGCGCAGCGCACCATCCCTTGGAGGAGTTAAACCGGCAACCTTGTGGTTGAGAGGATACGCTCCAACCAACTGAGCCATCTGGCAACCTGGGAGCTGAGTGGCAGCTCATTGACTTCATTCCAGTTGCGGAGGGCACAGCTCGCTGGCCCATGTGGGAATCGAACCGGCAGCCCTGTTGCCCAGAGCTTGCGCTCTAACCAACTGAGTCAGCCATCCGCCCCTGATAAAAATTTCTTGATTCATTTTTATAAACTTGATGATAATATTCTTAGAGGTATCACTCAAGCTATTAATAATGATAATGAATGTAAGGATTTTCCCTCTTCTTTTTTTATTTTATGATAACATAATATAGCATATCATCACACTAATTTCATCTCAAATAAACCTATCTGGAATTAGCTTATGCAGGGGATATATTGGAAAGATACGGGGAAACCCTCGGAAGAGGCAAGCCTAAGTAGAAGGAAAGGCAGAGATTCTGTCAATGGTCAAGAAAACCTGGAACTGAGAATCCCAGTATAATACATACACTTTCTGGAACTGAGAATTCCAGTATAATACATACACTTTCTCCACCCTCTCTGCTTTCCTCTGCCCATTGACTTTATTCTCTCAATGCAAAATGTGCTTTTCACTTGGCAAAAAAACATCCAATGACATCTCCCAGGTTTTATATCTTGGTGAGGCTTGAGATGACCCCTCTTCCAAAGTCTTAAAATCTTGGAGGAATGGCTTCACTGGCCCATTTTGGGTCAGGTGTCCAGCCCTTGACCAATTAGCTGTGTCCAAGGGGCAGACAGTAGTAACATAGCTTCTTTTCTTGCCATAATATGATAAAAGTATGGAAATGGAAGGAGCAGTTCCTATAGGAAAGGTGGGTGCTGGCTATACAGTTGTGTAGGCTACTGTCATTATATGTGATGGAAAAACACAGGTGAGTGATCTGAATTATATGAATGAAAGAGAACAGAATCTATCCCAAATGCAAAAAATTGATTTAGCTATGAAAAATCATTTGATAGGGCTGCAATACATAGAATGTTTACTATGTGTCAGGCATTATGCTAAGTGCTTGTTATATGTTGAGTCATCTATTCCTCGCAATTCTATGAGCTAGAGATTATTGTCCTCTTTTATAGATGGAAAAACCAGAGCTCAGAGAAGTTAAGTAACTTTTCCAAGATCATATAGCTAGTAAGTAAGCTATATTTGTCTTAAGTTGAAAGTTTTTAACTACCAGGGTGATATACTGTCTCATTACTTTCCTATGTTGAGTTGGAAACTATGGTCATTTTTGATGAGGCAATTATTAGGGTTTTTTTTTCCCCTCTCAGTTCTGCCATAGCAAAGCTATATGAACTTGATAAATTTTGTACTGTGCCTGGGTCTTAATCTCTTCATCGGTAAAAAAGATTGGGTTGAATCAAATTACTTTTTTCCCTTGTTAATGCAGGTAATATTTTATTTCTGAAGGCAAGATGGTAAGCCATTATATTTTTAAAATTCTAACTCACCTAATATTTTTTAGTGCTCCTTGAGCTAGATCTATGTTAGGAACTATGATGAAATTAAAGATATATAAGGTATAGTTTCTGCTTACTGTGTTATGGAGAAACAAGCAAACAGAATTATTATTTTGCAGAATTTGAAGTCCAGAGAGGAGTAGCCTTCAGGAGTGATAAAACCATCAGCTCAATAAGGTCCTCAAGGGTTCTTAGCTGTTTGCTGTCCTCAGTGTGTTGACTTCATTCTGAGGTTAGTTCCTCTTGTGGTCATTAGCTTCCTACCAGTGGCAATCTGGGTTATAGCTGACTTGTTCATACCTGGTAGGAAAGAGAATCCTCTTCTCTAAGCATGGACTAAAAATCCTTCCTTTTAGTCTGATTGGGCGTTTACCCAGGACTACAATGGTTTTCAGGTGTATTAATTAGATAGTCTAGGACCTAGCATAACTTAAATTCTAGGTCACACTGCAGTAAAAAACAAACAAACAAACAAAAACCCAAAAGAACAAAAAACTCCAAATCTTAGTGGCTTAAACAACAAAGGTGTATTTTTTTACTCAAACTATATATCCATCCTGACTTGATGAGGGTTGGAGGTGGGCTGTTCTATATTGTCCTTTCTTGGGGACCTAGGTTGACAAAGGTTTCATCATCGTCAATAATATTGGCCTTGAGGCTGGAGAAGAATGAAAACTCTAAGAACTTATAATTGCAATTAAATGTTTTACCTGGAAGTGACACATACCGCTTCTACCCACAACCCACTATAGACTAGTGGTTACAATTAGTTACATGGTCCAGCCAACTTCAAGGGTAGTGGAGAGTGGCAGGGATGTATGCTTGAAAATGTAATCTTTGTACATGCCTGGAAAGACAGGGTAAGCATTACAAATTTCTACCATACCAGGGAATTCATTTACCGATTGACTCAGGCTGAGTCGCCCTTTTATAGATGGAGGTTGGATGGTTACCTAAAAAACAAAAACAAAACAAGCAACTCTATTAATAAAGAAGACGTAGAAGTGGATGTTGAAAAATAAATTAACAGTGTGAACTATATGGTACTTTATCCCAAAGGAGAAGAAAGAAATTATAGCCATGGAGGCAAGTCACAGGGAGGGATAGTTTGGTAAGTTTTATCAGTCTTTAAGTCAGTCACTTCATTGATTCTTCTGATTGGAAAGATTGGCTCTGGCTCTTTAATGAGTGGGTGTAGATAGTTTCTATTTAAGGAGTTGGCTCAAAGGTGACTTAAAACATTTATTGAATTTGAAGACGTGACTGTTTCTCCATATTTCATTGTTGTAGTTACTGTCAAGCTGGCTAGAGTTATAGTTTAGAACTGGCAAACAACTAAAATTTATGTAGTACAATCCTTTATTTTATAGGTGAGAAAATTAAGGACCAAATGGGTAAAATGATTACTGCAAGATCACACCTTCTTGCATATAGCAACAACGATGCTATCCTTTAGATGTTTTACTGCAAAATGGAATCTTTTAAGAATGTAGCTGGAAGGAACTCATACAACTCAACAACAAAATAACAAACAACCCAACTGAAAAATGGGCAGAGGACCTGAAGAGACATTTCTCCAAAGAGGACATACAAATGGCAAATAGACATATGAAAAAATGCTCAACATCACTAATCATCAGAGAAATGCAAATGAAAACCACAATGAGATATCACCTCAGTCCAGTTAGAATGGCTATCATCAACACGACAAATAGTAACAAGTGTTGGAGAGGCTGTGGAGAAAAAGGAACCCTCATACACTGTTGGTGGGAATGCAGACTGGTGCAGCCGCCATGGAAGGGAGTGTGGAGGTTCCTTAAAAAATTAAGAATAGAATTACCATATGACCCAGGAATCCCTCTCCTGGGTATCTACCCAAAAAATCTGAAAACATTTATCCATAAAGACACGTGTGCTCCAATGTTCATTGCAGCTTTATTTACGGTGGCCAAGACATGGAAACAACCAAAATGTCCTTCGATAGATGAATGGATAAAGAAGTTTGGTATATATACACAATGGAATACTATTTGGCGGTAAGAAAAGATGAAATGGACCATTTGTGACAACATGGATGGATCTTAAAGTACAGAACCATATGATTTCACTGACATATGGTATATAAACCGAAAATAACAAAAGAACAAGAGAAACAAATGAGAAACAAAAACTCATTGACACAGACAATAGTTTAGTGTTACCAGAGGGTAAGGGGGTAGGAGGGTGGTACATGAAGGTAAAGGGGACCAAATATTTGGTGATGGAAAGAGAACTGACTCTGGGTGGTGAACACACAATGCGATATACAGATGATGTAATACAGAATTGTATACCTGAAATCTATGTAACTTTACTAACAATTGTCACCCCAATAAACTTTAATAAAAAAAAAAGTAGCTGGAGCAACAATTAGTAAACAAGAACAATAAAAAATTATTAGGAATGTTTCCAGGGATGACATCTAGTTGGTCCACACTGGGGGAGACGGAAAAATTTCTAAACTATTTGGTAAGTAGCTGCTGCTGAAACACCTGAGAGCCTCCTCAACCCTTCTCTTGGACCCCACAGATCTCCCCATGGTAATTACAGGGTCTACCTTGAAGGGTTGATTTGAGAATGAATGATGGAGGTCAAGAGTTTATCATGGGGCCTGGCATTCAGCAATATTACACACTGGCTATTATTTTTATTATAGTCTTTAATAAAATTGTAGTAAATTTCAAACTAGTTCCTACAAGAATGTTCACGACTTTTGAAATGTGATAGTATTCAAGTTCATTAACTTTGATCAGCTAATCTCAATAAAATGGCTACTCAGGTACTCACTTCACTTTCATTTTGATATTTTTCCATTGTCTAATGGTTGACTTCTCCTTGCCCCCACCCGCAAGACCCCACAGCTCTGGTTGAAGACTAAGAATTTGACCCAGGCTGTGTAAAACAATATGACGTATTGACAAGTTTCTATTAGTTCACAGTATAAAATGTCATGAAAAATATTTTGTAGTGTTTTGTTGAGCAGAACTTAACTTCAAGTTTTTGCATGAACACAGATAGGACTAAAGCCTAGTTAATGAGGGAGGGGTGGAGGAAGTGGTGGAACACTTCTACTTTCTTAAGCAAATACCTGAAACTAGGAGTGATGAGAGGCAGAGTTAGACAGCTGGGGTGAGAAGAGAGAGTGAGAAGGCCCAGCAGCAGAGAGGGAGGCTGGAGCTTGTGGAGAAAACATCCTTTGACAGAGATGTTTTCTGGTGACCAGTGATGTGTAGAACCTTGTGGGGATACTTTCTCACTCAGAAATTTAACCTGGCAAGAGAAAGGCAGTTTCAGTAATATTCATCTCTGGAGAGAATAAAAGAAATGTGTTTTTTAAAAGCTGAGACTATTGTGAATTTTCTGTAAATTCATAATTGGCCTGGAACTTAATGTATAAAGATTTGTTCTCAAAAGTTAGTTGTTTAACTGATACTTCCGGTTCTGAGGTGGCAGCTAAATCCTAGGCATGTCCTGGAAAGGACCATGATAACAGTGTTGTCACAGGCTGAGAAACGCACTGGTTCAACAGAGTGCAGTTGGAATTGCGGAAGACCTAGTTTCTGAGTATATGCTAGAGACACCAGTTATTTGGTATTTTAATATATTTTATACTGTGCTATGAAAATGCATTGGACAAATCTTAGACAAACATTCCTTGGACAGATTTTTTTTTTTTCCTTTTTGAGCAGGAGGCAGAGAAGATAAATATTTTAATCTTTAGGTTTTTGGAATGAAAAAATGAAGACCAGATAAAAAAACAGGATGTTTTGAGGCAAGAGTAAAGTAAAGCTTTGAATTTGGGATCTTGAAGTATACAAGGTAAGCTTTGAAGTTAAACATGTTTGCTAAAATTTTTTAAAATGCTGTTTAAACTAAAAAGTAAATATCCACCTCACATATGACTTCTAAAAATTATCTACAAAATGACTAATAAGACTTTGGCCTTTAACCCATCTTTCTATGGCATAAGCCTAAAATTTGTTTCCAACAACCAAAGCCTGTGGCCCTTATAAGAGAATTTTCTTCTGTTTATAAGCTTAGTGCACAAAACTCTTTAGTGGAGGACAGCAACCATGTATTCAATAAATGATGGTTGATTGATGACAAATCTCTCTGACTTGGAACATAATTCTGGCTCTGCCAGTATATTTTTGTGTAACCTTAGATAAGTCATTGTACTTTTCTCTTAATTTCCCCTTTTTACAGGGCGATAATCATAAAAATGATTGTAAACTACTTCGTGAAGAGCTTTTTGTTTAAAGGGCTGCCAATAAATACGAGCCACAAGGTTCAGCGAATCTCCCTTAGAAGCTGAGCTCCTTGAAGGACAGGGAAATTTCTTCTTTGATTCAACAGTATTATATTTGTAATACAGTTCCTGGCCTATAAGATGGTTTCAATACATACTGTAAATTTATGAATGTTATTAGGCAGATTGCAGTCTTGGCAGGCCACTGTCTCTTAAATATCTTTTCTGTGATTCTTTTCACATTCAGCATCTGAAAGTCCGCACTATTTGCTCTAGGATAAGTACCCAAGGCATTTACTTAAAAATACCCAAGACTAGAGGGATAACTTTTGTCTTTAGGTCACCATTTCGCTTTTCTACGGCACTGCACCCTAGGCTTGGGATCTGGGTCCGGACGCACAGGGAAGAGTTCGGTACGGGAAGCTCATCCTCTCGCCCTCTGATTGGTCTGCTCGCACTCCACTCACGCAACTCGCGTCCCTGATTGGCCATCATGGCACCCCTTAGCCGGCGACTACTTTGTGTGCCGGGGCAGCGCGCTCAGGTCCTCCGTCTCAGATCGCGATCTGGGCTGGTGTGGGTTAGTTCTGCGGCTCACTGCTCTGCATCGCGGGCGCCAGGAATTTCCCGAGTCCAAGCGGGTAGGAAGCATCCTAAGGAAAAGCTCCCGTACCCCCATCCCGTGTTCTCTTTCCCGTACTGAATAAACTTCCGCTTCAGAGAGGCTGTCGCAGCCGCCAGTCTCGAGTTGGGGGAGAGGCCAGGCATCAAACTCAGGCCCTCGTGGGAGGCCTTTCTGTCCGGGTGAATGTGAAAACAGCTCTCATAAGATAAAGTGGGGCTTCGTTAGTCGCATTGTGGGTGCGATGTCATTCTATGGCATCAGTTCGTGTTGCAAACTGCAGACGAGCGGCCAGACCTGCCTGCAGCGACTGAGCAGCAGCTATCACCCCTAATAAGCAGTAAAGAACCGCCTTTCAATCTCCTCCAGTACCAGTGCTCCCTAGGGCTGCGGGCTAAACTGGCATAGGCCGGTCCATTCCTGGCGGTGGAGAATACGGCATTCCCTGGAGGTGGCGCTCCCGGAGTGGGGAGTCCGGCTACACTCGCGCCCCCCTCAGCCTCCGGCCTTCTGGCGGTAGAGGGCGGCGTACGCTCGTGTTGGAGCCGGCGCCCGTGCGCGCAACTGCTGCCCTGCTGGAAGTCTCCTGGTCCCGCTGTGGCCCGCGGATCTGCCTGGCGGTGGATGCTGCGGTTACGCTAACCAAGGGCGCAGCGAGAAGGGGGCGGGGAGAAGCCCTAGCACATGCCAGGGTCGCCGTAGGTGGCAGCGGCCAGCGCATGCGCGCCCTCTCCCAGAAGCCTGGAACGCAGAGGGGCGCGCGCCCCCATTCGCGCGCGCACGCTTGCGCTAGCCGGGGCTTCCCCGCCTGCGCTGGTTGTCAGCCGCTCCGGCGCGTGCGCGCGTTATCTTCGGTCGACCCGAGTGGCGGGGTTCCCTCCGCTGCAGGCCCCCGCCCCCCGCCACCCCCTTCCAGCCCCCAGCCAACCGGTCCCCTTCCTCTTCTCGCGGAATGGGGCCGGCGCTGCTCGGGGTCGCGCGCCCGGGACCCGGCTCGCGCTCGGTCTCGCGCTGTCAGCGACTGCCGGGCTCGCGCCGCCTCGCGCTCTCCCTCAGTCACTGGCGCCGAAGGCTCCGTTAAGCGGCGGCGGCGGTGGTTCCTGTTTCCGTTTCTTCCTCTCCCTTCAGTCGGGAGTAGCATCCTCCACCCAGCAACCCCTCCCACTGCCCCAACGTTGAGCAGCTGCGGCTGAGGGCTGTGGCGGCGGCGACTGGGGAACGGCGGAGACCGCCTCTGCTCCCGCCTCGGGTAAGGGGGCGTTTGGGGGCCGGGCCCCGCGAGCCTCGGAGTCTGTGGCTGGGGAAGCGCGGGATCTGATGAGGCTCTGGGGATGTGACTGGAGGCTATCGCTGCTCTTTTTCCCCAGGCGATCCCCAGGCCTGTTGCTGCAACTGCTGCTGCTTATCCAGCGGCTCCGGGAAAAGTGGGGAGGGAGCCCCTGGGACGCTCTGGCGGGTGCCTTTGAGCGGACCGGAGGGCGCGGGCTGGGGGGTGAGGGGCGCCCGCCGTCCGGACCTGGACGCGGAGCGGCGGCGTCGCTGCTGCTGCCCTCGGCGTCTCGCATCCTTGCTCAGGGCAGGGGCCGAAGCCGAGGAGAGAAGGGATGGGGGCGGGGTGGGAGGTGTCCCTCTTCTCTTCTCCATGTCTACCTGCCCTTTCGCCAGCAACTCGGTCCCTATGGTCACTGGCTATGGGGAGAAGGATACCTGTGCGTTAGGGGCTTTAGAGAGGGGTTCTCGGGCTAGAAATCAGGGAGTGGACCGTACAAAGACCCGCTCTCGGCACGGGGCCAGTGCCAGGGCACTTAACGGCATGAGTGCCCGTGCATTCCCCATTTGATGTGGAAATGATGAGCTGGCGGGTTTTGAGTATCTAAACTTACTTGAAAAGGTTAAATGAGTTCGTCTTTATTAGTTAAAGGAGGTTTGTCCTGCAAGAGTGAGTGGGTTGTCGGACGCAGCACCTGTTCTCTCACTGTGGGGATTGCAATCTTCAGCCACACAACGCCAGAGACGCAGTGTATTTCCTAAGTTAAACGACAATGTCATGATTAGGGTTTATCCTTGGTGAGCTTTTAGCGTTTTGCCATATATTAGTCTTTTGATCGAGGTCGTGGATAAAGACTGGGAGAAGTGTTGCTACTTCCCCATGTTTGAATTAATTTACAGTTGACTTGAGCCTACTCAAGAAGGTGGACTTAGAAAGCCAGAATCTCCATTAGATAACCCCAAACCTCAAGGTAACGCAGAACAAATTTCAACAAAAGGTTTATTTATTTATTTTTTATAATCAGTTTAGAATTAAGCTCATCACAAGTTAACTGACTGAACTTTGACTTGGCTCTCTTTAGAAACTGTAGGCAAGATTTCATTGTACTAGTTTTTTTTTTTTCCTGTTATTCCTGGGGTTAAGTGCATATTTTTTTCTTGGTTAAATTTAAATTTCATGTTATGCAGAATTCTTTTAAAGGGTGCATCATATAGAAAATATTTTAGGAGAGAGGAGTAAGTTGTATTCTGCCTTCTTTAAAATGTTAAAAATGACCTAAAATGCTGTGTCAAGTAATAAGGCCCTGTATGTTGCTATCCTTGTGAAATATACTATCAAATATGTTTAGAAAGTCTAGATTACTTGATTTATAAATACAATAAATAGTAAGGATAAGGTGGGAATTCAAGCGTTTGAGATTGTGATTTTTACAGCTTAATATATAAAAATGTAGGGAGTTAGAAATGAATTGGCTGTAAGGAACAGAAGGGTGGTTTGGAGGCGCATGGGTTTTACTTTTGTTGCTTTATAAATTGAGAATTCTACTTGAATTGAAGAGCTGAACAGCTGGAATGAAACTTTCATAGACTGCAGAAACAGATGCAAAAATGTGTCTTTGATCAAGTGGTGAGCTAACATGAAGAGTGTATTGTGGTTTATTAGGATAGTGATTCAAAATAATTTCTATAAAATATAGCATATTGATCGTATTTTAAGATGTTCTTAAAATTTAAGAGTCACTTGAAGTTATTTTCCTATAAGGCAGTTTTGTTTGAGATGTATGAAATTGAAAAAAACAATAATTCTGATAAGATTCTGCAGTGCTTGGTTACAGATTTTAACTAGTTTAAGGAATTGGAATGCCTCTAAAAGTGGTGAAATTTGAAATTTGCTAGTGGCTTGGAAAAACTTGTGTTTCTTGTTTATTTTTTTTAAAGTGCAGTTGTATTAGTAGATTGGTCTGGAGGGGGAGCTAGTGCCAAAGCAAAGCATAGCTTAATATATGTTTGAATTTTTCAAACACGCAAAACACGCAGATTTTTATGACCAGAAAAAAACAAAATTTTAATTAAAAGAGTAAGGGAATTGAGACGAGCATATATCTGTATATAGTTCTTTGTGGAGTATATATATTGTGTGTTATAAATTAGTTAGAATTTTCATGATCTGAAATAATGGAAAGTACATGCTTAAGGTTTATAGAATTTCTCATTTGAAATCTCTAAAAATATGTTCCAAAACTTAGAGTGTGTGATAGTAGTTTCTTAACCTTCTTGTGTAATGCAGTAAGAAAGAAAGGAATGTATATTGACCTTTTGTGCATGTTGCATTTTAAATTTTTCATTATGGTATATACAGTCCTAAAATTTCAAAAAAGCTTCAACTAGAATCCTATATGAACAAAGATATCCGTTGTGTAGTAATCTAGGTATTTATCAAAAATAGAGATACTTTCAATAAAGAAATTGACCCTTGAGACATCTGGAGAGCAGGATCCCAAGGTCACTTCTTAACCTCTGTCTCCTGCAATATAGTGCCGTGAGTCCAGCCGATCTGCTGAATTGAACTTGTGCCTTTCAATATATGAAGCAGTTATTTTTTCGTCTGTGGCACTTTATTTAGATTTCTAAACTGTAATCAGTTAGGTATGTAAATTTACTTCTTGCAGTTCACATATTCTTTAAATTCAAGGCTAGAAATTGATAATGCATATATTAAAATCATTAGAATATTTGGTTTTTCTGAGGATAGTGATTGTGCTGTGTGTTCTCTATTGCTCTTCATTATGTAAATGGAATCTCAATGCTGATAAGATAAAGTAGGTTCTTTGGAAGGAATGACAATATCTGTGAAATAAGAATAGTAAGTTGTTTACCATATTAAGTGGTTAATGTTATAAATTAAACAAAGTTTTATAAGACATGTCAGATATTTTTATTTATCTTTTACCATTTTTAATGGTTATTTTTGGTTTATTATAACCTGCATTTAGTAAATCTCCCATTTCCTATTATAGCACATTTATAAAAGAGTCTCCATTTTATAATTATAAGAGTAAATATAAATATGTAAATAAAATTCTTTACTTAAAAATAAAGCAAAACTAAGATTCTAAACAACTCTGAAACTGAAAGTATTACTATTATAAGTACTTTTATATCCTGCATCAATCAATACTGGTCCTTTGGTACTTTGCAGATGAGATAGATATCCACTTCCAGTCTTCTATAATCAACAGTAGTACAGTATAGTAGGTGTAGCGTTTAGAGAGGACCAATACAATATTTCCTTTGATTTTCCTTTTAAAGATTCTGTGGCTTATATTTCTGTACCATAAAGTATATAGTTTCTTTTTTGCAGGTTGAATTGTTATTACATTGTAGTTTGTTATAATGAGACAGTTAAACATGTTTAAAAGTAAAAGATATTTACAATTGATTTTTAAAAAACCTTTAAAAAATTCCCAGCTGAAGAAGATGATATGGGGATGTGTATGCATTTAAGATATATTTAACAGATTATTCTCAAGTCTCAACCTTACTTTCTCTCTACATTCTACTCTCTTGCCTACATCTCCTCTTCTTCAACCACTCTTCACCATTCCACTGTTTTTTCTTTGGAATAAGTAATGCGATGAACCATATCACTCACCTGACATAGGTTTTTCTTCCTTGATGAAATGACTTTACATCAATCTCTAAAGTAGTATTCTAAACATATAACCTGTATAAACTTTATATGATACTGTACGTTTTCTTTTTAATGGAAGAAGAACAAAGAGAGCCTATGGGATTATGCCATGTATTTGAGTTACTCGTACTCTATAGCAGAGGTGTCCAAACTGCGGCCCACAGACCAACTGCGGCCTGCGATCCATTTTTAATTGGCCCGCAGCAAATTCCAAAAATATATTTAGTTTACTTAAATAAACCAGGTGAGGCGATACATACTTCACCTTGAGTGAGTGGCCGGCTGTTTGTGTATTTTACCGCATATGGCCCTTGGTAAAAAATGTTGAAAAAAGTTTGGACACTCCTGCTCTATAGAAAGCAGAGCTATAGGGTTAATTTTATTTGTTTTCTTTTAAAAAGACTTCATTTGCAAAAACCTAGTGCTTCACTCATCTACTTTTTTTTTTTTTTTAACTTTTATTAATTTTAAGTGTTTTTCCAGGACCCATCAACTCCAAGTCAAGTAGTTGTTTCAATCTAGTTGTGGAGGGCGCAGCTCACAGTGTCCCATGTGGGGATTGAACCGGCAACCTTGGTGTTGTGAGCATTGTGCTCTAACCAACTGAGCTAACCAGCTGCCCCACTCATCTACTTTTAAAAAAAATACCTTTTTGTGATAATTTTTTTGGTCAGAAAATGACATGTGAAGGGAAAATATGTTTTGAATTTTAAGTTTTTTTCTTAATTCATATACCAATATAAGGCTAGTATTGAGGTAGTTCAAACTTGCCTTTGATATATTATTCTCTTTTCTTTGTATTGTTTCTATAACATAACGTCTTCACTGAAGCACTGGAATAAAACTTGAAAGATCACTACTTGAAATGCTCCCTGTATTTGTTGTATCTTAGAACTTGGGTTTTTGAAATGTATTTTTCCAATGGGATAAACTGAATAAATATGACTTAACAGATTTATGTTAAGAAGGTAGACTTAACAGTTTTACTTGTCATAGTCTTAGTGACTAGTTAGTGTAAATAAAGTTCACCTTACAAATAATAAAATGTTGATGTTAATCTTAGAAATCAAGCTACTGTTTATTTTAGAACCTGAATTATGAGAAACATTGTGTGATATGAACTTTAAATACTATAACTTTCTGATTATAAATGTACAAAAGTAAAATAAAAATGGGAGATTCTTCTGTTTGACCTCAAACATACAACTAAAATGAACCTATTTTGTGTCTATATAAATCTTATTCAGTCAAGACTGTTAATGAACCATGAATGAATTTTAAATTTTTAGTAATTTTATGGCTGGTTATTTATATCATATCTATTTATATCATATCCCTTAAAAGAGATATCAAATCTCTTTAATACCTAGAGCTGGCATAAATTTGCCTATAGTAAAAACAATATTTACAAACCATCCACCTGTAACAGCATAGTGAAGTTATTAAATGACTTAAGTCTACATTTCATAAGCTAGTTTTTAAAATAATTTTTATAATTTTTAAAGTGTAACTGATTGTAATATCTTGACTAGTGGTAAAGTTGGAAAAATACAATTTTTAGGTTCTATATTATGTCTGGTGTCTCAGACCTTAGCTATGCTTGGGGCAGTCAGTGAAGGGAGGGAGATTGAGAGCAGCCGAGGATTGTACTGGTTGATGAGTCGGCCTTATTTGGAGGTGAGGGAGATTTCTTCAGTTTTTCTCTCTCATTCCACTTCTCCCTGTTTGTCATCTTTCCTCTCCCAACAGTGGTAGGAAATGTGGGAGTTAACCATCTTTATATGATTTATTTTTCTTAGAGTTCACAGAACATGTCCTGGTAAAACTTTTATGTTACAATAGGTTTATTATGATGACTTTATTTCCTTTTGAGGTAGTCGTAAGCAAGAGATTAGAAGAATTTCAGTTGTACCTCCCTATAAAAAGGGATATGGGAGATGCTGGTTCTTGATTAAGGGTCCTGTATCAGTTGCGTTATTGTTCTGCTTAATATTTAATATATTGTAATCCCCTCGAATGCATTCTCATGCCTCCTGTGTTATATCTATCTTCTTCTATGGAGTTTCTGACTACAAGGAATTGGTTTTTAGAACATCTTTTCACCTTCTTCGTGTGCCTTATTGCAATAATACAATTTTTAAAAAATGCTGTGTCCATTGATCACTGAAGAGAACTAACTCTTAAACTCAAATGAACAGCAATGCTCTCCATTCATAGGAATACGATTAGGAGATTTAAGCCAGTTATTGTGAAGCGTTCACAAGGAGAAACTGTGTGTTTGATAATTAGTCCCCTAATGATTTTGGATCTGACTGATTCAATTTCTCTAACAGATGGAATTGTACTTATACCTGAAAGAGAGATATATTCAGTAGAGATTATATTTTTCATGTCTTAATTTCTTTGAATAACTACTTATATAGTTAGCAAATGTCAAAATATTGTAATTTAGAGAAAACCTATTTAAAATTAGAGTTTAAGCCAGGGTAAACATTTTACTTTCTTTTTTATAAGTTTCAGGTTTTTCTTTCTCATAGAAAGTTTAGTGAAACTCTAAGGCTAGGAAGGTGGTAATTGAAATTCTTGAGGCCAAAAGGTCTTTCCTTAGCCTTGGTAAACTGAGCCTCGGCAGCATGAGAAATGTAGGTTTACTGAGTAATCCTGACTCCTCTGACATAGTTACAGGTATCTGGGCCTCCATTAATTGAAACTTTATTTTTAAGGTCTAAATAGAAGTGTCAGCTTATTAGTTCTCATAGGTGTAAAGCTTTCATAGGATGAGAGAGATGTTATTTTTAATTTGTAAAGAAACAATATGCTGTCAATGCTGAGTAAGCTGAAGAGATGTATACCTACTAAGGATGTACAAATAATAACTAAAGAAACTTGCTAATATGCAATTAGGGATGGTTTCAAAAGAATCTATTAGTGTTTAACTTATAATGTCATAAAGATGTCATAGAAATAAAATCACCAAGGGATTCTGTTTTGGAGTAATTTGTCAGACAAGATAACAGATAAAAAGAACACACCTCCTATAATGTCTGCATAGACTTCACTAGAGTGGTGTAGATCCTACCTGAAATAAAATAATGATCAATAGCTAAAGTGTTTTCATTGGAATTTTGCACATTTCCTGTGTGTATATTTGTGCAGTACCTGTCACTTTCTGTTTCTATGGCAAATGTAAGGTTGGAAGGTAAAGTACCTAACTTTCAGAAATTCTGAAGGGAAAAGGTTCTGAAATTTAGAAAAAAGCTGATTTCTTCATGTTTTAGTAATATTTTGACATATAATTTCCTGAGACCTCTACAGACTTAAAGCTAAAATCTGAGTTCCTTCTTAGTAACTTTTTGAATAGCTTTATTAAAGTATAATTTATGTACCATAAAATTCACAGTTGAAGTTTTAGTAAATTTATACAGTTGTGCACAATTATCACAATCCAATTTTAGAACACTTGCATCCCCCAGAAAGCTCCCTCTTGCCCATTTGCCTAATCCCTCCTTCTCCCCTCATCTCCAGACAACCAGTGGTCTGCTTTTCACTTATAGTTTTGCCATTTCTAGAAATTTGCCATTAATGGAATCATATAATATTGTAGTCTTTTGTATGTGGCTCCTTTGATTTAGTGTAATCCTGTTTAGTAATTTGAATGGATAAAGTAGAAAAGCTTTGAACTTGGACCCAGGAGACTTGGATACTAGTGTTGGCTTTGCCACCAAATGTATAAATTTGAGTAAGCCACTTACCTCTCTGGGCCTGTTTCTTTCTCCATAAAATGAATTATTTTGATTTTCTTCTATTCCAATTTTCACCCTGGGTTGACATTTACTGACCTTTTCTTAGAATGTACCTTAACTCTTCCCCTTAAATGTAGTCACTATGTCTTTGTTTTTTTTCCTGAATCAAAAATGAGGATTACGGTCTAATAGATGATTCAGCAGTGGACAAATTTGGGACTGCCATGAAGAATCAAGATGGCTGATGAAGCTTTTTCTTGGGCATTTCTTAGTTCATGTGCACAACTTTGAGAATAGCAATAATCTTAAATGCTGAGTTAATAATAAAGATTTTTGAAGAGAATAAAGACAAAGTTGAATAATTCTCAGAGGTATAGGTTCAAAAGTGATTGAAGCTTCTGATGAACATAAGAAAAGACTATGCTTCTTAGTTTCGTTTATTTTTGTTATGGGAGTAGAAAATAGGATGGAACAATTTTAGTTAAGTTTGAACCAAGTTGGGCTTAATAAGGCAGCATAGTGGGATTAGACTGTTTTTCAAAGAATCCAAGGAATGTATGGCTACCATTGGGAAGACTGTTCTTAACGCTCATCTGGAGGCAAAGACAACAGATTACATTCAAGTGACAAACTACGGGAAAAAATAGGTATATAGGGAATTAAAAATAGAGGTGTATATATGAGTATATACAGACGGTGCCAAAAAATACATGCACATTTTAAGAAAGGAAAAAACTATTAAAATTGTAATACTCAATATATACTGATAACAAAAGATGAATACAAGTCATGTTTGACTTCTGCAATTATAAGAAGTGCTCAAAGTGGTTACCATCAGAGTGATTTTAATACAGTTTTTTGCTTTCTTGAAATGTGTGTACATTTTTTTGGCACCCTCTATGTATATACATATATGTGTATATATATATTATGTTTGTAACAGGAGTGTATTATGTATATATTATGTACATATATATGTTTGTAACAGGAGTAGACAACTGACTGTACAGGCTGGTATCAGGTATATGACACGGGTAATGTGCATTTTTAGTATAGTATGAAAAAAGGGCATTGAATGACAACTAGCTAAATTTAAAAATGAGAGTGCTTTAACTACTTTCAAATATTCAGTAATTTGACTCTTAGAAACCATCAGAGCTTCTTGTATTACCTATGATAGTAAAAGTATTGCTGTAAAATGATTAAACTTTTATTTTTACCCAATGTACTAGGATGTGTGAGTGGTAACCCACAGAGCAGGCACTGTAGAAGAAGGGAATGTACTTATAAATATATTTTAATAATGGTGTCATTATAGCAGCATAAGAAACTTTGTTTCGGGGCCAGCCCTGTGGCTCAGGTAGTTGGAGCGCTGTGCTACTAACACCGAGGTCACCGGTTTGATTCCCACATGGGCCAGTGAGCTGCACCCTTTACAGCTAAGATTGTGAACGACAGCTCTCCCTGGAGCTGGGCTGCTGTGAGCAGCCAGAGGTCGGGGCTGCAACGGGCTGCTACGTGCTGCCCTGGGCCGACCGCCCACTGGAGACCGACAGCCTCAGCCGGGGGAGCGCAAGACTCATAATACCAGCCTGGGCCGGGGAGCTGTGTCCTACACAACTAGACTGAGAAACAGTGGCTTGAACCGGAGTGGAAAGAAGGGGGAAAAAATATTTATTTTATGCATTATAGTCACACTTTTTGTTCAAAAATGGTATTTCTAATTTAGATAAATCACATTATGATAACTAGAAATATCCCCAAATTCAAGTTATATTTAATGAATGAAAATTTGTCACTTTTGACAATATTATAAAGATTGTGGTAAGACTTTAAAGGAGTTCCAAAAGTTGAATCCCAAAGCTTTTTATTCAATGGCAGCATTCTAGGAATAAGTATAGAGCTTTCTAAGGTGACTATTTTTATAATAACAATATTCTCTTGAATGTATGCTATGCCATATTTTTACATGTTGCACTGAATTTGTAATAAATATCAAGTACCTAAGTATGAGTTATGTAATTGGAAAAATTTCAGTGTACATAAAGGAAAAGAGACATTTCTTTCTATAACTTCTGAAGCTTCAAAATATTAAAGACGATCATCATTCATATTTTCCCAGGGCATTTTTATTTTTAATCATAATAATAAATGAGCAGCTGTCAGACAATATAGCAATTTCTAGGTTTCGAATTCCTATTCTTTATATAGTTCTCCCAAATACTCAAATACTTGTCTTTTAGAAAATAGATGTTAATGATTTCTTGAGTAATCAAATACTGCTTTGATATTTAAGCAAAGCATCAGAGCAAGACTAAAATCATGTTAAAGCATTAAAATAATTAGTTTAAAAGCTTTGTAACATAGCAAAGAAAAAGTGGAGTAATACACAATGGGAATGATACAGAATATCATTACCTGGGATCATAATATAGAAGGCTGTCTTTAAAAAAGAATAACAACCAAGTCAAATACACTAAAGAATTTGTACTCTTCTGCTAGTTAAGTGAAAATGAGATGAACAATTAATTAGAAAGTGTGTTCCAAAATACTTGCTTATGTTGATTGGCAGTTCTTTTCTAATTGACTTCCTACAGGGGCTATTTCAGACTTCTTCTAGCTCCTGATTCCAGTATATAGCCAGTCCTGACTTACAATGGTGCAACTTAGAATTTTTGGACTTTATGATGGTCTGAAAGCAATAAGCATTCAGTAGAAACCACACTTCAAATTTTGAATTTCAAGCTTTTCCTGTGCCAGCATTATGTGGTTCCATACGCTCTTGTGATGCTGGACAGTGGCGGCGAGCTGCAGCTCCCGGTCAGCCACGCAGTCATGGCAATCATGAGGGTAAACAATTGATACCCGACAGTGTGCTGTGTTGCTAGCATTTTTTGGATATTGTGTTTTGTGTTTTTGCATCCCATCATGTCTACAAAATGCCATCTGTGTCTCCTGCTTCTGGGGAGAAGAGGAAGGCAGTTGCTCTTGAGATGAAACTTGAGATAAGTGTCCAACTGTAGGCTCATAGGTGTTCTGGGCACGTTTAAAGTAGGCGAGGCTAAGCTCTGATTTGTGGTAGGTTAGGTGTTTTAAATGCCTTTTCAGTTTAAGATATTCTCAACTTAACGATCTTCACTGCTTTTAGACTTTGTAGGTTATTTCACTTACATTTTTTGTTTTTTGAAAAGATTAAGACCATCAAACAAAAGCTTCTTCAGCTTTTCTTTCTCTCTAAATTGTGTAATTTCTCCTCGTCTCTACCATTTGGTTTTAGGGATGTGTCCTTTAGGCTTTCATGACTATCTATCTCTGCTTCATCATTTTTATTTCAGTTTCTCCTAACAACATCTTTAAAACAAAAAACAAAACAAAACACCAAAAAAAAAACCAAACCTCAAACACCTTTCCTTATTCTTCTCGTTCTCCTGTTTTTTTCTTTTCTTTTTGTGTATAGTACAACACCCCCAAGGAAAAAGCAATATGCTACCTTTCAATTTTGCTACCTTCTTTTTTAACTAAAATTGTTCTCTCTGTTGTTACCAGTTATCTTTGAATTGCCAGATGGATTTTTTAAAAAAAATAAATTTTACTGGGGAACATTGGGGGACAGTGTGTTTCTCCAGGGCCCATCAGCTCCAAGTTGTTGTCCTTCAGTCTAGTTGTGGAGGACGCAGCTCAGCTCCAAGTCCAGTTGCTGTTTTTGATCTTAGTTGCAGGGGGCACAGCCCACCATCCCATGCAGAGATTGAAACAGCAACCTTGTTGTTGAGAGCTCACGCTCTAACCAACTGAGCTATCCTGGCGCCCCTATGGAAGCTCAACAGCAGCTCGTTGTCTTCAATCTAGTTGTGGAGGGCACAGCTCACTGGCCCACGTGGGAATTGAACCAGCAACCCTGTTGTTCAGAGCTTGCACTCTAACCAACTGAGCCATCTGGCCTCCCTGGGTTTTTTTTTCAGTCTTAATTCTTTATTTTTAATTCTTTAGATTTGACACTGTGAATCCCTCTTCCTCTTCCCTTCTCCTTATAACTTGGTAGTCCTCCTGGCTCTCCTATAGGTATATTTTAGGCACTCTTCACTTCCAAGGTCAACTTGTTTCTTAAGTTATGCCTTATACATTTTTCTTAATCTAGACTTCTTTCCTTGTAATGTTACCTGGTCCTATGGCTTCAGTGAATACCTCTTTCAGGTGACTCCCATACTCTGTGTCTGAACTTCAGTTTCTGGCTGGAGAGCTCCACATGTTTGTTACACCATCAAGCTCAGTATGCTCAAATCTGAATTTTCTTTCTCCTAAAATGTGTTCTAATCACTAACTTTCCTTTCTCTATTATTGGCTTATTTCCTCCCATTTTCCAAACTTGAATTCTGAGTCGTCTTTGAATTCCCCATCAAATCCATTCAGTTGTCAGACTGTAAATTGTTTCCTCAGTGCTTCCCCACTTTTCTGTTTCAGTTTGTGTTACTAGACGTTTAGGTTCTCACTACCATTAACACATAAAAAATTATAATTTGGTAATTGCTATAATAGAGGGTAAGGAGACAGAGGCAGTTTTAAGGTATGATGGGGGAAGCTGTATTGACATTTAAGTTTAGCATTAAAGAATAAGTAGTAGCATTACAGGCAGGCACACTGAAGACTTATTAGAAGTTTATTGTATGTTGTCAACTCATAAGACTTTTGCTTTAATCTTTACTGCACGTGTGTATTTTTCTTATTGCTGTATGCTATTGCCTTTCTTCAGATACTGATGCAGAACAATGAAGGAACAATATAAAACCTGAGTGACACAAAGCAATGTATCTTTATGACCTAGCTTTGAGTGAGTTGAGTGGTAAAATGTAAAATGAAAGGTGAGCACTACTGGCATTGAAGACTTAAAATCCAACCAAAATTTACATTAACAGTTATCTTTAAGGTTCCTGAGACTTGGAATGTAAATCTTCAATGGGCAGCTAGTAGGGCTGTGTAATATCTTTATATTAATAGCCACTAAAACGGAAAATAAATTAATGAAATCCACAGCAAGTAAGGAGATAATTTACTACTTTTGCTCCCTTAGAGAAACAAAGTGTTTTGTGCTTTTAAAATAGGAAGCATTAAAAACAATAACAATTCTAAAATGGCTTAAACAAAAGGGTGACTTATTGGCTTTGTAAGTAGGAAGAACAGAGGTAGAGCAGTATAGGAACAGCCAGATCCGGGAACTTAAATGATGTCTTCAGGATATTTTCTCTTTCCTGACTTTACTTTTCTCTGTGTTGGTCTTATTTTCTGCTTATGTTAGAATGCTCCTTTAATGGCAGAGATGCATGCTTCAGGCCAGGCCACTGAGATCTTAACAGTTTCTGAAAGAAGGCCTCTAAATAAGGCCCATCCTTGGACTGATTACTATGGGGAATCGTCATTGACGTCATCAGAACAACATAAAACGTGGGAGGGTCAGTTCCCAAAAGGATGTGAATAGAGTAGTCTCCCCTTATCCACAGTTTCTTTCTTTTTCTTTTCTTTTTTTCTGCTTAAAGCATATTTCAAATGCCTCCCATTGAACATTGGCAGCCTTGAAAAAGCATGGCCAGGATATTATTCCAGGAGGTTCCACAGTTTCACTTTCTGCAGTTACAGTTACCTGCTATCAACTGCAACCTGAAAATATTAATGGAAAATTCCAGAAATAAACAATTCATAAGTTTTAAATGGTGTGCTTTTCTGAGTAATGTGATGAAGTCGCTCTCTGTTCTGCTTTGTCGTGCCCCAAATGTGTCACCCCTTTGTTCAATGTGTTTATGTTCTATGCACCACCTGCCCATTAGTCACTTAGTAGCCGTCTTGGTTATCAGGTCGGCCGTCATGGGATCACAGTGCTTGTGTTCAAGTAACGCTTATAGTAGTCTAATGCTGTCACAGTGCCTTTGTTGTTGTTCTCATCATGTAGGCATTGTATTGCCTTCTATCATTACCAGGAGAAAAAGGGTGAGTACAGTACAGTAAGATACAGTCATGCACTGCATAATGTTGTTTCAGTCAACAATGGACTGGGTATATGACGGTAGTCCCATAGATTATATTGGAGCCGAAAATTTCCTATCCCCTAGTGATGTAGTTGCTGTAAAGTCATAGTGTATTACTCATGTTTATAGTGAGGCTGGTGTAAACCTACTGAGCCATCAATTGTATAAAATTATAGCATATACAATTATGCACAATACTAATTCTTGATAATAAATGACTGCGTAATCAGTTTATGAATTTATTGTACTTTTTGTTGTTATTTTAGTGTGCTTTTTCTACTTAAGAAAAAGTTTGCTGTAAAATAGTATGCTGTGTTACTCCAGTAGTAGCCTCATACAAGGTATGATAAAAAAATACAGTGAATATTTAAATAAAGAAATATTATAGTAAAAGACACATTCCCATTAACCACCCAAAATACTCCCCCTTGCTTTGAACACACTTATCCCATTGTTCTTGCCACTTTCTGAAGCAGTTCTGGAAGTCCTCTTTCATGAGTATCTTTAGTTGCGCTGTTGTGGCTGCCTCGATGTCCAGAATCAATTCAAAACATTTACCTTTTATGGTCATTTTGACTTTGGGGGAGAGCCAGAAGTCCTGTGGTGCCAGATCCATTGAATAAAGTGGATGAGGACACACTGCAATGTTTTTATTTGACAGAAATTGCCATACCAGAAGCGATATGTGAGACAGAGCCTTTTCTGTTGTGATCACAAAATACAGTGAATGCTGCCGAGTGCCATTCAGTGGAAAGGCAGGGGTCTTCAATACGGGAAGTGGTGCATCGAATCATAGTGACGTGTGTGACAAGTTTAAACTTGTTCAGTGCAGTCAGGTATAAGCTACTGTTGAGAGAAGGTGTGTTTGAAAGTGTGCTGTAAATCATCATCATGACAATGCTCTGTGTCACACATCACTTCTGGCATATGGCACTTTCTGTCAAATGAAAACATTACAGTGTATCCTCATCCACCTTATTCACCGGATCTGGTACCGTGCCAGATCTTTTCTGGCTCTTCCCCAAAGTCAAAATGATTCAGGACATTGAGGCAGCCACAACAGCACAACTAAACACACTCACGAAAGAGGACTTCCAGAACTGCTTCAGAAAGTGGCAAGAATGATGGGATAAGTGTGTTCAAAGAGAGGGGGAGTATTTTGAGGAGGAATAATGGCAATGTGTCTTTTACTGTAATACATTTTTTAAATTTAGCCATTTACCATATTGTTTGATCATACTTCGTATATCTCGTGTTTACTGTGTCTCGATTGCATCATTTTCCCTTGTGCTTGATTTAACCTTGTGTTGTTTTGTCCATCACAGTCCCTAAGTGTAGAAAATCTGTGAGTGCTACCAGTAAGAGGCCATGTCAAGTAATTGAACTGGAGAGAAATTAAAAGTCAAAGGGGGAAAATCAGTGATGATTACTGCTCACCAGTCAGGCACCATTCCACCATAGCCATGATCTTGAAAAGTGAGAACAAAGTGACGGAAGCTGTTAAAGGACCTGCTTCATTGAAGGCAATGAGACTAACAAAAATTCTAGAAGGACTTGTATCAGTCATGGAGAAATTTGTAAGGACATCTAGGACAAGAAACAGAAGCGTATCCTTCTTGGCAACATGACAATCACACCTAAAGCAAAAAGTTTGTTTGTATTGTTGAAAGAAAGGCTGGACCCAACTATGATGTTAAATTTACTGCTAGCTCTGGGTGGTTTAAACAATTAAAGAGTTGTTATTCATTGCAGAATGGAAAGCGAGTGATGAACCTGCGAGTGCTCTTGTGAAGGTAACTAAAGAATGTTTGGAAACTCTAGATAAGCTGACTGTGGAGGAAAATTACTTGCCAGAGCAAATATTCAATATGACTTAAACCTCCCTATTCTGGAAACAGATGCTGAAAGGACTTCCTTCGATGAGGCCAAGTCAATGCCAGGTTTCAAGACAGAATAACAGTCTTGCTTAGGGGCCAGTGTTACAGGCTACAAATGGAAACCCTTTGTGATCTGGCACAGTGAGAACCCAGTGCCTTCAAGAATATCAATAAGCACACGTTGCCTGTGTACTACAGGAGCAATAAATAGTCTTGGATGTCTCACCTCCTCTTCCAAGATGCCCTGCTGAATTGCTGTACTAATGAAACGTAGTGCTGTTTGGAGAACAACATACCTTTCAAGATTTTGTTTATTGTTGATAATGGTCCTTTTGTAGGTGATCTTCATCCCAATGTCAGTGTGCTGGTTCTCCCTCCAAATACCACCTCTTTGATCCAAACAATAGATCGAGGAATTATAGCAGCTTTAATGGCCCACTACCTGAGCAGGATCTTTGCCCAGGCAATTGCTGTAACTCAACTGAGGAAGACACAGACAATTGGGGAAGGATTACAACATCTATGACTGTATCAAGAACCTTGCTTGGGCTTGAAGTGATGTCACCAAAGAGTGTATGTGTGGCATCTGGAAGAAGACACCCAGGAGGGTCGTCCATGACTTCAAAGGATTTGTCTAGGATGAGGGGGTTGTAAAAATCCACAAGGCTGTGGTTGAGACGACAAACAACTTTAACCTGGGTGTGGATGAGGATGACACTGAGGGGCTTCTGGGGGTGGTTCCTGAGGAACTGACTAATGAGGACTTGTTGGAACCAGAACAGGAAGGCATAGCTGAAGAAGAGGCAAGAGAAAAGGAAAGTGCAGGAGAAGAAAAAGAACCTTGAAGGAAATTCAGTGAAGCGTTTAGCAGAAGCTTTTGCAGACCTCAAAAAGCGTAAACAGTTTGAAAACATTGGCCCCAACACTGAAAGTTTTCATTGATAGAGAGGAATGTTCATGGTGCATTGTCGGCTTAGAAGCAAATCTATGATGATAAAAAATATGGGCTGGCCCGGTGGCTCAGGCGGTTGAAGCTCCGTGCTCCTAACTCCGAAGGCTGCGGGTTTGATTCCCACATGGGCCAGTGGGCTCTCAACCACAAGGTTGTCGGGTTCAACTCCTCGAGTCCCACAAGGGATGGTGGGCTGCGCCCCCTGCAACTAGCAACGGCAACTGGACCTGTAGCTGAGCTGCGCCCTCCACAACTAAGACTGAAAGGACAGCAACTTGACTTGGAAAAAAGTCCTGGAAGTACACACTGCTCCCCAATAAAGTCCTGTTGCCCTTCCCCAATTAAAAAATAAAATAAAAAATAAGCATACAACCATGGACATATTTCTGAAAAGAGTGACACTTCCTCAAAATGAACCTCAGGCAGTGCCTTCAGGAGGGATTCCAGAAGAAGGCGTTGTTATCACAGGAGATGACAGCTCCATGTGTGTTGTTACCCCTGAAGACCTTCCCGTGGGACAAGCTGTGGAGGTGGAAGGCAGTGATATTGAAGACCGTTTTTGACTGTGTCAGCCTAAGCTAATGTGTGTTGTGTGTGTGTCTTAGTTTTTAACAAAAAAGTTTAAAAAGTAAAAAAGGAAAAATAAAAATTAAAGGTAGAAAAAAGATTACTGAATAAAGATATAAAGAAAAAAATATTTTTTAATATCTATATATGTGTGTGTTTTAAGCTAAGTGTTATTACAAAAGAATTGAAAGTTAAAAATATTAAAAAGTTTATAAAGGAAAAAACTACAGTGACCAAAGGTTAATTTATTATTGAAGAAAGAAAATTTATTTAACTGAATTGAGTGTAGCCTAAATGTACAATGTTTATAAAGTCTACAGTAGTGCTCGGTAATGTCCTAGACCTTCATTTTCACTCACCAATCACTCACTTACCCAGAGCAACTTCCAGTTCTGCAAGCGCCATTCATGTAAGTCCTCTCTATAGATGTACCATTAAAAAACATTTTTACACTGTATTTTTACTGTACGTTTTTCATGTTTAGATATATTTAGATATCCAAATACTTATCATTATGTTACAGTTGCCTAAATTATTCAGTACGGTAACATGCTTTACAGACTTGTCACCAAGGCGCGGTCGGCTACACCACCATAGCCTAGGTGTGTAGTAGGCTGTACAGTCTAGTTTGTGTAAGCGCATTCTATGATGATTTCACACGATGGCAAAATCACCTAATGACGCATTTCTCAGAACATATCCCTGTCAGTACGTCATCACGCATGACTGTATTTTGAGAAAGATATGGGATCACATACCCATAACTTTATTATAGTATATTGTTATAATTGTTCTATTTTATTATTAGTTATTAGTTAATCTCTTACGGTGCCTAATTATAAATTAAACTTCATAGGTACCATGTTTCCTCAAAAATAAGACCTATCCGGACAATCAGCTCTAATGCGTCTTTTGGAACAAAAATGAATATAAGGCCTGGTCTTATTTTTCTATAAGACCGGCTATAATGTAATATATAATATAACATAATATAATATAATTAATATGTAATATAATACCGGGTCATATTAATTTTTGCTCCAAAAGATGCATTAGAGCTGATTGTCCAGCTAGGTCTCATTTTCGGGGAAACACAATATGTGTGTATTGGAAAAAAAGTAGTATAAGTAGGGTTTTGTATTATCCGTGGTTTTAGGCATCCACTGGGGGACCTGGAATGTATCCCCGCAGGATAAGTGTGGAGGAGACTACTGTATTATTAACCAGAGAAATAGGGAAGGAATGTGAAGTAGGCAGAAACAATCTATCATCATTACAAAGGAGGAGGAAAGAAAAGAAGGTAGTGGTAGACACAGGGAAAGAGAAATGCATGCATAGGAGAGAGAAGTGGCTAAAGGGAAGGAAACTAGTATCCGTTGAGAATTTAGTGTGTAGTAAACCTTGTGGTAAGCATTTTATGTTTTATATCTACCGCTCAGTGGAGGCAACTATATTATCTCCATAGGGTAACTGTTTCCAGAACTAGTAGTCTTAAAAACCCTTTTCTGTTTCTTTTTTTTTTTTTTGGCATATTTTCTGTATTTTTCTATGCATTAAATATTTTTTAATTTTTAATTTGCATGCAGTAAAATTCACACTTTGTGATATACAATTCTGTTGACAAATGCATAGAATGTGTATCCATCACCATTACCAAGACACAAATCTCCTGTTGCTCCTTTATAGTTAGCTTCTCCCTTTTATCTCTGACACACTGGTAAATACTGATCTGTTCTCCATGGCTATTGTTTTACTTTTTCCATTTATAGGTTATAGGTTTCCATTTAAGTTGTATTCAAATGATGCATTTAAAAATCATTTTTCTGTGTTTCCTGAAATGAAATTTTGTCCTATGCATGGAATTATAGTTCTGTAGACTTTTGGGTTAGTCTGTTTTTCACCTAGAATATGTATTTGAAATTCATGTTGTTGCATGGATCAATAGTTTGTTCCTTTTCAATAGTTTGTATCGATAGTTTGTTCCTGTTGCTAAATAATAATCTATAGTATGGATGGATGTACCATAGTTTGTTTATCCATTCATCTGTTGGTTGATGTTTGGGTTGTTTTCAGTTTTTAGCAATTATGAATACAGACAGCTGCTGCCAACAGAATAATTTTTGTATGAACTTAAGTTTTTATTTCACTTGAGTAAATACCTAGGAGTGGGATTGCTGAATCATATGGTAAGTGTATGTTTAATTTTGTAAGAAACTGCGTCAAACTCTTCCAAATGTTGCTGTACCATTTTGCATTCCTACCAGCATTATATGAGAGTTCCAGTTGCTCTGTGTCTTTGGTAACACTTGGTATCGTCATTTAAAAAAAAATGTTTTTAGCTCTTTTAGCAGATGTATATCATTTGGTTTTAATTTTCATTTTCCTAATGACTAATGATGCTGACTATATTTTCATGTGCTTTTAAAATGCCTTTCTTTAACATTCTGAGAATGTTATTCTGTTTTTTAAACAATGACTGCAGTCATTTTTTTTTTTTCCAAAACAGAACAGTAAATGGCGTTGACAAGGCCTTTGACAAGCATTTGTCAGAGGGTTGTAACTGCTACATCACACAATCCGGAGGACACCATTCACATAAAAAACCAAAATAAACAAACAAACAAAACCCCAAATAACTCTGGAGTGTTGTAGCGCAACAGTCCTGGCTATATATTTACAGCCATTATCTAGAATTATTCGTGATTAGGTTCCATGGAAAATTTAAGTGCCATTCAAATGATGCATTTAAAAATCATTTTTCTGTGTTTCCTGAAATGAAATTTTGTCCAAGAGCAGGTTCCGAAGAAGTGTCCTACAGGCAGTATGTCTAATGGATCAGACTTGGGAGACAGAGATACTCAGCTCTGCTGTTTATTGCATACCTGAACATGGACATCTTATCTGGCTTATTTGAAGCCATTTCTTTATCAGCAGAACAGGGTTGATAGTATCTCCCTTTTGTGGAATTATCAGTAATGCATGTAAAATACCTGACACAGAGTAGACTTCCTCAAGTTGCAACTGCTTTTACTTCTATTTCTTACCACTACTTAGTGCTAATTACCCCAAAAAACATATCCAACAAAGGCTTAGGGTACCAGCAAAGCAGAGGAAAAATGATTTTAAAAAATTTGAAAGCACTTAAAAGGATTTTTTTGAATTAGTGATCAGAAAAGAAATAAGATTTTTATTGGACTAACTTGTTTATTAGTATTTAATAGGGAGGAGGTGTAGAGGATTCTACTATTATATTTTCTGTACTTGGGGCCTCTGAAGGTCTTCATCTGGTACCACCACCACCACCAGAACCATGCTCACCTCTGTATCATGCCCGTGTTAAAGAAAAACCCTTTGAAATATATCACCTAATGTTTAGAGTCTTAGACATGCAACTTACTTGTTTGAGACAAGAAGATATATGAATGAATACTAGTTGACATCATTAGTTCTATTCAGTAAAGTGAGAATATTTGAGGTCCGAGGGAATTTTATAAGATTTTTAAAAACTTTATAATTTCTTCATGATGACTCTTGTGATTCTCTGGATGCAAAAAAGGGGTTCCGTGGAAAGTAACCTCACAGGATGATCTGACCATAAATTCCTAACTGGACAGTTCATGGTAGGTAGTCACACCATAGGCATATAATTGTTTATTGTTTTTGTGCATCTAAGTTAACACACCTTTGAAATAAACTGTAACCACCCTCAAGAGAGCACATAATCTTAACTATTCTGTAATCCAATCCCTGCATTGCTTCTTCCCACCTCCATGTAATCTTATATTCCCTCCTTAATTTCAAATGCGTAAAAGAAGCTGGAAAAACTGTTATTCTGCAGAGCCTTTGAGATCTTGCTCCCCAGCATATGTCATTAGTTTGGCTCAAATAAACTCTTACAAAAATTCTCTATAGGTTTGGATGTCTCCTACGTCAACAGTTCCATGGTAATTTCAGTAAAGGAGGAGAGAACCAGGGAGATTAGATCTGCTGTCTGGATGGGCACTAAGGAGAGAGGTTTCAGCAAATGATGGAATGGGTGCGGAGAGGAGTTTAGGCTGAGTTTCTGGACCTGGGAAGTAACTTGAAAGTCTTAACTGTAAGACTTAACTGTAAGAGATTGATGGTGCGATTTTGTTTCTTTGTTTGGTTTTAAATTGGCTCTCTACCTTGGTGTTTTCTGTTAGACATGTTGGTTTCATACTTCTGTATAGTAAAGAGGTTTCACAACTGAGCCAGATTATTTTGGCTCCCACTTTTTGTTATTTCTCAAATGGATATGCACATATAGATATATATTTGGTGGTAATATGGGGAAGAGTAAGAAATAGTCTAAGAGGTAGAATTAAAGTTCCTTTCTCTATTTCTTCTCTCTCAGGTATTAAGTAATACATCAAAAATATTTTATCCTAACCATTTTTTAGCTTGAGGTTAAAGAAGGAAAGTTTGCATCAACACCTCCTATCTTCATGTGCCTTTTCTTGCATTTGACCCACTATAGCACATTCTCTGTTTTTCGCAAGTTAACAAAACCTAGATATTTAATGGGCACTATCTCTACTTGCTGAAAGACTAATTTTCTGAGGTTCTCTTTCAGTTAGGTATAACCTTGTGAAGAAGCTCTGATCATATCATATCACATCATATGTGTGATGCTTACCAAAATTGTATTTAAAGAGAGAGGTGTACGTACCCTTCTTATCTTTTTCTCCAGCTGCCAGCAGACACCATGAGGACAGGCTATCCTTTAGGGATGGTGGGATGGAGAGTAGAAGGACACTGTATGTGGATGACATACTGTGTTTCCCCGAAAATAAGACCTAGCTGGACAATCAGCTGTAATGCATCTTTTGGAAGAAAAATTAAAGTAAGACCCGGTCTTATTTTACTATAACATAAGACCTGATCTCATATAATATGATATGATATGATATGATGTGATATGATATGATATGATATGATATGATAATTACCGGGTCTCATATTAATTTTTGCTCCAAAAGACACATTAGAGCTGATTGTCCGGCTAGGTCTTATTTTTGGGGAAACACGGTAGTAGAACAGTGCCCTGCACTGCCTATTTTCAGATTATTTTATTTCAGAGAAATAAACTTCTATTTCGTTTAAGCCATAGTTTTGGGTTTTTCTGTTATGTGTAGCTGGATCTACTATCCCCCACAACTCCATTCTAAGGCAGCTCCCCTTCTCCTGCTTCCTGGTCTGCAGTTGAACTCTAGATATTATTTCACTTTCCACTTCTAAATCCCTGAAGTTTCTCCTTCCAACATTTTTCATAATATTTTTTCACAGGTATAACATTGTAATTAGAAGCTGCTATAAATACTAATTATGTAGTTTTTGAAATTGTATTTATTTTAAAGAAACCTTTTAGACAGAAATATAAAAGAATGTGTAAGTGCAGTAACAGATATTTTATTTCCTAATGAAAAAGATGCAATTTCTAAAAAACAATGTGTAGCCATTAAGTTCCCCCCAATGGTGGTGTGAGATACAGATTGGCTTGGTTAATTGGCTACCTGCAACTCCTCCAGTGGTTATGTCTAGATCACTAATACCCCGCTTTTTACATCCCTCTTTTGGAGAATTCATCTTACCTGTTCTAGAGTCACGTGGTCCAAATGGAAGCTTGTTTATCACCATCGCAGTTATTGGTTCAAGGATGGTTATGTGAGACGAGCAAATACTAGTCTTGTTCTGCTTTTTGGAAACCACCTACCAGGGAAAGAGGTGCTCTCTAGTCTTGTAGCTGTAATGATGTAGAAGAGCTGTTTTAGAATCATATTCAGAGAGAAGCAGAAATAGAGATGGAGGGAAACAATCCTGTCTTTTCTTCAGAAAATGGACACTGTACCTCATCTGGGGTAATTAGACTCTCTTCTGGTAATCTCTGATAATTTGAAATTTAGACATAATTTCGAGTGAGACTGTGTTAGGCACTTGAACTGGACAGTCAAATGAAGGTACAGAAGTTTCTTTGAAACCATATTCCTAAATATAAATAAATAAATATATTTAAAAAAATTCACAGTGTGATGGAAACTATGTTCTTTGTCACTTTGAAGAAAGTTCTTGCCTGGCACAAAAATTGTATTGTCTTAGTTATTGAAGCAAATTACTCATTTGGTAGAGTGTTTCATGGAGAAAAAAGAAGCAGGTTTTTCTTTATGGATGCAGAGTATTTTTAAAGGAAAAAAAAAATGCCCTTCTAAACAACAATAAAATATTCACAAAAACCTCCTAGTGCTGACGTAGTCATATAAATGTTGAGCACTCTGGTTCGGCTCTTGGGCCTCTTTACAAGTAGAAAATGATCTTATTTTTATTTTAGGAATACCATATAGAAAAGTTGTAACTCAGTGGCTATCCCGGTGGTTTGAAATGTGTGATGGTACATACTAGACTTTGATTAGGACTTATAACACTTTCCTGTCTCTTAAATAGGCAAATGAAAAGAGTTATCAGAATACTTTTAGTAATGTCACAGTGATTTCAATACAATGGATGAAGAAGTATCTAGATTGCAGGGCAGGAAAGAAGAAGACCAGGCAGTCGGAAGTTACCCTGCTGGTATCACCCTAAGGACGTGTGACTCCTATGAATGAACTAGCTTCTAAAATATTCCAATTCCCCCTCACGACACCAACTTTTCTTCCTGCTGCTCCGGCCAACCTTTCCTGGTACTTCTGAACTTTGCCTGCTCCTTTAGTGAGAGTATTTTTAGATAGCTTTTCTTTTGTCCTTGAAATTCCTGTTCCTGTACTGGGCAGTTTCCTAAACCTAACCAGTACTGCTACCCAGACTTGACAGAGAGACGCATTTTCTTAGAAATTTTTGTCACCTTTGAATTTTAGAGGTCTGACTATTATCTTTGATAGGCGATTCAGTAATTTGTTAAGCAAATGTTTGTTTCTTGACCAAATACTATATAACAGGCACTATATTAGGTTCTGGTCAGATGGTGAACAGTAACTAAATTGTTTGAAGGGAAGACATTTTAATCACTAGGTGCTAAATTTTTCTTATTTTTATTCTATTTGTAATTTTAAACTTCAAATGCAAAAATAGAGATTATATTGAATCCCCGTATGTATATCACTTGACTTTAACCTCCCTCAGTACTTTTTTCATTGATGTTTTTTTAAGAAAACTCCAGAAACCATGCTACTTTATCCATAAATACTTGAGGATGAAACTTAAATTTTTTGTAGCATAACCATAATGCCATTGTCATACCTAAAAAAATTAACTGTAATTCCTTAAAATTAACTAATACTCAGTTCACAGTAAACTCCCCACTTATTTTGCATTTGGTTTGTTTGAATCAAGATCTCAAAAGGTGTGATCACTATAATTGGTTGTGTAACATCTGTTTTAAGTTTCATTTAATTTAGAATAGTCCCCTCCCCCCTTTTTTTCCCTCATGCTTTTGACTTGTTGAAGAAATAAAGTTTTACTTTATTGGTTTTGTTCTGATAGAATTTAGTTAGATTTGGAATTATTAGCACTTGTTGCAACACCTCTGATTCGTATTGTTTCCCCTTGATAAAACCTACTTTTCTAAGCTTGTCAGTGAGCTGCAGAAAGTGACTTCTATAACTTTCTTAAGTGAATTGTCCAAACAACTACCTTAAAGTGCATCCATCCAGAGTCCTTCGTGTTGGGAAAGACTTACCTTCTCTGGTGATTAAAGGTCTTTTTTTTTTAAAAAACTCTTAGATTTTATGACATCTGTGGCTGGTATGTAAGTCACAAGCATTAGAGTTTATTACATATCATAGTCCAGTTATTTCATTTGTTGTAGATGAGAAGTACTCTTGACCTAGGTAAGATTGAGGAGAAACCCACCTGGTTAGCAATTTGTAACAGCAGAATCTTGCAGTAATCATTTTAGACCCACGGTAACAACACTTGAACTATATTCTTCTATAATAAAGTTAAAATCACACCTGCCACTTAAGTAAAAGAGGGAAAAATGAATAAATGTGAGCAAGTTATACAAAAGAAATGTATTTTACACAAAATTTTAGTAGTTAATTTCTTATTCAGATGATATATAGGATAAATGGCAAGATATTTTTTACAGAGACAATAAATTGACAGGTAAGTAATTTTCTTTATAACCTTTGGAATTTATTAATATTTTCTTCCTTACTTGGTATGTGTAGACCTATTGTACACTATGGTTGTGGAGTTAGAGGAGGTCAAGATTGTTGAAATATAGATGTCAGTTTAATTGTAGTTTATAGTACTGTACCTTAGAATAGTGACCATTTCCTATTTTCATATATCTGTAGGAAAAAATACTTGTATGTTAATTAATAATTTAAAAATTTGATCCAAGCTATGGTTTACAATGAAATTTGTTAAATGAGTAAAAATATTTAATTTTAAAAGTGAGTACGGCATAGAGGAGCATCCTACAAAATACCGACGTGGTGCTCCTCAAACCTGTCAAGTTGTCAGAAACAAGGAAAGTCGGAAAAGCTGTCACAGCCAGGAGGAACCTAAAGAGACATGACAACTAAATATAATGTGGTTTCCTGGATAGGATCCTCGAACAGAAATAGGGCATAAGTAAAAACAGGAAATTTGAATACACTATGGGCTTTAGTTCATAATAATATATTAGTACTGGCTTATTAATTATAACAAATGTACCATACCTAATGTAAGGTGTTAATAATAGGGGAAGCTGAATGGGAGGGCAGTATATTGAAACTCTGTGCTAGCTTCTGAATTTTTCTTTAAATCTAAAACTTCTGAAAGAGAAAGGCTATTTTAAAAAACGAGAAAATTTATTTTAAATAATCATGAACAATATAAACTGCTTGAGGACAGGGTCATTTGACATTAATATTTGTATACTTAAGGTCTAGCATATAGCCTAGCACAAAATACACACTCAATAAATGTTTGTTGAGTGTTAATGTTACGCTTAAGTTATTTTGTGGAAGGAGCGTCTGGAAAGATGAGTAGAAGGAAGTTGAAAAAGAAGCTATTTAATTTTCTCAATTTTTATTAAAAAGCTACAAAAACTCAATTTAATACAAGTTGAATTTACTTGAGCACATTTTATACCCAATGAATTGAAAATGTTTGCATAAACTTTTTATTATTGCTGGTGAAGCCAATTTGAAATCCTTAGTGTTGGAAATGACTCTGAAAAAACATCAAGCTTAGTTTATAAAACTATTTCATTCCATTAACAGGCTGAGTGAGTGCTAAACTGTTAAGCATAATCCCTTTAACAGATAGAATTAAATCTAATAGTAAAAAAAATGAGTATATCAACATCATTAGCTATTAGGGAACTGCCAATTAAAACCACAGAGATACTGCTACATACCTATTAGAATAGCAAAACAAAAACAATCAAACAACAAACTTGGACAATACCAAGCTGGCAAGGATGTGGAGCAACTGAAACTTTCACATCTTGCTGATGGGAATGCAGAATTGTACAGTTTCTTTGGATAACAATTTGGCGATTTCTTATAAACATACACTTAGCATAAAACCCAGAAATCCCACCCCTGGGTATTTGCCCAGGAGACTGTTCGTTCAAAAACTAGTATATAAGTGTTTATAGCAGCTCTATTCATAATTGTCAAAAACTAGAAACAACCCAAATGTCAGTGTATGAATGAATACACCATACAATGGAATATTACTCAGTAATAAAAAGGATGAACTGTTGATACATGCAGCAAGTTGGATTAATCTTAAAGGCATTATGCTTAGTGAAAGAAGCCAGTTTCATGATTCCATTTATATTACATTCTTGAAAACACAAAACTGTGGTGATGGAGAACAGATCACAGGTTACCAGGGATTATGGGTGGGGAGAGGGTGTGGCTACAGAGATAGCATAAGGGAGTTTTTCGGTGTGATGGAGCTGTTCTGTATCCTGAGTATGATGGTGGTTACACAATTTATGCATGTGTTCAAATTCATAGAACTGTGTAACCCCACTCCTCTCCAAGAGTCAGTTTCACTGTATGTTAATTTAAAAAGTGAAACCAAAGGCGCACGCGCACGCGCGCGCACACACACACACACACACTCACGCACACATGTCTGCTTTAGAAGGCATTTGGTCTAATTACTGGCTAAATACACTTAAGTAAGTACTGTCTGAAGTTTTCTCATTAGATTTTTTTAATGTTCAAGGATATGTATGCAAAGTGAGTGATATACAGAAAATCTTTCATATTAAAAGAATTAGTACTATACGCATTCTGTACAAAGAATTTGGGTGGTCACGTAGTACAACTTCACATTTTTGAATAGGTAATAACTGTCATTTATTGAAATAATACCATCCAGTGGGCACTTTGCTGAACATTTTAACTATACTTTGCTCATAATTATGGTTAAGTATTATTTTCCCTATTTTACATGTTAGGAAACTCAAGCATAGAATTACTAGATGACTTGTCTACGATCACACAAGAATGAGATAGAGCTGGAATTTCAACTATGTCAGACTCAAAATTCTCTCCCACCCTCCCCCCCTTTAAAAAAAAATCATTTTATTGTAAAATAAAGCACAGATCCAGAAAACCACACAAAACAAATGTATTTAATGTATTATAAAGTGAACACAATTGTAACTACCACACAGGGCATGAAGTAGAACTTTGCCAGCTGCCCCAGAAGCTCTCCATGTGCTCTATCCCCATCAGCTGCCTCCCTCTACAGAAGTAACCATTGTATTGATTTTTATATTAGTCCATAATTTCATCACCCCAGTGTGTATCTCTAGAAACTATAATCTTATCTGTTTTCTTTTTGAAGTTGATATATCTTTTGATCCTTTTAATCTGTAGATCCCCACCTCTGATCTCTTTCTTACAGTTTAGTTATTGAACCCTGGACTATTGGATTTATAGAGTTTCCCACAGTTTGGATTCTTCTTGCATACTAATGGTGTGATTCAGCATGTCTCTCTGTTCTCTATGTGTCCTGTAGATTTTTCCACGGGATCCTGAGGCTTGGTCAGAATTAGGCGTGATTTCTTTGCAAGACTGTTGGAGGTGTTGTGTTCATCAGGAGGCTCTTGGTATCTGGATGAGTCTTTTTTGTGTGTGATGTTAGGAGCCATTGACATATAATATCTAGATCCAGTAATTCATTGGGGGTTGCAAATTGGTAATACTCTAAATCATTTCGCTTTTATTTATGACTTAGGATATTTGCATGGAATAATCTCCTCATCTGCTATTTTGTTATCAAATAGTACATTTTATAAGGAAAAGCAGGATAAAATGCTTAATTCTTTATTTACCAATTTTCAAGATAGTGATTTTGTTCCCTAAAAACCTTCGAAGGTGTTTTAGTGGTTTTTTTTTTTAAGATCATTATGATCTCATGAATTTAGACATATTTAGATTTTAATCCATTGCAATCAATATGGTTAAGGAGGCTCAAATTGTCCCCTTTGATCAGTGGGAGCCTCTTTAAGAGGTTGCTGAATCTTTTTATATGACCCTACTAAGTCTTTGATAGCCTTCTTGCTAATGGTATGATAAGCTGTTACAGGCTTATTTAAAATTTTCTGCTGATTCTGTGGAATCAGCCATTTCTCCAAAACCCCCTGGCAATGGAGATTATTATATAATAGAGTTAATATTAGTTGAGGAGAGCATCAACTAAGAGCCACCAGTAAAAACAATTTCAGTTTGGCTTAAAACAGTACTTGGGATGTAATAGGAACTCAAGAAATATTTGTTGAATTAATGTTAGGATGTGAATATCTAGGTTAAGGTTTTAGATTTTGTACCTCTTTTTTTCCCTCCCTGTGCCTGGCTGCTAGGCGCTTAGTAAATGTGGTGATGTGAGTAAGATCATGGTCTTTGATAGCAGACCGTATTCTACCATATGTTAGTTGTGTGACCTTGAAGAGAGAAGTTACTTGACTATAGTTTTATTTCTTTAGCTGTAAAATGGATTAATAACTAGGGTTGGTATTATGAGGTTTAAGTGAAATAATTTAACATCAGTCAATAATTTAATAATTAACATAGTGGCTGGTACATTGTAGATGCTTAATAGAACATAGCTACGTTATTACTGTTGTTATTGGGTTTATATATTTTATTCAATTAATTATCTAATTATATTTTATTTAATTTCAGTGTAAAACCAAATACATGGAGTATACCTACTAATTGGTGGGTATAAGCAGCCCAATAGCAGTTTGGGTAACAAAAATGAACTAATTTGGCATTATAGCTTTCCTTTTGCAAATTAATATAGAGAATATGTAGTTGCATGTATTAATAATTTGAACCATAATGTTTGCCAAATTGGCTATTAAGCATTGTATTTATAGTTTTCTGCTCAAGTAGAAATAGACAAAAAGTAAAGATATGTTTTCTACAGTACACCAAATTAACTTGTAATACAGTTAGTCTTTGATTTACAAACCCTCTAAATTGAAATGCTCTTTAGAATAGAAATTGCCTGGGAAATGAGTGATCCCTGTGTAGAGGAATGCTTTCTCTTGTGTGATCAGATTTTTCAGCAAGCACTATTAATTAATCTTATCTTTGACCTCAGATTCTGCTGCTGAATACCTCTCTGCAATGTTGCCATGGGTGTCAGGGACATCTTTGCTCTCACTGACAAACAGAGAGGCACATGAATTCCTGAGATCACAATTTGGAACTCAGAATATTAATGCAACATCACCACCACCACCATCACACACAAACACACACACACGCGCGCGCGCATTTCCCTGTATTTATAAATGGTAGCTAGATATAATTGATGAATTACTATTTAAGTGTGGGCTGACCTGGGAGTAGAATTACCATTTTTAGCACTGGTTTCACATAAAATGAAAGTGCATTCCAAGTTCTGAATAGGTTTTGGAATAGCCTGTTCATTCATGGTGACCTGCTTATTTTTATGTATGAGGACTTCATTGCTTGTCAGGTGCCAAGCATGAAATGTTTGGTACATTTACTAGCTTGTAATCATCTGAGATTATATTTCCAAAGCTTCATGTTAAGCCATGTACTGCAGGTTCTTTTTAGTGTAATTGAGACTTAATGATAGTATTACTGGTATTTTGTTAATGAATGATTAAAAACAGTAACATTTTTAATCTGTGTAACTTGCTAGAGTAGGAAAAAACTATGGTTTGGAGTCAGATTTGAGGTCAGATTCTAGCCCCACCATTATTAACTCAATTTGTTTCCTCAACTTATATAAAATGGAGATGATAATTTCAGAGTAGTTATGCGATTTTACATGATTTAACAGCAGCCCATTCAAAGTGCTTAGTCAAGGTACTTGGTACACATTAAACACTCTGTAGCATACCATTAGATCCTTAATTCCTTGCAGTTAGTTCTTTAGCAACTTGACATACATAAAAAAGCATTTTACTGAACTACAGCATAGAATTATGTTTTAAAAGGCATAGTAGTAAATAGGTGTGATAACATATTTTTATATTTCTTTGGTTATGTTAATTAAGGATGGCTTAATTTTTCACATTTTTATGATGCTCGTAAAAAACATTTAAGTACTTATATGTTAATGAAAGCTCAGTAAAAACAGTGAATAAAATAATGTGCTGTTTATTCTCAAATTATTTTATATAGCATTGTTTGCTTTGGCAGAAAGTCTTTTATGGGGTTATTGGCTGAAGTTTTATTTTCTGTTATGAAACAGTAAACTTAAAAAAAAGAAATAATAAGCTTTTGAAATGCATATATACTTCTAAAATTCAAATGTAATATATCAATGGCCAATACTGACCTACAAGGCCATTGCAATGAAGGTGAGTTAGAAACCTTAGAATATAAATGAATTTGATTGTTTTTTTATGAACCTGATGATGTAAATATAAAAATGTAACTAATGTAATATGTTTATAAACTTAGCTTAGGTTAGTAAGCTAAGCACAATTAAACAACAAAATAAATAATGTTCCTGGCTTTGAACATTGAAAATGGTTTGTGAGAAAGTTTGTCTCAGTTAACGAATGTTTCATTGCAATACTGTTTGTCTAGGCAATAGTAAATATGAGGTGCCTAGAGAAAATTTGTTGATGGGTATTTGTCGTGAGCGCCTGGAAGGGCCACATTTCAGTCTCTTCCTGAAAATCAAGGGGACATTAACTCCTTGGCAGGGCCATACGTTCCTGCGTGGTACTCGTGAGGCGAGTGGGGAACAAAGTCCCGGCATACAGGTTCAGATAGAGTGAGTGACACAGCTTTATTTGGGAGCCAATGTCCCTCCAGAGGCCAGTGCCCTGGTAAACACCATAGGTTACACAAGAGAAAATAGAATTTAATACGGAACCAAGTCCCAGAGTCAGTTGAGATGGAGTAGGTCCCTGGTCTGGGAGAGACGACTGGGCCCCCGACCGGTCTGAGGCGAGCTGGTCTTGCAAGGAAGAGCTTCGGGAGTCCCACATCGCGGCTTGCACCGCTCGCAGGGTCTTAGCCGGAGCGCCCAGCCCGACTACTCATGGCACTGCTCTCTGACTCTGCTGTTAGCCTCTTTTCCTTGGACTTTTTACTTCTTAGGTGATAACCACAAGTTGTTTTGGTGAACGTGTTTACCACTCAGTTTTGTTTGCTCAGTTTCACACATAAACATGTTTATTTTCACTTCACTCTTATCAGTCTCACACATGTGCGACCATATTCCTGGCTTTCATCCCTACTAGTAAACAACTTGTTTTGCAAACCTCAATCCAACAACCTTGTTCATAGTATATTTTATATGCTCTATACAGTATTATATACTTAAAATGTGTAGCTTTGTGGATGGTAGAGTTAGGTTATTCACTCTTCCGCGACTTCTCTCTCCTTGTTTACCCTTCTCCTCATTCCCTTCTCATCCTGCTCTTTTCTTTCCCTGTCATTTCCTCCCCGTTTCCCCATTTTCCTTTCCTCCAATTGTCTCTACAGAGAATTTCAATTAAACCTATGAAACATTTCAAACATATTAAAAAGTACAGTAAATCGTATAGCAGATGTTATTCACCACTGAAATTAAACAAATGTTCTTTTTTGCAGTATTTAGTTTAGCTCTTATTTTTTTTAAAGGGCATGCAGAAGAACAGGGATTCTTGACTTTTGATCAACGAGTTGTTGTTTTGCCTGGCTTTATGGAATTTCACCCTGAGTGTATACAAATTAATATTAAGTCAAAGACTCAGGTGGACCCCTATGTAGATGTCTGGAGCTTTTTTCTCCATAATTTCTTCTTCTTTGGTACGTTGTCCAGTAATTCCTGTCACCTATGCCTTTTTTTTTTTTTTGAACTGAAGTTTATTGGGATGACAATTGTTAGCTACCTTTCTGAACTCCGATCTTTGTCTTTTCGAGTTAGTGAATCTGCTTTGAATCTCCCTGCCTGCAGTGGTGTCTAGAACATGTCTCTTGGCAGAAAGTAAAGGAGCACATAGGGCTTATCCATCTTGTTTTCTTTTCTCAGGGAACGCAGATCTACACTAATTGTTCAATATCTAGAAACTGTTGTTATGTGTTTTGTCTAGGTTTGTGGTTGTTTACTGTCTGAAGGTAAATGTGGTACCAGATACTCCATAATGACTAGAAGTATAAATCCCATACTACTGGATTATTGTGGAAAGGAGGGAAGTTGGTAAAGACTTCCAGGTGAAGTTACAGGAAGGAATCACAATGAGCCTTGGCTGATTTTGCATTTAATGGCCATTCAGGAATTGAATGTTAATTGGCCATGGGAGTAGTTGACTTGGTAGTGGTTTGTCCTTTTAACTAGATCTATTAGATGAGATAATGTACATAGTAAACTACTGTACAAATTTGCTTATTATTTGGTTTGGAGTAATTTATTGAATGTTCTTATAGACTGTTCTGTCTCATAGATTTTTTTGACTTTTGGAATTTAAAATGAAAATAGTTGGATTGTGGTGGAGGCGTTGGTGTTGGTGATGATGCTTCTATATTATTTCTATCAGCAAAAATTGGTTACTAGGCTTTGATGTCATTGGAGAAAGATGACTTCTCACAATTAATAATCTCAGTCTGATAATAACCTCATATTTTAACAATAGTAACGTAACTGGCAGAAAGACATTTCCATAGAATGTATTGTGTCTCTATATCATTCCTGGGTATTTGTACTCAGTGACTTGCATATATTAATACATACTCAGTGAACATTTGATATGTGACTTGCACATACTTACTCAGTGAACACTGATGTGTGAATCTTTATTAAGAGCATTTTACTTGTCAGTCAATCATAATGATTACTTTCTATGTGTCAAAAATGGTCCCAGATGATGGAGAGGCAGCAACAAAAGAAGTAGGAGATAGGGTCCCTAATCAGAAGACTAAATGAGATAGCACACATATAAGGCAGCAAAGGAGTCTAGCAAGGATTAATGGAGTACAGAATGATTATATCAGCTTTTATGGAGGAATGGAGGGATTGGATTTTGAGAAAGTTGACAGATATGCATTGATTGACAAAGAGGATAAGGGAGAAAAAAGTCCCTGTTCTAAAAAGAAGGAATAGTGTATTGCAGAGTGACAGCTGAGAATGACAGAATTGTTCTGTGGAAAGCAAGCAAATTAAATTGACTTGAATGGAAGTTTGTGTAGAAGATAGTCAGAAGTTAGGTTGTACAGCTAATTGGGGTGAGGGAGATAGGGAAGATTTTGAGTGTGAATGTGAAAAGACAGACATTTCAGATTGCCCTATAGGTTAAAAAGTAGACAAAATTGAAGAATTTTGTGTTCACAAAGCAAGTTTTATAGGTGCTGACTTATTTTAAGATGAACTCTGAAGCAAATTAAGACAGTTACTGTATTTGAGTGTAATTTGCAAAATGAAAACCCATTCCTTATTGGGATTTGAAAAGCACTGCTTGTAGTATAAGTGAATTTACAAACATTTTACATGTCACGACTGGCTCCATAAGGGAAGAAAAAAGGGATTTTAAAAATGTATAATAATACTAACTGAAATTGAGTAGGGCTGAGTTTCATGGATTTTTCTTTTATTGCAGGTTGCTGCTTTTGCTAAGAGAGCACCCATGAGTCTGATGTTTTCATTCAAGATAAAGTGCTCTACTGCCTTTTTCATTAACTGAACACAACTCAGGTTAGTACATTTTGTGGACAGCACTTACCAGTTCCAATTATATGTTAATATTTTGAGAAATGAATAATTTTGTGTTTGAAGCTACATACGTATGTACTAGTGAAGTAGAAAGGCCAAGTCAGTCTAAACTCTATTAAATTGTGTATTAATTAACATTTTCTGATGACCTACTAGGTACAATATGCAATGCATAAGATGAAAAGTGTTTTACTTCCTGTTTAATAGTTTTGTACTTTAAAATCACAGGCTGGATCAAACAAATTATGGCTGAATATGGTACATTGTACTTTTGGCATTGTGATCTGGCATATCTGGTGCTGAAAATATCTTAAAATTTTAAAGACAGTAGCTGACTTTTTAAGGTTTCATTCCTGACCAGATTTCAGTCATACATTAACATTTTTATTTATTTGTTTTTAGTGTTCAGTCTATGAGTTTTGGTAAATGTATATTCATCACCATAATCTTCTAAATTCACTCATGTTGCCTCTTTGTAGTCAACCTCTCCCTCTACCTCAAAGCCTAGCAGTCACTGATGTGTTTTTTGTCCCTATAGTTTACCTTTTACAATGTCATTTAAATGGAATCATTTAGTATGTAGCTTTGAAAATCTGGCTTCTTTGACTTAGCGTAATGCATTTTGATTCATCCATGTTGTACATACCAGTAGTTTTTTTTTTTTTTTTTTTTCCATTGCTCAGTAGTGTTCTGTAGGATACACTACAGTTGGTTTATCCATTCATCAGCTGATGGACATTGGGGAGTTTCTAGTTTTTGGTGATTTTTGCAATCATGCTTATTTTTCTGTTTTTATTGTGATAAAATACACATAACATAAAATTTACCATAAAAGGTTTTGATTTCTCATCTGTCGAATGAACATAGGGATATTTATCCTGAGGCTTGTAATGAGGATTAAATATAATAAATTACATAAAAGTATGTAGCAGTAGAGTTAGGCATTTCATAAACGTTTGTCTTTGTTTTTATTATTTTTTTGAAATGACCAATGGAAAATACTTTTCTGTTGTCTAGTTCCCTAGTGAGTCTATGTGGACACAGAAGTAGTATCAAGAGTTACCTTGGATCCCATCAAGAAAATAAAAATGAAGCAAATTCCTGCTGTGTTGACCTCCTGGAACTTTTCACAGTTTGAAAGAGAATTAATCAGGCCATTGTCAGCATAAGACTATATTAGAAAATGATGTGCATGAAAAACTCTGAAGGAGAGTTTTAACTTGGGGAAGGGTGGTAGAATTTTTTACAGGGCCTCAGCAGGACGGGTCAGACATAGTTTAGCTAGTTTGGGGAATAGTTGGTCAAGGATGGCTGTCAGAGAATTGACCTTGTAGATTAGCAGCCATTGGGCAATTTGGATTTTATCAAGAGGATTGGGAAGAAGCAGCTGTGGGGAGCAAGGACATGAGAAGGCCAATATAAAATTCTCAGGTTTTTAGTGTCTTCACAGTAGCTTTTTCTGTTATTGGCTCTTGCAGTCTTCTCCCAACCACCTCCCCAACCTTCCTCCAAAGTAGAAAGGCCTTTTATCTTGGTCATGATTTTAGAATGCTTCTAGCTGTTGATCTCAGGAGGCAATATCTTTATGAAACTTCAAAGAACAAGGAATTACATATTTCGTAGTACTGGAAAATTCTCCCAGTTTTTGCTCCCTGCCTTTTTTGTACTGTGTTTTGGATCCTGTTATGTAGGTGCTCTGCAGTAGAGGAAACAATAATGTATGATAATGAAAAGCTTCAAAGTAGACATATGGCTGGAAGGGAGATTTGAGTAGGATTTTGCAGCAGCTATTTTAGTTGATGACACATCTTCAACTTAAATTGCAATTGACTTTTTAAATTTTGCCTTATCCTTCTGTGGTGATCATAGAAGTCAAATGAGATCATTTTTGATAGCTGGTTTGCAAACTTTTGTATGTGCAGCCAACCTTTCAAAGCCTACCTGTGCTTTTCAGAGAGCTCAATTTGTGACCGAGCTTAGCTGTTCCCTTTTATCTTTTTAATGCATTACTGGTTTATAGCAGATGATGCTTAACACTCTTTATTCTTGAGTTTGGTGAATTGCTGTCTGTGGTTCATGTGATTTCTTTTCCTTTATGAGGTACTTTTTGTCTACTAGTGGATCCAGTCTTTTGTAAATAGAAGCCATGCTTTGAAATTAAATGATCCTTGTCCTCTCTGAATATGTAACTCCTCTTATTATCTGCTAGTTTCCCTCTTTCTTTGTGGCTCCCTGTGTTCCTCTTGTAATGCTTGCTTAGCTTTTAATTTAAATACAATTAGTTAGTGTACATGGAAAACATTGGTCTATGCAGACATTAGGAAAATATGAATATTTGACCACCATGTTTAGGATTATTGGGCCATTTCTTCCCAACTTTTCAGAATATAGAAAAAGAGGTGGGTTTTTTTTCTTTTCTAATCAAGCTCACCATAGGCCTTGTACTTTTCAAATAAGCTTGAATGGAAAAAAGATACATGAAAAATAGTATATCTGCTATTTCTACTGTATATACTTATAGCTACGGAAAATATATTTGATTTACTGTGAGGCTCTCAGGGTAAATGGGTCAGATGTAATCAATATTTTAGTATTGTCATGTATTATTAAGTAATTTTCTCTAAACTATGAGAAAGTTATGTTTTTTTGTTCCGCAAAATATCACAACAATTTCAGTAATACGGCTTTCTCTTTCTGATATTCAGAAGTCAGAGAACAGATTTACCTACAACTAAAGACTAAGTCACTGGCGAGAACCTATTCTTTGTAATATGAGTGTATTACTTTGCTCCTTAAACCTCGTTCACCTCCACTTGTAGCATTTGGTAATATGAAGCAAATGTTACTACCCTAGCTTTCTTTAATTTTCTGGGCAGTATCTTTTTAGTCTCAATATCTTTAAATCTTGGGAACTATGAAAGGCTTATTTATTCTTTTTCATGTCTTTTTCAAGAAAGTAGTATCTTTATGTATTCTTGACGTTTTTGTAGCAATCCCTGCTACCCACAGATAGAAATAAAAACATGCAATGTAAAATCTCTGCTGTTTTAGGACATTTTAAAAAATGAACAAATCAGTTATTTTAAAAGTTCCTTTGATAATTGATTTTTTTCACCTTTTTTCCAGCTTTATTGAGGTTAATTTACAAGTAAAATTGTGAGATACTTAAAGTGTACATCATGGTGACTTGATATATGTATACATTGTGAAAGGACTCCTACCATCTAGATAATTAACATATTCATCACCTTACCTATTTATCTTTTTTTGTGTGTGTGAGAGCATTTAAGTTCTCTCTAAGCCAGGGGTGTCCAAACTTTTTTCAACGTTTTCCACCAAGGGCCATATGCGATAAAATACACAAACAGCCAGGCCACTCGCTCGAGGTGAAGTACGTATTGCGTCACCTGGTTTATTTAAGTAAACTAAATATATTTTTGGAATTTGCTGCAGGCCAATATAAAATGGATTGCGGGCCGCAGTTGGCCCGTGGGCCGCAGTTTGGACACCCCTGCTCTAAGCAAATCTTAAATACGTAATATAGTGTTATCAACTATAGTACGTGTTTCTCATTTGATACTCAGATTTTATTCATGTGAAGCTGAGAAAGTTTGCTCCCTTTAACCAACCTTTTCCTGTGTCCCCCACCACCCAGTCCCTGACCACCACTTTTCTACTTTCTGTTTCTATGGGTTTGACTTTTTAATTTTTTAATTTTTTTTTTTAGATTCTACATGTGAGTAATACCATGTAGTATTTGTCTTTCTGTCTGGCTTATTTCACTTAGTATAATGCCCTCAAGGTCCATCCATGTTGTTGCAAATGGCAGGATTTTCATCTTTTCTTATGTCTATATAATGTTTCATTCTCTCTCTCATCACATCTTCTTTGTCCATTCATCTGTTGATGGACACTTAGATTGTTTCCATATCTTGGCTATTGTGAACAATGCTGCAATGAACATGAAAGTGTAGATTTCTCTTTTTCCATATTTTGTTTTTAGTGTATATAAACACAACTGATTTTTGTGTAATGATTTTGTACTATGTGACTTTAGTGATTTTGTTGATTAGTTCTAACAGTTTATTTTTGTGGAGTCTTTAGGATTTTCTACATATACTATGTCGTCTGCAAATAGTAATAGTTTTACTTTTTTTTCCTTCTTATTTTGATGCCTTTCATTTCTTTTTTCTTGCCTAATTGCCCTGGCTAGGACTTCCAGTGCTGTGTTGAATAAAAATGGCGAGAATGGGCATCCTTGTCTTCTTATTCCTGATGTTAGAGGAAAAGCTTTCAGCTTTTGCCTGTTTAGTATGGTGTTAGCTGTGGCTTGTCATATATGGCTTTTATTATGTTGAGGTACATTCCCTTTAAACCCACTCTGTTGAGAGTTTTTCTTTTATCATGAATGTATGTTGAATTTCGTCAAATGGTTTCTGCATCTGTTGAGATGATCATATGATTTTTATCCTTTATTTTGTATGTGGTGTATCACATTGATTTACATATGTTGAACCATCCCTGCATCCCTAGAATAAATCCCATTTGATCATGGTGTGTGACCTTTTTAATGTATTGTTGAATAATGTTTGCTAATATTTTGTTGAGGATTTTTGCATCTATGTTTGTCGGGGATATTGGTCTTTAGTTTTCTTTTAGTGTCCTTATTTGGTTTTGGTAACAGGGTAATGCTGGACTCATAAAATGAATTTGGAAATGTTCCAGCCTCTTCCATTTTTTGGAAGAGTTTGAGAAGGATTGGTATCAGTTCTTTAAATGTTTGGTAGAATCCACTGGTGAAGCCGTCTGGTCCTAGACTTTTCTTTGTTGGGAGGTTTTGATTGCTTATTTAATCGCTTTATTAGGAGTAATCAATCTTTTGAATTTTTTATTTCTTCGTGATTTAGTCTTGTTAGGTTGCATTGTTTTTTTTAGGAATTTGTCCATGTCCATTTCTTCTAGGTTGTTCAATTTTTCGTGTATAATTGTTCATAGTAGTCTCTTAGATTACTTTGTATTTGTGTGGTATCAGTTGTGTAGTATCTTCTCTTTCATTTGTAATTTTATTTGAGTCCTCTTTTTTTAGGGGGGTCTAGATAAAAGAGATTGCGTGATTTGCTTATCTTTTCAAAAAATCAACTTTTAGCTTCATTTAGTTTTTCTATTGTCTTTTTATTTTGTATTTTGTTTATTTCCGCTCTGATCTTTGGGCTTTTTGTTGTTGTTGTTTTGTTCTACTAACTTTGGGCTGTGTTTTTTTTTTTTTTTTTTTTTCATTGAGGTATAAAGTTAGATTATTTATTTGAGCTCCTTTTTCTTAATGTGGGCATTGATTGCTACAAACTTCCCTTTTAGAACTACTTTCACACATCCTAAGTTTTGGTACATTTTCTTTTGTTTTTCATTTGTGTAAATACATTTTTTAATTTTTATTTTGATTTCTTCCTTGACTTATTGATTGTTCAGAAGCATGTTCTTGACTCTCCACATATTTGTGAATTTTCCTGTATTCTCTTAATTAACTTCTAATTTCATACCATTGTGGTGAGAAAGGATGCTTGATATGATTTCAGCTTTCTTAAATTTTATAAGATTTGTTTTGTGACCTGTTTGTTATATGATCTATTCTGGATACTGTTCCACATGTGCTTGAGGAGAATGTATTCTGCTGTAGATGTTTTTCAGGGAAAGGCTGGGATCTGGGTGTTTCTGTATGGTCCTTCTGCACTGAGCCCTGGGGGTTAGCCACTTAAGAACTGTTTCTTTGATTGCTGTGGTCTTGTGGGATCTGCAAAAGCAAGCCTCACTTGCTACCAGAACCAGGCGGCAATCAAGGGGTGCATCCCCTGGCTGGCAGTAGCCTCTTTCAGAGAAACACTGGGGGATAGACATTTCTGTCTGTTACCTCTGAGCTGAGCCCTGGGGGTATAGGCATAGCAGTTCTTCTTTGTTTGCTATAGTCTTGTGGGTCTCTTAGATGCAAGTCCCATAGGCTTTTAGAGCTAGGTGTTTTAGAGGGCACATTTCTTGGATGGAAGTTTTAAAAGTTGGGGCACTAGATGTTGGGTCCAAACCCTTCTGTTTAGGGAGAAGCTAGTAGTTGTGAATTCCCTCTCAGATCTGTGTTGCTGTGCTGGGCGTGGGGTTTATGGCGAGAGTGTGTTTTAGCTTTTCCTTCCTGTTTGATGTAGGTGTTTTTCTTGTTCACCCCAGGTGTAGTTGTCGCTCAGCCAGTTTCTGGATTTCTTTCAGAGGGACTTGTTTCATGTTTAGCTGTAATTCAGTGTGTCTGTGAGAGGAAGTGAGTTCAGGAGCTTGTAAGCTGCTATTTTGGACCAGAATCAGATCTGTGATTTTTAAGTTATTGTCCCTTTTAATGAATAATTATTCAGGGAATTAACTGAGATGCCTATCATGACACAAAATGTGATATAAAATAACACAAAAGTGAGTCTTAAAAATGTGTATACCTTCATTTGTGTTGGTGCATGATGTACATTTTTTTATAGTAAATACATTATTTGGGACTATATTTGGAATGATATCAAAAGGATTCTATGTCTTGTTTATTGGTATCAGACATATATATAATTGGGGTCACAGACTTGTCTCATAGTTACATAAAATAGATGGCAAGGTAAGGGTGAAGAAACGTAAAATGCGAGCTTCTGCAAAAATACCAGAGGAAAAAAATGCAGTGTTCTTTCTAATGTACTTTTTTAATGTTAAAAAAAATTAAGAACTCCCAAAACCCAAGAAAGTTGAGAATGCTTCTCGCATTTATATAAGAATTCTTACCTATTAGTTGCAGAGCAAAAACAATAGAATATTAATTAACTATATAGTAAAAAATAGCTTTTAACTATGAAGAAGCCCTCCTATCAAATTCTTCAGTTTATTAAAACCACTTTTGGTTATTATTTTTTTAAAATCCATTTTTGTATTCCAAAAATAGGTTCAGAACAGCTGTAATTACAGCTGCAGATTTAGTCAAAATAGTGGTTTTTAAAAGACTTCTCACTCCTCTTTTGCATCTCTTTTCCTCACCCCAAGTAACCCAAATTTAGTTGTAAAAGTTTTGGTAAGCTCAGGATTCCCAAAACTGGAGTGCCATATGTTTTAACTGTATGCAGATGTGATGATTATATGTGACTCTTTATTAAAGTTCCCAATCACTTTTAGTTCTCCTATTATGTGTACAGTTAAATGATTTTTGTCAGCTTGTTTCTGCATTGAATTTTATAGATGTATGTTTAGTGATTTTTATCAAGGCCCAGGCATCTGCTAAAACTAATTAGAGGAATAATAGATTTTCAATCTAAATTTGAGCTCATATTAGCATTATTACAAGTTGACTGGAAATATCTGCAAAACTTTACATCTGTTTTAAAAAGAAAACATTTCGTTAAATTTTACTCTAATAAGAAATTGCCTTTAACTTTGTCTAAAAACAAATTTGGTAAATCTTAATATTTGGAGCAAGTTCTATTATAATAAATCAGAAATTAAATATACATTCCATGTTAGTGCTTCCTTCACTCTCCTTTCCTGTAGCTTTATGATCCAGGGATATGGATGTCCTCCTAAGGTTTGGTTTTCAGTTCATCAGTCAGGGATTGGATATAAAGGTTATGGATGATTGTCGCTAAGAGCCAGGTTTGGGGCCAATCTCCCTTCCCAATTAATGACCATCTCTTTTGCAGATGCTAGTTATGCTGGATATCAGTCAGGGGCTATCATAACATAACTTGGATTCTAACCAGAATTTTATGGTGTTATCTTCTCAGAATTTGGTTCAGAATTGTAGTGATTTGCTGTTCAGTCACACAAAAAGAAATCGAGAGTCTCTGCAATTTAACAATTTAACACTGTCAGGTAGGAAAGCAAACGAAACCAGCCTGTGTGGGCACAGCACCGTGTTCAAAGTGATACGGGTACAAGGATGTATGGTTCTTACCTTCAAGTTACAGTGGGTAGAAAAGGTGCAAATATGTACATTAAAGTAATAAATCAACTTTCAGAGGGTAAATAAATTTGGATTTAAATCCCCAGACTCAAGAATTCTTTAGATCTTAAAGAAATTCAGAAGATCTAGACCAACTTTCTTATTATTACATACAAGGAAACTCATTTCAGAGAAGTTGAGTGAATTATTATTATTATTTTTTAAAGATTTTATTGGGGAAGGGGAACAGGACTTTATTGGGGAACAGTGTGTACTTCCAGGCCTTTTTTCCAAGTCAAGTTGTTATCCCTTCAATCTGAGTTGTGGAGGGTTCCATTTAGCTTTAAGTTGTTGTCCTTTAACAGTCTTAGTTGTGGAAGGTGCAGCTCAGCTCCAGGTCCAGTTGCCATTGTTAGTTGCAGGGGGCGCAGCCCACCATCCCTTGTCGGAGTCGAACTGGCAACCTTGTGGTTGAGAGCCCGTGCTCCAACCAAGTGAGTGATCCGGGAGCTCAGCGGCAGCTCAGCTCAGCTCAAGGTGCCCTGTTCAATCTTAGTTGCAGGGGGCAGAGCCCACCATCCCTTGCGGGACTCGAGGAATTGAATTGGCAACCTTGTGGTTGAGAGCCCACTGGCCCATGTGGGAATCGAACCGGCAGCCTTCAGAGTTAGGAGCATGGAGCTCTAACCACCTGAGCCACCGGGCCAGCCCTGAGTGAATTATTTTAAGTCATTGATTAAATAGGAGATTTATAGGACATTCTAAATATGAACTTAGGAGTGACAGACAATAGGTAGCAAGTTAACTTTGCTTTATAATCTTGGATGTCAGGTAATGTTGATTGATTGATCATTATATGCACTTATAGAGAAAGTGCTGGTTCTTTTCTCATGAGTTTAGTGGGACTATCAGCAGAAAGTGGACTTATATAGTAGGTTATTTTTAGAGAGGGTAAAATCAAACAAAAGCCTTTTCAGAGAATACTGGTTAATTCAAATGAGTGGTAAAACACGTTCATTAAGACAGAATAAGGAAACTATGTTAACAAAATTTCATAACTTTTAAAACATAGATTGGCCCGTAGGTCTGAGGGAAGATAGGTAAAATTTCTGATGGAGTATAATTTTGATGATGAAGGTGTAACTAATTATGTGAAAATAAAGGAAGAAACTTAACAGAAAGAAACCTTTTGGAAAGAAAATAAAACTTTGAGATTTTAATAAGATAGGAAAAAATGAAATGTGACAAGCAATTTAATTTTATTTAAGGACAGCCATACATTTATCTCATCATCAGAACTTGTCACTGTCGTGCATCTTCTCCCTTCCTCACTGATTCTGAGAAAGCCTCTAGTGTGATATGGAGCAGTACAGTGTTCTGGCATTGGCAGCTATGGCCAGCGTGGTTTCTAGGACTCAAAGTGTGCCCATTAAGACACACAAAAGTGAATAATTTTGAATTAGTTACTAAGACTTCTGAGCTTCAATTACCTCACAAAAAAATGCCTCTCATATGACTATAGGATTTTTGGGACAATCAAATGAAATCACATGAAAGTGTTTTAAAAACTGAAAACTTCACAAAGGTAAATAATTTATTTTTTATAACTATGGATTCAATCCAGTATGACAAATATTTGAGTATCCAGTATGTCAGAATGAGGGTTGTAGACTTTTGTATTCAGGAATATATAGTCCTTGACTTTAGGATACTTTCTGTCCAGTTTGGAGAAGAAGGAAACAAAATATGTAGTGCAAATATCTATAATAATATGACAATATGAAAGGGATAATGAGAGGTTCAGCTGACCTAGATTTTGGCTTAAATTAAACCTACCCACCTGAATCTAAGTCCATGAGATGCCAGAAGTCACAAAGTGAGCATTTTGACCTTTTCATATGTGTTTTCTGCTTTTTGAGTTTTTAGGTAAGAATGGACAGATTTTTTTTCTCCCAAAAGGGCTTATTATTATTATTTTTATTAAAGTGTAGTGGGCATAAAATACTATATTAGTTTCAGGTGTGAATAGAGACAGACTTTTAACTTGGGTTGCCGTGTAGTGAAAGTCTTGGGCTTTCCAATAGCTGTACATAGGAGCTTGTTGACTTTTTAGGTGTATAGTAACGAGTCAGTAGCTGAGTCAAATGCCACAAAGAATGTACAATTTTTAGACTTGATGAATATTGTCAATGGGATAGGTCCCAGATTTTAAGATCTGAGTTAGCTGCCTTGACAATGGCATAGAGAATTAAAGGGTGACTTTAAGAATATTTACTCCAATCCCCTTGAAGATACCTTTTACAGGATCCTAGAATTAGCTTGACTATTTCTCATAGTCAGGAATCTTTCTATTGTGTGATACAGTAAACTTTCTTATGGGCCCTTGTGTTTGGAGTTTTTTGTTTTTGTCAGCCCCAAATGACCCTCCCCTCCATCTGTTTTCTATTTTCTTTATGTTTTATTGAATATGCTACAGGCTTGACTGAGGAAAGAACTTGTTGATAGAGCATCCAGGAATACAAAGAGGAGAATGATAGGCTCAGGAAGCAGGATCTGAAAGGAAATAATGACAATAATAACAGCTAATGCTTATTAGCACCGAAGTCCCAGATGCTGTTCTAAATGCTTTTCTTCTGTTAGCTCACAACAACCTATAGTATTGATATTTTAATATAAATATTATTTAAATAAAACATTAATATTAAATGACAACTTAATAGTATTTACCTTTGTTACAGACTTGGGGAACTGAGCTATAGTGCTTTGCACTTTGGGAGGCAGGTTTCCTGCTAAGGTTATTTAATTCTAGAGACCAAATCTTTACCACTACCACATATTGCTTCTTCGTGATAGCCTGGAGGCCCCTTTGGGAAAAATTCTCTGCTTTCCTTTCTCTGAGTGTGATAGCCATTAGAGATATAAGATGAATATGTAAGGCCAGTAACTTGTGTGGGGTGGCGGAGGTGGGAGATGTGAAGTATTATAGAATATATTTGACAGTTTAGGATTGAATGAAGGTATCAGAAAGGAGAGAAACTGAATATAATTTACTTTGCAAATTGGGGGAAAGGGAGATTTGATTAGACTATTGTAATGACTGGATTTTATGATGCTATAAGCATGAACGTTTGATATATGCATAGTAAGAGCTTATGCTCACTAGTATATAGCCTGGCACTGTCCAATGGAAATATAATACGAGTATATGTAGTTATATATTTTCTGCCACATTAAATAAGGTACAAAGAACAGGTGAAATTAGTTTTTTTTTTGAAATTAGTTTTAATAATATATTTTATTTAACCTAATATATATAAAAATATTATTTCAACAACTAAATAATATAAAAATATCAATGAAATACTCTACATTCTTTTATTTCTAATAAGTCTTTGAAAGCGGTGTGTATTTTATAGTTACACCATTTCTCAGTTCAAACTAGCTGTATTTCACATGCTCAATGACCACTTTTGGCTACTGACTACCCTGCTGGATAGTACACGTCTATACCATTAGAAAATAAAAGATTGAGTGTTTTCCGATGGCTTGTGGGGCTCCAGTCCGAGAACTGCCCTTGCCACCACCAACATGGAGACTTTGTACCAAGTTCCATTCTTGGTGCTTGAATGCCCCAACCTGAAGCTGAAGAAGCTGCCCTGGGTGAACATGCCCTTGGTCATGACGGTGTATGCTCTGGTGGTGGTGTCTTCCTTCCTCATCACTGGAGGAATAATTTATGATGTCATTGTTGAACCTCCAAGTGTTGTTGGCTCTATCACTGATGAATGTGGGCAACAAATAGAGACCAGTAGCTTTCTTGGCCTACAGAGTACATGGTCAATATATTATGGAAGGACTTGCATCCAGCTTCCTATTTACAATGGGAGGTTTAGGTTTCATAATCCTAGAACGATCCAATGCACCGCACATTCCAAAACTCAGTAGATTTCTTCTTCCATTCACTGGATTTGTCTGTGTGCTATTGAGGTTTTTCATGGCTAGAGTATTCATGAGAATGAAACTGCCAAGCTATCTGATGGGTTAGCCTACCTTTTGAGAAGAAATCCGTGGATACTGGATTTGCCCCTGTTCATGAAGTTTTAAAAACTGTACCAATCCTCTGATATGAAATGTGAAATATGGAAAAGGATGAAAAGCAGCAGAAAAGCATCTAGTAGAAATGATGGGAAACATAACATAGAGTGTCTTCTTTGTATCAAAGAGACAAGCTTATCACAGTATTTTTTTCCTGCTGACTTATACTGACGTACCAACAATGTTAAATAGCATTTTCTTATTCCATTTCTACAACTATAATTTTGAATAGAGTGATTATTTTTTACAACCCCCTTAACATTTTTTGGAGATGACATTTCTGACTTTCAGAAATTAATGTGACAGGAAGCCAGATCCCATAAGCTGAGAAGTCTGGACAGCCGATCAGTTTTACCCATGGTACTTTGCCTTTAAACAGAATGTGTGACAGTACATTAGTTCAAATATGTATGTAAGACAGTTTCCTGAACAAGAAGGTGAATGAAAAGATCAGGAATACAGAATTTTATAATTTAAAAAATAGAAGATCGATGCTGTTGCTATGTTCATTAACAATTTCTGATTGAATTACAATGGATGGCTTGTTCTCTCTCCCTCAGTACAGCAGTGAAGGGCAGTCTGGGGCTGAAGGGCATCATCATTCAGTTGTGTGCAGAGAATCTTCAGGAGGAGAACATATTTTATACTTGGTGAGAAGCGGTGGGGAGAGATTTACCCAATGTTTAGGCTTCCTGCTGTTTGTGGTGCTGCTGTTTGGATGTTATTTAGCTGGAGGGATGGTGCTTTTTCTGTAGACAGAGCTCTGGAGAAGCACACAGTTACTTTTGAAACATGGTGTTTGTTGGTTCAGGGATTCTGTGTCTCTGTCTGGAACATTTCATGTCACTGATTTACTTTTTGTGGGATTTAATATATTTAAGGTTACATTCCTTGGGTAAGAATTTCGAAAATCTGCTTTTACCTCAAAAAAACAAAACAAAACCCAAAACAAAACAAAACCCAGCTAATAAACTTACCACATAAAAAATAATAAATCTTTCTTAACTATAAAAGTATAATATGTATTCTTTGTAACAATTTAGGTAATGGAGAGACCTTCTTTTACGTGTTTAACAAACAGATCTCCAGCGGAAGGAAGTGTTTTCATGTTCTCACTTTGGTTTCCTCCTGTAGTGCTGGGTTTCTGGGGCAGCAGCACTCCAGTGCATCAGCCTCTCTGGTTTGTGTGGGGCAGGTAGTGAAGATTTTATTTCCTTTATGGAGAGGGTGAACAAATGTGTTCTTCCTGGCTGTGTTATATTTTTCTGTTGTTTGTATTATATTACAAAGAGTCTAATTTTAATGCATTTGGTTAAAAATCTTTTTATAGAGTTATCTGTAAAATTGTAAGATTTATAAAACTATTAATAAATAACAGCTGTAGGACTTGTATTAACTTGTTGAGAGGTACCAGGTTAAACTAAAAGTTCTGCTGTGTACACTTTAACGGCATAAAGTACACATTTATCATCAGTAATTTTCATTTTCTGAGTTTGTAGTTTTAGTGATATGCTGATGTTATCAGTATATGAATATGATCTTTTTGCCAGGATCAATTGTGTTTTATTTGTTGTGAATGTAGTTTTGTTTTAAATGGGGGTAAAGGAGGTTTGTGGAGACCAGTGCTTACCATTTTGGAGATGGGTGGTGAGAATAGGCAAGCTAGAAATATACTTGGAAGAAAACAATAGCCACTTGGGAGGAACTTCAGGTGAGGTTAAAAAGATGTTTCGAGAAAAGTTACAAAGTGTTTTTAAAAATAAATGACTTATACGTAAAACTTAGTCATTCAAAACGTAGTCAGATTTTACAGAATTTGGATACAAAACGTCATGTTAGAGAACTTTGGATTTCATATTTATTATGTTCATATTTTATGTGGATAAATATGGAAGTCTCTTAGTTGTTTTGGTTTGACACCCCTGTGGCTTCTTAGACTCTTAACTAAGGATCACAGTCCTTAGATGTGGAGAGTCGCAAAACTGAGTTTGTAATGTCTTTGAGTTAAACAGCTAACACTGAATGACTTTACACTAGATTCCATTAACCTGTTTGTTCATATTTTGTGCTGGAAGGTTAATAGTCGTGTTCACCCATGTCATGGAGTTATTATTAATTTTTAATGCTAGAGTACTGTGAAAATAAATACTCTTTAAATATTAAGTATTATATTTATTAGAACATTCCTTAATACAAAGGAGTTCTTTCATTAACCCATACTTAATTTTGGTTATTATAATTACTGGTCCTTAACTACCCATCATACGAGGTCTGATAATTAAGTTCGCAAACTCATCCCAGAAAAAGTGCTACATAACTCAGTGCTGAGTATCACTATGGTCACCTTCGAAGTACTCCCCTTGGGAAGCTATGCACCGACGCCAGCGCCTAGTCCACCCTTCAAAGCAATTTTGGAACTCTTTTTCTGGAATGGCCATCAGAGCTGTCGTTGTATTACGCTTGATGTCCTGAATGTCATCAAAATGTCTTCCTTTCAATATTTCCTTTATCTGTAGGAAAAGAAAGAAGTCATTGGGGGCCAGATCAGGTGAGTAGGGAGGGTGTTCCAATACAGTTATTTGTTTACTGGGTAAAAACTCCCTGTGAGCTTGTGCATTGTCATGATGCAAGAGCCATGAATTGTTGGTGAAAAGTTCAGGTCATCTAACTTTTTCATGCAGCCTTTTCAGCACTTCCAAATAGTAAACTTGGTGAACTTGTTTGTCCAGTTAGTACAAATAACATAATGAATAATCCCTCTGATGTCAAAAAAGGTTAGCAACATCGTTGTAACAAGTTCGCGAACTTAATTGTCAGACCTCATAGTGTCCTATGCCTGTATTTCTTTAATTCTTACTCATATAGAACATTTGTGAGAGTGTGCCTAAGATGTGATTGACCTGCAGATGACTCAGGAAAGTTCTTGTAAAAAGGGTGGTTATGACTGTGGAATGGTTTCTATCTGCTGTCGTTGCCCTCTGCTTCAGGAAGTTAGCCTAGTTTAGAGTCAAGAGTTCAGGTTTTGGAGTTACATGGTGATCTTGAATCCTGTTTCTCTCTGCTGCTTAACTCTCCCTGGGCAAGTTACTAAACCTTAGTTTTCTCACCCGCAACTTGGAAATAATAGCAACCTCTTCTTAGGGTCAATAGGACCCACAGATAATAATATCTCTGTTATTAGGAATAATTGCATCTTATTGCTTGTTTTCTTTAATAAAGATTTATAGTTTTTTTAGAGCAGTTTTATGCTCACAGCAAAATTGAGAGGAAGGTACAGAGAATTCCCATGTAACCCCTGCCTCCTTCATTATCATCATTCCCCATCAGAGTGGTACATTTGTTATGATTGTTGACACAATGTAATCACCCAAAGTCCACTGTTTACTTTAAGGTTCACTCTGTGTCTTGTACATTCTGTGGGTTTGGACAAATGTATAATGACGTGTATCCATCATTATAATAGCGAGTATTTTCACTGTTCTAAAAATCCTCCTCTGTGCCTATTCATCCTCCCCTCTACGCCCCACCTCCCAGCCCTGGACAACTCCTGATCTTTTGGTTTTTTCCAGAGTTTTGCCTTTTCTGGAATGTCTTGTAGTTGGAATCATTGTAAGTATGTAGCCTTCTCAGATTGGCTGCTTTGACTTTAAGGTTCTTCCATGTCTTTTCATGGCCTGATAGCTCATTCCTTTTTAGCACTGAATACTATTCCACTGTCTGGATGTATCACAATTTACTTACTCATTCACCTACTGAAGGACATTTTGGTTACTTCCAAGTTCTGGCAATTACGAATAAACACCCAGGTGCAGGTTTTTGTGTGGACATTAGTTTTCAACTAACAGATACTTCTTCCATTGAGTATTTATTTATTTTAGTCCGACACTGTGTTATGTACTTTACATGTAGTATATCATTTAATTCTTATGTATATTATAGATTATGTAAAGTCCACAGCCCATTGAAATATATGTTCAGTAACCGGTTGCTATTATTTTTTTTCTGTGTTAGTTTCAAGGATGTGTAGTTTAATCAGAAGTTGAGGCTGTTAAGATGAGAGATAGGACTTCTCATTCGGATCAGACTGAAAGGATTTATTGGAAAGGTGACAGTGCTTTGAAGGGAAGTATATATTATAAAAAGTATATATATATAAAGTGTAAAGGATAGTCTTCATGGTAATCACTTAGGAAGCTTGTTAAAATGTAGAGTTTTGGGTTCATCCTCAGGAACTGAGACTTTATGAATCAGAATCTCTGGTCATGGACCCCAGATTCTGTAATTTTGCTAGAAGTTTGAGAATCATCTTTTTAATTCTTCCTGATGATTAAGAAATAATTCTAGTGATTTTCAAAGTTATTTTTCTCTATATCATAAGCTTTCTGTTTAATTGGTATAAGGGGTGGTAATTTTTTTCCATTTAAATTTTTGCACAGGATATATGTAATATGAATTTTCTATGTATTGAAGGTAGTAGGGGTAGTGGTATTTATTCAGCTGCTATTTAGTAAATATCATTTATTTGAGGTATACTTTTATTTTTTCAGAAATACATCATATTTTATTTTAGTATTAATATAGTCTTTTTGAATAGGGTAAGAAAGGAAGGCAGATTGAGAAGAAACTATTACGAAGCTAGGCGGACAGGCGCAGAGAGTGGTTTTCTGGTGCTAAGTAGAAGAAAAAACACAAATAATTTACATAACTAATATGAATAATTAAAATCTGATGGAAATTTACAAGGAGTTTTGTTATGGGTCATTTTGTTAGTCATATTAGTTAATGAAAGAGTCATATCAGGAATGCTCAGCTTCTGTGTTTTTGGCAGTTGCCTTGCCTCCTAAGAACACTCTTCTTTTGGGTCTTATCTGTGTTGGCTTCCTGGAAAGTCTTCCTCCACTCTTTGGAAAATCAAGTTGCATCCCCCCCAGTGCTCCATGTGGACCTCAGCTTTCTTAGATTCTTCAGGTAAAACCTCATCCAAGGGGACCGATGAATTGCTTCAAGTCATAATGTTAAACTTAGGTGTTCAGAAGACTACATTTCAGTGAATCTTTGCTTTGGTATTTTCAGCCCCCAAATCTTTCAGTCTCCAGCATCCAGTTTAATAACTTATGGGTTTAGGAACTCTATTTTTAATACCTGTAGTTTTGTTCATTCTCAGAAACTAGGTCATTGGGGCTTTGTCATGGTTAATGAAAAGGGTATTGTACACTTTATTTAGGAGCAAGCTTGGACTGAATGAAGCTAAAACATCGTAGAAATTGTTTCTCTGCTTTAAATACTCATAGGATATAATTTTGCATATTTTAAACTCATTCGCCAGTACAATAATATTTATCTCTCAGAACTTTGGTTATTCTATTGTGCTATTTAGAATTCACATGAATTATTAAAACATTCTAGTAAGCCTTTTAGTGACAGCCTCTGTCTAACCGCTCCTTTAAAACTTGTCTTCAACATTTTCAAAAGTGACATTGGGTCTTACTGGGCCTAGAATTTTTGCTCTATAATGACAGAAGCAGATTGGACCTTTTGGAAGTTAGAAGCAGTGGGGTACGGAAGAGGAGAAAAATCAGACTAAATTTATGTCATGACTGTTTCATCGTGAAATATATTCATAACCATGTGTGCTTTACCTTTCTGAGGGGTGGTGGTGGTAGTTGGAGCAGTTGGGGGCGTGAATTAGGGAGTCATTAAGCAGACTGTATCATGGGGTTTCAGTTATTTCCCATGTGCAGATAACAGTGGTTATTACTAAAATTTTTTCGTCCATAGGATAGTCTCAGGTGCACTATTGGTATGTTTATCACTTTACCCAAGATGAAAATGTAGGCATTATAAGTAACCTCCTGAGTTACTATCTTCTCTATCAGGTTCTTTTCTAAGTGTGGGCCACAGATCCATAACAGTATCGATGTAATTATATCACTTTTATAACTCTGTTGATGTTTTTTTGTAACCTGAGAAAAACACACTGATATTTTCCTTTACTTGTATAGCATTTTTATTACCAATAATTATACTTTCCTCCTGAATGATTTCAGAATGTTTTGGGATGGTATTGGTAAACATAGTATAATTTTGTGGTTAAGAGTATAAACTCTTAAACAAGATTATGTGGGTTTAATTCTCAGCTTTGCCACTTAATAGTTGTGTGACCTAGAGCAAGTTATTTTTTTAATATAATCCTTGCCTCAGTTTCCTTCTCTGTAAAATAGGGAGTATAAAATTATCTACGTTACAGACATGTGTTGAGGATTAAATCATTTTGTAGAGAACAATGCCTACAAATACTATATCCTAAATAAATAATAGTTATTATTAAATATTAGTTATTTTTCACTCACTAAAATAGTATTCTCAGTTTAATAGACTCTAAAAGTAGAAATAATAATTGAAACTTCAGAAAAATTAAATTTAGAAAGTAATTTTTAGGCTAGAGTTTAGACTCTCTCTCACTCACAACCTTTATTAAACTGTAATAGAATGATATTTTTCCAACTTTAATGTGCATACAGATTACTTGGGGATCTTGTTGCCATGTAGATTCTTACTCAGAGGTTTTGGAATAGGCCTGAGATGCTGCCTTCTAGCAAGCTCCCCAGGTAACCTGGATGTGGCTAGTCCTTCGACCATACCTAGTAGTAAAGTGATGGAATGTTCCATTAAGCGATTTTCAATCCCTCTGTCAGTACACTATAAACGTTGGGGTATTTTTTGATTTTGTTTTTTTAATAATATGCCTAGGCTCTACGTCAGACCAGTTAAATCAGATCTCTGGCATTAATGTCCTGGGCGACATCATCATTTTTATAAAAAACAGCCTAGATCATTCTCATGTGTGAACAGTATTAAGAACTACTACTTTAGTCAGTAAGTTAAGAAGCTCCATTTTATGTCTTCATTTACTTTATCTTCTATCATTTTAAACATCTATAGGGACGATGAAGCATTTTGGGTCAGAACTCTCAAAATGGGAGCCAGCTAATATAGTGGCTTGACATTATCTTTTCACTAGACTGAGCTAAAAAGTTTGACTCCTTGAACCTTTCTTCATGGATTCTATTTCCTAGTACTGTCATCATTTTTGTAATCTTTGGGTTCTACCTAATTTTTCAACAGTTTCCTGAAAGTATACTAACTCAAACTCAGTGTAAAACTACTTTAACAAAAGTGAACCATGGCAGAGGCAGAAAAACAAAGTTCCTTCCACTTCTTATACTCTGTGATTTTTTTGTTATTTAAGGGGGCGGGGGACTTGTATTTGTTTCAGACTTTTTATTGGCCTTTTCTTTATTTTGGGGGGCTAAAATGTGTTTTCTACCATGATAGTTGTTTCAATGTATTACTCCCTTAGGTTGCGTTTCCAGTTCCTTCTTTCTCAGCTGTACTTCTTGCATCCATTTCTCATCTTGCACCTATTGGGGGCAGAGACAGTAAATATTTTCCAATGGACTTTCATGTTTTAGGAAAATAGTTTTCCCAAGTGATCAAGATCATGCTGAAGTTTATTCCACCTCGTCATGATGTGTCAGTTAGAATCTGGACAGGGAAACAGTCCACACTAGATATTTCTGCCAAGAAAATTTAATATAGAGAATGGGTTATATTGGTGTTGGAGGGCTGAACGAGCAAAAGGGGGACACTGGAGTAACACAGAGACAATAATTGCAGAAAGCAGCAACCATCTATAGGGCTGGGGGAAGAAAGAGCTTGAAGTAGAGTTTGGGCTCTACTCCACCTTTGGAGAGGAAGTACTGCTGGTACTTCTGAGGGGTACTTCTGAGACTGCCAGAAAAAACTGGTGGGTGTCACCATTTGCTCTTGCTGGGGTGGAGGGCCTCTGCTGGGTCAATGCTGACTGGGAAAAACAATTTCTCCTTCTAGTGCCCTTATTCGTAGTAGGAGGAAGGTAGCTGGCAAAAGAGAAAAATGGTTCCCAGAGTTCTATTTTCCGCATTACCAAGCTGAGTATTAAAGGGTGGATTTGGAGCTGAGAGATGATAGCTGAATAACCAGCACATATGGCCTTCTCCTCTTCTGGTTACACGATGGCATAGGCTTTTGGTCTCTGGGTCTCTTTTGTAGCCACTGGGACCCCACATACTCTTAGTGTCTAGGATTTGGAATGAAAGGATTTATTATTTTAAAATTAACTTGTTTAGTTAATATGATTTGAGGGCACGAGACAGTACCACTTGCTCTAAGATAACTTTGTCACAGCCCTTTTTGGAACCTGAGGTTTAATTATGAGATACTCATTCCTTTGAGTTGCAAGGGGTTTCTGTTTTTCAAGATTCTTTATTTTAAAAATAAAGAAAAAAATTGTGGTGGGAATAATAATGTTGTAAACCAGAGGTTGAAAATTGGTTACTTATTGGCCCAGCAGTAGACTGCAGTGGGAACCAGTCTTTGAACATATTACACCTTTTCTCTCAAATTTTAATGTGTGTATGAATTATTTGGGGGTCTTGTTAAAATGCAGATTCTGATTCAATAGGTCCCTGGACAGGGCCTGAGATCCTGCATTTTTAACAAGTTCTCAGGGAGGCTGCAGATGCTTGTCCCTAGATGAGACTTTTACTCTCCCTCCCTGCTTTGAGAACCACTGGTCTGGCTTGGCTCCTCTGTTGGACTTGGGTCCCGGGGGTTGAATGGTGAGTGATCATAAAATAACTTACTTGCAAGCCTGCCAACTTTCTAGAAATAGTTTGAGCAATCTTAGTAGAGGTATTAATAGCTGTTTATTTCCAGGTGGAAACAGAAGGGCATATACCTCTCAGTAGGTTGACTTTTCCTCCATAATTTTGATGCAGTTGAAAATCTGTGCTTAACTTTTTATTCCCCAAAACTTAACTACTAATAACCTACTGTTGAGTAGAAACATAAACAGGTGATTAACACATATTTTGTATGTTATATATGAATTATGTATTGTATTCTTACAATAAAGTAAGCTAGAGTAAAGGAAATGTTAAGTAAATCATGAAGAAGAGAAAATACGTTTACAGTATTTATTGAATAAACTGTATATAAATAAGTAAACTCACGCAATTTAAACCCATGTTCAAAGATCAACTAATTGTATTTCCCCACTTTTGACTCTTTCATATACTTAAACTTGTCAAAGTACAGGGTCTTGCCTTGTGCCAAATATATGGTAGTCCGTCTTAATGGAACTTTGAATACAGCTCAAATTTATGAAGTTGATTATTCTTTGCATTTGGATTTTACTTTACCAAGGCATCCCTGATTACATGAATAAAAAGTTAATCTTTTATTCAGTTGCCATCCTTCAAGATCCTCTTTCTGCCCTCTCCATTCCACTCCTACCAGACACTTACTGTTGTCTTTACAGACCTAGATTTTCAGCTGGTACTTCATTTTTGTCTGTTGGTGCTTTATATGAATGTTATCCTTACATTTTTAATTTACGCCATGGATAATAATTTAAGCTGTGAACAGAGAATAAAATGTGTTTTCTACCATGATGTTGGTCTCTTTGTCAGCTGAGGTGCAAGAGTTAAAGTGAAAGTTAACAATTCAGGGGATTCCTACAGAAAAGAAGGGTGGGGAGAAAAAGCTCAATTTTAGAATCCTAAGCAAAGCATTTTGATTGGCATATACAGACCCTTGCATGCACACAAACGTCCATATTTGAATATTTATAGAAGGTAATCTGTCAAAATTACTGTTATTTTAATTTGCTAAGCTTGGCTGATTGCTGCAGTTGGATGTTAGTTGAATTCTAGATGAGAAACTGTAAATATGATCCGGTGTGGAACATGATTTTTGTCCTTGAATCTGTTTGGATATTCCTGTCTGTTCCCCCCTCCTCTCCCCAACTCTTTTTTTTTTTTTTTTTACCATGGGGGCTTTTTGTATTGGCTGAAGTTTCATTTTGTTTTTTAAGGAAAAAAATTAAAAGTAAGGTGATAATGGTAAATATATAAAATATTTTTTAATTAAGAAAAAACTATTGACATTTAGTGATCAAGAATTATTTAAATAGAATAAATAGAGTTAACTATTTGTCCAGTCTTTGTTTTAACAGAGCTGTCCCTGAAGAGTTCAGACCTAGAGACATCTCTCATTTGAATGGCCTATGAGCTTTTGTGTGAGTTATGTTTCATGTTAGCAACAAAGAAAATGTATAATTGTAGATAATTAATGTTATCTCTTTCTTTTGTCTTATTTTGCACAGTTGATAATTTCAGTGACCCAGATTCAAGCAATCATATCTTTCTTTGGAAATACCATGTGGTTTCGTCAGCTTCTCATGTTCTAGAGGAAGGAAGGTAAGCCATTTTTCACAATTAATATTGAAATAACTTTGTTAATAAATCAAATTTTTCTCTTTTTAAAAGTTAGGGAACCCTTCTTTAGGTACAGAAAACACTGTATTACTTATTGATGCTTTATCACTGTTCCTCAAAAGAGTCCACTGAGACTACATTATTTCATCTGACTTTCTAAAAATCATATGACACTTTTTGAAGCAGGACTATATTCTGTGATCTGTCTGCTAGGCTGTCTTGTCTCTTTTACATAAGTATTCTCATCTGAATATTTTTACATATGTAACTACCTGCGATGACTTAAGTTTTAATTTTGTTTTTTGCTTTTAATGTTTTCATTTTTTTAATCTATTGTCAAGTGACATAATTGGATCCATTTTGTTGGTTATTATTTTAGCTAGAAACTATGTCAAGTACTAAGTCTCAGTTTTGCTTAGATATTGACTTTGTTTTGGGGTTTCAGGAATGTGGGGTCTCAAATATATTTTATATTTTGCAAATTAAGAGTGCAAGTTATTTATCCAAGTCTGTAGTTGTCCTCTGACTGAAGAGCAAGATTATTAATAATTCCTTAGGATGTTACCCTAGGCTCTAATTTTGTAATGGTTCGCCATCTGTTTACTGTATAAAGGGCTCAGAAATGTCTGTTGTACCTAATGCATCACAGATGTGGAAATAATAATAAAATAAAATTTACATATGTGTAAAATGAATTAATGCTAATATGTGGCCTTGGGTTTGGCCATTCTCATGTTCTTGCTATGTTTGGAGGCTTGTTTTGCAAAATGCTCTCGAATTCCTTAAGGTGAATTAGATACATTCATCTTATTTAACCAGCATGCTTTTGGTTAAGTATGTTAAAACTCAGTTGAATAAAATTTAAGTCAGTAATATAAAAAGTAATGAGCTGTTTTACAGTGTGATATGGAAAATTAACTGTATTTCTTGCTATAGGAAGAACATACAGCACTCTCTACAGTAGATAAAGATTTCCTAAGGGAATTAAGTTTGATAAAGGTCAATTCCACGATTATAGCAAATGTTGGGAATTGGCATCCAAATGTCAAATCAAATTTTTGCTTTCTACTGATTTGTTTTTCTTCCAGAACAAGAATTTTAAAACTTAAATTTGTTTAGGATGGATTATAATGCTATTTTAGGAATTATGGAACAGACTTTATTTTTCTGCAAATTAACTGAGCAGTAAGGGTAACTAGTAGTGAATTGTAGTACTTACTGATAGTTTTCTTTCATAGCCCTTAATGGAAGTTTAATATTTAGGTGTTTATTTAGGAAATATTTTAGCTTGTAATAATGATGTGGGATCTAAATGAATCCTATAATACTTGGTTGTTCACACGTTTTCATTGCTTCAGAAAGAAAGGATGAGTGTATTGTTTAATGATTTGCATTTGATATTTTATATGTAGGGTAAACACTATGGTTAACCATATTTTAGGTAATTTATGTGCCATTGAGACAAATTCAGATCTTCATTTTTTTCTCTCCTTAATATCAGAAGAGTGTTATATATCACTTTATCAATTAGTAAATGTGGAGGTAAAGATTGGAAATGAAAATTTTGTTTTGTTTTCAGTTCAGCACTTAAGCAGCTTTTAGAAGTTATTTCTCCGTTCTAACAATAAGTAAAAAACTGAACAAACTGAAAAATCTCAACTATTCTTAGATCTGTCAGAGAAGTGAGGTCACAGGCCAAACTGTTGCCTTTTGAATTGGAGAGACAGGCAAATACAGAAAATGACAACTTATCCTAGCAGAAACCTCCAAGGGAACCAATACTGGGTAGGAAAACCTGAAGTGTAATTAGTGAATTGCTGGAGGCTCTATGTGGACAAGTCTGCAGGGGACCGAACTATAGGGGACCTCTACATTTTTGTGGTTTTACCTCCAGGAGCTCTGCCATGTCTTCACAGTATCAAAGAAAAATCTCCTAGTGCTTCCTGCAAGGGGGGCGGGGCGGGGGATAACCACTTTGAAATATGCCAAGCATTCTGTTTTTCTTAACAAGGTCTACCATGAGGAGAAAGTATTTTACCAGAACCTTAACCTATTAGGGTGTTATCAGAGACTGACCTGGAGGAAGGGAAGTACCTTATTCTAGCCTGCTCTCCTATCCATCTGAAGAAAAGAAATATCCAAGTCCAGCCCCTTCTAGCCATCTTGTTTCTCCTAATGGTGGGGGGTGGGAGACCCAGAAGAACTAGTTAAGGTCACAGCCTGGGAGCACAGGCTCACTGAAAGATTGATACCTAATCATAGGCCTATAGAAGCTTCTCCTCCCCTCACACCTTACCACATTACTAAATACCTATTTGCTATAGTTCCTTTTACCCAGTGCATTATATCTGGCTTCCAATAAAAAATTACAAGGCATCCTAAAAAGCAAAAAAACACAGTTTAGAGAGCGTAAGCATCAGAATCAGACTCAGACATGGTAGGGATATTAGAATGATCAGACTAGGAATTTACAACAACTATGCCAAGGACTCCAATGGAAGAAGTAGACAACATTCAAGAGCAGATGAATAATGTAAGTTAGAGAGAGAGAAATTCTAAGAAAAAAAGTTAAGAAAATGCTAGCGATCAAAAACACTGTAACAGAAACGAGAATGCCTTTTATAGGCTTTTTAGTAGCCTGGACACAGCTGAGGAAGGAATCTTTCTGAGCTTGAAGATGTACGAGTATCAAGAGAAACTTCTAAAAATGAAGAGAGAAAAAAGACTGAGAAAAAACAGGAAAAACATACCCAAGGACTGTGGGACAATGACAGAAGTATAATATACGCATAATGGGAATACCAGAAGGAGAAGAAAAGGAACAGAAGAGATGTTTGAAGCAATAATGACTGATAATGCCCCCAAATTAATGTCAGATTTCAAACCACAGATCCAGGAATTTAGAGAACCCTAAGCAGGAATCGAGCCCCCAAAATTTCAACTAGGCATGTCATATATAAACTAGAAAATCAAACATACAGATAATAATCTTGAAAGAAGCCAAAGAGGAAAAAACAAATGCCTTATCTGTAGAGGAGAAAAAGTAAGAATTACATCTAACTTTTCTTCAGAAACCACACAAGCAAGAACAGTGAAATAAAGTGTTGAGACCCAAAAGTCAACAATCTAGAATTGTGTATCCTCCCTTCAAAAGTAAAAGAGAATAAAGATTTAGATAAACAAAAATTCAGAGAATTTGTTGCTAGTGGACATGCCTTGCATATGTTAAAGGAAGTTTTTCAGAGAACGAAAATTATATAGACCAGAAAATTAGATCTACATTATAAAAGGAAAGGAGAAAAAATAAGTGAAGGTAAAATAAAAACTTTTATGTTTCTTATTCTTAATTAATCTAACCAATAACATAATTTGTTCAAAATAATAACAATATATTCAATGACTATAGCTTATATATGCGAATAAGTGAAATGAATGATAGCAATGATACAAGGATTGGGAGGGAGGAATTAGGAATATTCTAGTGTACGTTACTTGCACTACCTGTAAATTGGTATAGTGTTATTTGAAAGTGGAATTGGATTAGTTGTAAATGAAAACTCCAGGGCAATGATTTAAAAAAGTGAAAAAAAAAGAAGTGTAATTGACATGTTAAGAGAGGCGAGAAAATGGAATCATAAAATGCTCAATTAAAACCACAAAAGACAGAAAAAGAGTGGAATACAAAAATAGGAACAAAGAACAAGGGCAATGAATAAAAAACAGTAACAAACATGGTAGCTATTAATCCAAGTATATCAATAAATACTTTAAATCTCCTTTTAAGATTGAATAATACTCTGTTTTTTAGATACACTACATTTTGTTTATCTATTCACCCATCAATGGACATTTGGGTTGTTTTGACCTGTTTGCTGTTGTGAATAATGCTGCTGTGAACATTGGTGTGCAAGTATTTGTTCAAATGTGGTAATATAATTTAACATTTAGAAATATTTGAGGTAATGAAATTCTATTTAAGTATGCTAGATAAACATCTGCATTTTCAGTGATATCTGTGAATATTGAATACGTATTGTGTATTCTATGTATTAAGGATATAAAGAGTTATAAAATCATGACACTATTTCTGGAGAACATACACTCTAATAAGAATAATAGGCAGTTTTTATAAAAACGCTACGTGGTAGCATACACTTTTTGAGGCTGAAAAGATATTCACAATCTGATCTAAACCAGCATCCTCTCTCACTAAGATTTTTGCATGTCATCCTAAGCTGTTAGGAGGCAAAATACATGGCCATAATCAACATGCATGTTCCATCAAGCATATGTATTTAACATGTGCATTTAATTTGAAGCATACATTTTGGGGTAATCATACTAAAATGGAACTAAGACCATGACACTCTTCTAAACAATCTTCTCCAGTGACATCCTTAGAGTGACTTACATTCTTTTTTCCAAAGTCTTGTCTCATCTCATCTATCCCGATAATGCTTAGTTATGGATACAGTTCTTATGTATGTAAACTGCTTAAGTATAAATGAGCTAAAAGTAAGAAGGATGAATTCCATATAAGTCTCAAGGTTCTTTCCAGGTTTGTGATTCTAATTTAATCCCTAGAGTACCTGGATTTTCTGAATGAAAGAAAACAGTAAACATGTTTAGAGGTTTCTCAACAGATCTATTTCATAGTAATTTTAAAGCCCTAAATTTGATCAGAAGAAAAACATTTTGATATTTTTGGTATTTCAGTGTTTTTTTTTCCCCCCTAGATTATTTTTCCTGGAGAAGCAAAATAAATCTTCTATTAATTCAGTCATAATTATGCAGTTTAATTGGATTTTTAGGGTTTTTCTGTGTGTGCCAGCTGAACCTTTTAAAGAGTTGTTCGTACTCTTCTTTTTCACCTGAAATGTTAAAGAGAACAAAGGAAAATGTACAACCGCTGTTAGCTTCACGTTTCCTTTGGATGATGTTTTGAAGCCCAATTTTTAAAATTTGAGAATTTCAAACACAGATGCGCAGAGGTTTCAAAAAGGAACACTATAATACTATTTTTTTTCATATTCATCTATTCATTCAGCAGTGAGCCTGAATTGTGAGTGGTGAAGACATTTTATTGCTCATTATTCTGTAGGATGAAACAAATGAAAACAGAATTACTGTATTTCCCTGAAAATAAAACCTAGCTGGACAGTCAGCTCTAATGTGCCTTTTGGAGCAAAAATTGATATAAGACTTGGTCTTATTTTATAGTAAAATAAGACCGAGTCTTATATAATATAATATAATATAATATAATATAATATAATATAATATAATATAATTAATATAATATAATACCAGGTCTTATATTAATTTTTGCTCCAAAAGACTCATTAGAGCTGATTGTCTGGCTGGGTCTTACTGTCGGGGAAACATGGTAATTTTAAAATTAAAACTTACAAAAAAAGGGAGATAATTGAAGAAGTGAAGAAAGATGAACAAGGATGATCATCCTTCATTCAACATATACATGAAAGTCTGCTATCAGACACTCCACTAAACACTGGAAATAAAATCAAATCAGTACCTACAGTCATGGAACTTAGATTGCCTAGAATGTGTGTGGACTATAATAGGCACTTGAAGATATTAGAACAAATGAATATCTGTATTGTAGAGAAGGACTTGGGATAAAGGGCATTTTAGTGAAGAAGTGTGGAGTGTCCGGTTCATTGTATTAGAGATATTTTAAAAAATGAGAACAAATCAATATCTATTAATAGGGAAGGTAGTTAAGTAACTTATAGTAATACACAGAACGTAATACTTTGGAACCCTTAAAGGTAATGACATATATAGAAATGTATTGGCTGACATAAAAGAAGTTCTTTACCTAATGTTGAATTAAACAAACTAGGTTATAGAGCAGGATATATGGAACGATTCCTTTCATTTATGTAGTATGTCTCCCGAGATGGCAGAGAACTGGTAACAATGAATTACTCTTTCTAGGAGGTAAGTTTCCTGTGATCTTTCCTTTATCTCTTATGCATTTCTGTGATTGTTTCTTTTGTCTTACAGTGACAATGACAAGAAAAAAATTCTGAGATGTTCTAAATTAAAATTACAGTAGCAGGAAAGTGAGAGAAAGAGAGAGAACAGCCTGCGGACTAGTTCTGACAAAAGATTGCTCACATATTCCTGTGTATCTGCTGAAATTTAGGGTTAATTTCCATTTGGTTATTTCCTCGATTATCCAAAGAGAGAATAGCAAGGTGCCATAGAACCCCAGGAGCCTCCACTTCTTATTTACACATTAATTTTCCAATCTGGTGCCTACAGCTAATCCACAGGCATGGACACTTCTGTCGTCCTTGTGGACTCGGTTGTGCCTATCCCAGAACTAGCCCTACTCCACCTTCTCCCTTATCCTTTGTCTATAGTTAATGTAACTCCTTTCAGAAAGGCTTACAGTTTTCTCCCCTCTACTTGATGTAAAAATGCTTGCAAAACATTTTTTTTTTCTCCAGGAAGACAGATGTGTTGTCTTTCCTACCTAAGCATGCTGCTGGTGGTTTATATTCTATGACCCAAGACAGGCCTTTTTCTTTTGCTAGCAGTAGCCTAATAAACTCTTTCTTTTTAAAAAAACTTTCAGTCATGGAAATTAAATTTTTTATTTGTTTAACACCGTGCGCTACCATTTAAAAATAAGCTAATTTGAAATATTTTTGGATAAATTGATTTTTAAACTTAATATCTGTATCAAACATATTTACTGGTTGATGGTCCATTGTCCTGTGAATGTAGAATGTTTACTTCATTAAGGAATTCTGCATTTTCTTTCTGGAAGAATATAGTTAACCACAGGGAAATATTTACCTTTAACATTTAACATTTACATTTAACACTCAGACTGTAGTTTTAATGTACATTTTTTTAATGTGTACAATGGTAGGAAAATATTTAATAGTAATTTTAATTTTGTTTTGTAGGTGTTTAGAGGAATGTCTACATAATTAGATGATGGAGAACTGAGCAAGTTCTTCAGTTATTTTGTGTATTTGAAAACTTAGTTTGCTTGTAGTTATTAATATTAGATTGAACTGAATTTTTTATCTGAAGATTTGTTTTTGTTCTCTCCTTTGCTTAGTATGACTATTGATTTTTTAAATTAGGGGAGTGAATACATGTGTTTTGGGAGTCCTGGTTATATCTGGTCAATATTTCAGGTTTTCGTAGTGTGTAATAGGGCAGATCATTACATTATCACTTCATGACTTTGTTCTTCTTAACTTCTTGCAATAACTTGTGTTTTTATCAGGAGAAATTAATAGACTCATGAAAAATGTTTCGTTTTACACATAGATTGTTCATAAACTCATTAGACATACTATAGCAACTTTACTTTTTTTTTTATCTGGAAGATCATGTTGACTCTAGTTTTTGGAATTTCATATGATATGGGATTGAATTTGAAAACTGTCTCGGGGTCTGTTTGCCTTTTTAAATGATATTGTTAAATAATTGTTTAAATGATAAAGGTTAACATTGCTTAGGTATAAATAAAAGTATTATTCCTCTTTAAAACGAGTTTAGTCAGGCCACATAGTCCTTTGGATTGTGATACACCAAATTTGGAACAGTTACTTTTTTTTTAGATCTTGAGCTGTAAATGCCATAATTGTATAAAATCTTCACAAACTGAGCAAAGACATCAAGCTATAATATAAACCTTGGAAGGTGATTTTAGATCTTTATTTTTCTCTGTCTCTCTTTTTTTTTTTTTTTTTTTTACTTTTTTATTTCTGAAAAATAACATGCCTGTTCCAGTTCAGTGAATATGGAAAATCAAATCCAGGTAGAATAGTAGATTTCATCTTGTGTTTGTTTTTAGGGTGAAATAATTTATAGAATGGAGAATACATTGTTTTGTTAGATGTTGACTCCTTTCTAATATAAAAATATGAATCTTTTTAGCAGTAAGTCATTCTATTATAAATACTTTAAATGTTTAAAAATAATTGTTAAGAAAGGAATTATGGAAAAACTGAAACAAAATGCCCAAATTAATACCATATACACGAATGCTAGATAGAACTTATAATTGGTATCTTAATTGTTACACAAAGACCATTGTGTACATTAGCCTAAATTGAAATGAATGGTTTCTCCTTTTATACACTCACGATACTTGTACTTTCTTTCATTGCACTCATTCCATATTCAACAATATTTTTTAAGTGCCTTCTATATTACAGGCACTGTTCTAGATTCTGAGCGGTATCAGTCAAGAAAATAGAAATTATTGATCTCATGGAGCTTATATTCTAATAGGATCCAGATACTAAACAAATAAGTATGTCAATGGTGATAAGTGTTCTAGTGAAAAGTAAGTACATCAAGGAAAGTATTAGAGAATATTGGAGTGGAGAGTGTAGTATTTTTGTGTAGAATGGTCAGGGAAGTTTTTGCTAAGAAGGTGATAATCAAGTGATAACCTGAATTTGATGAGCAGCAGAGCTGTGGTGGATATTTGGGTAAGTGTGTTTCAGACAAAAGCCCTGTGGTGAGTGCAAGGCTCATTATATTTAGAAACATAAATTAATTGTGTAATTATTTGTTTCGTATTTGCTGTCCCAGTGGGGATTATCAATGTCTTGCTCATCACTGTATCCTTAATACTAAGAGTAGTGCCAAACACATGGTAAGCAGTAGAGCAGTGGCTCAATATGGATGATTCATGAATGATGAGGGGGGATTTTGGAAGAGTTTTATTTTTTAAAGTTTATACTACTAAAATCTTTTATTTTTTTAATGATTTCTTTTTTACCCCCTTTTTCCGCCTCTCCCCGCCCACCCTGGCACTGCGGTTCAGTCTAGTTGTGTGGGACACAGTTCCCTGGCCCATGCTGGTATTATGAGCCTTGCGCCCCGCCCACCCTTCCCCAGCAGTCAGTCGCTCACAGTAGCTCTTGCCTGCTGCCAGCTGCTCACGATGGCTGCCGGTAAGAGCTACACGCTGCTGGCCACTCACGGCAGCACACACTGGACACCGGCCACTCATGCTGGCCACTCCCGGCAGCACACGCAGCCTGTGGCAGCTCACAGCAGTCCACGGCGGCTCACGCGGACCTCCAGCTGCTCACGGCCACCCAGCTCCAGGGAGAGCTGTTGTTCAATCTTAGCTGTAGACGGCGCAGCTCACTGGCCCATGTGGGAATCGAACCGGTGACCTCAGTGTTAGGAGCATGGTGCTCCAACCACCTGAGTCACTGGGCTGGCTGTACGAAAATCTTTTGATCTGCAAACATCTTTATAGGTCATAAGAAAACAAGAGAGCTTTTTAGCTAGAATGATTCTTCCAAAAATCACTGTTAGTTAGTAATAGCTTTCCTGGGATGGCAAAATTTTTATCTCTTATTCTAACTTATCTATAGGGAATCCTTTGTTTTCAGATGTCTGATTTAGACATGAGAAGATACTTGCTGTGGAGGACCTCTTTGCAGTAGAATTAGATAGCTGGGTTGAAATTCCTGTTTGACACTTGCTAGCTATGTGACCCCCAACTCCTCCACGACCAATTGCTTTTAAATGCCCTGGTTTTCTTATCTGTAAGATAGATATGGTTATTCCATTCCAGCATTTGTACACAATAAACATTTTCTCTTGCATGGTGGGATTTTCTCATTAATCTTCTAGTATACTACTCATGTCGACTATTTCCTTTTTTTAAAAAACGGGAGTTATTAACAAGGACTTTGAAATCAGACATCCTTGGGCTCAATAAAAGCTTCCTTCTTGAAGTTACTTGTTAATGTTAAAGTTTGTTAAAGTTTTATCTAACTAATGAGGGGAACAATCAGGGAGACAAACTGCTTCTAAGAGTATTTGAGCATCAGGAGTTCATGTATTCATTTAGGAAAGGGATGCTGAGATAAAGTTGCTAAACTACATAGAAGTCTGGTTAACTTTATCAAGGACGAGGAAGCCATGTAACCTTTGGGGTCAATCCTCAGAAAACTTGGAATGTAAAACATTGAGTTCAATTTAGATATCATCGTGGTTTTTATCATCATATCCAGTATTATCAAACTGGATTTCACCCATCATTCTAGCACCAAATGTATTTGTCTCATTGATTTTAGCATGTTTTGGAACCTTGCCATATGCCTGCGGAATTACAGCTTCATCTGCATTGTATTTTAAAATTAAATAAACTTCGTTATCCTGATGGTCTGGCAGACCAACCAATATAATGTCTGAGGTATTTATTCAAACGATTTTTCTCCATTTTCCTTTGATATGACGTTTTTTGTATCATGAAAACACATTGCTTCTTGTAATCTTTTCCCCAACATTTTGGTTACTTGAGCATACTTGTACTGTTCCTCTTTACACACCAACTCTTTTTTTTTTTTCAGATTTATTCTCATTCTTACCCTACACCTGTTTTTATTCCTCTGCCTTTATTCTTGGGCATGGCAGTGCCTTGAGGCATCTCAGACTCCTTTTCTATGATGGCATACAAGACAAAGTACATGTGGTGTGAAGCGGAACTGCATGGTTGGGAGAGTTTCGAGAACGAGTTTTTCTGAGACGTGCTCAGCAGCAGCAAATTTCTTTCCTTCCCTTTTTCCTTTCCATGTGTATTAATGTTTTTAAGATTTTCTAGGGCAGATGTGGAGTAACCTTTACTCTTGTGCTTTCTTATAGCCTCGTTACAAGGTGAACCTCTCTTCTTGAGTTTTTACTAAATGTTCCATGGATTGAGGACTCTCTATCTTGTTTGTGATAACTTGAATGATTTTTGGCCCTGCGTGAGTTCTGGGAATTATTCAGCTTTAGCTACTGGTTGGTTTTTCTTTCCAAGAAGTTGTTTTTGCCCAATCTCATGGGTTTTTCACCCAGTGCACATGCAGATTGGTATTCAACCCTCTGAATACCCCTGTTTTTCCCTCCATAGGTCTTGGTGTAGCTCTCTCACTTCAGAGACTTTTGCCCCAAAATAATTCTTGCTTTGGCCTTTCTGTATAATGGCCTTTGGCCTTTCTTTTCAACTTAGCAGTGCACTGGATTCTATTTGGGTTTCCCCTCCTAGTATGTATGGTAGTTGCAAAAATGCTTTCAGAAAGACATCCCAGGTAATTAATTATGGGGCTCATCTGTTTTACCCTTCTCTTAGGAATCAGTTTTGAGCTGCGTGTTGTTCAAGGTCAGATACATAGTTTATCCAGTTTTCTAATTGTTACTGGAATTTAATTCTGGATCCTATTACTTCCTCATGGGTGAAAATAGATGTTAAGACAGGATTGTAATGGTGGCACTAAATCTCCTCTTTTGAGATTTGGATCTCTGATATAATTTGATTTAACAAGTATAATTTAGCTTGGGACTTTTTGAAAGCTTTCTTTTTTTTTGCCTCTTAATGATACTGCTTCCTATATAATTACTATGCAGTTTCAATGGTTCTGTTTACTTAGGCCCAGTGCTGGTCCTATGACTTGGGAGAGGTTTTACATCTGTATGGGATACACTCCTGGCTCCAATTTAAATCTACGTAACATATGCAAAGGTTGTGATAACTAGTCTAACTGTGGCCTTCTATAGGCCCCAACTATAGGAAAAGCAATTTACATCCTGGTTAGAAAATATAAAACTTGAGTCCAAACAAAGACTCGATGCAGTAGTTTCAAGCAGACTCTGCCCAGCTGACCCTTCTCTTACTTTAATAAATCTTCCTTCTATATTCCTACCTTACTCGTGAATTCTTTCACTGCCTGCTGATGTAGAATATTTTCTTTGTGCTGGGATCATGTCTCGTGAGACCGAAAAATGGAAGCATGGACCAAGGAGAGACAAAGAGTTTTAAAAAGAGGATAGTTTATTGAAAGCAAAGGGTCAGAGTGGGAAAGGGTCCTGAATGGGGATGCCCAGTGATTGAGGCAAAAGTTCTTACTTTTATACCTTCCATTGCCTGCTTGGGGAAGGGAGCTGGCTCCTTCTAATGGAATTCATCTATCGGGTTTGTCCTGTTTGCCCACTGTAAAGGGATTAATGAACCCATCCCTATCTATCAGATCTGCTCCTTTGTCCCAGCCAAAAGGGATTTATGAGATAATTTATTATCCCAAGGGCACATTCTCATATCTTTATCCTGGAGTGAAGGAGACATTCCAGAACCTGGAGTTGCAGGATATGGTTGAGCCCCCCCCCCCCGCCCAACATGTTAACTAACCTGTTTCACTCCCCCCTCGGAAGATGTAACCCTAACAGCCGTTAGGGAATAGGGACCACGACAGCTCTGGCTACTTCAGGCTGAGGAGGGGCATAGAGAGACTGGCAGCTAGGGCTTGTCCAGAGGTCTATCTAAGGATTCCTGGTAGATGAACAAGTCCAGGTGAGGATGTTGTTGTCTTGTAGGCCATTGTAACCAACCAGTGGGTAGTCTGTAAGCTGAGACGTATTGTAGGCAACAGCATGAGGTAATACCTATAATAATGGATAAAAGAAAAATTAGAAAAGTTTATTTAAGACCCGCTAAACTTGGAAGCCAGGAAGGAAGGAAAAATCTAGGCCGAAGAATCTTGTTTTTAGTTTAATATTGGAAACTATATTATGAATTTGTTGAACTTTATCTTTACTAATCTTTACATTTAAAGCAGTGGTTATAGCAGGTACTACAAAAAGAGATAAGGATGTATACTCAGCGGGGCTGAATAAATGTATATCGCTGTTACAGCTGGAGTCCAGAGTAAGTTCATTGTGATGTTTAACCTGATGAGGCTTTTTGGGTAAGACAGTTAATCTCCCAAGAGAGTAGTGTCCTCTGGTTCTGTAAGCTGGGAGGTTATCTTCGCACAAGTGAGAAACCATCTAGCTGGCAATTTGACGTGTATTAGAACTCATAGAGGTGGTAGCGCTACAGTTTAAACTGTTACCGCCTGAAAGATTAAAGCCCTGGTTGGAGCAGCTAGTGAAATTGACACATTGATTAGTCAGAGTTATGGCTCTTTTTCCTTTACTCAGTTCTAGTGTTTGGGTGAGAGCTATTAGTTCAGCCAGTTGTGTGTTGACCCCAGAGGGAAGGCTTGTATTTTCTAAGATATTATGTAGAGGAACTACAGTATATCCAGCCTTTTGTATGTTATTTTATATAAAAGAGCTCTCATCAGTGAAGAGCATCCAATCTGGGTTGTCTTAGGGGTGTTTCTTGTAAATCTGCTCCAGCAGTATAGGTTTGCATTACTACTCTGGCAGTTAATTCTCCCTCCCTCTGGGAGGAATGCGGCAGGATGAAGGGTGGAGCAGGTCTGTATTTGGATTACAGGACTTTCTAATAAGAGGGTCTGATACCACAGGAGGTGGTTATCAGTGAGTCAGTGATTACTATTAGCATTTAAAAGCCCTTGAATGTGATGGGGAGCAAAGATGGTTAAGTCATGTCCCATCATGAGCTTGTGGCTTCAGGAACCAGGAGGGCAGCTGCAGCTATGGCCGGAGGCAAGCTGGCCAGCCACATGCTACGAGGTCTAATTCCTTACTTAAATAGCCTACTAGTTGTGAGGGTCCCCTGCTTGCGTTAGGACTCCCAAAGCCATTCTCTTTCTGTTATATATAAATGAAAGGATTTTCCTGGAGGAAGGCTTAAGGCTGGGGCACTTAACAGTGCTTGTTTTAAAAGGCTAAAAGCTTGTTCAACCTCTGAGCTCCAAAGTAAACAGATGAGGATTTGCAGTTTGAATATCTTTAATTAATTGGTAGAGGGGATGGGCCATTTCTCCCGTATCCTGGGATCCATAGGCAGCAGTAGGCGGTAATGCCTAGGAAGCCCCTTACTTAGGTAGGAGATAGGTGGAGATGGGATGAATTCTGTCCCCCCCCAGGGCCTTAGTCCCTTCAGAGATAATTAGGCCAAGGTATTTGACAGAAGTCTGACACATTTGGGCCTTAGCCTTGGAAATCTTACAGCCTTTAGGGGCTGAAAAATTTAGAAGAGCAGTGGTGCCTTGGCTGATGAGGTCTTCAGACGGAGTACATAATAGGAGGTCGTCGACATATTGTAAGAGTGTACAACTGTCCTAAGAAAATTCTAACATGACCGTAGAGAGGGCCTGTCCAAAGAGCTGCGGGCTATCTCTAAACCCCTGAGGAAGGACCATCCAGGAGAGCTGTGACGTCTGGCTTTCAGGGTCCTCAAAGGCAAAAAGATACTGTGAGTCAGGGTGTACAGGTATGCAGAAAAAGGCATCGTCTAAGTCTAACACCGTGAACCATTTGGCTCTTTCAGGTATTTGGGTTAGGAGTGTGTAAGGAATTGGAACTATAGGGTGTAGAGGAATAACTGCCTCGGTGATGGCCCGGAGTTCTTGAACCAGTCTCCATTCTCCTTTTGGTTTGGGAACACATACGATGGGGGTGTTGCAAGGACTATTGTATTCTCTAAAGAGTCCTTGTCATTTGAGACTGTTAATGATAAGGATTAGTCTTTTCCGTGCCTCGGGTTTTAGAGGGTATTGTTTCCGGCAAGGAAATAAAGTGGGGTCCTTAAGATGAATGAGGACTGGAGCGGCCGTTAAGGCACAGCCAGTTGTCCCTTGTGATGCCCAAACATCAGGGTTGATGTGGTTTCTACTACTGGGAGGCAGCTAGGAATACTTCCAGGGGCTAGGAGAACAATAGTTCCCATCACCATCATAATATCTCTTCCTAATAGTGGAGTAGGGCTTTCTGACATAATTAAGAATGAGTGGGAGAACATTAGGTCGCCCCATATTCAGTAATTGGCTTGTCTGTGACTCTGCGGACAGTAACATGTCAATGGGAGAGGGTTCCTTCTATTGTTGAAGTGACTGTTGAACTTCTTAAGTTAACATAAGAAATAACAGAATTGAGGTTAGAATCTAAAGCAGTGGGCAGCAGTTAGAGCCAGGGCTTCAAGGTCTTTTAATAAAACTTTTCCAGAGTACTTTGTAAGTTTAATTTGTTTATTTTACATTTTCTTTAAGGTATAGACCAATGATAAGGAACAGGCTGTGTAAAATGAGCCCAAATCTGGGGGCTGTCTTTATCTTTACAACCAAGCAGTTTTCAGAGGAAAAAGGTCCAGAGTGAGCAGTTGAGACAGAATAAATGGCTTCTATATTAATCAGGAAATTAACAGGCTTACCTGCCACATCAGGGTCACCCACAGTTTTACCCCTGTGATGAGAATAGCTTGGGAGCCGCTGGGAACTTTAGGCCCAATAGTGATTACAGCCATTTTTGGGGAGGGAGTTGGTCCCTGCTCCCTTCAGAACAAGGAAGGAGTACTCCTTCCTCTAGTGCCCTTCAGTCTGTACAGGAGACACGGCTGTTTTGGAAGATTAGGACACTCCTTATTTCAGTGCTCTGGGCTTCCACATCCAAAGCAAGCTCCTTTATCTGGCGTTTTCTCTCTGGGGCTTTTGGGGTGCCTCGAGGTGGCTTCAGCCCTGGGTTATTTATAACTGTGGCCAAAAGTGGCCTGTCTCTGGTCTCATGCTCTGGTCTCACTGTTTCCTTATTTCTTGTTTTCCTGTCTGGGTTGTTAAAGACATTTAAACAAATTCTTGGCCTTCTCTAGGGTCTGAGCCTCTTAATCAGGGATGTAATAGTGGGCTAGAACCATTAGAATTCCTGCCAGTTAGGGGAAGTTATAAGCTTCCTTATATTGGCCTATAGCTGATACTGAGGAAGGCACATGAGCTCTAGCAGTTCTAAGATATAGAAGTTTATTTAACTATTAGCAAAACTTAGTTTTTAGATTTAATTTTTGAGTAACCAAAGTATTGATTGAGAAAATATAAAACATAGATTATTTTGGTGACATATATAATCTTTGCTTTTTTTAGGCAGAAAACTTTTTCATAATATCAGTAGCAGACCAATAGTCTAACAAACTTTATCTTAGTAGAGAGAGAAAACTTAACTCTTATTTTGTACTAGCTTACCTTTGAGATTTAAATTTACTTAGTTAATTTTATTTAGTTTAACTATATATAAAACTCTCATAACTTCTTCACAAACCTTCTACAATTTTCCCAGTCCCTCATAGTTTGTCTCTTTTCACTCATTCAGAAATAACCATCTTTATAGCACAAACTGTTTTCTTTCAGTACCTACATAAATGTATTTCCATACTGTATACCTTCCATGGAAACACATACCATTTTCTTCCATATTAGAATACATAACCTTCAGAACCTTAATTTTTACTGATAACCAAAAGAAAGCAATTAGCACTTCCACTTACAAATCCAGGAATATATTTGGCAACCTTCAAAAGCGTGGGCTTTTGCAACAAAATATGATATAGTTGTTAACAGATCTTATCCCTTAACATTCCTGTGATAAGCCAGAAATAGATGAACTTAGACCAACCTAATAATTAACACCTCAGCATTTTGTTATTTTGAAATACCTAGATATTTAATAATTTTTATCATTTAACACAACTAAGTAAAACTGAAATTTTAAGTTACCAACAGATGGTGAGAAACCTTGTCCAAATATCCACACTACCCTATTTCCCCTAAAATAAGACCTAGCTGGACCATCAGCCCTAATGCATCTTTTGGAGCAAAAATTAATACAAGACCCGGTCTTATATTATACAATACCCTATCTTATCTTATCTTATCTTATCTTATCTTATCTTATCTTATCTTATCTTATCTTATCTTATCTTATACCGGTCAGGGTCTTATATTAAGTTTTACTCCAAAAGACACATTAGAGCTGGTGGTCCGGCTAGGTCTTATTTTCGGGGAAACACAGTATATTATTACTGAAAAGTTTTACCTGTTAAGAGGATTTTAAAAGTAGGTTTATTTAGAATGTTAGTCCTCTGGGACTCCAATCTAAAGGCGATTTCCCTTTCAGTGAATCCACTGCAGGTGGTCCCTGCAGGATTTAGAATTAGAGCAGAGGAGTAAGGGGGAGGGGTCTGGCTTGAGAATTGGCCACTTTTTTCGTTCAGTTACCTCAGCCTCAGGCATTCCTATTTATAAGTGGATTAGGAGATGGGTGGAGCTCCTTTTTTTTTTTCCTGAACTATCAATTTAGTTCCTTTTTTTTTTTTTTTTTAGTCCCTAGTGAGGGTTTCTAGAAACCTGGCACATCTGGCCATCCCTTTTATAAAATAAATCTAACTGTAAGATAGTATTATGGCTGTTGCTGCCCTGAGGAGGCCAGGTTTCCCTATCTTCTAACTTGTATTGAGGCCAAACCTCAGAACAAAAGACCAGGTGCCATTTTTTCAGAGTCTGAGCGTCAAATTTGTCCTAGTGTTTCAAGGTATAATTCAGATGGGTGAAGGTGCGTGAGGGCTGATTGCCCATGTGGAAGGGAGGAAGAACAGAAAGGCGTCCCTTTGCAATTCATCTCCCACAACTTGGTCTAAGGCGTACCCTAGAAACGGGCCACGGACATCGCACGACCGATTTTGGGCAAGTGGGGAGATATGGCGTGCCAGGGTTAGTCCTGCCGACTACGCCATGTGTCATGCAGGGCGTCCACCAGGGTCTCTGCTCCTGCTCCCCACATAAGAACGCAGGATATGGTGAGGCCAAAAAGGAACACCCATGGAGCCGTAAGTAGGGGAGTCACATCACTATATTCTCACTGGCGGCATCTGCCTCTCTGCAATCCACTCTTGCTAGCTCAGCCCCCATCTTCTTGCTAGCCCCCATTTTCTGCTGGCGTAGCCACAGCAGTTATATTAGTGGCCAATAGCTCACTGGTTACAGCTGACGGCCAACTAGCCACAGCTGACGGCCATGCAATCACAGTTGATGGCCATTTACTACCTGAGCCAGCACCTTTCTATGTGAGGCCGAGAGCCTGGAAACTGCTTTCTGGGGCTCTCTCCCCACACCATGTCTCTAGTGGGCGCCTACCTAAATCTGTATGTGTCCCTGCCTGAATGTCTGGCGCCGGCCCACAGGCCAATAAAGGCTGTGGCCAATAATGAGGTGCTTTAAAGTGGAGCGATATATGGCCTGATTCTGGCCCTCTTGAAAATTGACAGCACGATCCAAATAATAGTGGCCTTTCGAATAAAGGTAGTAAAGGAGAGAGTACATACTTAAAGCTTGTAGGGAAGGCATACGGCCTAGGCAAGAGGGAGTGGAAGGAGGCCCTGAAGCCCAATAAGTGAGGGAGGACAAAAAGAGGTAACAGAAGCCCCAAAAGGTTTTGGACAAGGCTGCTTCCTTAAGGAAAAGTGAGTCCGGAATATGTTGTTCCTCCCTAAAAACTTTGCCTGGCAGTGGCTGCGGTGGCCCGGCTGGTGGTGCTTTGGAGGAGCTCTGCTCTTGCGGCCCTTCCCCTGTTGTTGCAGTTGTGCTGAGCTGGGGGTGCAGCCAGGTGGCAGAGAAGCTGCGCGAGGTCCGCAGAGGAGTACCGTGAGATGGCGGAAGAACAGAGGGAATGAAAAATCAAGTCTCTAGAGAGACATTACGCTGTACAAACACAGACCTCACTGGTGCTTGGATTTGTCTTGGGCCCGGCAAGTCCTAAATGATCTGTTCTAACCCCTGGTTATCCTGTCACGGGAGTTTTCAAGCGGTGGATGCCCTAATGCCCATTTAACTGTCAGAACCGTGCCCGCAAAGGACAGCAAACAAGAGGTATAGGAAAGTGAGCAAGAGGTTTTGGGGTCCCCTAAAAGGGGCTTACCTCCTGGCTAGCTTGTCAAAATAAGTTACTGGAGAGTGTTGAGGAGGTCTCACAGGGAAGGGACCCTGGACCAATGTCTTAAGAGCCGAGGAGATATAGGGACAGGATAAAAAGAGCAGCATAGATGGAGGAGTCATCCTACTGGCACCCTTACGGTCAGGTGGTAGGGCTGGGAAGGGACCAAAGAGACCTTTGGGGCCCACTGCAGAGTAGCCACAGACAGAGTCCCTCAGTTGTCTGCAAAGGCCCACAGTCCTGGCCACGCACCAGCATTCAGCCTCCTCGCAGAAAGGAAAAAGGCAGCAGAGGAATAGGAGAAAGTAGCAGAGAGGGGGAGGGAGAGCCTCCAAATGGCACCATTCTGGGCAGCTGGGCAGGGGAAAGACCCAGGGAGCCTTTGGAAACTTGCCGTAGGGTAGCCACAGACAAAATTCCTCGGTTGCCACCGAGGGTTGTTCACACCAACCTTGCGCCATTCTCGGGCTCCCCTCCTTACAAGAGAAAGTGGTCGAACTGTAGCCCACATTCCCCTGGCTCAGTGCTGGAGGGGATTGACTAGAGCCCTTCTGCAAAGCATTTACCTCCGTGGCTTAAGGTCGGCAGCTATGATAGTTACTTTTAAATGGCTCACAGAGGCTCGATATTTGTGTGACAGGAGAAAGAGAAAAAAAATGATGTAGGCCCATAAGTGGGCAAGTAGAAAGGCACAGATAGTATTTATCTCTCCTTCAATCCCAGATGAGCCCCCAAATGATGTAGAATATTTTCTTTGTGCTGGGATCATGTCTCGTGAGACCGAAGAATGGAAGCACAGACCAAGGAGAGGCAGAGTTTTAAAAAGAGGTTAGTTTATTGAAAGCAAAGGATCGGAACTCCCGTGCAGGAGAGGGTCCCGAATGGGGATGCCCAGTGATCGAGGCACAAGTTCTTACTGTTATACCTTCCCTTGCCTGCTTGGGGAAGGGGTTGGCTCCTTCTAATGGAATTCCTCTATCAGATTTGTACTGTTTGCCCACCGTAAAAGGATTAACGCGCCCATTCCTATCTATCAGATCTGCTCCTTTGTCCGGCCAAAAGGGATTTATGAGATAATTTATTAACCTCAAGGCGCATTCTCATATCTTTGTCCTGGAGTGAGGAGACATTCCAGAACCTGGACTTTCAGGATATGGCTGCCCCCACCCCTTATTTCACCAGGGATCTCCCCTCTCCACCCAACAACATGTTAACCAACTTGTTCCACTGCAAGTGAGCAGACACAACAGTAGAGATCTCTTAACACTTTTAAAAGGAACAGAATGAAATGATATTCTTAATAAGTAATACATCCTACTCATTTCAAATTGTGTTCAAATACTATTTGTAAAAATTCATTTTTAAATGTGTAAATTAAATTTATCTCAGTAACAGCATTTCTGTTTTCCAAACATAGCTGTAAATAAAACCTGCTTTGGCTGCTTTTCATCTAATATTAGTTAGCAGTCAACTGATGCATTAAATTAATGTTGGTATAACTAATGATTTATAATAGCTGATTCTTTTTGGTACTTTTATGCCTTACAGAAGATCCCTGGCTGTTTTATGGTACTTAAAAAAAAACAAAAAATGACACACAGGATTCAATATAACTATAAAAACAACTTAGCAACTTTTACTTAGTATAGGAACTTTTATTAGTAAAAAGTGTTTTATATTCCATCCATTGAGACACAGTGAAATAGTATAAGTTTAGTACTGTTCATTATTTCTTTAAAATTCCTCCAATTAGTTGAAAAACATTGGTGATTGGAAGTAGAATATAAACATATAAATTGGTGTGAGGTTAATTGAGAATGCCTCTTTTAAGTTTTGATTATGAAAAAGATGTGTTTGGTGAAGAACAATATGCTGGCCCAATGTTTTTTGAAGGATGTAAAGTCCTCATAAAATAATTAATGACTCTCATGCATATAGTTCACTCAGTTGGTCATATGAGCTTCATTATCACTAGTGCTTACTGCGTTTTAGTTACTGTACCAGGTGCAAGGTACCCTACCTGAGAGTCATTGTGTGTCTGTGCTTTTCTTGGAAGAGACCTGAAATTGGTAGGGTAACATTTGAAAATAAACCTATAGTAGCATTGTGATTTGTATGTTGTGTGCTGAGGCTTAACAAAGTCATTTTTAACTCTGGTATCAGAATTGTACCAGAGATTTCTTAAGATTTCTTAAATACTTAAGATTTCTTAAGTCTTAAGAAATAGGTGAAAGAAGTATAACTGTATTAATTCTGACAGATGACAACAAAATGTCTGATTTTATTGTGATCTTTTATTATTTCTTAAAAAATGTTTCTGATACCTTTAAAAAATTACTGTTTCCATATATATCCATTGAGTTTGGTTTACCAAAAGAGTGTTTCCTATTTACTATTTTGATAATAGATAGATATGAAATGCAGACATCTAATTATTTAAGATCTTTTAGATACTAATGACTATTCACTTGTGAGAAAATTTAAACTGATATATGACAGTCACTAGATTCATTTACCAAAGCTACTTTTATTTTTGGTCTGTTCTTGATCAAAGAGGTTGGTCTACCTATAGTGTTGCTTAGGCAACATGGATGCCTTACATTTCATTCTCCTAAATTGTTTATCATTGAAATTCATGGTTTATGCCTGTTAGTTTAGTAGTGTGTTCCCTTGTAACTCTGCCCCTAAAGAGTGATAATCCCTTGGTCAGCCAAGGGATTGAATGCTTTGATTCATTTGGAGTCGGGAATAGGACTCCATAGTTAGATAGATCTGGCTGTGAATCTTGGCTCCTCCTGGTTTTGTGAGTTTAGGCAAGTTACTTACACTCTGCTGGTTTATTTGAGATTAGTGTGGTTTAGGGTTAGTTGAGTAGACTCTGGAGCCAGTTTGTGAGGATTTGAATCGTGACTGCTATTTTTATAAGCTTGTGTGACTCTGGGCAAGTTACTAACTTTTCTGCCTTCTCTTTCTCATCTGTACATTAAGGATAGTAGTGGTATTTATTTATAAAATACTTTGAGTAAACCTGACACATATAAGCACTTAATAAATGTTTCCTATTATCTTTGGTAAAATTAAGATAAAATAACATAATAGGGTGGTTATGAGGCCTGAATAAATAAAATAAATAAAACACTTTGCATAGGGATCTAGTACATGTTCAGTAAATGATAGTACCACAATAGAATTGATAGTATAATAATTATGATGATGGAGCAGATATGTCTGTGGAATAAGCATAGATCCATGATTTGTAACAGAAGAGAACACACTGGAGCTCTACTGCTTTGCTAATTGGTCAGGAGACACAGAGTGAGTTCTAGCATTCTCTTAGATCACTTGCACAAAACAAATCAATTTTTCTATGTTCTATCCCAGCTGGTGCAGGAGATAGGCAGATGAAAAATCCTATCCAATAAGACGTCAGAATTGCAATCATACTATACTTACAGTGATAACCGTGCAGTTTAGGATTGGCCACCCTCAACAGATGGCAAAGGAGGTAAAAGAATTTATTGAGAAAAGTTTTCACATCAGCTTTATTAAAGATATGATGTAAAACTTCTCTCCAAGTCAAGAATTATTCAGAAACTGTGAAAAATGGATAGGGAGTGATTATGCAGGCTACTAGTATTCTACTTAACCTTAAAATTTGTTTTCTCCTTCTATAGTAATGGAATACTGATTTTTTTTTTAACTTAGCACATTGATGCCTTTAAGAAGAGACTATATTACCTAGATACGTGACTAAATTCTGGCAAAGGAGATGAAAGCAGGAGTATTGTGTGTGTGCTTGTAAAGGGCACTGACTTAGTTGGAAGAGACCTCTTTTTGCCATCCAGCTTCTTTTATTCTTTATTCGAAGCATTATAACTGGAACTTTAGCAAACATTTTGGACCATGAGGGGATCTTGACAATGGAAGCCAAGCACCTGGAATGGTGGAAGAGAAAGTTAGAAGCATGGGTCCTTGAGGGTACTGTGCCACCACCATCTGTACATCGCCTATCTCTAGACTTTTACAAAAGGAAAAAATAAACCTCAATCTTGTTTAAGCTAAGGTACTGCTGTGTTGGAGTATTCTGTAATATGCAGAACCTTACCCTTATACTGAGAGGAAGAAGCATAAATAATAAAGCACCATTGACATTTAATGGTTTGTGTACAGAGGGGTATGTGCTGGGGGGATGAAGGTATAAAGATAATTGAAGGACAATAGCTTAAATGACTAACAGGTTGAGAAGATTGTGGATCTACTTTGATCATACTGGTGATATTTTATTAGATTAATGGGAAATATGAAACTTTTATGGGAAAAAGAAAATATTCAATAATTCAGTAATATTTGTACAGCTAGTTATCAAATCACATTTTTTATATTGGGGGTGGTCTTTGGAATATTAATAGTTTTTTATAGGTTACTATTGTTAACTTGTTATGCCATTGTTAAATGAGGTATTAATAACTAGATTTTTTCTGGTAAGTTCCTTCTTAGTAATAGCACTTGTGCAAGTGTCATCTCAAAATTTTTGATTGGCGAATATGAAAAAATAGTTAGAAAACATTTGATTAGCCATTTTCTGTAGAAGAGGTTGAGAAAAGATTATTTTGGAGCCTACACAGCAAATGGTTGATATTCTTTCACTCATTTACATAAAGATTCTAAAAAAATTGTTCATGTATTGATATCTGGGCTCTCCATTTTTACTGGTTTACGTGACACCAAAATAATTCATTTGACACTTAATTAAGTAGTTTTGGATAGACGAAAGTTTAGATGCCTGAGTTGAGAATTTTACAATCCCTTTATTCACATCTAATTTATGATTTGGTTTTATTTGGATAGTGTAGAACTCCAGGCATAGAAGGACCACAGGAGGTCATGCATTTCATTGTAATTTATCACATGTGGTTCCTATAAAGTTTTTACCTCTGTTTTTTTCTTTGTGGATTTATTAATTCCTTTCCATATATTTCTGAAAATTTATATTTTATTAATGGACGCTTAGGTTGTTTCCGTGTCTTGGCTATTATAAATAATGTAGCAATAAACATAGGGGTGCAGATATGTTCTCAAGATAGTGATTTTGTTTCTTTGGGACAAATACCCAGAAGTGGAGTTGCTGGGTCATATGGTTGTTCTGTTTTTCAATTTTTGAGGAACCTCCATACTGTTTTCCATAGTTTGCACCAATTTACATTCCCATCAAGTGTACAAGGATTACCTTTCTCCACATCCTCACCAACACTTGTTATTTCTTGTCTTTTTGATAATAGCCATGCTAATGAGTATGAGGTGATAGCTCATTGTGGTTTTGATGTGCATTTAGTTGATGATTAGTGATGTTGAGCACCTTTGGTCATTTGTATGTTGTCTTTGGAAAAATGTCTGTTCAGATCCTCTGCCCATTTTTAAAATTGATTTTTTTTTCCTGTTGAGTTGTATGAATTATTTACATATTTTGAATGTTAAATCCTTATCAGATATAAGACTTGCAAATATTTCCTCCCATTCTGTAGGTCACATTTTCATTTTGTTGGTGGTTTCCTTTGCTGTATAGAAGCGCTTTTTTGATGTAGTCCCACTTGTTTATTTTTGATTTTGTTGCCTTTGCTTTTGGTGTCAAATAAAAAAACAAACAAACCAAAAAAAACAAAAAACATAACTTATCACAGTCTACCGGTGTTGCTGTTTTACCAGTTTGAGTGAAGTGTAGAAACTTTACCTCTGTAAGTCCCATTATCCTCTCCTGTTTATAAAATATCTTAAATATTTCCTCTACATATGTTTAAAATAATAACAGTGTTATACTTTTTGTGTCAACTGTCAAACATAATGTAGAAAACTCAAGAAGAGAAGGGAAAGTCTATTATATTTACCCATATTTTCGCTTTTTCTGTTGTTTCTTACTTCTGGGATATGTGAGGCAATAAGAGAACTCGGAGAACTCACTGCCATGTTGTTCCTTTAGTCCCTGGATTGCTAGCAAGTCTGCCTTTTCTTTCCACCTTACCCAGTATTCTTATATTTGTTTTATATAGAATGTCCAGGGTTTTCAGTTGTTCCTAGTGGGAAGGATAGGGAGAAGTGTATCTTCTCTGTCTTGGTGTGGAACTGAGAGTTGCTTCACTGTGCTTTAACTATATAAAAAAAAAAGAAATGAAATCAAATGGAGTTTGTATTATCTAGTTTTCCTAACAGTGTGCTATTTGGGAGGAAAAGTTTGAGGCTTTTAAATCTCTGGATTGACTTATACTTGACATATCTTAGTTATATAGTTGCCTGTCCTTGGGTTAAAAAGTATGTGTAGGAGATTTTCTTCCCTTGCATTTCTTAAAGTCAGCAAATTTTTCATAATAATTCGCAATAATGAAAAAAAAAAAAGCTATCATTGATTTTGGTTCTGCCACTTACTGGCTTTGTGACTTTGGGAAAGTTAATCTCAGTGTGCCTTAATTTCTTCTACTGTTAAATGGGGGTAATAGTACTTACATAATGAAGTTGTTGAGAAGATTAAATGGTATTATAATTGTGAAGCAATGAGAAAAGTAACTAGCATTCAGGAAGCACTATATAAATGTAGCTATTATTATCATTATACTTAGAATGATATGCTCATGTGATAGCAATTGTTGCAGTCATTTTAAGGATAAAAAGTTCAGGCTCCCAGAAGGTAAAATGCCCTGCGTGGTTCTTTAGTGGTCCAAATCTATATGGGTATTGCCAGAATTTATACCCATTTCTTTCTGATCTTAGAGTTTACACTTTCCAAGATACCATGCTACCTGTGAACATCATCACATCTCTCTACATCTTGCGTTTTCACCTACATTATATTATGTATATTTGTCTTCATACTTAACATTTTAAATTGAGCAATAATATCTCACAAATGGTTGTACCAAAATTTATTTAAATTTTTCTTATTTTAGGATATATAAATTATCTCTATGCCACCCATTGGCTCATGTGTTAGTGAATCAAATACTGGCCAATAATATCATTTTAATATTTTTCATACACGACGTAGTAAAGATTAGCCTTTAAGGGGATTTCATGCTTCTTATATGAAGATTGAAGTGTTTATTAAAAAAAAAATAAATCCCACTAAAATTTTCAGTAGCATACAATGTTTATTACTTTTGAATCTCTTGTTCTGTAGAAAATTTTAAATCTGTTTGAATCTGAATTTGTGAATTGTTCTTTAGAAAGTTCTCTAGAAAGATTGTGAATCTTTATTCATTAGTTGTATTATATATGACTTAAAATTTTTACAATACATCTATCTGTGTTTATTAACTATTAAATATAATGTTTGAGGACTCTGCAGTTTATTGAGTTGGTTTGAATGCAAGTCTTTGGTTTGAAATTATATTTGGAGAATTTATTTCTGAGCACCTACTTTTGACATTTTCTGCATGTAAAAATAAATGAGGGGTGGCCTGATGGCTCAGTTGGTTAGAGCGCGAGCTCTGAACAACAGGGTTGCTGGTTCGATCCCCATGTGGGCCAGTGAGCAGCATCCTCCACAACTAGATTGAAGACAACGAGCTGCTGCTGAGCTTCCAGAGGGTCGGCCGGATGGCTCAGTTGGTTAGAGCGTGAGCTCTTAACAACAAAGTTGCTGGTTCAATTTCTGCATGGGATGGTGGGCTGTGCCCCCTGCAAGTAAGATTGAAAATGGTGACTGGACAACGACTTGGAACTGATGGTCCCTGGAGAAACACACTGTTCCCCAATATTACCTAATTAAAATAAATAAATAAATAAATGAATAAACATATAAAAATGACTTTGAATCTTAGTTCTAATTCTTCTAAGGTTTGATTTTATTTTGCCTAGGATTTTACCTAGGTATTAAGTAAGTGTTAAATAAGTATATGTACACTTGGGCAATATTCATGCATTTGTTTGACCAATATTAATAAAAGGATTGCTCTGTGTTAGGCACTGTATTCTAAGTCCTTGCTCTAGGTTACATACATTTTAGTATAGGGAATAAATAAGTCAGTACGTGTTGTGATAGAGAATAATGGGGGTGGTGAGTACTTTTTAAAAAAAGACCAAGGTGTCATAGCATTCTTGTAGAGTCTTGTAGTCATTCTTTCATTTTTTCTTGCTTTCAGGGTCTCGGTTTTGTTCTGGAACCTACCCTTAGGGATAAATCCTGGTTAGTCTAAACCAGGGGTGTCCAAACTTTTTTCAACGTTTTTTACCAAGGGCCATATGCGGTAAAATACACAAACAGCCGGGCCACTCACTCGAGGTGAAGTACGTATTGCCTCACCTGGTTTATTTAAGTAAACTAAATATATTTTTGGAATTTGTTGCAGGCCAATTAACAATGGATTGTGGGTGCAGTTGGCCCGTGGGCCGCAGTTTGTGGACACCCCTGGTCTAAGCCATATGGCAATGATTGACTTGTCAATGATTGATTTTTCAAGGGACAGGTGACTCAATCGTGGCTTATAAGATGTGCAGAATCTTCTGGGGAAGACTTCTGTTAGTAGTCTCCTCTCCTTAAAATGAGTCAGACCAGAAGAGATTACCAATTGTTTTTTTACACATAATTACATGTGGCTGGAATTGAGTCAGCCAACTTGCTACTGTAAAGGGATAGCCTGAGGACAAAAGCTGACCTGCCAAGGGGGTAGAATAGAAAATGAAAAGCGGTTTTTAACTGTTTCATGGAGCAATTGAATTAACTATATTTTTATCAATTGAGAAGTTAAATTTTTCTTATTTTTAAAGACATGTCAAGTTAGTCTTTTTCTCTTCTACCCTAATGTCGTAATGGATATAAGTTATCAGGAACTGTCTCTTAAAAGAGATGATATTTAAGTAGTGATCTAAATTATACGAACAAGCCAAAGAAATTGCAGTTCAGGTAGAAGAAAGAGCAAGAATGAAGGCCTCATTATAGGTAAGTACTTCCCATATTCTAGAAACTGGCAGAAGGCTGGTATACTTGTTTTCTAATGAACGAGGGAAAGATAATAGTAACTAACATAAAATTGTGGTACAATTTGCAAATCACTTTTACATTTATTATTTCGTGTGATCTTCACGTTATGTGAGGATATACTGTTATTCCCATTTTATAGTTGGGTAAACTGCCCATGTGTTATAGGTAGTGATTGATTTGAAATGGTTGCTCTTTCTACTATATTATGCTGCCAATCAAGTATATATAAGCAGGTAAAATGGTAAGGTATGCATGTCATTTGAATTTATTAATATTGCCATTAGTATGAGCATTACTATTTGAACTTATTAATATTACCATTAATTTATTCATGGCTGAACGTAAAGATGCCAAAGCCAGATTTCTGGATCCACTTGAATAGTATGTATTAATTACATCAGTAAACACAACCTGATGTGTTATCTTGAGTTAATGTGAATGAAATACTCCTGATAGAAACCTCATAAACGTGACTGTATGTTTGCACTTTATAACTAGGGAAATCAATTTCTAAGATATGGCTGGTTTCAATGAAAAAAGTGTGTTTTGTGCTCATGTATTCAGGATGCCTGGCATTTTAAATTCATATGTGTATATACTGTGACCTTTCTGATAAGCAATGTGAAAGTATGATAGATGGCTCTATAAGTAATGAATGGAAATTGAATTTTATAATCTTGGTAGGGGCTATATGAAAAATTTTTTCTTTCTTCTTCTGCCCTTCCTTCCTTTCCCCTTCCATGCCCTTCTCTCCTCCCCTCTCTCCTTTCTTTCTCCCTCCCTCCCTCTCTCCTTCCCACTTTCCCTTCTTCCCTTTCTTCATTCTACATTTTAGTTTAGATGGTTTCATCAAGGGCTTTTACATAAATAAGTAAAAGTTGATTTCATCTAGCATCAAAAGGCCAGTTTAATTTGTGATACTATTTTTACTTGCTTTTTCCTACTTTCTTAAATTAATAAACATACAGGTTTTAAACTACCATTTTCTCATATATGGAGGCTGGACAGTAAGAAAGATTTTAAATAAATTCTGTAATGATACTTAATTTGAAAATGAATGATTTCATATGAGAAGCTATTTAAAGATATAGTCTTAGATGTATATTACTCTAGAATTGAACTGAATTATATATGTATACAGGGATGTTTATTTGTAGTTTATATAATTGATATGTAGCTTTTCTCTAAAAGTTATATTATATTTCCATTTATCAAGCTGATGGCTTTGGAATATAACAGTCTGCTTAACCTCTGCTGTATTATAGTAGTCATTTATTAAATTTGTTGAATAAATGATTTTATTTTTCTGTTGAATTTTTCAGTTCATTCCATTGCATTGCAGTGATTACAAGAAGCACACTGTAATAATAATTTCCTTTTTACTCTTTGCAGTAGTTAAGAAAATAAGTTCTTCTAAAAATAACTCTCTAAACTATACTATATATTATAAATCAGGGAATCATTGAATATTATGATCATTTCTTTTGCTCTGAGAAAAGGTTAGGCTGCTAAGAGAATTAAGCAGGTTTCTCTGTGGTTTGTTAACTATTTTACTAGTTATTTGAGTTGATTCTTCTGTGAAATGTGTGGAAAATGTAACTTTCACATTAACATTTGGATTGAAGTTGATTATATTTATAGAATAATTTTGAAATTCATTTTCATTAAAAGTAAGAATGTACAATAATGATTTTGTTGAAAAAAAGTCTATCTCATTGAAACTCAAAATGTAGGCACATAATTTAACCATTGAATGAATTAGCAGCCTTCAATTGTTGACCTTTCCAGTTGCATTCACACAACGGAGATAGTTTACATTTTTTCTTAAAAATTTTTCAACTTTATTGAAGTATAATTTATACCAATGAAATGTACCCATATTAAGTGTACAGTTAGATGATTTTTCTCAAATCTATATCTTCATGTAACCGTCATTCCTCTTTTTAATTAGTCATCTGCTTGCTCCCTAGCAAGCACTGGTCTGATTTTAATCACTATATATTAGTTTCTATGTTCTAGAACTTCATATACATGTTGTTGTATTTTTCTTGGCATGTTTTGCCAGGCACATTTTTAAGATTCATGCATGTTGTTGTGTATATCAGTAGTTTCTTCCTTTATACTGCTAAATAATATTCCATTCTATGAATGAGTCACAGTTTGTTTATCGAATCACCTGTTGGTAGATACTTGGATTTTTTCACATTTTTGACTCTTATAAACAAAATGGCTGTGAACATTTTTGTACAAGTCTCGGTATGGATATGAGAGTATTACATTATATTAGTTTCAGGTGCACATGACTTGATATGTGTATATAGTGTGAAATAACCACCACAATAAGTCTACTTAACATCTTTCACTATACATAGTTACAAATTTGTTTTCTTGTGATGAGGATATTTTCTATCCCTCTGTCTTCAAGTTCACCTAAGTTTTCCTCTGCAGTATCTGCCCTTAGTCCTTTCCAGAGAACTGAAACATTTTTCAGATTATTTTTGTTATAGCAGTTGCATATTTTGTTACAGGTTTTATTTATTTTTTCAACATATTTTTAAATTTAAATCTTTGCATGTATTTTTAGTAGTTGTTTTAGTGTCCTTGGCTGCTATCATCATCATCATCTTTGTCGTCTGGGTCTGTTTTAAATCGAATGATTTTCTTCTTGGTTATGGGTCACATTTTCCTCCCCTTTGGCGTCAGAGTAAAAAAAATAATTTGTTTTGAAAAGTAATTTATAACTTATTCTACCATATTTCTATTGATGGAAATTATGCTTTTTCCATTTGGAGCTATTGCAAACAGTGTTGTTATGTAAATTCATTTTGTTCATGTGTTAAAATGTATCTTAGTATAAATTCCTGCTAGTGGAGTTTCTCATCAAAGGGCGTGTTTATATATAATAAATATTTGATATATAATGCCATATTCCTTTACATAGGGAATACTTATCTATATTAGTTATATTACTGCTGAATTATTTTTGAGTTTAGAATACAACACCCTCTTAGAACGTGATTCATACTAGCAGAACAGACTAGACTCTTAGTAATCTTGTCTTACAGCACCTTGTCACATACTGATCTTTTGAGCTTAGCATTAAAGTGAAGCTACTTGAATGTGACTCTTGAAAATATCATTTTCATATAGACAGATGCTAAAGGAAGTAGCTATTAGTCATTTTGTTATTTGTTAAATATAAGAACAATCAATTTAATAGTGTTATAAATGGTACTGCATTTTTTTATTGTTTCTAATGGGATGATTAAACTATTCCTATCTTTAATTTAATTTCTACTGTATTACTCAGTATGTTAGATGCTGCAAGAAGAGGCTTTTTAGGGGTTTTTTTGGTGGCATTACTTCTCTTTGCAATCCACTAGAATACTACCCCTTGAGGGCAGAAATTTTTGTCTATCTTGTTCACTGCTATAACTCCCAGTGTCTACGACAGTGTCATTTATGAAATAAGGATTTAGAACTATTTCTGAATGAATGAGTGAATGAAGCATGGTATTGTGTAGAATTAGGTAAAATACATGGTCGATTTGTTCTAGATGCTTTGCATTATAAATGTTGGTAAAAACCATGCTGTACATTTTTTTTAAATGCTGGCACAGTATTTTTCAGCTTTTTTTTTCCTGGAAAGGTCTATTTTTGAAAGATTTTTCACTGGGTTTAGAATTCTCAGTATGGTAGCTTATATTGTCAGAGTGAATAAGTTGAGAGAATGTGAGCAAAACTGAAGTTTCAGTCTAATTATTTTGTAACCTTATCTCAGAAGTGAAATCCTATCACTGTATTCCTTAAGAAGCAGGTAACTAGATCCAGCCCACACTCAGGAGGAAGAGATTACATAAGGGCATGAATAATGGAGGACACAGGGATCATTGGCAGTCATTTTGGAAACTTCCTACAACACTACATGTTATATAAATTATATATGTTATAATTGGGTCTATAAAATAATGTAACAGTGTTAACATATATGGCATAATAACAATTTGCTGTTTGTGTGCAAAGTGCTTTCCTTGGCTTTCTTTGGAAAGCCTCTCCTAATATTCTGTGGGAGAGAGGTAGTGTGTACTATATCCATTTTACAGATAAAGAAACTGAAGTTCAGTGAGGTTATCGAGCTATTATATAGCAGAACCAAGACTCTGGTGTAGATTTTGCCGATTCTAGCACCTATGTTTTTAAATCTATATCTTGTCAGCATTAAGATAGAATTACTTTTATTGAGAACCTGTTATATGTAAAATATTATAGTAAATGCTTTGTATATATTAACCTCATTTAAGCCTCACAGTAACTTCATTAAAGTTCCTGATCTTAGTGATGATGTACTCTAGCTTCCAGATTTAAGGAATTACTTTGAAAAATTACATATTTTTTTATAGAGACATTAAGCAGAAATAGAGACATTAAGAGTGTCTTTGTAAATACCAAAAGAAATGAATAATTTAAGTATGTACTACCTTAAAAAAAAGTGGTATCACCAATTAAATAAGTTTGTAAAAGGATGCCTGGCACATTTCAATCCATTTCATATTCTGTAGATAAAGGATAGTATCTGAATCTTAAACAGGAATGAATTCATAAATACTTGAAAACAACCCACTCTGAGAGGAAATCTCAACAAACATTGCTATTTAAATTGTAGTCAGAAATTAAGCTCATGTGGTTAATTAACTACATTAAATGTTGAAATATTTTCACTAATAAATTCTTTCACAAACAAATTGAGTGGCTTTCATATCAAAGACTTTATGCACACTTTCTTCAGTTTTCCCATTGTCTTTGCAAAGTCAATCTTCTAGATGAGGAAAAAAAGACAAAGTAAAGAGAAAGTATTTTCTCATGGTTAAAAGGTGACCATAAGACTGCTAATTTCGTGGCCTTTTAGGCCAGTTTATTTTCATCTTTTAAGGGGTGTCTTGAAAGATATATATTGACAATAATAAATCCCAAAGCTTATGAATGATTTTATTTTTGAACTGTTTTCCCTATAAAATAGCACTGTGTCACTTTCTACATTCAGATTTGCTTTCTTAAGTGGGGCATAAAATGCAGTTGAAGCTGGTGTGCTCAGATTCTGTGTTAGATGTCATACTAGCATATATCATGTATGATATCCTTTACTTACTAATGCACCTCTTCATTTACTTAAAAATATTTATTAGTGCCAAGTGCTAAGCACTGCTCTAAATACTTGGGATACATCTATAAACTAAATGGACAAAAATCATGGAATTTAAATTTTTATAGGCATAGTTCAAACAATAAATATGTAAGTAAATAGGCATTTATTATGGATAGGGAAAAAATATAACTGCTCTTTTAAATCATGTAAAGGAAAATTATATAGAAAACTCCTTGGTTTTTAGCTTGGCTTGTTTTTTGCCAATCCCATTTTTAAATACTACTTAGAACAATAAAATTTGGGGGAAATATTCTCCAAAAACAGAGTTAAAATGATACTATTAATTAAAAACATGACCATGTTGCTCCTACAATAACTTCTTGCTTTTTTATGAATCATGTACTATCAGTAGTGCTGTAATGTAGTAACTTAATATCTTGGTGATTTTGATGGTGATTTATAAAAACCTAAAAGTACTTTGTATAGCAGAATTTATATTTCTATTCAATTTATATTGTACTTTTTCTGGCTTTGAATATTTATAATTTTTGTTGTAGTTCTAAGTAAAATGTTACAGCACATCTTTCTATTATTATTTAAATTCTTCTTGTTTAGAAAACTCTTTACCTTTCTTTCGTCACAGTTGTCTTTCTAAGTTATTTTGCTACGAAGGAACAGAAAATTTTTTTAACTATCTTATTGATATAGCTTGGAATTAACTAGGGTATATTTTCAGCATATGGTATGATATCACTTTACAGTGTTGGATATGTTATCACAAACAGTATTATTAATTCCAATGTTAATACTTCTTTCGTTGACTTATTTAATTAAATCCATTCTTTAGACCATTAGAGTGGATTCATTTCTTAAATTTGTTTTAACCATGAAGCCCTGAGTGTCTGCATTTTTCCTATAACATGAAAAGTAGACCTCACATTAACTGGATCTTTTACCTGAGACATTGAATAGACTAATTGTTCTTATATTTTAGTGAATAAATGGGGGTACCTGAGATTAGAGGAGCAAGGTTTTAGAAAGGATTTTGAGAGACAGAATGAACAGTGGTCAATAAAAAGAGTGTTCTCGATAGACAGAAGAATAGTTATTGAAACAACACACAAAACACCAAGTTTTAATTTAGATTATTGCTTTTTTACTTAGTTTTCAAACAATTCTCAGTGAGTACAATTTTTTTCATTCTGTGTTTTAGCTAGTGTGAGTCAGTAACAGTGAGGAAAATATTGTAGGAATAAATGGGAAGGAAATAGAGTGTTTCTAGGACTTTATTTGAAGAGATATCCTTCTCTTTTAATACTTAGTCTTTTATAAACAATTGAGATTTGAGGTTCAAAAGTAGAAAACGAGGCTAGTATTTCAAGCCTCTTTTCCAACTTTTCTACCTGGTCTTTAATGACTGATTAGTGGTCAAGTCCCCATCACATTCAGTCTTGTCTATAGAAACTATTTCTTTTCTCTCTTCTCTTTTACAATGAACTCTGTGCTTGGAGATAAGACTTTTCTTATATAGCCCTGGAATTGTTAAATGGTATTAATAGTGTATCTTTTCTTGTGAATTTTCTCTTTGGGGAGAAAATTGTTATGTTTTTAAAGGGAATTCTAAGCCTAATGATAGAGAAGTGACAAATGAAACTCATAACCAAGCCTGAGAAAGCATGTAGATTTGTAGTTTAAGACGCACAGTAACTAAGATTTAACTGGTATTAGACTTCTGTTGCAATTGTTGGTATTTTTTTAATAAGTATGAGGAAGGAATAATCCTAATCCATATGAACCTTTGCTTGTTTGAAGTTTGGAGTGCTTATCAACTGCTTAATGGCTGTGATAACCTTTGCTTGGCTATAGGCATGTCATTTTTAGAATTTATCCCAAAGTGCTAATTTGCCTATCACCTGAAAAGTTAAGTGGCATAATGGCAGCCAAGCAGTGAAATGGAGGGGAAAGGAATTGAGATCTTGTAGGAATGAATTCACTTATAAAAACGTTTCTGTTTGAGATGATGGAAACATTAGGTCAAAATATGTAGCTGAATATATTTTGTTTGGTTTTGATTGATTATTCAAAGATACAATCTTTTAATCTCCATATATGAGCTGTTACACACACAATGATGTAAGTAAGAAAGAAAGGTGATGATGGTGCTTCTTTCAGGCTTAGAGCTAATTCATTTATCAGGTAGGGCCCTGGTATACATGGTTAATTTAATATGCGGACTTGAAGCTTTTAGATTTGACTTGTTATTAGGCAGTTAGGTCATTTGCCAGCCTGTTGGTCAGTCAACACCAATGTGTTCCTTTAACTCCGAGAATCTGAGCACGTGCTATTTTACATATCCTACATAATTTAAATACATTTCTTACTCTTTCCACAGCATGTAGAGTCCATGAAGCACAGGACAATAGAGCTTCCTACTTATACCACCAGGAGGATCTCTTTGAAAGATTCACTACAGGACTACCAGAGACAGTAATCTGTCCGAAGCATCATGCGTTGAAACAACAGAAGGCTACTACTACCTTTGCACTAACAGGAAATAGAGTTAAGATGTTTTCAATTCTTTGAGCTCCGGGACGCCAGGGGAGTGAGTTGAAAATCTGAAAATGCGGCCATGGACTGGTTCCTGGCGTTGGATTATGCTCATTCTTTTTGCCTGGGGAACCTTGCTGTTTTATATAGGTGGTCATTTGGTACGAGATAATGATCACCCTGATCACTCTAGCCGAGAACTGTCCAAGATCCTGGCAAAGCTTGAACGCTTAAAACAGCAAAATGAAGACTTGAGGCGAATGGCTGAATCTCTCCGGTAGGTTCTAAAAAGCTGAAGGAAGAGTGATGAAATATTGTACTTTGTTTTTAGTTGCAGAGTTTTGTCCAGCTTTTAAAAAACACTTAATGATTTTTTTTTTGCAAAAATTTAAATATCTTAGTAAGATACTTTTTATACCAATGATATCTCCATATTTAACATAGAGAATTTCTCCATAGTGGGAAATCTTATTTTGCATATGAATTTTAATAAAAACTATGACATTTATGTACTTATATTTCATTTATAATTATCTGCAGTGTTTTGATAATCTTGATTCATTAAATACAAACTATGTGATTTAAATTAGTATATATTAAATTTTTTTATCATATGGACTATAACAAAAGCATTATAATAATTGAGAGACTGTGTTAGTCTAAACTGTAACATTAAAATGAAGGAACAAAAATTCATCCTTAAGTAAGATAACTGGATCTGGAATCCAGAGAATTATTATCATTACTACTTCTAGTTTATTAAAAAATGTGATTGGTATGTGTCAGAAGGCATCAAGTGTTTGGAAAAACAAAGTCTTGTGTTTTTAGGGAGCAAGTGAACATAGTGTTACAGATAATCTCTTTATTTGTGTTCGAAGTTTTTTAGTTTAAAAGTTATCTTGTGTCTTCTACTTCCTCCAATACATGTGAAGGTAATCATGTATTTAGTGCTTGCTGTATCTCAAGATAGAGGTTGAAGATCTGAGAAGATGAAGAGTTGAGTTATTATTCTAGAAGTGGTAATTGACCTTAAGGGAAGAAACGTAGAGAAAAAAGAGCACAAAGTTAATTTCTTTTTGAGAAGCAAATTTAAGACGTGGAAAGTGGAGGTGTATTGTTGTACATAGAACCTTCAGAGTAGGCGGGGAGGAGAAAGGGAGAGAGCTGTGTTGTGGAAGCTGAGGAACATTCTGTGAAGGAAGAATGTAGTTGGCACTATTACATACCCTTAAGGCCTTAGGGAGGACATCTATGGTACTCCCACTCCCCTGTCCCCACTGCCCTTCACTCTTTCTTTGGAACTCAGGTTTTTTTCCTTTTATTTAGTTCCATAACTTTTTCCTTCACTATAATATTGTTTTTGGTCTTTTTATGTTCTATAGAAGACAGTGCTAGCTGTTAACAGTTTCACAACAATCAATGAAATTTCATCTCTCCCATTTGTAATAGTAGTACCATTCAGCAAGACACAAAGTAGTCAGGGATTAGAAAGTTGACAGAAAATGAATTTGTAAATCATTTTATTTCCTTATTGGGGAGTCAAGGAAGATCATGGATAAGGCAGTCTTTCAGCAGAGTCTTACTCAATTATTTGTATGGGAACCAAAGATTGACAGTTTATAAGTTAGTAATAATAGCTATCATTTATTGAGAGTTTATCATATGCCAGGTACTGTGCCAAGGACTTGGCATAGATTATCTCATTGACTTCACAACTTCCTTATGAGATGCTGGTACTGTTTTTATAACCATGTTACAGATGAGGAACGAAAGGGTTATTAAGTAATTTAATTTTTAATTTTTCACAAGGTCACACCTTTCATGAGTGTTGGCACCTACTTTGAATCCTGGCAGTGTGACTCGAAAGCCTGAGCTCTGATGAACTGTATTGCCTCTCTGAGTAGAATCTAGAGAGAAGTCAGTAATTCAAAAATCTCAATTGAAAGTTTCATGTACAAGATCACCAAGAGTAGCTGCTACTCTTGGTGACTTTGGAGTATGCTTTGATTACAGTAAAATCTTGTTCTACATCATAGGAATGTTGCTCCTCGAAAAAGATTTTGCCTCTTAACAATTTAGGCTCATAGTAATTGCTCACTTTTCTCCTAATTCCAATGTCAGTACTGATACTTGGCTTATATCTGACTGCCAAGTAACTTGTTTTTATTGCACGAAGGAAAGCTTGCCTTTAATATGGTTTGTTTTGTTTTTTGTTTAGTCTAAGAAGGCAGAATTGGAAGTTTTTAACTATCACATAATCTGTGCTTCATTAACTGATACAGTAAATCTATTAGGAAAAAGAGATCAGGATAATACTTAGATATATTGAGATTGATGTGCTAGCTGAACCCATCTGGTAGAAAATTGGAAAGTGAGTCTAGCGCTCAGGGAAAAAGCCAGGATGAGAAAGATACCTTTGGGAATCATCCACCTAGACATGATTGCCAGAAAATGTGCTGCACAAAGTAAAAATTCCTCCTCTCATTTTAGATGACCCACAGTTGTCATGGAGAAGAAGTGTGGGAATAGCATTTACACACTCTTACTTGCAGGGCCAGCAACATTCTCACATGGAAAGAAAATTCACGTTTTCGATGAATTTGCACCTGATAAAATAAACTGCACTTCTTTTATGGCTGTAGCAATTGGTTATGCGGTACAGAAGCATAGGATCACACATATTTTCCCATATTATTGTCATTAGTAGCTTTTATGGGGGCGACACATTAGTAGGAAAACAGCATATTGAGAATATATCTCTGTTTTCATTATCATTTATTGTTATCTTAATTTTTCTATGCATTCCCAGAGATAGACACACACACACACACACACACACACACACACACACACACTCACGGATATAATGTTGTAACCTCCCTTTTCATGTGCACTAAAAAGTGTAACGCCACTTAAACACTCAATATATAAAAATCTAATCGTTTTTTTAAAATAACAAACTTAATGAATGTGAACTTAAAATATGACAATCTACTTTGCCATTACTCATATACAGTCTTGCGAATATTTTGTAAAGCCAGGTCCACCAGTGTACAGACACAATGAATGGCCTATACTACTATTCACTAGAGAGCTACAAGTCATAATTTTTTGGTTTCTTAATGTTTTATGTGATAGTTCATTGACTGGGTATTGAATTGCAGTGGGAAATTATTTAAGCCAAGATATTAGCTTCTGCTTTTACACCTGGCATCTTGATGATTCTGACAACAACAACATCATCACCCGGAGTAGCAAGAAAACAAAACAATTGTAGCTGTAAATATGTATTACTATGTATTGAGCCATGTTCTAAGCACTTTATATATTATTAACTCAGCCTCTACAACAGGCCTATGATGTAAGTACCCATATTATCCCCATTTTATAGATGTAGACAATGAAGCATAGTTAAATAGTTTGCTGAAATTTATATAACTATAAATAGTAGATCTGGAATTCAAACCCAGACACTCTTGCTCCATAATCCAAACTCTTAAATCATGTTGCTATGGTGCCTGTAAAAAAGTAACTGCTATGTCACACAAAAAAGTGCAACAATCCTTGTTTTCCTAACACCCTTTGCTTATTGTATGTGTGGGTCCAGAAGACTATGCCATGGCCCATAATGGACACCTTCTTTCTGTCAGATTCCTTTTCTCCCCATTTGCCATTGAACAGACTTCAGAATAAAGACAATTATCAAAGATAAAGAAAACACATTGCATACTGATAAAGAGTAAGTTCTCCAAGAAGACATATCAGTTCTTAACATGTATGTGCCTACCAACAGAGCATCAAATACATAAGGCAAAATATGCAAGGCAAGGAGAAATACATAAATCAACTATTTTAGCTAGAGACTTCAACACCCCTCTTTCAGTAATAGATCAAGCAGGCAGAACACCAGTAAGGATATTGTTGACCTGGACAGCATTTTATCAATCAACTTGACCTAATTGACATTTATAGAATACTGTATCCAACAACAGCAGAATACACATTTGCCATCCCTCCTATTCTGATGTACTCTCTGTAATTTGGATGGGGGGTGTTTCCTTTAAAAGTTCCTCTAAGTTATCTTGCCATAACAAACAGAGAAATCTGTGTATTTAGACTTGGGGTAAAAGGGAAGGATTGGATTGTAGAAATTTCTTATTTATAGGGTCAGCTGGAGGTCCAACCTGTAGAGAAAAATTCCTTTTTTTCTTCAGTCCAAGCTTTGCCCACTCCCTACTTCCAACAAAGAATGGTTCAATAAAAGTCAGCTATGTGGAATATAGGGTAAGATTATGCTTTCTTATTAGGAGTCATAATCACTTTCTTCATTCACATTAATATATGCATATATAATGTCAGAATCACCACCAAGCAGATAAAGTAAATTAACTTCCCGTATTTGGAAAATAGTACATGTATAAAATTTGTGGAGCTAGTTATAGGATTTTGAAGATCAAATAGAGTCAAGTAGAATTTTTATAGTTCCTAAATAAAAAAATGTAGACCATTAATATTACAAGTGTTAATATTATAGACCATTGATAGAAAATTGCAAAGCATAATGAAAGGCACTAGATAAATTGTGGTGTTAAGAAGGAGGCAAGTTTGGTGATTCGTTCGTTTAATTATTTATTTTAGTTTTCTTAGAACTAATTAAAAAACAAAATGCATCCAATTATCTATATATGTAACCTGTTAAACAGGTGTATTAGTTATCTATTGCTGTGCAACAAATTACCACAACTTAGTGGTACAAAATAACACACATTTATTTTCTCACAGTTTCTGTGGATCAGGAGTCCACGCACAGCTTAACTGGTACCTCTGTTTTGGGGGCTCTTACATGTCTAGAAGGTGTTGGCTGTCTGGGGCTTCATCTCAAGGCTTAGCTGGGGAAAGATACAGTTCTAAGATCATATGGTTGTTGACAGAATTCACTTCCTTACAGGTTGTTGGACTGAGAGCCTCAGTTTCTTGCTCAGTCTGTTGGAGGCTGCCCTTAGTTCCTTTCCAAGTGGATCTCTCCATAGGGCAAATCACAACATAGTAATTTACCTCATCAGAGGCAACAAGAGAGAGAATCTGCTATCAAGATGAAGTTGCAGTTTTTTGTAACAGAATTACAGAAGTTATATCCCATCATCTTTCCTGTGTTCTGTTAGAGCAAATCACAGGTCCCACCCACACTCAGGGAGGAGATTTCTCAAGACCTTGACTACCTGGAGACAGAGATCAGTAGGGGCCACACCAGGCATCACGTCTCTGTGCCTGCTTTATTGTGCTCAATAATAATAACATTTAAGTTCTCATTGTGTATGAATACTTTACATATATTCTTTTACTTAAAAAGTTAAGTGATTTGCCCTAGACCACATACATGGTTGGTAGATGCTAAAACCAGTTTAAGAACCCAGAGAGTCTGATTCTAGGAAGTGGAGAGTAATACGGTAATTTTTTTTTAAATTAAGAATCAAAAGCTTTAAATAGTGCTTGTTAAATGTTTTTAAATGTTCCCAAGTTGAGGTTGGTGGCATTTTTACATCAATAAGAATGTTAACCTGGTTACTGATTGTTACCACTATTTCAAACTAAACATTCTAATCTCAGTGAACCTCATTTATTGTGGCTCAATCTCTTCATTTTCTTGGTTGCCTGTACAAAGATTGAGGGGCAGAGAATGACTAGATACTCTGAAATCTATTACCCGTTTACAAGGCATAATAAACATGGCTTGAGGGAAGAGTTGCTGAATAGATAACTTCCTTATTTATTTAATAAATATTGTAAGATTAATATTTTATACTCTTTTGTATGGATGATGCCTTTGGTTGCTGGATTCCGAAGGCAGCTATATGAAGTGTTTCCTAATTCATATAAAACTAATTCTTTTTCCTCTCCATTCCTTATTCATTCATTCATTCAATCATTTCTGTTTCTAATGTCTCAGGAGTACCTCTGTATTGCTATGTTCAAGGCTGAAAATTTTTAGGTAGAAAAATATTTGACCATTATTTAAAAATCATTTACTTTGGTTGTACTGTCAGATTTCCTCCCTCCCGTCCTTTTACCTAACTTGGGAATGATCGAATATGGCAAGAATAAGGTGATGAGACTTACATTACTTTAAATTACTGTACTGGGAGATTATTTTGAACTTGTCTGTAATGTCATTTATTTTTGTAGTGTTGGATTTTTCCTGTAATTATATGTATACATATGTAATCTTTCATACATGGGCATTACATTTCATAGCTATGAGTGCAAAAAGTCCCAGTTGTAGGTGGTCTGTCCTTTTGTTCATGTAATGACAAGTTGATGATCACTGTTCTCTTGGAAGCAGGTATTTCTGATGAGTACTTTTCAATTCAGTTTTCAAAGTATAGATAAAAATACAACCAGAATTAGTCAATAGTTGGATACAAGTAAGGATCACTTTCATATGAATTAGAAAATATGAATTCACTTTGGTTACCCTTTTACCAGGGATCCTTACAATAACTCACTTGCTAAAGAGGGTTGGATCCCTGTTTTTTTTACTTGCTTGGCTTTAGCAGTGGTTGGCAAACTATGGCCTGTAGGGCAAATCCATCCCTCCCTTGTTTTTTATGTTTTTTAAAGATTTTATTGGGAAAGGGGAACAGGACTTTATTGGGGAACAGTGTGTACTTCCAGGCCTTTTTTTCCAAGTCAAGTTGTTGTCCTTTCAGTCTTAGTTGTGGAGGGCGCAGCTCAGCTCCAGGTCCAGTTGCCTTTACTAGTTGCAGGGGGCACAGCCCACCATCCCTTGCGGGAGTCGAACTGGCAACCTTGTGGTTGAGAGGACACATTCCAACCAACTGAGCCATCTGGGAGCTCAGCGGCAGCTCAGCTCAAGGTGCCGTGTTCAATCTTAGTTGCAGGGGGCGCTGCCCACCATCTGTTGCGGGACTCGAGGAATTGAACTGGCAACCTTGTGGTTGAGAGCCTACTGGCCCATGTGGGAATTGAACCGGCAGCTTTCGGAGTTAGGAGCTCTAACTGCCTGAGCCACCGGGCCAGCCCTGTTGTTGTTTTTAATGGCCTCCAAACTGGGAGTGTTTTTACATTTTTAAATGGCTGAAGAAAAAACAAATTGAAGGGGAATATGCAGCAGAAGCCATATATAGCCATAAAAATCTAAACTATTTACTGACTGGTCCTTTATACCAAGTTTGGTGACCAAGTTTGTGTGAACCAGGATATTTAGTCCTTATCTCTCGTAATCTCTGAATTGTTACCCATATTGCATGTAAGTATGGATTGCTCTGAAAGGAAGTTCAAGTCCAATTATTGATATTTATCTTAAGTTCTTGCTGACTTTACTATAAGTCTTAGACACTTATTTTGTATCTCTGATTTCTTCTTCTTTTATGCTTTTATTGTGTGCTGAACTAGTCCATGTTTCTTATGTCTGCCTCCTTAAGGCAGCTTGTATTTAGGGCTAAAGTAGGATTTAGGGGGAAGAGATCAGGTATGTTTAGAAAAGAAACAGTCTGATGAAATGAAATGAGCAGGGTTTTCAGATTTGGGTTTGGATTCCTATTCTACCACTTACTAACTTAATGATTTTTAAGAAGTCACTTAATCATTCTGACCCTCAGTGTTTTTTTTTTTTTTTACTTGTAAAATGGCAATAATAACCTCCATTTTGCAATGTTAAGTTGTAAATGATATTTAAAAACGTATTTAGAAGAACTCCTTTGTGTTAGTGGTTCGTCAATACATAGATTTTTAGCTAATGGTAGTTGATAATATAAAAGCACATGACATTACACACTTTCACAGAACTCAGAATACTTGTTTTCGTTTTTTCTAATAGAAAAAATTATCTTATGTCAAATATTTAGTGCAGTGGATTAGATTTCAGAAAGCCTGCAGATTCTTTGGTGACTTTACCCTGAGAAAAATCACAACCTCTTTGGGAGTAGAATATAAAACTGTAGAGAGATGCTCACATTTGATGAATTTGTATGTCTTTACAGAGACAAAATAGTTAAATAATATAGTAGGTTAATTAGGAGCATAGAATAGGCTTTATTTCTTATAATTTGGCTCTCATGACTGAATTTTGTGATTTTTTTTTTTTATTTAGCTGATTGATGCTTTTAGGTATTGGTATTATAATTGCCCATCCTCAGCTTTATTTAAACTATAGGAATTTTAATTATTCATTATCAATACCTAGATGGGCCTCTAAGGAAGAATGCACCATTCTTTGAGAAAAATGCCACATGAGTAAAAATATTAAAATCTTAAATAACTAAGTTGAAAAAATTTAAATGTTTATGTGTGGAAGAACTTTGTTTTTCTTCCATATATAAATGCCATATAGGCAAAGTGAATTTACATTAAATATTTTATCATATGTGAATATTTGAGTTTAGGGTCTTGATTAAACATTCTTTACATTTTATCCTTTATTCTTTTATCCTAATATTGAGTTGATAATGGCTCCAAGCACTTCATGATAATTGAAGATAAATATAGTAGTTCCCCCTTATCTGTGGTTTTGCTTTTCATGGTTGACTACTGTCAGTCAATCGGGGTCAGAAAATATTAAATGGAAAATTCCAGAAATAATGTTTCATAAGTTTTAAATTGTGCATGGTTCTGAGTAGTGTGATGAGACCTCTTGTTGTCTGTCCTGCTCTGTCTGGCCTGGGATGTGAATTTTGTCTCATGTGTGCATGCTGTATATACTACCTGCCCATTAGCTCTTTCAGTTACCAGATTGGTTAGAGAGAGAACACATTCACATAACTTTATTACAGTATATTGTTATAATTTTCTATTTTATTAGTTATTTTTGTTAATCTCTTACTGTGCTTACTTTATAAATTAAACTTTATCATGGGTATGTATCTTTAGGAAAAACATAGTGTATATAGAGTTTGGTACTATTTGTGGTTTCAGGCGTACACTGGAGATCTTGGAATGTATCCCCCATGGATAAGGGGGGACAACTGTAATTGTAAGAAATATGACCATAATGATTCAGCAATTTCAGTGTCACTTGATTTATAGGTGATACATAATCTGGTAGTAACTGTTTAGGAAAAAAGCTTTTCTGGACTATTACATTTCCTTTAGGCATACTTTTATTTCACTATGAAGTTGTGGGGTTTTTTGGTGGGGGCGTTTTTGAATTGTCATTGACATTTATAATTCCTTGAGGTAAAATCATGAAACAAAGTGGTTGTCTAGTTTGATAGATCAATATTCTCGACAAAGCTATCTGAAGGAGAATAAATATAAAAAGATTTCAACATATTAGAGTTAGCCTGTGAATTACAATGGCTAGAAGGAAGTATAGTATAAAATAGCACACTATACTTTTCTTGTTATTGTTATTGCTTGTTCAAATAAAATAAGTTTGATTTTAATCCAGTCCTTTTGTTCTTTTAAAATGTATGCAAAAGCCAGTGTTTGGCAAGATGTTTCACATCAGAAATGCGAAAGAGATTCTAATAAGGTTTGAAGAGAAAGGTGTACTTAATAAATATAGAATGCTATTTGTGCAAATAAATAAAGACAGACATTCAAAAGTATAGTTTAGTGTTAATTCTCATTTATATTCAATAGCACTTCAAAAATATTACCTTTTTTTACCACCAGATACATATAGGAGCTAAGTGACTTAGTCATTTTTCTGAAAGTCAGTGGCAGAAGGAGAAATAGAATCTTCCAAGGAATTATGAAGTTGTATCTAATTTTCAGTACACTGCCAAAATTCTCTTTTTTTTATACCTCTCAAGCTTCTCTTACTTTAAGTATTAACTCAGGACTATGTTTTATTAACCTATAGATAACGACAAAACATCCTGTTTCGTACTACAATTACATTTGTTAATTGTTAAGTGTGATCCGAGGTTTCCATATACCAATATTATTAATAGAAATGACTTGAATCATTACATCTCTAAGTTTTATAGATACACCTGTATAAGCATGTAGGGACTATTTTTAATATTTAACTACAGTAATCCCTTATAATCTGTATGAATAATTACAGATGGCACATTTGACACAGAAATTTGCTGTGATCAATACTTGCAGTGTTTCATGCAGGTCATGGATCTGTGGGAAGAAACCACATACTATAAGTTTAGATTAAGTTCTCAATTTATTTTCTCAGTCATACATCAGCTTATTGGATGTGGTGTGGCCACATAGAGTAGGAATCGATGTAATTTATCTAAATGTAGCTTTGCTTGGCCCTTTGGATCCCCTAATGGAGTCAGAAACTGCCTGTGCATGCATGTCTGATTTATAAAGTAAATGTGCCCATGTATTAGTTGTGTGATTAAACATTCCTAATTTGTTTGTCTGGGGGGGGGTAGGTCATCAATCTGAATTAATGACAACTGTGAATTATAGGTATTATTTGATGATAAATACAGCTGTATTGCTTTTGAGTTCATGTAAACCAAAATATTAGTAAGTATAACAAACTATTTCCAAGCAGAGAGCTCACTGGACCAGATATAATTAATAGATAAGGGTAATTGGTAAATAGAACAATCAATTTATACACCAATAATTAGTGTAGTTGTGTTCTGAATAAATTTGTTTTTGTATGTTAAAATACTACCACCGTCACCCTAGTGAATATTTATACAGTTAGTGATATACTATTCACATATGATAAATATTTAATATATACTTACATATTATATAATTATGTATCAATATATAATTTACTTTTAAAATAAACATTCTTCTACAGTTTAAGAAAACTGACCCTATTCACTCTTTTAGCTTAATTTCCCATTACTCTTTCCACCTTAACTTCCCTTTTCATTTTTATTTTCTATTCTTCTGTGTACCATATGCTCCAGACATATAAAATTATATTCATATTTCCTGGATACAGTGTGCTCTTTAATACTGCTGTTCCTTTGTTTGAAATGTCTTTCCCTTCCTTCATCTCACTACAAACGGTTACATTTTTAGGATGGCTCAGATGTGGCTGCCCTTCTTAAGCTCCTTAGCTACATCACATGTCTCTTGTTCTAGTCCAAACCCTCATACCGAACCATAACTGTTATTACATGTAGTGTAATTCATATTTCATGATTTGTGTCTGACTGTTTTTCCCAGGTTATGAACTCCTGGAGGATAGTAGCTGTTGCTGATTTGTGTTTGTGTCATTAAGTACCTAGCATGTAACAAGCACTTGGCAAATTTTTTTTTGAGTGAATTGTGATTCTTAATCTTGCAGAGATCATGTTATCAGATTTTCTTTTTTCTTTCTCCTCTCTTTTCTTTCCGTCCTTCTTCTTGTCTCCCTCCAACCTTCTTTCACCTCCCCCCTCTTCCCTTCCTCCTTCTCAGTTTTGTTCTTTTCTTCAGTAATATATAGAAAACAGGCAAGTTCAGTAGTAAGTGTTTGCCAGGAAAACGGTCTACCAATGGATACTACTTCTTTGTTCTTACAGATAATCTGGATGATTTATTTATGCTGAAATATCATTTAAAAAAGAATCCTGATTTCACTAGAAACTTCTTCCTTAAATAGCAAAGTCTACTAATGGCATTTTAAACTGTATGCACGTAAAAGAAATAAGGAATAATGGGTCTATGCAAATTTGAAAATAAGAATTTGTCACAGACTTAATGATTCTGCACCATGGCGCCTCTCAGATCTTTGCTTTGATATTCTCTCTTTGCTTGTCAAGGGTCTTGCCGTAAGTGTGTTGACTCAAAGTTGTTCACTTTCACTCATTCAGTATGAAGACCTCTTTTCTCATTTCTTTCCCGTCCTCTCACAGTGATAAAGGTATATGTAACCTAAACTGTAACAATTTTTGACACAAGAGATTCCAATTTTTAAGAGGTGATTCATAGACATGGTAAAACATTCAAATAGTACAAAAGGTCCTACAGTGGCAAGTGATTTCCCCCACTAACCTACCCTCAACCCCTCCCCATAGTCAGTTACTTCTGTCACTTTCTTATACCTCCTTTCAGAGATAATCTCCCTATCTGTGCAGAAAGAATCAAATATATGACATATGAATAACCTCACCTGTTAGAATTAGTAGCTCCTAGGAGAGCTTGAGAGCTCTGCTTACTTGATTTTGTCCTTTTAAGTTCACAGTTTTTTCTTTATAACTGCACAAAAATAAGAATCACTTATTGACCATGGGCAGAAATTAATATTTTAATAGCCACTTAAAACATGAAAAACATTAATTCCAAGACTTTGGAATTGGAAATGACTTTGCAATGTCATTTCCAACAAAGCCAATTCATTTGTTACATGGGATTTAAAAAAGACAGAAAAGGGGTAAAGTTTATTTATGCTTTTCCCGAAATCTGAACATCTTGACTTAACTTGCAAAATTGTTATATCTTTACATCATTAGGCCAAAAAACAGAGACCATTGGGAACATCCCTTGAGATGCGCTCTATCTCCTTTTTAGCAAACAATGGGGGAATACTAATGGAAAAGGTTTCATTGCCTAGATGACAACAGCATGAGATAGAACCCAATGTGTCATTTATCCTTTCCTAAACGAGGGTTAGTGTCTGGAATACATCAGGTATATGGGAGAACTACAGTCCTTTTGTGAAGGGAACACAGTGTAAACCTATGATTCTTACCTCTGGACAGAAGATTTCAAGATACTACCATGTTACTTTAAGAATCGGTATCTCAGGGAAGTCTTAGTTAAAACATTGTTTTCCTAGTTCCCTGCTATTTGTTGGAAATAAGTTTTATACTTCAGGCTGGAATTATATTCCTGAGGGCAAAGGATAGTAATGTTCTCTCACTTCCTTCTACCATTCCATTTGCTTTGATAAAAATTTTCATGGGGAGAAGGGGTGGCATTAGTGCTATATTTGGGGAATTTTACATATTTGTTATTTCATTGGAGGGGAAAATCAAAAGCATTTTTGTATTGACTTGGAAAACTGTTATATCCTATAATTTGGGTCATTTTATCTATATTTTGTTAAAACACACACACATATACGAGGTGTGCTCAAACAATTCGGTGAATGTTTAAATTAAAAAAAAATTATTACAGTAAAAGACATATTGCCATTAATTCCCCGCAAAATACCCCCCGCACCCACTTCAAACGTACTTATCCCATTGTTCTTGCCACTTTCTGAAGAAGTTCTGGAAGTCCTCTTTTGTGAGTATGTTTAGTTGCGCTATCGTGGCTGCCTCGATGTCCTGAATCAATTCAAAACGTTTACCTTTTGTGGTCATTTTGACTTTGGGGAAGAGCCAGAAGTTGCACAGTGACAGATCTGGTGAATAAGGTGGATGAGGACATACCATAATGTTTTTATTTGACAGAAATTATCATACACCAGAAGTGATGTGTGATACGGAGCATTGTCATGATGGAGGATGATTTATGGCATATTTTAAAACACACCTTCTCTCAATAGTAGCTCACACCTGACTGACTGCACTGAACAAGTCGAAACTTGGCACATACTGTTACTAAGGTTCAATGTGCTGCTTCCCATATTGAAGATTCCTGCCTTTTCGTTGGCAGGGATGGCACTGGGCAGCAGCATTGACAGTATTTTGTGATCACAACGGAAAGTCTCTGTGTCACACATCGCTTTTGGTATGGCAATTTCTGTCAAATAAAAACATGATGGTTTGTCCTCATCCACCTTATTCACTGGATCTAGCACTCTGCAACTTTTGGCTCTTCCCCAAAGGCAAAATGACCATGAAAGGTAAATGTTTTGAATCAATTCAGGACGTCGAGGCAGCCACGACAGCGCAACTAAAGATACTCACAAAAGAGAACTTCCAGAACTGCTTCAGAAAGTGGCAAGAACTATGGGATAAGTGTGTTTGAAGCGAGGGGGAGTATTTTATGAGGAACTAATGCAATGTATCTTTTACTGTAATAAAATTTTTTAAATTTAAACATTCACCATAGTTTTTGATCACACCTCGTATAACATGTAATGTTATATAATAATGGAAGAAAATATTTTGTTGACACTTTGGAAACAAAGCCTAGTCTTTGGGCAAATGATGAATTGGTCCTTTATAAGAATAGTTGTGTCGAATACATTTGTTACTTAAATGAATATCAGCTTTAAAATTTTCCCATTTCAATATGAAGAAACTCAGATTTACTTTTGAACTTGCTATTAATAGTCTTTGTGGCTTTCTCTTGGCCTATCACTTGTCATTGTTTTCAGTGAAAGACAAAAAAAATTCAGGTTTAGATTGAAATATTTAAGAACATGAAAGGGGCATAATATGATTCTACTTCTGAAGCTTACAATACATTTTATCTTCAAACTTCAACTTCCTTGTTCTGACAATGGTGTTACACCTCAGCAAGGCAGCAAGATGATATACAAAATATCCAGTCTTTCTTTGAAAGGATTAACCCTGTAGTTGCTGATAATGCTTATCTTACTAGGGTTTTGTATAACTTAATTAGCATTAGCAAAGCAGCTGATACCATTGGATGAAAGGCAGTGAAGTTATTAAAGGTTGGTGCTATTGTGATTGTGATTTTACAAACCAATGATCCTTTTTTCATTGGTAACCTTAGGGGAAGGGAATGCTGGAGAATCTTTTATCTTGGTCTTAATCTCTCAGATAGTGTAGCTGGAAGGTAGAATTCTTTATGAAGTAGATCCCATTCTCTGAAGCAAGCTTTTGTGGAGGGAGAGAGAGAGGGAGGGAGGGAGGGAGGAAGGGAGGGAAGGAAGGAGGGAGGGTGGGAGAGAGGGAGAGAGGAGAGAGAATCTAGTAGCAGTGTCTTTACTGATATGGTTAACAGTGCAGGCATGTCACAGATTGATTATAACAAGTCTTTGCATGACTTGGTTGTAACTGAAAAGGTGTAAAATCTATTGCAAGATAATAAAAATATTTTTTAACAGAATAAGCAAAAGGTCATTGCTTCTAGATCTCACCTCCTAGTTCTTCAGGAAGTTTCCAGTTGCTTATTTACTGAGGTATTAATTATGAAGACTTTTCTGCAGTTTTGTGCATTTGCAGCTATATGTGTAATTAATTGTTTTTTTGCCAGCTCCATTTTTGAAACAGGTACTGAATTGCCTTTGGATATATATGAGGATATTTCGCTTTGGTTTTGTGTCATAATTATTTCTCTGCTGGAAAGTAGTTCACAAAAAAATGATTACATGTGATTTGAAATAAAGTATACATTTGTGATTTATGGCTAAAAGAATGACTAAGTTTGGTGGGGAAGGGGGAGCAACCTATGACCGATTTTTTCCTTCAAGCAGTGGCTTCTTATAGGGGACATAATTGTGTTCTCTTAGAGAATGAATACTCAGTTGGTGAGGTCCTCCTTAATTATCAAAGATATAAAGGTTGTTCGAACTTCAACCTTTGGTGGAAAGCATACGAATACTTTGTCAGAGAATGGGCTTGCATTTAAGGAATTCCATTCTTTCATGCAGAGGCTTAGTTCTATATAATAATGATACTAACATTTCAGTTTGTTGTAGGACAGTTTATTCTCCAGCATGCAACTTCAGAAGTTTTCGGGAATACTCAATCACCTTTTCCCCGAGAATAATCCGTATGAATCTGCTATCCTGTTGATTTGTTGCAACTTTGTTTGAACCAGAGTGGATTGTCAACAATGAATTTCATATATTTCTGTCTTTTATGGAAAATACTCCTCTCTTTTACTTGTTGGGAAACTATCTTTAGTCATTCTTTAATGCATCATTCATTCAATAGGCATTTCTTGAGCACTTACTAGATGCCAGCACCTGGGCTGGACATATCTTGTTCATGGAATTGAATAAAACATGATAGCTGCTCTCCAAGTGGAGAATTATTATTTGTGGATATATGTTGGGTGTTTTGCCCTCCCTCCCTGCCTTGTCCCTCCCCATCCTCCTCCTTTTTTTTTTTTTTTCCAAGCAACAGATAGAATTTGCAATTATATTGCCTTTCACATGCTGTTGCTGCATATCTTCACTGGGTCTTCCAGAAATTCCTTAGCAATGATAACATGGTTATTGTTTATAAACATAAATACTGTTTTTGTCTTTCAAATGAAAGTCTATCATGTTCCACAAATTATATTTTTATTTAACTGGATAGGAATAATCAGAATTCAAAAAACATATAAAATTTCCTTTGAGTAGTTTTAGGATACCTTTTTTGCTGTTAAGAGTAAATATTCATTATCACTACTATTGGCTGAATCCAATCCACGAGCACTTTTTCCTCTCTCCTAGTGGGAGGGTTGCCCTTTTGCCAGTTTTACATGTCTTGCTGGCAGTTACCAACCGAATATGTTCCAGTGCTGAGACTTGACTTCTACCCTACTACTCAGAAGATTGTTTGGCTCACTTTGTGGCTCTCGGCTGAGTTCCAAATAGGTCAGCCGTTATGAACCCCTGGTACATGGTATAATTAATTTAGAAGTATCATATTAATCTGTCCCTATTTTACTTAGCATTCTTTCATGTTAGATTCAGAATCTGTCATTTAAAATCTGCCTGATTATAAGAACTATCTGAGTTTTTTTTTTAAATTAGATTTCTGGACCATTTTAAAGGATTAATATTGTTTGTGAGGGAAAAAATATGATGGTCCTCCTCTTTCATTGTTTTTCTATAAGATTCTGTCAACTGTTATTTAAAAGTGTTATCCTGGATTGACTTAGGAATCTGATTCTCTAAATTGATGAGAGAGGAGAGGCTCCTGAAGTCCCAGCTCTTTTATTTCTTAAACATTATTTCTGTCCACTCTTATTATTTTTGATAATTTTACTCTGGACTTGTTATGAAAATAGGTGAGCAGAAAGAGACTCTTTCTCCTGATTCTTCCTATTTAGTACACCATCAAACTCCTCAACTTCTCTAGCCATAATTATTGCTCCCATTGTTCTCTCATTGCCATAGTAAGTGATCTACCCTTCCTGTCTTCCATTCTCTATACTATAGCTAAAGTGAATACTCTTGACAATATTATATTGTCACAACTTGTTTAAAAACATTCAATGGCTCCTCATTGCATCCAGTAAGAAACACCTAACCTTTATATGGCATGAGAGGTCTTTATGATCTAGCTCTTACCTATCTCTCTGCTCTCATTTTTCCACCACTTCCTGTCTAAAATCAGTAGTACTGAACTACTCTGCCGTTCCATTTCACACCACCAATCCTTTGTACCTGCTGTTCTTTCTGCCTAGAATGCTTGCCACTCATTTTATCCTTTAACATACAGCTCATGCATTGTTCTTGTAAAGCCACCTGTCCCTCTCCTCAATCTCTCCACAGTGTTAATCGCTCTCGCCTCTCTGCTACCTAGACCTCAGTTTACTATTGCACTTTTCACACTAGATTGTAATTGTGTACTTGCCTGCCCTTCCCTACTAGATTGTGAGCGCCTTAAGGGTAGGGTAAAGGTAGAATCTATCTCTTACCTACTTGGTATCCACCTGTAATTGTGTCAGGTACAGTTAAAGCCCATAGCAAATATTTATTGAAAAAAATTGAATTGCTATAAACTTGAATTGGACTGAAAACCAAACACAGAAAGAGATTAAACTACTCTGAAGCCATTCTGAGGCCATATTGAGGCAATAGTCAGGGGAGATTCCCTATAGATTATATCTGAAAACAAAACAGAGTGGTTGGCTTAAATGAGTGGGGTGTTTGATATGAGATACCAGAATCCTGACATTGAGAAATGTGTTATAAACGACCCCTTTTAGGGAAACATACATACATTCTTATAAATGGTAGCATTGATTAAACAGTACTGCACAGGGTTGTAAGCGCATAGGCTCTAAAGAGCAAGCTCTGTGCATGGTATTTTGGCAGTTTTCTTTTCCATTTTCTTCACAAGTCATGGATATAGCTTTGTGTCTTTCAACTAGTCTTTAGGCAATTGGTCAGTCCTTCTAGCCTTCAATAATGTTTATAATCTCAAAGATAACTCCATAGGATTTCAAATCTAATCCTATATTGCCTGTTGATCTTTACCATATATTTTTCTTGAATCATTTACTTGAATCACTGTAAAACACAGTCACTTACATGCCACTCCTTTTGTGAATCTTTATGTCAGTGCTGTATAACTTTTATGACTTTCTTTAAGTGAAAGGTAGAATAAGTAAAATATCCACTGTTTTTAATAAAGAATAATCCAACTTAACCAAAATGAATCTTGAAGTTAATTGGGGAGTCTACTACATTTATTTTGAAATTGTTCCTGTAGCAAACAGACCAGATTGTCTTTTGTTCTTGAAATGTTCTGAGTTTATATAGAGTCTATATTTCACAGAGTAAGGATATAGACTAAACTTGTCTGCCTAATAACCATGTAAGAAAATATTATATTAATACAGACATGAAATAGTTGTGAGATGATGTGCTTTTCTAATGAATTTCACAGTGCTAGTTTGACTTTTAAGAAATCTCTATTAAAAGTAATTAGAAAAAGTGAAAAACTGCTTGCAAATGTGAATTTTTAAATATAGATTAGAATACTTATTTTTGCTAATGGCATTTATCTGGCATGTTATAGTCACTGTATTTTATTAATTAATAACCTTTATATCTCCCATAAGAGTCTTGAGTATCGTTAACTTGAGTAGATTTAATAACTAGAATTCATTAACCAGATTTCAAAAGTATTTAGACAGTGGCTTTTCTTGAACCCTGTTGTGTCTATTTTAATATGAACTAAATATCACAATTTCTTCTTTGAGGTGAAATGATAAAGAAAATTTGTTTGTCTCCAGGATTCACTTCATCTTCCTTAAAAGGAAAGTATCAGGTTTCCTCATTTCCTTGATATATGTACCTCAGTCTAGTTTGAAACTTCCAGTTTAAAACTAATTAGCTGATTTTGAGAAGAAAGTCCCCTTTGAATTAAGTAGAATTGACATACATACTCTATCACAGAACTTGGTAAGAATAACTTATTTTCAGCAGCATTTTCTTCTGTCAATTCAAGTCTGAAACATTACTGCTGTGGCTGATAATTACTCTGATTGTTATTCTACAATTGTCAGCATAAATAATCTCATCTAGGCTAGAAAATTTAAACTCATCCAATAACAGTGGAAATGCAGTTTGTATAGTGCCCTGACAAACTGGTGATCTGGAATCTAAAGCCTTTGTCAGTAAGATTGAACTTAATTTTTGTCCCCTTTAGGTTCTGTTGATTTTTTTTTTTTTTTTTTTTTTTGCCCTTTGAAATGATTATTTCTTTAACTGAGTTAAATAAATGTACACAGAGATGATCACATGTATATACATATGCAAAATGGAAAGTTATAATTTTAATGTGTTATTACTTTAACTATAGATCTCCTATAATAAAACCGCATTTTTTTTTACTTGGATGTGAGTATGTATAGTTTGAAGATTATTAATCATTGTTTTGACAGCAGCAATGTTTAATTAGAATTCTTGGTATTGTTATATAATTTATATAATATTCTTTCCAAAGCTGTTAATTTGTTTACAGCAGTTATCAAGACTATATTTCTGGAGAAAGCTTGTCTTCCTTTCTTATATGATAAGTTATTTTAATATTACTGAAATTTTTAAAAGCCATCTTTTTATTCTCCTTCAGATTTTCCTAGGAGACTATGATGGATGTGGGTGTGCAGAGTAGTTAGGGAAGTTACTAAATCTTATTCTTTTGATAATTTTTAACTAACATCTCCAAGATAACATAATAAGAAACCAGATAAGAAAATACACAATTCTTTGATGACCCTAAGAGATTTAAAAAAAAAAAAAATCATAGATTCAAATTTGTGATTATTTTCTTTTACAGGATCTAACTATATTTTAGTATATTTAGTATATTTTATAGGACCTAATTTTATTTTAGGACTTAACTGTATATTTAGTATATTTTAGTATATATTTAGTATATTACTGAGTTTTCTAAGCTTGGTCCTGTGTAAGCATTTACTATGTACTTTTATATGTAGAATTTTACTAAATTTTTTCTAGACCAGACATCCTATATAGCTCAGCAGTTTAATTCATAACAAGAAACTGTCATCATATTCTTTGTAATCTTTATAAAATTTTAGGGATCTACCATGAAGATATTACAGTATTCTATGCTGTTCCACAATAGAACACAATAGAAATGTTAAGTGATCCCCTACAATTTTAGAGCAGCTAGTTCTCAATATGAGTCTTTGTGGAAAATAACTATTGTTATTTTCATAGTACAGATAAGGAACCTTGCTTAGAAAGGTTAAATTACTTATTTAGTAGGACCCTGAGCAAAGTCTGCCTTCCTCAAAAACCTGTGGTTTTCACCTCTGTACTGCTGTTCTAGATAACACAGCTAACAAGCAGATAAAAAGGCAGCAATTTGAATGATCTTTAGTGACAGTGATGAATTCATCTGATTTATTCACACTTATTAGAATGTGTATATGTATCTGTATCTGTATCTGTATCTGTATATGTATATGTATATCCCAGAGTTGCTTAACTTGGGATAAAAGGCATGATAGATAGTATAACAACAGTTTTCTTTGGACGCCTAGAAACTCCTTACACTTGTCTTAAAATAGGGAAGGATAATTGGCCCCAAAGATCACTATGGACAACCAAATCAGGGTAACACTGAGTCCATATATTTACAACTCATGCCATCTCAGTGAATTTGTTCTTATGTGTTTTAATTTATTCTGTTAAAACTAACAGAAAGGAGGAATAGTAAAAGCCTGGATCCTAATTGTGGCTACACCACTTATTAGCTTTGGAATCTTGAACAAAGTTGCTTGACTTCTATGAACTTTCATTTCCTTATCTGTACAGATACCTTTTTTTCATCATTATTTTAAGTTGCTGTAAATGAAATAATTATCTTAAATACTAGACATAGTACTTTGAAGTTAATGTGAGTACCACATATGATAATAGCTGTTATTACTGTATTATTATTTCCATTATTGATGATGGAACAAACAAGAGTAGGGACTAAATTGAAAAACAAACAAACTTGCTTTACAAATTTGAGCCCTTTGGAAACCAGCAGTTTGGTGATAAGCATTCAGATGGATTAATGAGCCCTACCCTTACATTAAAAATATTATAATCAATAGCCATCTGTCAGTTTGTTTAAGAGAATTCTATTATGAATGTAAGTGTATGTGTTTTACTTTTAGATATGTGTATGTGTGTGGTGTGTGTGTGTGTGTGTTTCTGTATATTAGGTTTTTTGGAGAAAAGAGTATATGTCTACATCTACTTAAATCCAGACTTCAAAATGTAATTTTGAATGTTTTTGTTTGGTAGAGGTCTCATCCTCATTTCTCTAATTAAACTTAGTTTATTTTCATCATAGAATTATTGAGGAAAATAATGTTATGTTTTCATAAAAATACACTTATTTATTCCAAAGACTGAAATATTGTTTGAAGATATATTTTATTCACAAGTTAATATAAAATTTACAAATATTTAATGGTTTTAAAAATAATTTTTATAAGCCTCTGAAGATAAAACTTAATTTTTGCCCGAGCCCAGTTTCGCACCTTATAAATGAGAAAAAAGCACAAACAGAGTCAGTCATCAGCACTACTAAAACAGAAAAAAAGACATGTTTTCAGATTATTTTGTCCACTCTAGTATCAGGCATATAAATAAGAATCATTTTTCTGAAAAGAAATTAGAGGAGGAGAGGAAAAAAGAAAACCTAAACTCATTGAGAATTACTTTTGTTTTCCTCCTCCTTTCCTGCACACTTTCAACAGTGCTTCAACTCTGCTTTATCTTAAAGCATTTCTTAAAAATCGAAGGTAGGAAATTTATTTTCCAAAAAGTTGTTTTATTTATTTGAATATAGTCTTAGTTTGCTATGAGTAGTTTCTGAAATGCTCTACATTCTTATTCATGCTAGGGCATGATTGGGACAGGGTTGTAAACAAGCGACTCAAGTTTGGGCCTATGTCATATAAACAGCCTTACCACCATGTTGTGGGAAGCCTATGCTTAGAAGAATTCAAGGATGTGTTTCTGGCCCAGACATCCAGAGATGCTCTGGTTTGCAATGTTTCCATGTCTCTTTTCAACATTTTGTCCTAAGGGGTCTGTTTCACTTAGTAAAATAGTAATTAAAGTGTTATATTTTATTCTACCTCCGATCCTTGCATCTAAAAGATTTGCATTGTGAACTGGCAGACAACCAAGGTCTTTTCCATTTCTTAATAAAGCCATTCACTGCTTTCTTAATGTAAGAAGAGATTTCCAACAATAGTTTATTTTATCAGGTGTACTTGTTACATAAGCTCTGATAAAAAAAAAAAAAAAATCAGTAATCTGCTTTAAAACCAGTGCCTAGAAGATATTCTTACCTAAGATTCTTGCCCTTGTGGGTACCTGAAGAAAATTAGCTGTTGTTATTGAAAAATGTTGTTGGGAGTGTAGAAATTTCTCCACAGACCCATAGATGTTGAAAGTAGAATAACTTGATATCCAGGCCACTCTTGGATACTTACTTTAACCAAAAAAAAAACCGAGAGTAATGTGTCTAAATTTCCCACAACAACTTGTATCTTAGGCATTTTCTTCCTTTAAAGCTATTCATTTCTTCATGCAGAGCATGAGTTTGTAAAAAGTGTGTCAATTGGATTTTTGAATAAGTAATTGAATTTTCCATTTACTTATATTTCAGTTTTACAGATGCTTTATTTTCACTTCTCACTGATGTTTAGCTGGCTACATAACAGAGCTTTGTTATTTTCCCCTGCCTTTACCACCTCATTCTTCTTTTCCCCCTTGGCTCTAATAAATACTTGTAATCAGTGATTTGTTTGTTTGTTCATTTATTCAAAAAATAGTATGAAACAAATACTATATATATCAGAGAACGTGTCAGGTGCTAGATAAAGAATACTACCCGGACAGATTTGAAGTAGTAGAGAGAAGAAACAAATAAGCACTTATATTAAATAAGTGGTTGTAAACCAAACTAAATCACCATCAGTAGAGGATAGGTTAAATTGGTTATAATGTCTCCATGGAATGAATATTTTGTGTATATTCATTGTGTATATATACACACATGTACAGACATATATACATTTATATGCAAATATGTATATGTATATATATAAAACTTAGCCATATATAAAATATAAGCTATACATACACAAAACTATATGTAAAACATTTCCGGAAAAAATGCATGACACCGTCAACAGAAAGAAAAAAACCTCTATTCATGTATTATATCTTCACTGTAACTCTGAGTAAATAAGACTTAAAGAAACTAGCAGTACACTGAACAAGCAAATAAATAAACAATTACACTTTAGTAAAAAAAAATCTGGAGGTAAAAATCTTGAATTATTAAAACAATCACTCGTTACCCTGGTGTGGTGTTAAGTTTTGTCTAAAATGCCTTCTTTTAACACGGGTGCTGTTGTCATATTTGAAGTGAGCAGGGACAACTCTCAGTCTAGATTGTTCTGTTTTTGGCTGCTGAATGATGAAAGAATGGTCTAGTTTACACTTGTCAAAATAAACGTGGTCACAGATTTCCTTGGAGAATTGAGCCTGAAACCTATTTAACGTTGATATCACAGTATCTTAGAGCTGAATTTGGATATGGATTACTCCATGTGATTATTCTGTTAAAACCGACATTGTTGCCTGACCCTTCAACTCTTTTTGGGTTCCATTTTGAATTTTTGCACATTTAGTAAAAAAGAATAAGTACAGCCACAAGAAGCAGTTCATTTGAATAAAATTATATTTTCTCTCAGTAGATAGAAGCGTGGCTCTTCCATCTATCTAATTGACAGACTCTTGGCAAAGTTTGACATCCAAATAAATGTAATTATATTTTGTGCTTTTGCTGGGAATATTTTAGTCCCATGAGTGGCAACTTAAAATTCCAACTGAAAAAAAAAAAGAAATAAAATAGCATCTGTGAATAATCGAGTAGAATCCCAATTTTTATCCAGTTTAGTTCATATTTATAAATGGTCCAAATTTGTGTTAGTCTCAGTAGTTTATTGACAGGATGCCAGGATGGGTTAAATGACTTTGTCATAGCATCACTAGTGCTATATAGCAATGACTAAAAGGTTAGGTAAGTGATGAACAACTATGTTGGTTCATCTCTTTTAATTAAAAAGACATTCCACTTGACATTTTTGTAGCAATTTTCTAATACGTAGTATTATATGATGCCGGAAGTTGGCAGTTAAATAGCATTCATCATGAGTTCTACCTGATTTTCTTCTAGTTTTATTAAGGGATGTCTCTGCAATTAAAGAGCCTTTCTAATACATATATGAAGCTCAAAATAATATAATCCCATGTCCTTATTGAAAGGACATCACTTATTGAAAGAATGTTGACATTTTGCTATATTTGATTCAGATTGCTGGGAAAAAAGACAGATATTAGTCCCTTCCTCAATCTCATTTTCCTTCCTCCCTTCCTCAAGGTAATCACTATTCTGAGTGTTATATAATACTTTCTTTGAATCTTTGAATCTTTATTATATAAGGATGTATGCATGAAAGTATATTGTTTTATGTGCTTTTAAAAATGTATTGGAATGTATTACACTCAACATTGTGATACTCATGCAAGATTATGTGTGAGTGATAACCTGTAGTTATTATTATATATCCATTCCTCTGTTGATGAATGTCTAGTACGTCCTTGTGTGCATGTGCCAAAATTTCTCTAGAGTATATGTGCCTCTTTGAAGCATTTTACAGTATTTTGTAAGTGGGTTGTTCTAATTTTATATCCCTACTTTTGGTGTACATTATGGGCTGAATTGTGTGCTCCCTCTCCCCAATTTCCCCCAGTTACTCAATATGTGATTGTACTTGAAGTGTAGGGCTTTTAAAGAGGTGATTAAATTAAAATGAGGCCATTTAGGACAGGCCCTAATCCAGTCTGACTGGTGTCCTTAGAGTAAGAGGAAATTTGGACACACAAAAGAAGCATCAGGAGGTCATTCACATAGAGGAAAGACCATGTGAGCACTCAGGAGATGGTGGCCACCTGCTAGCCAAAAAGAGAGGCTTGAGAAGAAATCCAATGATTTTGGACTTTTAGCCTTTAGAACTGTGGGAAAATAAATTTCTGTTGTTTAAGTCATACACTTGATGATATTTTGTTACGGTAGCCTAGCAAACTAATACATAATACAGTATTTGAGAGTTCTAGTTTCTCTATATCCTCACCAACACTTGATATCACACTTTTCATTTATTGTCAGTCTACAGGTGAGAAATGGTATCTCTTTTAATTTGAATAGTCTAGTTACTAAAGTTTTAAAGTTGACCACTTCTCAGGATTATTAATCAAGTCCTTACCTATGAGTTGCTAGTTCCTACACTTTGTATTTTTTTCAGTAGATTATCTTTTTCTGATAGATTTGAAGCAGTTCTTTGTATAATCTAGATAATGATCTAGATATTTTCCATTATCTTGTCTGCATCTGTGACTTGCCTATAAACTTTATTGCGTAGAAATTCATTTTCCTATTTGAGTCAGTCAGATTTATCAATCCTTCTTTTAATAGTTTGGGCTTTTAAAATCTTATTTAAGAAATTTTTATTCTCAAGGTCATGAAGACTACAAAATTTCTTCTAAAATTTTTAAGTTTTGATTGTCAGATTATTTAATTTTCACATTTTCCAAGTAGGAAGCCAGCTGTCTCAGCAAACATTTATTGAATCATTTATCCTTTATCTAGTAATTTGGAATGATACTTCTGTTATATATATGCTGGGATCTGTTTCTAGGTGCTTTATTCTGTTCCATTAATCTATTTATCTGACCTTACGCTGGTACCACATGGTTTCCATTACTATAAATTTATGTTTTGTTATTTGAGAGGGCAAATCCTCCTTCCTGTTTATTATTTTGCAAAATTATCTAGTCTATTTGAAGATTTTGGTCTTTCATATGAATTTTAGGATCACCTTGTCAATTTCAATTAAAAAAATCCTTTTGTAATTTTTATTAGAATTACATCTAACTTATACATCAATTAGGGGAATTATTACTTCTTCAGAAAACATGTTTTTCCCTATGCGAATTGTTTTGCTTTTTTGCTAGATTTATTCCTTAGTACTTTATCATTTTGTTGTTACTATTTTAAATGTGATATTTTTAAAGGAAACATTCTGTAATTTGTCGTTATTGTTGTTTAGGAACATTAAACTAATTTTTATACCTTAATATTGAATCTAGTAATTTTCCTGAACTCTTAGTGCAATTAGTTTGTAGATTATTTTGGATTTTCAAAATTAAAGATCATCTCATCTGCAAATAACAATTGTTTCTTCATTTCCTGTATTTGTAAGACTTATTTCTTTCTTACTACATTGGCTACTATTTACAGTACAGGGGTGAACAGAAGCAGCGATGGCAGACATTCCTTCCAATGTCCTTAACTTTAAAAGGAATACTTCTGATTATTTGATCCATGGGATGTGATATTTACTATGAATTTTTGATAGATACTCCTTATGAAGTTAAGGCAATTATTCCATTCCTTGTTAAGAATTTTATAATGAATAAATTAAATTTTGTCAAAGGTTTTTTTTTTCCTGTTTCTATGGAGATTATAATTTTATTTCCTTTGTTTTTAATGCAGTCAATTTACATTAATAGCTTTTGTAATCATAAGCCAACCTGGTATTCTTGGGATGAAGTCTACATACCGTAGTCATGATGTATTTTTTAAAAACATTGCTGTATTTATTAATCTATCATTTAGGATTTTGAATATATGTTTTTAATTGAATTGGCCTTTAATTTTCCTTTCCTTGATCTTTGAGCTACTTTTATGTCAGTTTTATACCAATCTCAGGATGGAGTTTTAGAACTTCCTCTCTTTTTTCTATTCCCTAGAAAGCTTTGATTCAGTAATTGTTTTATGAAGATTTGTAAAACTCAAATACAGTTATGTGCCACCTAATGATGTTTCAGTCAACTGACATACCACATATATGACAGTGGTATATCGTATAGCCTAGATTTGTATTAGGTTAGTGCAAAAGTAATTGCGGTTTAAAAGCTTAAAAATAATTGCAAAAACCCAATTACTTTTGCACCAACCTAATGGTAGGTTAGACCATCTAGGTTTGTATAAGTGAACTCGATGATGTTTGCCTGACAAAATCATCTAACAATGCATTTCTCCGAAGGTATCCCTGCTGTTACTCTGACTATAAAAATACCTGGATCTAGAGTTTTTTTTAATTCAGTAGATTTTTGACTACTGATTCAATTTCTGATTCTTCTTGAATCTATCTTGTTAATTTAATTTCTTCTAGAATTTTTTTCATGTTTTTAAGTTAAATGCCTGAAAATGTTTATAATATTTTGTGATGTTTTAAAGTTTTTTAACTGTTTATGATTCCCTTTTCATTCTTCATATTGTTTATTTGTGCCTCGGTTCTTTTTCTTAATGAAGATCTTTATTGTTCCAACATTTATGCCATAATTGTTGAAAATTTTTAAGAAAGCCAAACTGTTTAAATGAATAATTAAATATATTCCTGATGAGAAAAGTTTAATTTCTCTGAGAGAGTTGTATAATCATTCTACTTATGCTATAAATTCACTGTTTTTTCATATTCTGACTGCAAAGCAGGAATTTATTTGTTTTCACCTGTTTGGACAGACCCACTGAATTCCCTGAAGACTGGTGTTTATGTTTTGGCATTAGAAGGACAACTTCCTGTTTGAATAAAGATTTTCATCAAATCTTTTATTCAGGGGAGTTTTATATTTTTAACATGCACATCAAATCTTAGAAAAACGTTAACATGTAGGCATTTTTTAAAGGCTTTTTCAATACAGAATGAGGAGCACCTGCAGGAAAGGATTTTGCCATGTCCTTATTCTCAGTCTGTTGAGATGATCCTATGTATTTTGTAAAGTTTTGTTAATAGAGTAAATTACACTGATTTATTTTTGAATGTTAAGCCAAGCTTGCATTTCTAGGATAAACCCCATATGGTTATGATTCATTATCCTTTTTACACATGGTTGAGTTTAATTTGCTAAAAAATTTGTTTTAGAATTTTTATATGTGTACTCATTGGGGATATTAGTCTGTAATTTTCTTATAATGTCTTTCTCTGGTTTTGCTATCAGGATAATACTGGCTTCATAGAATGAATTGGGAAGTATTACCTTCTCTTCTGTGTTCTAGAACAGTTTGTGAAATTTAGTATTATTTCTGTCTTAAATATTTGGTAGAATTCACAAGTAAAACCATCTGGGACTAGAGTGTTTTTATATCAGAGATTAAATTTAATTTCTTCAATAGCTATAAAGCAATATAGTTATTTCTTCTAGAGTGAGCATTGGTTGGTTGTGTCTTTCAAGCTATTTGCCCATTTTTTTCTGAGATGTCAAATTTATTGCCATAAAGTTCTTCATACTTTTTATCTCGTAGTATCTATAGAATGTGTAGTGCCATCATCTCTTTCCTGATATTGATAATTTGTATCTTCTCTCTGTTTCCCGATCAGTCTGACTAGAGTAGGGGTTGGCAAACTGTGGCCTGTGGGTCACATTTTACCTGCCACCTTCTTTTTTCTTCTGGCCCACAAGCCAAGAATGATTTTACGTTTTTAAATGGTTACATTTTAAATTGGTTACATTATGTATGTGCCTACATAATGGTCTTGATTTTACCTGTTTGCCTACAAACCTAAAACATTTACTATTTGGTCTTTGAGGGAAGGTTTCTCAACTACCGCGCTAAAGATTTATCAATTTTATTTTTTCTAAAGAACCAGTTTCTGGTTTCATTGATTTTCTGTATTGTTTTTCTTATTTCCATTTCACTGATTTTCTCTCTGATCTTAAATTTTTCCCTTCTACCTAATTTGGGTTTCATTTTCTCTTTTTACCTAGTTTCTTAAGGTAGAAGCTACAATATACAATCTGCAATAAATCCCATTGATTATTGTATATTGCAGTTTTCACCTCCAAAAGTTCAGCTTGGGTCTTTATTATACCTTTAATATCTTTTTTATATCTTCCTTGTCTCTATTTAACTTTGAACATATGAAATACAGTCGTAATAACTGCTCCTTATCTGCTAATTCTAACATCTCTGTCTTTCTGAGTTTGTTTTGACTGACTGGCTTTTTCCTTTATTATGAATTATATTTTCCTGTTTCTTTGCATGCCTGGTAATTTTTTATTGGAGTGTAGACATCATGACCTTTACCTTGTTGGTTATGGTTACACTTGTATTCTTGCAAATATTCTTAAGCTTTGTTCTGCAATGTAGTTAAGTTACTTGATAGTAGTTTGATCGTTTTAGGTCTTTCTTTTAAAAATTGTTAGGCAGGACACAAGTAATATTTAGTCTACGGCTCATTTCCCAACTACTGAGGCCAAATCCTCTGTGCATTGTATTCAATGCCCATAAATGATGAGGTTTTCCTGTGTAGCTGGTAGGATCAGAAACTGTTCCCAACCCTGTATGCCTGTCAGGCACTGCTCCCACTGATCCTTTTAGAGTTATTTTCCCCGCTTTGAGTAGTTCCTTACATACATGTGCTGATTCTAAAGTGGAACGTCTGCATTTCTCTGGAGTTCTCTCTGTTCAGCTCTCTTCTATGGTACTTTATCATCCAAACTCTAGCTGTCTTGGTCTTTTTAGCTCTATCTCTTCAACTCAGGAAATTTACTGGGCTCTACCTGAATACTCCTTCTTTGTATTCTGGAAACTCTCCAGGCAGTAAACTGACGCAGAAGTAGGGCTCATTCAAACAACCTCGTTTTGTTAGAATATTGATGAGATGCCATAGGAATTTAACTCTTGTTTATTTACATCAATTAACCTGTGGTAAAATTGGTTTTATTATACATTGTTTCACTTAACGTTGCAGAACCTATTGACAATATGAAGTGAGGAGTTACTGTATACAATACAGTATTATTAACTATAATCAATATGCTGTACATTACATTCCCCAGAGCATATTCATCTTATAACTGGAAGTTTGTACCAACATCTCCCCATTTCCCCCACCCCTCAGCTCCTGGAAACTACCAGTTTACTCTGTTTCTATGAGTTTGGCTTTTGCAGATCTCACATGTAAGTGAGATTATATAGTATTTGTCTTTCTCTGTCTTATTTTACTTACTTAGCTTCGTGCCCTCAGGGTTTATCTGTATTGTCACAAATGTCAAGATTTCCATCTTTCTCATGGCTGAATAATAATTCATTGTGTGTGTGTGTGTGTGTGTGTTCTTTATCATGCATTTATCGACAGACACTTAGGTTGTTTCCATGTCTTGGGTACTGCAGAGAACATGGGGGTGCAGATATCTCTTCAAGAGACTGATTTCATTTCCTTTGGATATATGCACAGAAGTGGGATTGCTGGATCAGATGGTAGTTCTATTTTTAATTTTTTGAGAAATCTCCATACTGTTTTTTCATAGTGGCTGTATCAATTTACATTCCCACCCACAGTGCACAAAGGTCCTCCCTTTCTTCCTCACCAGCACTTATTATCTCTTGTCTGTTTGATGATAACCATTCTAATAGGTTTGAGGTGTTATCTCATTGTGGTTTTGATTTGTAATTCCCTGAACAGCAGTGATATTGATCATCTTTGCATACACCTCTTGGCCATTTGTATGTATTTTGAGGGGAAGTGTCTATCCAGATCTGTTGCTAATTTTTAAATCAGACTTTTTTTTTTTGCTATTGGGTTGCACGAATTCTTTATATATATAATTTTTCCACATTAGCTCTTTATCAGATACATGATTTGGAAATGTTTTTCCCATATTATAGATTGCCTTTTCATTCCATTGGTTGTTTTGTTAGCTGTGCAGAAACTTTTCAGTTTGATGTAGTTCCACTTGTTGAATTTTGCTTTTGTTGCTTGTGCTTTTGGTGTCCTATACAAAAACAAAACAAAACAATTGCCAAGGCCAATGTCAAGGAACTTTTTCCCTATTTTTCTTTCTTCCAGTATTTTTATGGTTTCAGATGTTTCATGTAAGGTTTTAATCCATTTTTGAGTTAATTTTTGTGGGTGATGTAAGATTGGGATCAAATTTCATTCTTCTGCACATGGTTATCCAGTTTTCCCAGCATCATTATTGAAGAGACTATTCTTTCCCCATTGAGTATTCTTGGCTCCCTTGTGAAATATTAGTTGACCATATTTGTGAGGGTTTATATCTGGGCCCTTGATTCTGTTCTGTTAGTTAATGTCTGTTTTTATGCTCATGCTATATGGTTTTGGTTACTATAGCTTTGTAATGTAGCTAGAAATTAGGAAGTTTGATGCCTCCAAAGTTGTGCTTTCTCAATATTGTTTTGTCTATTCCATACAAATTTTAGGATTGTTTTTTCTATTTTTGTGAAAAATGCCGTTGGAATTTTGATAGGGTCAATAAATGGCCAATGAATGGCCAATAAATGGTCAATAAATGATAGAGTCAATAAATGGCTTGGTTAGTGTGGACATTTTACAAAGTTAATCATCCTGATCTAAGAAAGTGGAATGTCGGATATCTTTCCATTTCTTTGTGTCTTCTTCAGTTTCTCTTATCAGAATCTTACCATTTTCAGTGTACAGATATTTCACCTCCTTGGTTAAATTTATTCCTAGGTATTTTATTTTATTTTTTTGATGCAATTGGAAATGGCATTGTTTTCTTAATTTATTAATTTCTCTTTCTGATAGTTCATTGTTAGTGTTTAGAAATGCAGCTGTTTTTTGTAGGTTGAACCATTCTTGCATCCCAGCGATAAATCACACTTGATCACGGTGTATGATCCTTTTAATGAGCTGTTTAATTTGGTTTGCTATTATTTTATTGAGAAGTTCTTTTTTATCAGTATTTATCAGGGATAGTGGCTCATAATTTTCTTTTTTAAAAAATGTCCCCCTAAAATCAGTTTGAGAGTTTCCCCTCCTTTTTATTTTTTGGAAGAATTTGAGAAAGAATGGCATTAATATTTCTTTAAATGTTTTATAGAATTCACCTATGAAGCCATCCGATCCTGGACTTTTCTTTTTTGGGAGGTTTTTGATTACTGGCTCAATCTCTTACTCATTATTAGTCTATTCAAATTGTCTACATATTCATGATTCAGTCTTATATGTTTCTAGGAATTTATCAATTTCTCCTAGGTGGTCCAATTTGTTGGCATGTAATTGCTAATAGTAGTCTCTTATGATCATTTTAATTTCTGTGGTATCAGTTGTAATATCGTCCCTTTCATCTATAGTGTTTATTTTTTTTGAGTCCTCTTGTTTCCTTGGTAAGTAGCTGGAGATTTGTTAGTATTTATCTTTTCAAAATATCAGCTCTTAGTTTCATTGAGCTTTTCTGTTGTTTTCCTCTTCATTATTTCTGCGCTTATCTTTTTTATTTCCTTTCTTCTGCTAAGTTGGGGTTAGTTTATTCTTTTTCTGTTTCCTTAAGGTGTAAATTTAGGTTGTTTATTTGAGATCTCTCTTTTCTTATTTATCACTATCAGCTTCCCTCCTAGATCTGCTTTTCTGCATCCTGTATGTTTTGTTGTGTTCTTTTTCCTTTTTTGTTAGGCGGAGGGGGGGGAGGGGGGGAGCAGTTTGTTTCAAGATGCATATTTTTTTATTTCCCTTTTGATTTTTTTCTTTGATCCAATTTTCCTTTGGAGCATGTTGTTTAATTTTCACTTATTTGTGAATTTTCCAGTTTTTCTCTTGTTACTGATTCCTAGTTTCATACCATTTTGTCAGAAAACATACTTGGTATAATTTCAGTATTCTAAATTTGTTTAGACATTTTTGTGACCTAACATATGATCTGTTCTGGAGAAGGTTTCATATGTCCTTGAGAAGAATGTGTATTCTGAAGCTGTTGGATGGAATGTTCTGCACTGCATAACAATATTTTGGTCAACAACAGACCTCATATATGGTGGTGGTCCCATAGAATTATAATAGAACTGAAAAATTCCTATTACCTAGTGATGTCATAGCCATCCTGACATCATAGCACAACACGTTACTCACATGTTTATGGTGATGCTAATATAGACAAACTTACGGGGCTGCCAGGCATATAAAAGTATAGCATATGCAATTATCTACAGTATATAATTGTTAATAATGATAATGACTGTTACTGGTTTATGTATTTACTAGACTATATTGTGATTTTAGCATGTAATCTTTCCACTTACTAAAAAAAATATTTTCTGTGAAACAGAATGCCGTGTTATGCTAGCAGTAGTCTCATGCATTTCCTATTACTATATCTCTTGATTGCATTATCTTCCCTTGTGCTTGATTTAATCTCATGTTATTTTTGTACAGTAACGTGACGTACAGGTTTGTAGGATAGAAGCAATAAGCTATACCATATAGCCCAGGTGTGTAGTAGGCTATGCTATCCAGGTTTGTGTAGGTATACTTCTATGATGTTCCCACGATGATGAAATCTCCATACGACACATTTCTCAGAACATGTCCTCTTCGTTAAGTAGTACATGACTGTATATGTCTATGAGATCCATTTAGTCCTAAAGTATAGTTCAAGTCCAACGTTTCTTTAGTGATTTTCTGTTTGGATGATCAATCCATTGTTGAAAGTGGGATCCCACAGTAGTAGTTAAGTCCATTACTATTATTGTATCTATTTCTCCTTTCAGATCTGGAAGTATTTGCTTAACAGAGAGTGCCAAAAAATGCATACACATTTTAAGAAAGGAAAAAAACTGTATTAAAATTGTAATACTCAATATATACCAATAACAAAAGATGAATACAAGTCACGTTTGACTTCTGCAATTACAAGAGGTGCTCAAAGTGGTTACCATCAGCGTCCAGACACTTCTGATTATGGCGAACTACTGCTTGAGCAACGTTGGCCAAAGTGTCTACTTGTATACATTTTTTTGGCACCCCTGCTATTTACAATTGTTATATGTTCTTGAAGGATTGACCCTTTTATAATTCTGTAATGAATTTCTTTGTCTTTTGTTACAATTTTTTACATAAAGTCTATTTTGTCTGATATAAGGATAGCTACCTCTGCTGTTTTGGTTACCATTTTCATGGATGATTTTTTCCCTCCCTTCTTTGTGAGCCTATATATGTCCTTAAAGCCGAAGTAATTTCTTGTTGTAAACAGGATCTTGTGTTTTTATCCATTCAGCCACTCTATCTTTTAATTAGAAAATTTAATTCATTTACATTTAAAGTAATTATTCATAAGTAAGAACTTACCAATGCCTTCGTATTACTTGTTTTCTGACTATTTTGTACTTTCTTTTTTTCTTTCTTCCTCTCTTGCTGTCTTCCTTCGTGATTCGTGATTTTCCTTGTTGGTATTCTTTGATTCTCTTCTCTTTATCTTTTGTGCATCTGCAGTTGGTTTTTGTTTTGTGGTTACCATGAAGGTTACATTAATCATCTTATAGATATAATAGTCTACTTTAAGCTGATCATAACTTAACTTTGATCATATTAAAAAAATCTTTATCCTTTTTCTCCCCTACCCCCATTTTATGTTCTTGATGTCACAGTTTACATTTTTTTATATTGTGTAGGTATTAACAAATAATTGTAGTTATTTTTAATATTTCTGTCTTTTAACCTTTATACCAGAATGAAATGATTGAAACACCACCATATTACAGTATTGGAGTATTCTGAATTTGACTACATACTTTCCTTTACCACTGTGTTTTTATATTTTCTTGTTTTCATGTTACTAATTAGTCTTTCATTTCAGCTTCAAGAACCCCCTTCAGCATTTCTTATAAGGTTGATCTAGTGGTGATGAATTCCCTCAGCTTTTGTTTCTCTGAGAAAGTCTTTATCTCTCCTTCATTTTTGAAGAACAGCTTTACAAGATAAAGTATTCTTGGTTGTTAGTATATTTCTTTTCAGCACTTTGACTATATTATCCCCTTCCCTTCTGACCTGCAATGTTTCTGCTGAGAAAGCCACTGATAGCCTTACTGGGGATTCCCTTGTATGTGAAGAATTTTTTTCTCTTGTTACTTTTAAAATTCTCTCTTTGTCTCTGAATTTAGAGAGATGTATTGTAATCTGTCTTGGAATAGAAGATCTTTTCCCCCAGATTTTGGAAGCTATTTCTTTAAAAAAGCTTTCTTTCCCGTACTCCTTCTCTTTTCCTTTTGGGACTCCAATAATCATAGATTGATTTGTTTCTCTTTTAGGATCCCATGACTCACATAGGCTTTCTTCTGTTTTTAACTCCTTTTTTCTTTTTGCTCCTCTGACTGGATAATTTAAAATGACCTGTCTTTGAATTTGTTAGTTCTTTCTGCTGCTTGGTCAAGTCTGATGTTGAGGCTCTTTGTTAAATTCTTCATCGTATTTTTTAGCTCTTGGATTCCTGGGTCCCCGCCCCCTCCCCCAATGGTTTCTATTTCTTTGTTGAGCTTCTCATTTTGTTCGTGCATTGTTTTTCTAATTTCACCTAGTTGTCTATTTGTGTTTTCTTGAAGTTCACTGAATTTTTAAAGAGGATTATTCTGAATTCTTTGTTAGACAGTTAATAGATCTCCATTTCTTTAGGGTTAGTTATTGGAGCTTTATTAGTCTCCTTTGGTAGTGTCATGTTTACCTAATTTTTTGTGATTCTGTTTCCTTGTGTTGGTATCTGCTCATTTGAGGAAGCAGTCTCTTTTCCAGCCTTTACAGGTTTGCTTTGGTGGGAAAAGACCTTCACCAGTCAGCTCAGCTTGGGATTCTAGATGGGCAGGTGGTAGCAGCCTTGGGCAACCATGCTTGCTCTCAGGGTCTCTAATTGGATGGGGCCACTGCTTGTGCTCTGAGGCGGTGGGGAGGGTATCACTGTTCTGCAGTCTGGTGGGCCTGGTGGCTGGGCTCTACATTCAAGTGGAAACACTGGCTAGGATATGCATTCAGGCATGGTTATTTGCTGGGCTCTGCAGTCACCTCTGGTTGTGCAGGTTATAGCTGTGTTCCCTGGCAAGGCAGGGCAGCGCTGCTGGTTACACTCTGCAATTGAGCAGGGCCATATGCTGGGCTCTGCAATTGCCTATGGTCAGGTGGAGCCCCAAGCTATGTCTCCTGGCTTGATGGGGCCGTTGGCTGGATTCTACATCCAGTCAAAGTTATGCTATGATCAGATCGGGCCTCATGCTGTGCCCTTTGATCACATGGGACTGCAGGTGGTGCCTCAAATTTGGGTAGGGCTGCAGGCTATGCTGTGCAATGGAGCAGGCTACTGGCTATGCTCTGCTGTTTGACAGTGTCTCTTACTGGACTTTCTGGTCAGACATGGTTGCCAGCTGTACCCCATAGTTGGGTGGGCCTGGAGGTTCTGCTCCACAGTTGGGCTGGGTTGCTTTCTGGGCTCACTGGTCAGGTGGAACCACAGGCTATGCATTAAGATTAGGTGGGGTGGCTGGCTGGATGTTCTGCCTGGGTGAGTCTACGGATTATGCTCAGCAATTGGATGAGGCTGTAAGCTATGCTGTGCTGCTGGACAGGGCTGTAGGCTGGGCTTTGAGGCTGCCCAGGGTCACTGTTTGGGCTCCCTGGCCAGGCAGAGCCAGTGGTCATGTTTCACAGTTGGACAAGGCTGCTGGCTTGCTCTCTGCCTGAGTGGGGCTATAGGATGGGCTCTAGAGCTGTCCGTGGTCTCTGGTTGTGCAACCTGGTGAGGTGGGGCTAGAGGTTATGCTCAGTAGATGGGTGGTATTGCTAGCTTGGCTTTCTACCTGAAAGGGGCGGTAGATGGGCTCTGTGGCTACCTTGAGTCCTTGGCTACACTTCCTTGCCAGGTGGAGCTGGAGGCTATGCTTAGCAGTTGGGTAGGGCCATTGCCTTGCTTTCCTGCTCAGGCAGGCTGTAGGATGTGCTGTGCGGCTGCCTGGCATCTTTGGCCAGGCGTCCTCCTCTGGTGGGACTGGAGGCTATCCTCAGCAATTGAGTTGAGCCCTGCTGCCTTGCTTCTCTGTCTAGGAGGCGCTCTAGAAGTAGCTCCTCTGCCAAGACTGCCCTCTGGCTGGGTACCCAAACCAGGCAGAACTGCCAATCAAATTCCCTGGCCAGTTGGGGCCACTGGCTCAGCTCTGCAAACGATCAGAGCCGCTCATTTCGGATCTCCGCTCAGGCCCCACCACTAGCAGGAACACAGTCATCCAAGATCTGTGCACTTGTTGCTCTGAGCCCCTCGCCCCTCCTCTATCTCTAGCTGACTTTCCCAGTAATCCCCATGAGGCAGTACTTAAGTGGACCTCCCAGGAAGCATCCAGAATGCTGGGGAAGCTTGATATCCACCTTGCCCTCTCTTTTTCCCACTGGAGAAACTGTAGGCCCTGGGACACCCCCTCCATGCAGCACTGTGCTGACCTGGGGGAGGAACAATGTGGGTAAAGTGAAACTGCTCTTCTTACCCTTCTAATGTGGTTTTTCTGGGGTTTTGTGGTCAAGGGCAAGCTTAAGTCTTACCTTGTGTCCTGGGAGCTTTATAAAGGTATCTTGTCTATAGAGAGTTGCTAGTTGCCCATTCCCCGAGGGGACCAAAGTTTGGGAACTTTGCCATCTTTCTGATGTAAGTCTCCTGATTGCAGTTTTATTAAACCATGGTTTCATGCATTTTGTGTAGATTTTCAGTTGTTTCAGGCATAATGGTAAATCTGATTTCTGTTATTGCATCTTAGCCAGAGATGTCCTATGTATCTTTTATATAGTGAGTATGATTCTTAAAAAATATCAAATTCCCCAAATATTCAGATGAAAAGGCTGTTCTTATAAATTAGCTCTTCTGGATGGGGTTTGGAAAGAATAGTCCTTAGAGTGTGCTTTTCTTACATTGGCTTCTCCATTACTTTCCTTTACCTACAGTTTACCCACAGTTGAATTAGATTATTGTATATAATAATGTAATATAAATCACTAATAATTTGTGTTTTATTAGAATTAGATTATATTTATTAGGTTGGTGCAAAAGTAATTGCGGTTTAACAGGTTAAAAATAATTGCTGCAATTACTTTTGCACCAACCTAAGAGTACTTAACGGAAATCTGCTGAAAAGATCTTATGATATTTTTTCACGCCTGTTTTCCCCTAATGTTATTCCATCAATGTATGAAGAAATGAGGTAAAGGAGAACTTAGACATATCTTCTTCCTATTGTCTGAAATTTTGTGTCACTAAAGTGTGTTCTGGAAAAGGACATCCTTGTCCTGTGGCATATTGCTGCCAAAATAAGTTCCAAGAGGTGATAGTTTTATTCTGTTTTCAAATTATTTCTTAGAAACCAGCCATCTAATTCAGAAAGAGATTAAGAGCCAAGTTTTAAAAACTATAACCAGGAAATGTCTCATTTATGAATGTATACAGATTTGTGTTCATAAATTGGGTAATTGTATACCTACCAACTCTATTCATTTTATCATTATTCACTTTGTGTGTGTAAAAATGAAGGCTTTTTAATTCAAATTCTGTAGACTGGGACACTTATGATTGGAGCATGGTGATTTTTCATGCTTCTGTTCAATGTTAGTGCATACAATTTCATACAAAATCACAATACCTTATTTACTCTTGTATAGCTATAACAAGGTCTTACTAAACATGTATTCTGAAGTGTAATAGGTAATTCATAGTTTGGCTTTATCTGTTGTAAAAAGTTAGAAAAAGTATTTTAAAAATCTATATTAGAATCTGCATCAAAGGACTACATTGACGTCTGAATTGAAGTTCTGCCAAGTATAATTTCAAAATTAAGTTCTCTTAAAATGATTGTGATGGTTAAAATAGACATTCCAGACATTTGAGATTACAGCTCATCTCTAAAATGACTGAGCCCAAATACAGAAGTCTTGATAAAGTTTATTGACAGACACTGTGCTACATACTATTATATACTTTCTCATTTAAATAAATTTTGGAAGAAAAATTAGCCATTATTTAATCTTTATATATGTATGTATTATTAGTTTCCTATTGCTGCTGTAATAGATACAACCAACTTTGTGGCTTAAAACAGTGGAAATTTATCCTCTTACATTTGGAAATGGCAGAAGTCTGAAATGAGTTTCACTGGGCCGAAACCAACGTGTTGGCAGGGCCATATTACCTAGGGAAACTTGGGGGGATAATCTGTGTCATTGCCTTTCCAGCTTCTAATGACATATTCCTTGTATTTGTTACTAATGACCCCATTTCACTATCTTCAAAGCTAATAGCCACATCACTTCCTCTTTTGTAGTAAAATCTCCCTCTGCCTCCCTTTTATAAGAACACCTATGATTACAATTTTGTCTGACCTGGATATGCAAGACTGTCTCCTCACCTCAAGATCCTTAACTTAATCACACATTTAAAGTTTCTTTTGTCATATAAGGAAGCATTTACAGGATTAGGATGTAGTTATCTTTTATGGCTAAAATTGAGTACAGAATACTGCCAAAAGTCACATCAAAACAAAACGTGTTAGAAACCAGTACAATATAAACAAGAGATCCTGGAGTTCCTCTGCTATGTTCCAATATTTTGTGCTGTTGATTGATACTTTTTGTTTCTGATAGAAACAAACATCATTAATATTCAGGGTTTTTTCCCTAATATACTTCATCTTCTACTCTTCCTCTTTCCCTTCTCTGTAAAACCAAAGCTTAGTAATCTAAGACCGTGAGTTCATGAATTGGAACACAGGTTTACATAGCCTAATATTATGATTAATTTAGAAATAATTTGTATTTGATATTTTAACATAGACACATGTTGAGATACGTGCTTTCTTATTCCCTTTAAGCCCTTTCATCACCTTCCTCTTCACCTTTGTTATTCTCAGCATTAATGAAGAATTGACCACTTTGCCACTGACAGTTGTTTTTCTAAGTAATACTCATATGATGAGAGTTTTTAGGAGACAGTTCTAAAGGTTCTTTAATTCCTGGAAGATCATAGATCTCTCAGCTAGATTATTTTTTTTTCTGTTTTTGTTCAGTATCTTTACAGTGTTTATGCTTTATCCTATAGCTTTGGAAGGAAAATTTTATTTGGTCTTCTAATATATTTATGGTTCAGTGACTTCTAGAGTTACCAATAAATATCTTTTAGCATGTAACTTTAGTAAGCATATATTTTGTTGCATAATTTATAAGCTAAACATTTACATTTTCTACCCTGAACTGCAGGATACCAGAAGGCCCCATTGATCAGGGGCCAGCTTCTGGAAGGGTTCGTGCTTTAGAAGAGCAGCTTTTGAAGGCCAAAGAACAGATTGAAAATTATAAGAAACAAACTAGAAATGGTAGGTGATTATGCAGTGTTTTTCCTCTTCAATATATTGATATTAGCACAAATAATTAAAAATTTCCTTTCACCAAAATGTTGGAAATGCTGGTACTCTCTATTCTTTGACTGCAGGTCTGGGGAAGGATCATGAAATCCTAAGAAGGAGGATTGAAAATGGAGCTAAAGAGCTCTGGTTTTTTCTACAAAGTGAATTGAAGAAATTAAAGAATTTAGAAGGAAATGAACTCCAAAGACATGTAGATGAATTTCTGTCAGATTTGGGACATCATGAAAGGTAGTATTTTTACTTTACACTTCATTTGGGCTTTAGTAACGATTACAATCTAAGAATGGGAAACTGAAACTTTGGTAAATTCCCTGCTGAATAATAAATGATACCTACCATGTTTAGGAACAGGAAAATACCTGAGGTCTCAAAGGACAATAATTGTCAAATGTAGTTCATCAACTGAAATATGTCACTGGAAAATATTATTTAAAATATATTCCTAGAAACCTTTATACCCTAAGTAAACTTTGAAGGTAGTGGTGTCAGCCAACATTACATTGATATATCTTCCTGTACATTTTCTTCATATACAATCAATATTTGAAGTGGAGTGTGTAGTTTTATATTATAGTACATTAGAACTCATACTGAGGCTGACAGTTATGTTTCTATTTCAAATATTAAAAACGTTAAAATAGCCTCTTTTTAGGGTTTTTAATTAAAGTTTAACAGGTTTTTGATAAAAAGTAATATTCTATTCATTGATCTTCAATTTAGTTACTAGAAAAAAGAACCTGAAATCTACCTAGTTCAATTTGTTTCTTCTGTTTGCATGTTTCTGAAAATATGCAGTTTATTTTATATTCCATAGAAAAGAAAATATTTTATTGTTGATGTGTTCATGCAGAACAAAATGTATCTGAGAGTCATACAGTGAAACCTGTCCTTAGGCCTATTATATTTATACGTCTATATTTCCAGTAGGATTGTAATGGCTATTACTGTCTCATTAGTGAACAATAAAAGAAAAATTGTTGTATTAACACAACCTACCACTATATAGAAGAAAAGAATCACACCACAACCAAGAGATTTTGAGATACTGCTCTGCTGTTTTAAGTGAAATTACATATAAAATCTATCAGTTTATTGGAATCATTTTAGTATTAATGAATCTACAGAAATAAGATAGTATAAATTTCAACAGGCATTGAATTATTAGGCCACATATTTGGCAGTCCCTTTGAAATTTTTAGCCTAGTTTGCAATCAAGCCATAGTTAGATCATTAGAGCAAATGCCGACTAATTCTGTCCTTAATGCTTCTTTACCTTAAAGCTGATTCTAGGTACTGAGATTCTGTTCATTGGAGCTGTGTGCTTGTGTGGTTTGCTTGTTGCAGTTTTATAGGAAAATGCAACTCTGAAGAGGATTTGAGCCGAGTATAGACTATGTGGTACTTAAAGTAGAATTTTGAATGTTGATTTCTGATGGAATGTTTAATTTTAAAGTTTGAATGATTTAATTACTTGAGAATTTAATTTTCAGGTCTTTTCTAAATTTAATTATTTAAAGAATTATTTTCTGCATATATTTTGTTACTATATGTAGAAACGATGTACAAATATACACATGAAAAAAGTCCCTGGAAAGTTGATGTAAATGAATGTTAAATTTTCTGTAAGTTGAATTCTATTTTAAATATGATTCCTGATACTACCTCTTAGGATATGTTAAATAATAATATTTCACAGAAAATAAAAATGGAAAGTACACAAAGTGCATAAGTTAATTTCTTTTGTCTTCTGCAGAAATTATAATGAACTTGGAATTCAACTTCACAGGGTAGTAATTTTAACTCTAGGCAGCCATATTATAATGTAGTGGTACATTCTAATCTGTAAAGCACAATCAAACTTTAGAGAAATAACCTTTAATGAATATACAAATAGAGATGATTTCATATGATTCATATGAAATATGCTGTCTCACTGGTAATTTTCAAGATCCTTAAGTGTAAGAGTTAAAATGTTTATATTTGCCTGTTTACACAAAAATCTTTGTTTCATTTTTACACTGTCCAAATCAGAGTGTCTGGGTTGGGTTGTCTCTGGACCGAAAGCCTGTGTTCTCTGAGAAATCAGAGGTTGAGTCTATCAGTTTTCTTGTTCAGATTTTCCTATGAATCACTTTTCCCATTGTTTGGTTCAGAAAGACATCAATTATAGGGGAAAAACTTATGGGCTTTTGTTTCTTCTGAAAGGGTTTCTTTCTTTCTTAGAACTTGTCTGATAGAAACACTGATTTTCTTTTTTTTTCTTTCTAAGTCAACTTTATTATGGCATAATTTATATATGATGAAACGTACATATTTTAGTCTATAGTTCTATGAGTTTGGGCAAATGCTCACAGTTGTATAACCACCATCACCATCAAGATACAGAACGTTGCTTCTACCCCAAGAAATTTCCTCATGCCCCTTTGTAATCAGCACCTCCCCCTCCCCACACCAGCCCCTGGCAGTCACCAGATCTGTTTCCTATCCCTATAATTTTGCTTTTTCCAGAATTGTATGTAAATGCAGTTATACACTATGTAGTTTTTTGAGTGTGGTTTCTTTCACTTGACATAATGCATTTGAGATTCACCTCTGTTGTTTTGTGTATTAGTAGTGCATTGCTTTTTATTTCTAGGTGTTATTCAATTGTATGGATGTATCACAGTTTAGCCATTCAACAGTTGAAGAATGTTTGGGTTGTTTTCCATTTTTTGGTGATTATGAGTAAAGCCACTGAAAACATTAGCACACACATTGTTGTGGAAACATGTTTTCATTTCTTTTGGATTAATATGTAGGAGTGGGGTTGATTGGTCGTCAGCAGAGTGTATGTTTCACTTTATAAGATACTGCTCAACTTTTTTCCAAAGTGATGGCACTGTTTTTGCATTCTCACCAGCGATGTGTAAGAGTCCCAGTCGCTTTATCCTTGTCTACACTTGGTATTGTCGGTTTTTACATTCCCCCCCTACATAGCATTCTAATAGGAATTTAGTGGTATGTCATTGTGGTTTTCATTTGCATTTCCTTATTAGTGAATTTAGGAAGATCGTTTTGAGAGCCATGAGAAGGAAAACCTGGTGCCAGGGCATTAGAAGTATTTTTCAAAAGTTTAAATAAATGATAATAAGCTTCTGGATCTGGGTAGCTGCAGTAGGGATAGAGAGAAAGGATTAAAATGTGAAAAATAGAAACTGCAGACTTGTGTTGACAGATCTGATGTAGGGGAATAGATGAGTCAAAGTAATGGAGTACTTGTATTTTACTAGGACAATAGCTTTTATAAATGGAGATTATTGTTTCTTATATACTCATTTGGCTTTTCTCCCTGACAAATTGTAATCTCCTGAGGACTGGAACTGTAACTTAAACGTCTCTACCCTATATTGCTAAGCATTCACTGCTTAGTCAGCCTTCAGTAAGTTAATGTCTTTTTTATTGGGAAGGGAGGGGCCAACTATCTGCACTTTTTGATTATTTCACACTCTACTTTGTGCCTTTTTGTAAGAACAAAGTCTTGTTCCATTGAAGGATTTTTGAAAATTATGCAACTAAAGAAAATTATGTAATTGTGGTCAAAATATTCTCCTGCAATTGAGAATCCCCAAAGTTGTGAAAGGCAAGTTACAGGAGAAAAGTCATTTACCCCTAAGTAAAACTGGGTGGAAGCTCCAGTCAATTTTAACGGTGGGTTCTGCAAAAGTGAGAGTATTTGTTAGAAGTCAAGGAGTATATAGCAGAGGAAATGGAGCAGGGATCTAAGTTGTTATCAGGGTCATGCTCATAGGAAGCATGGGATTAGAAGAAAACCTGACATTGAAGGATTTTTATACTCAATACCCTTGACTTCATGTTTGATTCACTTTGGAGGATTTAAGTGACCCTATATTTAAAAACAGTCTTAACACACAGTTATACATGAATCCCTGAAAATATCAGTGTTTCTGATTTGGAGTGTAATTCTGATACTAAGCTGGAGAATGACTTTCTTTTAATTGAATGTGCATGGTTAAAAATATTCTTGCTTACTAAATATATCTAATCATTTGTCTACATTTCATATCACGTTGACTTTAATAAATGTTACTTCCTTCACCTTGGGATTTTCTTGCTTGAATTACATCTGCTTTGTGCAGGCCCTCGGGGAATTTCTCTTTAAAATTTTGAATCAAATATAAATAAAATGCTCTCCTTGAGGTTCTTTAGTGGCATAATTGAGGCAGGCTAGGACATTTTAAAACTTTTGGGTATATTAAAATATAAAAATAGGAAAATTAACAGAAAATACAAAGGACAAAAACGTAGCCCAGCTTTTGAAATAGAGGATTTGTTGTCTGTCATAGCTGGCTTGCTGTCAGAGTCAGAGATTCTGTTCTGTTCTACCAATAGTCTTCAGGCATCTGTCTCCTGCTCTGAAATGACTAGCTCTCTTCTGCTGGTATTTTGCCCAGGTTTGTGTTTCTCAGGTGTTGACCTGGTCTCATACCAGGCCTTTAGATTTACCACCCACCACTTATGGTTTTTGATACACTCATAGTCAAAACCAACGCAGTCAGATCTCCAGCTTTGGGGACATTTCTAGGTTTGACTTCAGAGTGGAGTCACTAAAAACCCAAGCATTTCTGTAGAATAGTTTTCAGTTACAATGTTGCTCAATAATAGGCTGCAATAGAAACTTTGGTTATTTTCATGTCTTTGGTCAAAAGATGATAAATTTTGTAGGATGATAACTTCTAAACATTATTGAATCATCAAAGAACTAGGTTGGATTTAAGGTCTTTCCTGTGCTTGTCTTCCTTATGGAGATTTCCTTACTGAGAACTGAGACTGTGTCATATCATGGTCTCCAGTGTGGAGGCCAAGAAAAAAATGTTTAAAAAGCAAGCTTAATTTTAGTTGACTATTGGAATAGAGTGACTTATATTGAGACTTTGACTGTATTATTGTAAAAATTAGCATGTACCTCTTTTTTTGGAGTTTGACTTTCTAGTTGTAAGCTTGGTTATTCTACTTTCTTGAGAGAGATTGCGATGAATGTGAATAATTAATTGCCAAAACTTAGTACTACTGTACCTTGGTAAAAACATTCACTTTTATGTTTTTACTCTTTTAAATTTATTTAAAAATACAGAGATCAGCTTTCATTCCCAATGATAAAGGAATGGATTATTATGACATGAAAGCATGAACCATGCCAATTTTTATATTTCAAAGAATTTTCCTCTTTAAATTAGACCTAATCTAGTTTTTACCTGCTTCATGCTATGTAATTATTGTCAGTGAAATGTAATGCTGTTTGTCTCTGTGTATGTGTATGTTTGATTTAATATAAAGCCATACAGAACATGTTGAATTTCCCTTTTTCCTTCAATAGGCATTTGCTAATAGTTGGTTATTAACACTGTACTATATCTCCAGAAACAATACTGCTACTTAAAGTTGAGGCTTGCAACAGATTTTGTGATCACTCCCATTTGATGGGTAGGAAAAAGCAAAAGACCACATTTGGATATGATGAAACCTATGACATATAAAAAATAATGAGTATGATGAGAGTGATGGGAAAGAGTCTTATAAAACTGGGCAAATAATTGAAATAAACTTCCATCTTGGCCCTATAACTCAATTATAGTTAAAGCCTTCTTGTGTGTTCCCATGACCAGCTCACATAATTTCCTATGCATGATGCCTTTCCCCCCAGTAACTATAGAATACTGTAGGCTACGTAATAGTCCATAGGGGCCTCAGTTTTCTAATTTTGGAAAAACTTAAAAGTTAAACATCTGTTCAGGGGGTAAGATTGCAAGTTAATTTCTTAAGGAGGCAGTAAGTTGTAGGTTTGATTTTTCCATCTAAAATTACTCTTTTTTCATAAAAAGAAAATGTTTTGGATCTTAGGTAAGATAATAAATATAAAAAAGATAAAGCATCACATATTAGGCCCTTGCCCTGTTTATAAAGGCTACACATGGAACTGGGCAAACTGCAGCGTCTCTTGTGTGTGGATAATGCTGACAAGTTAAACAAGTGCCTAAAATACTTCACAGATGTCCTGTTGTTCCAAAGCATTGTGTAAAGCTGTTCCTCTATTAGTTGGGTGGACATTCTAAACTGTGGCTATGATTTTAATTTTATTTGTGTATTATTAATAGTTTTGCTTCATTCAAAGGGACTATTATCAGGTATTCTCTGTTAATTGTGTATAGTTCTAACAGTTTTCTATGAGGGTAAATAAGATTTTAGTTTTTCCTGTGAGCAGCCATTGCTTTGTTACTAAATTGTTTAATATCTAGTTAAGAACCAGAAATAAAAGCGAACTGAGGCTATGTCATATACTCCTGCATAAGTCGCAGTTTTTGAGGGCTGGTTTTATCATCTGCTTCACGAGTTCTCACTGATCAGTCCTCTTCTTCAGGGTGTTATAAGGCACCGGGTATTGGATCATTTTTCTGACTGAACTTCAGTACCACATATTACTGTCATCTACACCCCATGGGTCCTTCCTCTGAAATGTAGGATTATTAGTAGGTACTCTTCACAAAGTAAAACACAAAGGAAAAGCTCTGAAACAACTCTCTGAGGCATGCTAGTATAAATAGCAGTGTCTTAGTCTGTTCAGGCTGTTACAACAAAAGTAGCAAAGACTGGGTAGCTTATTAAACAACAGAAATTTATTTCTCACAGTGCTGGAGACTGGGAAGTCCAAGATCAAGGCGCCAACAGATTTTGGTGTCTGGTGAGGGTCCTCTTTCTAGTTCATAGACAGCAACTTCTTACCGTGTCCTCATATGGTGGAAGGGGTTGCGGAGTTCAGTGGGGTTTCAGTGGGCCCTCCTACGGGCCTCACCTTTTAATACAATCACATTGGGCATTAGGTTTCAATATGTGAATTTTGGGGGGAGACACAGATATTCATTCAGTCTACAGCAAGCAGCCACCGCATATATTACGACTTTGTATATATTATCACTAATCATTTTTTAAAAAACTAGATGGAAGGTATTATAATACTTCTAAATGAAATAATTTAGTCTCAGAGATGTCAAAATAACTTTCCTAGGACAAAAGCTAGTAAGAGGTAGAGCTAAAACTGGGAAATAGGTCTGTCTGGCTCTAAAAGCTCTTTTCTCCTCTTATTCAGACTTTCTGATTTTGCATATTTACATTGAACAGAGTCAACATTTTTGTACTCCAGGCCCCTTACTTTGACATTTTTTGGTGTAATAGTTAAAAGCCCAAGCTTTAGAATCACAGTACTTGGGTTTGATCTCCTACTCTGCATTTCTGAACTTTGTGACTTTGACCAAATTATTTAAATCTCTCACTGCCTCACATTCCTTATCTGATTTATATGGTAGTTATGAGGATTAAATGAAATAATGAAAAGCATCTAGGATAGGTGTCTGGCCCATTGTAAGACCTTAATACCTATTAATTGTTGTTCTTATTATTTAACATTACAGGCTAGTGTTCTCTAAGTACTTTTTGAACCTCCCTCTAATGCTTTATGTTTTTAGTTAATACCATTATTGTAGGTGATTTCTGGAAGTGTATGTATGATGTATTTTATTTATATATATACTTTTCTGACAAATAGAAATACATTTCTAACTCTAATTTTCACAAGCAAATAACACATATTTAATAAACATCTCTTGAACTGAAGAGTTAACACAAACTGTAGAGACAAGTGTAGAGAAGGATGAAGCTAGCGTCGTAACTAGTTAAAGCTTATTCCCCAAACCTTTCTATCACAAAATTGGATTTGTGAAAGGTAAAAATTATCAACATTATCTCATCTAAAATTTTTGAAATTTTTTTTGGCTATTTTTCTTTTACATACCTATTCAAAGATACTTTATAAACATTTTCTGTGTGACCAGCACTATTCCAAATGATGATTTAAAAGAATAAAAATAAAAACCCTGTTCTCATGGAGTTTGAATTCTAGTAGGAGGATAAAGATAATAAAGTAAGGAAGTAATGATGTATATTAGAAGATGATAATTACTTAGAGAAAAATAAAGCAGAGAAGGAGGAGAGGGAACACCAAGGAATGAATGGTGATGGTGATTGTTGAATTTTCAAGTGAGATAGCCTGGGAAAGTCTTATGGGGAAGTTGACATATAAGCAAAGATTTGAAGGACATTTGGGTGAGCCATACGGATGGGTATTTGGGAAATGAGCATTCGAGGGGAGGGAAGAGCAAATGCAAAGGCCCTATAGTAGCAACATGCCTGGCATGTTCAGGGGTTAGTGACAGACTGTGGCTGAAGTAGAGTAAGCAGGGAAGACAGTAGTAGGAGATGAAATCAAAGAGGTAAGGGAGGGCCATATTGTCTGGGTCCTTGTAGGTCAAAGTAATAACTCTGGGTTTGACTGAGTGAGGTGAACAGCCCATTCAACGTTACAAGCAAAGGAGTAACATATGACTGAATTTTTAACAGGATATGGCTACTGTACTGAGAATGGGCTGTAGAGGTAGGCAAGGGTGGAAGCAGGGTGTAGACCTGTTCAGAGGTGACTGTAATAAAATTAAGGTGAGAAAAGATCGTGGCTCAGTTGGTGGCTCAATGCTCACTGGTAGCAAGCAGTGCCAGTGGTGATGTGTGGTCAGAAATTGGCAAAATGTTTGCTGACAGATTGGTGGAGCGTGTTAGAGACAGAGTCTTGCTTTTTACTTTTTTTTAAAAAAAATTGGTAAATGCAAGTCATGGCTTTTATTTAATACAATGTAAATAAAACCATCTGTACCAGCCCTAAAGTTCCTCTTCCTAGATTATTGGGTATTTTAGTTTACTTTGCAGGAAACCAACCATGATATAATTGAAAGTACTGATGCTACACAAAAGAGGGAAAGGAAAGTATCTTAACATACATTTTAATTAGTTTGGACCAAGCGTTGTCAAATTATGGCCCAAGGGCCAAATCTGGCTCATAACTTATTTCCTGAATAAAATTTTATTTGAGCACAGGCACACCCATTCATTTACATATTGTTTATGGCAGCTTTCCTGCTATAGAAGCAACAGAGGCCCACAAAACCCAAACTATTTACTATCTTGCCCTTCACAGAAAAAAGTTTGCTGACTCTTGGTTTAGACCATTGTTTAATAAGAGTTGTGTCAAAATTTTTCTCTCATCTTTTTCTAACCACTCAAAGTGTTAAAGTATAAAGAGAAAATTTAAGAGGGGACATGAAATGACAGTAGACAGTAGAGAACAAAAAAAAATGTAGTATTCAAACATTGGAATCAACTTATTTCTCTCCCTTATGTTAATTTAGTCCACCTATTTTTTTGCCATGGGTATCCACTCTTCTCTGGTCTTTGTAGTACTCTATGTTTGGGAATAAGTGTAGCTGACTGGTCTGGGGGGTAAACAGGTAGGTTTTTCTCAACAGTAAAAGTTTACTATAGGACTGAATCTTGGGTGTTAGAGAGACTAATTGTTGAATTTCATGGCCTTGGTAGAAAATAAAAGTATCAGCATCAGTGTGAGCATCAATCTTTGTAAAGAATTTTATTCTTTTCTCATGATTGTGTAATCCTTTGAGGAAGTACAAATAAGTAAGACCTCCAATGTTGTTTGCTTTTGTAGGTCTATAATGACAGATCTACACTACCTCAAACAAACAGATGGAGCAGGTGATTGGCGGGAAAAAGAGGCCAAAGATCTGACAGACCTGGTCCAGCGAAGAATAACGTATCTTCAGGTAAGAAGGTTAGGTTAAGAGATAAACTTGAGTGAAAAAAGAAGGAAAATCATAATAAAACTAAAAGTAAGAGTTGCTGTTGGTTTTTAGTCTTCTTAGCCCTTGCTTTTTTATTTTTTAATTAAAGTGTATTGGGGTGACATTTCTTAGTAAAGTTACATAGATTTCAGGTGTACAATTCTGTAATCTATATATCACATTGTGTGTTCACCACCCAGAGTCAGTTCTCTTTCCATCACCCTATAGTTGATCCCCTTTACCCTTATCTACCACCCCGCTCCCCACTTACCCTCTGGTAACCACTGAACTATTGTCTGTGTCTATGAGTTTTTGTTTCTTCATTTCTTTGTCTTGTTCTTTTATTGTTTTCAGTTTTATATGCCACATATTGGTGAAATCATATGCTTCTAGACTTTTTCTGTCTGACTTATTTCTCTTAACATGGATGAATCTTGAGATTATAATGCTAAGCCCTTGCTTTTTGAGAGTATTTACTCACTCATTTTACATATTTATTCAGAAAGACTCTGTTGTGCTTTGAGTATAATACAAAGACGGCTAAAAAAGTCCCCTGCCCTAAAGAGGGCTACTTCTGATACACACACACACACACCCCTACAATGCAAAATAGAATGTGCTATGTTTTAGACAAGAGATATAGATGAAATGCTCATTGGAGGAAGATGTCAGGGATAGCTTTGTAGAAAGGGTATTATTTGAACTAAGCTATAAAGGATAACCGGGGGTGGCCAGTTAGCTCAGTTGCTAGAGCATGGTGCTGATAACACCAAGGTTGCTGGTTTGATCCCCACATGGGCCACTGTGAGCTGTGCCCTCCTTTAAAAAAAAAAAAAAAAAAAAAAGCCTCTGACAGGCAATTATAAATAAATAAATTAATTAATTAAATAATAATCAGACAGGATTTAGATGCACAAACATGAAGAACACACCGGCTGAAGCATATGTATGATGTAAGTTGTGGGGACAGAGCCCCAGAAAGGAGTTTACAGGCTCTCGGCCTCACGTGGAGGAGTGCTGGCTCGGGTGGTGGATGGCCGTCAGCTGTGGCTGATTGGCCGTCAGCTGTAGCCAGTTAGCCAATTAGCCGCTAATATAACTGCTGTGGCTACGCTAGCAGAAGAAGAGAGAAGAAGAATGGGGGCTAGCAAGAAGATGGCGGCTGGGCTGGCAAGTGTGGATGGCGGTTTGCAGACAGTATGGATCCAGCCTCCAGTGAGAGTATAGTGCCGCCAGAGAGAATATAGTGGTATGACTCCCCTACCTATGGCTCCGTGGGTGTTCCTTTTTGGCCTCACCATATGCTGCGTTCTTGTATGGGGAGCGGGACCAGAGACCCCGCAGGCCTGCGAGCAGGGTCTCCCGCATGACATAAGTAATGGTCTGTAGCTGGGAAGGAGCAATACAGGAACCCAGTGAGAGATGGGATGTTTCAGTTTGTCTGGAGTTTTGGGCTATGTGAAAAGGAGGGATGGGACATAAGCTGAAAAAAGGTAGTTTTGGGAACCAGATTGCGGAGGTCCTTGGGTACATGTTAAGCTTTATGGTGCATAAACAGTAAGTGGTACTGAAATATTTATTGCATAAAAATCATTATAAAAACAAATATGAAATAGAAATTAAGGGTAAACTCCAAGTTCCTTTTAAATTTATTCTTTTCATTTTTTGGTGTTCTCTTCTAGTTATTAATATACGTACCCAGTCTTAACTGTTTGTATGGATAGAATTGATTTACTTTTGATTTTGTTGTGTGTGTGTGTGTGTGTGTGTGTGTATTTTGCTTCGTCTGCTATAAGCTTTTTTTCTATTTTGGAGTCACAACCTACTTTTGAAATGTTTTTACACATAGGAGTGGCATGATGAGAGTGGTGTGTTAGTGATATTAATCTGAAAATAGTGTTTTGGTTGAACTATGTTAGTATTGGAAGAGACTAGAAACAAGGAGACCATTTAGGATATGAGGACCATAAAGCAGGTGAGAAATAGTGAGGTAGGTGGCAGTTTGCATTGGAAATGAAGAGGCACATTTGAAAGAAGAGAAGATAGAATTGTTAGGCCTTTCCAAGTAGGTGAAAGCTGAAATGACTGAGATAACGGAGGCATCATTAACTGACAAGGAACTTAGAATAGTCTTCAGAGAAAAAACAATGAATTAGTAAGTAGAAGTCTTCAACACACAAAAAGTTGAAATGACCATGCCTATTCTTTCTAATACTGTTGATGGTATACTTTCTGTGTACAGTCACTCTTCTTTCAAGGTTCAAGTGTCTTATAAAAGCAAAATAATAGCCAGTGCCTTGGTTCTGTATATTTTAAGGTACATATTTTCTTATACTTAAATAGAAAAAAATAGAAAATCAAGTGTTTAAAGAGATCATTAAAAACCAAACTGATCTTGGCATGCTGTCTTGGTCTCATACTCCCGTGGCCATTCATCAGAGGTGTCTGCAGAATGAGAAACACTTGCCTCCTGTAGGGAAGAGGTAATTATCTCCTATCAACTAGAACCTCATTCAATGAACTATAAACAGCTGGTGGTGCAGAACTATCATCTTCATTTAAAATGGAAATAAGTATGGTTTCTGAGTTCCTTCCATTTCTACATATTCATTAAATTTTCACCCAACAAAAATTATATTTAAATTGTGATTTAGTCATAGTTCAGCTCTCCACAGTATAACAACTATCTGCCACTTGCTTCAGTATTTATTTTCCTCTTGGTTTTTAACTGGCCAAGTGCTTTCACCTGTAGTGCAAATTTGATCCTCTATATGCTGATTTCTTTTGTTCTGTATAAGAGGTTTCACTTGAAAGTCATGCGAATGATTTAAAACTAATTGGCTTTTTAATCTTTTAGGCTATAGCAAAACAGCATTTCACTTGGACCTTAAGTTCAGTTTCAAATATTACTATTTAATAAATTATTACTTCTATGCTTTTCTTTTCTTTTCCATTGAAAAAGAAAAAGTGATTTTTAATATTCAAGAAGATGGGGAAAGTCTCATCAAAAAAACATATTTTAGAAAACTATTTTTATTTAATTATTTAATGTATTCATGATCATTTTTTCTATCTAGTCTAAAAGTTCTTTGAAGTCAAGAACTATATTTTTAACATTTTATTTGTTAGAGGTTAAAGATGCCACTCACTCTGTCATGCGGGGTCTCTGGTCCCATTCCCCGCACAAGAATGCCAAAAAGACACACCAACGGAGCCAGGGAGTTCTTACCACTATTTCTCGCTGGCTGCTGGGTTGGAGACACAGGAAGCAGGAGCCACACGATCCTCAATCGGCTGGCCGCTTCTCTGCCAACCAACCGACCAACCAACCAGCGCAGCCACAGCAGTTATATCAGTGGCTAATGGCTAACCAGTAACAGCTGATGGCCATCTACTACCCGAGCCAGCACCTTTCCACGCGAGGCCGAGAACCTGGAAACTGCTCTCTGGGACTCTGTCCCCACACACTCTCACTCTTCATTTTCTCTGGATAGAGGTGAATAAGAGTCCTTTCTCCCATCCCAACAAAATTAAACATATGTGTTTGTAAGGAATGCTTTCTCTAACTGGAATATTTAGTCCCAGTATATTTTTAAGCACAACAGCTACTTTAAAAAGAATGATTTGTCACTGGTTTAACAAAATGGAGTAGAGAATTGAATCAAAAGAGTTGAGCTATTTGTACAGATTTTTAAAAGTGATTATTACATTGTTTTTCCATTACAACTTTTCTTGGTATTCATAACTATTGGTGTTCCCATACTGTTACTTTAAGTGAAATATTACTGTAAAAAGGCTATTTAAGCAACTTAAATTCTGAAAAACTTCCAGGGGCTTAGAAAATTAGTATAGTAGGAATAAAGCTAAAAACTGAGATAAAGAAAAGAAATCATTGACCTTTGATACTTGTATTCAAAATAAAAATAAACATTTCATGTAACTTATTAGTGAGATTTTAGAATGCTGTCCTTGTTTAGCCCATCAGCATCACTTATATAAAAGAGGATAATAATTTGTATCTGAGTAGGGAATAATAGGGAAAGATATAATGAAAGCAAATGTTTTAAATATTTTAAATCTGTTTGGGAGACTTTAGTCATTTAAATACCTTATTGTATTCCTGACAAATAATTCAGACTTTATAATTTACTTTCAGTGATTGGATTGGGTAGTTGAAACATTTTCAGTTTTACTAGATTTTTACTCATACTGAAATTTATAAGTTCTCATAATAACCAACAAGCATTTTTAAAAATTCTGATTTGTTTAAAATGTAATGCAAAGCCTAGTACAAAGAAAACAACCTAGAATAAGCCCCTGTCGTAATCAACAATAGGTTTCACTTTAAATCTAAGCCTTTCTTTCTGCAGTCTTTTGAATTGAGCAAATATCATTATGTCTCATGAAAATCCTGCTTGACTCACAGTCATATAGTTTAGTTAAGTTTGGTTCCAACTTTAGATTTCTATTCATTTATCTATACCTTAGTATTACTTGGGAGAAGCAATTTCACAAAACATAACTGAAAATAAAAAGGTACTTAGGGCAGGCAACTGGACTTCAGTGGGACAAAGTTCCATAGTTCTCTTAATTAAAATTATTTTCTCTTTAGAGTTGAAGGCCCTATGGCATAGTATAAAAAGCCTAAACTGACTAAAAGATTATAATAGTCTGATTGAGGACAATCCCTGCTATGCTATTAGGCTCAAGTAGAATAGACCAAGTAATTCTCTTAAGGTCTTACAGTCTTTTATATATTTATCTAAAAAGTTCTTTTTTTTTTTTTTTTTTTTGAGATTTTTATAGGGGAAGGGGAACAGGACTTTATTGGGGAACAGTGTGTACTTCCAGGACTTTTTTTTCCAAGTCAAGTTGTTGTCCTTTCAGTCTTAGTTGTGGAGGACGCAGGTCAGCTCCAGGCCAGTTGCCGTTACTAGTTGCAGGGGGCACAGCCCACCATCCTTTACTGGGGTCGAACCGACAACCTTGTGGTTGAGAGGACGCACTCCAACCAACTGAGTCATCCGGGAGCTCAGCGGCAGCTCAGCTCAAGGTGCCGTGTTCAATCTTAGTTGCAGGGGCGCTGCCCACCATCCCTTGCGGGAGTCAAGGAATCGAACTGGCAACCTTGTGGTTGAGAGGACGTTCTCCAACCAACTCGGGAGCTCAGCGGCAGCTCAGCTCAAGGTGCCGTATTCAATCTTAGTTGCAGGGGGCGCTGCCCACTATCCCTTGCGGCACTTGAGGAATTGAACTGGCAACCTTGTGGTTGAGAGCCCACTGGCCCATGTGGGAATCGAACCAGCAGCCTTCGGAGTTAGGAACATGGAGCTCTAACCGCCTGAGCCACCGGGCCGGTCCCCTATCTAAAAAGTTCTTCATCCATAAAGTGAACATGTAACGTTGGGTTGTTTTAAATTCCGTTTTGTGCTGATGTTTATTTTTGTGCTTTATAAATCTAACAAATTGAGAAAGTGCTATTATTTATATTTCTGTAGTTTCTGATACTGAGTTCAGGCTCATTTTAAAAACTGCACATCGATGGTATATTTGTTGTGAGTCCACATTTTAGCATAATGTAAGTCATTTTTGTAGACTTTTGAATGACATGGAAGAAACTCTTTTTTCATTATGGTTATTAGAATTTACTTTGTAGTTTCTAATTAGCTCAAATTAAATTCTAATCAGCTCATATTAAGTTTACAATGAAAGACATTACAGTACTTTAGTTTCTTGTTTGGTAAAGTTAGAAATTGGCAACTATGATAGAGAGCTCCTAGTTAGGGCATATAGATTATTCCCAGTTTAACTTGAAATTATTGGTCTTCTGATACAGGATGATGTTTTTCCTGCCTAGCCTCAAAGTTGACATTTTAAGCGAAATTTAGACCATTTCAGGTGGAGTCTAAATAAAGTATATAAAAAGTAGCAATAGTAAAAGATTGTTGTTTGTTTTGGGTGCTTTGTTTTATTTATTTATGCTTTAAATAGGACTTTTATTGGAAATTGGTAGGTTAATAGTTTTCCTTTTTTTGAGAGAGAGAAAAAGTAAAAGATGTGAAAATGGAGAACAACTATTTTATTTTTTATATGATTTTTTTTTCCACTTACAATTAATAGACTAATTGGAGAAATAGCAAATATCTCTTTTCCTATATGGATTTCAGTGACTGTGGATGGTCTTTGGAATGGAAAGTGGCCAGGTCATACGAGGGATGCTTTGTTGAAGCTATTAAACATGTATTTCAGATTGTGGAGAGAAGTCCTCTACCCCATACAAGATGTGTCTGACCTCATTATTCTTGGACAGGAAAAATTCTTTAAAATAAATTTAAGGCCCAAATATGAAGTCTGACAATTAAGATCGAGAACTCATCCTAGAAAAAGTGCTATGTATCTCATTGCTGAATATCACTACGAAGTACTCCCCTTGGGAAGCTATGCACCAATGCCAGCACCTAGTCCACCCTTCAAAGCAATTTTGGAACTCTGTTTCTGGAATGGCCTCATAGCTGTCATCATATTATCCTTGATGTCCTGAATGTCATCAAAATATCTTCCTTTCAGTATTTCCTTTATCTTCAGGTAAAGAAAGAAATCATTGGGGACCAGATCAGGTGAGTAGGGAGGGTGTTCCAATACAGTTATTTGTTTACTGGCTAAAAACTCCCTCACAGACAGTGTCATGTGACCTGGTGCACTGTCGTGATGCAAGAGCCATGAATTTTGGCGAAAAGTTCAGGTCGTCTAACTTTTTCACGCAGCCTTTTCAGCACTTTCAAATAGTAAACTTGGTTAATTGTTCGTCCAGTTGGTACAAATTCATAATGAATTATCCCTCTGATATCAAAAAAGGTTAGCAACATCATTTTGACTCTTGACTTGGACTGACAGAACGTTTTTGGTTATGGAGAATTGGCTGACTTCCATTGTGCACTTTGACGCTTTGTTTTAGGGTCGTATTGGTACACCCATATTTCATCACCAGTGATAACATGGCCCAAAACATCATTTTGCCTCTCCAAAAGGTCTTGGCAAACTTCGACTCTCCTTTGCTTTTTTGTTCATCAGTGAGTTTCTTCGGGACCATTTTTGCACACACCTTTCTCATGCCAAGATTTTCCTAACTATTTCTCTATTGATGTTTACTTGGTCTGCTATGCTTCTCACAGTCAGCCAATGACTTTGATGCACAATTCAACGAATTTTTGAATGTTTTCGTCAATTCTGCTCATTACTGGCCACCCTGACCTCTCTTCATCAATGAGGCATTCTGTCCCCTCAGAAAAACACTTAACCCATGTGTACACTGCCGTTTTCTTCATGGCATTATCCACATAAACTTGGACTAACATGTCCCTGATTTCACTTACACTCTTGCCAAGTTTAACAAGAAATTTAATGTTTGTTCATTGCTCTAATTCAAGTTAAGACATTCTCGCAATGGCACACAAAAACACGCAACAATAATGAATGCCACTCAGCAAGATGCTGCCACATGTCCGATACGAACACAGCTGTGAGACACTGATATACCAAGATGATGAAACCTTACCGAGCTGTTTGTACAGTGCTGCCAATGTAAGTGCACGGTGACAAGTTCACAAACTTAATTGTCAGGCCTTGTATAACTGGAAACGTCATTTGTCTGTTAGTGCACTGACCATGAAATCAAACCAAGCATCAAGTGTTCTCAACGTTGTGAAGTGTGTTCTACCTACCTAGTGATTCAGATAGCTATTCTATTTTTGCCCAACAGGGATGAGAACCAAAATAACACCAGAGGTGATAATAACTAACTCATTAGGAATAGTCATTAGCTTAGCTGTATTACGATATTTATTAAATGGTTAAAAATAGCTGGAATAGGGAGAATCTTTCAGGACCTTTCTCTATTTGAAAGAAATATTTAGCTTGGGATAAGATCAAACACAGAAAAGCGAAGTTTCTGAGAACTAAGACCAAAGTGTATACTAAGAAAGAGAATATCTTTCCCAAGATCAAAAATATAAACAAGTTCAATGAGGAAAGAACACGAAGTGGTAAGTGGATATGGTGGCGACGATGTGTGTGTGTTACGTGCCTTCAGTTGGCTCTGACTTCTGGCGACTCCCTGAGTAGGGGATGTCCACAATGTCTTGTCCTCAACAGCCCTGCTCAGCTCCTATAGACTTATTCCTGTGCTGCTTTGATGGAGTCAGTCCATCTCATATTTGGTCTTCCTCTTTACCTGCTGCCTTCTACTTTTCCCAGCATTACTATCCTTTCCAAAGAACCCTGCCTTCCCATGATGTGCCTGAAGTAGGGCAGCTTCAGTTTTGTTGTTTTGGCCTCCAGCAAGGTTTCAGGCTTAATTTGCTTTAGGACCCGTTTGTTCATCTCTCTGTTGGTCCAGGGTATCCATAGAGCTCTCCTCCAGCACCTTATCTCAGATGACTCAAATTTTTTCCTATCAGGCTTCTTAACTGTCCAATTCTCACGTCTGTGCATTGTAATTGGGAATGTGAGTGTGTGGATGATCTTAGCCTTGGTCTCTATTGACACATCTTTGCTCTTGGTGGTCTTTCCCAATTCTTCCATTGCTGCCCTTCCAAGTCTCAGCCTTCTCTTGATTTCCTGGCTGCAGTCTCCATTTGAATGGATGACTGAACCAAGGTAAACAAAATCTTTAACCATTTCAGTGTCTTCATTGTCTCTGTTAGAGTTGTGTATTTCTTTTGTACTCATGATTTTTGTCTTGATATTCAAATGCAGTTCTGCTTGACACTTTCTCCTTTCACTTTAATCAGAAGTTGTGTCAAATCATGGCTACTTTTTGCCAGTAAGATGTTGTCATCTGCATATCTTAAATTATTGCTATTTTGTCCACCAATTTTCACTCCTCCTTTGAGTCCAGCCCTGGTTTTCATCTGATGTGTTCTGTGTACAGATTAAACAAATGGGGGAAATAAAATGTACCCTTGTCTGCCACCTTTGCCCTCATATTGTGTCCTGACAGCGGCTTCCTGTTCACAATACAGGTGACACATCAGGACTATCAAGTGCTGAGCCGCACCCGTTTCTTTCAGAGCAACCTATAGGTTTTCATGATGGACACAGTCAAAGGCTTTACTGGAGTCTGTGAAACACAGACTCATTCTGGAATTCTTTGGAGCACTTCAGTAACCAACAAATGCTCAAGTTAGATCTCGAGTGCCTCTTCCTTTTCTGACCCCAGCTTGAATATCTGGCATTTCTTGCTCAATATATGACAGAAGTCTTTGTTGTATTGCCTTGAACATCTATTTACTTGTGTGGGAAATGAGAGCAGTGGTCCTATAGTTGCTATACTCCTTGGCATCTCCTTTCTCGAAGATTGGGATGTATATTTGAACGTTTCCAATCTGTAGGACATTGTTTTGTTTTTCATATTTTTTTGACATATTCTTGTGATGATTTTGACAGATTCAGCCTCTCTGACTTGAAATAATTCTGTCAGTATCCCATCTACCCTTGGTGATTTGTTTCTTTCCAATCCTCGCAGGGCAGCTTCCATTTTGCTCTCTACAGTTACAGGTTCTTCCTCATAGGGATCTTCTGCAAAGGTAGCTGTCATACTTTTGTCTTTTCTGTATAGGTTTTTGGTATACTGTTTCTGCCTTGTCTTTCTTTACTTCTGATCAGATAATGTGCTTCCTTGGTGGTCTTTCAGCATTCCTAATCTAGGTTTGAATGTCCCTTACATTTTTAAAATCTTTTGGTAGAGATCTCTTGTTTCTCCTTTTTTGTTGTTCTCTTTTAAGTTCTCTTTGTCCTATGCGATAATGGTTGAAAACTGCATTCAAGATTCTAACCCTGCTCTTCTCCTCTTTTACCTTTGTCTCTCGCCTGTCTTTAACAAATTTTAATGTTTCTTCTGCCATTCATCTCAATTTTTCTTTCCTTTTTATATCTGGCGTTGTCTTTTCACCTTCTTCCCTAATGATATTCTCCTTTTAGTCCATAGTTCTTCTGGTTCTTATCAATTACGTTTAACAGTGTAAATCTGCTTTTTATGTGGACTTTAAGTCCGTCAGGAATGTTACTTACATTATATTTTGGCACTACTATTCTTTCAGCACTCTTCTTCAGCTTTTCTCTAATGTTTGATAGAAACAGATTACGGTCATGATGACAACCTGCTCCTGGTCTTGTTTCGGCAGAGAGAATACTGCTCTCCACCTCCTGCTTCCAATTACCTAGTCTATTTCTATATTGGCCATTTGGTGGCAAGGGTAGCTTTCATGAAATGAAAGAGGAGATTGCTCCACTAGAAGTTGATGAAAGATGAAGGTGGCCATAGGAAGTAAAAAAAGAAAATTTATTAAAAGTAGTTTTCTAAGCATTATAAAAACTGCATTATCTTGAATTCTTATAGGTTTTATAGAACCCTTGCATATAGGAGCATAGGTCTGATTGAATTGTTTATTCGTTCATTTATTCAACAAGTATTTGGATGTACTGGGCATTGTGTACATTGCTAGGGGTATCGTCGTAAACCAAACAGACACAGGATGCTGTCTGCCCTCAGGAAGCTTAAAGTCTAGTAACATTCTGAGTATCCCTGAATTAATTACACACACACACACACACACACACACACACACACACACTCAGTTTGGTTTAATTCCTACAGCTCTTTGTTTTGATATTTGTATTTCTGATTCATTATTTGGATCTTTTTACTACTTCCCCTATCTCTAGTACACTAATTTTTCCTATAGGCTACTTTACCGCTCCTTTTTAAAAAGCTTTTATTATGAAAACTTTCAACATATATAAAAGTGAGACATTAGTGAACCCCTGTGTACCCACTACCCAGCTTTAACAATGATCAATTGATGGTCAATTTTGTTTCCTCTATACTGCTACCACTCCTTACTGTCTCCAGGATCATTTTGAAGCAAATTTCAGATATTTTATTGTTTCATTTGTAAATATTTCAGAATGAATTTCTAAAAGATAAAGATACTTTTCCAAAACATAACCACTTAATATTATCACACCTAAGCATACTATAAATAGTTCTTTCATATCATTAAATAACCAGTCATTGATCAAATTCTGTAATTGTCAAAAAAATTTTAATGTGCTTTTAAAAACATTATCTGTAGAGGGATTCTGACAAGATGGCAGAATAGGAAGAACCAGAACTGTCTCTTCCCACCTCGACACCAATACGCTGGTAGAAACTGATATAACTCTTTTGGAACTGGAGTCTGTTGAAGGCTTGCAATATCCAGGGGAAAGCTTGTATGGTGATTGCAGTTAATTTTGGTCAATTTCCACTCTTCGCACAGTAACAGCCATCTGTGTATATATTCCTGAAATGCAAGGATGGTTCAACATACAAAAATTGATCAATGGGATATGCCACATCAACAAAACACAGGAAAACACCACATGATCACCTCAGTTGATGCAGAAAAGGGATTTGACAAAATTCAACTCCTTTTCATGGTAAAAACACTCAACAAAGTAGGACTACAAGGAAACTACCTCAACATGAGAAAAGTGTGGGTTTTTTTTTTTTTTTGTATATTGATTTTGTATCTGACAACTTTGCTAAACTCACATATTAGTTCTAATAGCTTTTTTGTAGACGTCATCAGATTTTCTATATAGATTATCATGTTATATGCAAATAAACATTTCTTCATTTTCAATCTGGATGCCATTTTGCAGTAGTCTTTTAATAGCTATTCACCTTAATTAAATAGTATAATTTACTATTAGCATATGTACAGTAAACCAAAAATTTAGTTAGTTCTTTTTAAAATCCTTGTCAAAGTCTGATTTGCGACTTTAAGTCCTACAAGAGGGGATTTGAAGCATCTGTGCTAATATATGCACTTTTCATTTTACCTCATCTTTGATTTCTTGCAGGTAGGGAGAATATAAGGGTTAATAAAATTTTCTTTTAGTTCATAATTTTCTTCTGTTTTACTCTACAGAAAAATTCTACTGGTATATTTGGGTTATTGTTGTCATGTCAAGAGGCTCTAATAGCCAGGAAGGTTAAGATGCAGATAGAAAAAAGAAGCACATAAAGATTTCCGTATAGAGAAGTAAGAGGTCACTGACTGCATTTGAATGGGTAGAGACAGGTCATTATTTTTATCATTGCTTGTTACTGTCTTCTCTCAACTATTTGCTATTTTGCCATAATTACTGTATCTTTTATTCTTTTTATTTGTTTATCTATTTTTAAGTATTTTTTTTAATTGGGGAATATTGGAGAACAGTGTGTTTTTCCAGGGCCCATCAGCTCCAAGTTGTTGCCCTTCAATCTAGTTGTGGAGGGTGCAGCTCAGCTCCAAGTCCAATTGCCATTTTCAGTCTTCAGTTGCAGGGGGCACAGCCCACCATCCCATGTGGGAATTGAACTGGCAACCCTGTTGTTCAGAGCTCATGCTCTAATGAACTGAGCCATCTGGCAGTCTCCCTTCTATCTTTTTATTGGCATAACCATTGTTCATTGTTAAAAAGCTATATCACCTATGAAAATCCTATGAATTTTATATGCACACATGCCATCATTTCTTTTATCAAGTTAAAGCATATTAGACTGTTGGAGGAATTCTAGTTAATGTTCTGTCAATGGCATAACCCAGGGACTTTGGATATTCCTCTTGCTCAGATCTACCTGAGGCTGGTGGTATTTTGTGGGGTTTTTTTGTTTGTTTGTTTGTTTTTGGTGGGGGGGGGTTGCTTATTTGGAGGGATTTTTTGGTTTGTTTTATTTTGAGTTTTGGTCTGAATTCTCTTCCCTGGAGTAGCTGGACTTGCTGGGTTTGGAAGTGTTAGAGCTAGTAAAGGGGACCATATCTTGAAGCTGCAAGTTTCATCAGAAATAAAGAAAGGGGTTGTTATAGTATGCCCTGTGAGAAAGTTGATTGTTTAAAGGGTTAGGGATAGAATAGATGACTATATTTAGCTTTGCAACAAAGGACCCAGGGCTCTGTCCCTCGTACTTACATAATGGATGAAAAAGGAAATAAAGCTGATCCCCAAGAGAAAGCTTTTGACTATAAGGAGTCTTTCCTTTGTTCAAAGCCTATATCGCATAGAGGCATTAAATAATCTCTTTAAGTGTTCATTACCTGAATTCTTTTCTTCAAACAAATCTTATCTGTTCCTTTTACATAAGAAGATACAGTACCATATTGTTCTCAAGATTCAAATTGTTGAATAAAAATTGTTTTATCATTTTGAAAAGGAACTTACATGAGTAAATGCCACTGGAAATCCAAAATCATTAGTTTGCCAATAAGTAAATACCATTATAGATGTGAGTTAAATGTGCGTTAAATATTTGAAAATATGTTGGGCTTAAAATATGGGTTTCTGTTTCTGGATAAGATGTAGTAAATACATTATAGCTATTCTTCCTGCTAATTCCAACAAAAAGAAGTCCTGTACAAAGTGAATTTCCTGTGTTTGTTTGCTTGTTTGTTTTGCCTCCTATGTATCCCAGTTGGGGTTATTGAAGACTCCTCCAACCTAGAAATACCAGTGAATGGAGCCAGAAAAAAAAAAAATTTTTTTATTTACCCTATTCTAGGCGAACATCGAGGAAAAAGTTGCTCCCCTGCCCCACAATGAGTGCACCCCTACCTCTCCCAAGTGGTGTTAGCACTTCAGAGACTTTGGACAAGGCCCTGTCCATTGCCTCACTGCAATAATGAGGCAGTTCCCATCCCTGTCCCAGGTAGACTAGAAGTAGGGTTAGGAAGAGGAGGAAGTTAGAGAAGGGGATTTTAAAAATCTGTTTGAAATCCCAGGCAGTCCTCTGAACACACATGCATGAACTGATCAGAATCAATACCGAAAAAGGCTTGAGAACTGAACTGTGGTATAATATACCACCCAGGCTTCAACTGGCCTCTGGATAACCCACAAGTGGGACAGAACAAAATAACACTGAAAAGGCTTTAACAATTAAATTGATGTTTGAGCCACAGCCCATAAAAGTGAACTAGGAATCTAAACAGTTTGATTGCCTACTAAAATAGAAAGTACAGTCTCATAACATAATACTCATTATCATACCAGGAAAATCTTAATTCAAATGACAAAAGATAATCAGTAGATATCACATTGAGATGACACAGATGTTGGAATTACCTGACAAGGATTTTAAAGAAGCTATAATAATAAAAATGCTCCAATAAGCAATTACAGACTTGAAACGATTAAAAAAATTAGAAAGTCTCAGCAAAGAAATAGATGTTGTAAGGAAAAACCAAAAGGAAATTTTAGAACTGAATAATACAACGATCTAATAAAAAATTTGACTTATAGTAGAATAGCTTTGAAAGAGGTAAGAATCAGTGCCCTTGAAATTAGTTCAATAGATATTGTCTAATTTGACAACACAGAGAATAAATATTGAATAAAAAAACTAAACAGAGCCTCAGGGACCTTTGTGGCAGTAACAAAAATTTTTTTGTGTTTGTATCTTGGGAGTCCCAAAAGGAGAAAGAAATAAGAGTGAAGGTTTGAAGAAAAAACTGAAAACTTCCTAATTTAATAGATCATTCAGACGGAAAATAAATAAGGAAGTAATGGCCTTAAATGTCACATTGATTTAATAGACATTTATAGAACATTTCATCCAAGAACTGCAAAATACAGGTAATTTCAAGTGTACATGGACATTCGAACATTCTCCATAAATTCAAGAAGATTGAAATCATATCAAGCATATTTTCTGACCACAATGGCATGACTGGAAATCAACTACAGGAAGAAAACTGGAAAAAACACAAACATGGAGACTAGATATCATGCTACTAAACAACCACTGGATCAAAAAGGAAATCAAGGGGTGGCCAGTTAGCTCAGTTGGTTAGTGCGTGGTGCTAATAACACCAAGGTTGTCGATTCGATCCCCACATGGGCCACTGTGAGCTGTGCCCTCCTTTAAAAAAAAGAAAGAAAGAAAAAAAAAAGGAAATCAAACATTACCTTGAGACAAATGAAAATGAAACACAACTTTTCAAAATGTGTGGGGTGTAGCACAAAACAATGAAAAGAGGGAAGTTCATAGTTATACAGGCCTACCTTAAGAAACAAGAAAAATCGCAGATAAACAACCTAACTTTACATCTAAAGGAACTAGGAAAACAAACAAAACTCAAAGTAAACAGAAGGAAGGACATAATTAAAGATCAGAGAGGAAATAAATGAAACAGAAATTTAAAAAACAATAGAAAAGATCAGTGCAACTAAGAGCTGGTTCTTTGAGAAGAACAACAGAATTGACAAACCTTTAGCCAAACTCATTAAGGAAAAAAGAGAGAGCCCAAATAAATAAAATTATAAATGAGAGATTACAACCAACAGCACAGAAATGCAAAGAATCATTAAAGAATATTACGAACAGTTATATACCAGCAAATTCAACAATCTAGAAGAAATGGATAAATTTCTGGAAGTATATAACCTTTCAAGACTGAACCAGGAAGAATTTGAAAATCTAAACAGACCTGTTACTACTAAGGGAATTGAAGTAGTAATCAAAGAACTCCCAACAAACAAAAAGTCCAGGAGCACTTGGCTTCACAGCCTGCAGGTTTTATAAACAACCTACAGGTAACGTTGGACTTAGTGGTGAAAGACTAAATGATTTTCTCCTAAAATTAGGAATGAGGCAAGGATGTATACTCACCATTCCTATTCAGCATAATCGTAGTGGAAGTTCTATGCAGTGCAATAAGGCAAGACAAATAAATAAATGGCATACATACTAGAAAGAAAGAAAACTGTCCCTATTTGCAGGTGACGTGATTGTCTATAAAGAAAATCCCAAGTAACCTACCAAACCACAACAACCACATGACAATAAAACTCCTAGCACAAATAAGTGAATTTAGCAAATTTGTAGGATATATGATCAGCACACAAAAATTAATCATATCTCTACATCCTAGCAAAAAACAATCGGAAACCCAAATTGTAAGACACACTGCTGTTTACAGTCGCTCCAAAAAATGAAAATGCAATACCTAGGCAAATGTACTTATATTAATAAAATGCTGATGAAGTAAATCAAAGAAGACCTAAATGAATGAATGGGTATATTGTGTTCATGGGGTGGAAGACAACATAGAAAAGATGTCAGTTCTTCCCAAATTGATTCATAGGCTTAACACAATTCCTATCAAAATCCCAGCAAGTCCTTCCTCTGTGTGTGTGTGTGTGTATAGATACAGTTTCCCCCAAAAAAATTTATATAGAAAGGCAAAGGAACTAAAATAGCTAAAGCAATTTTGAAAAGAATAAAGTTGGAAGAATCACGCTTTCTAATTTTAAGACTTGCAATTACAGCTATAGTAATTAAGATAGTGTACGGTATTGGAGGAGGGGTAGACATATATATCAATGGAAGAGAATAGAGTCCAAAATAGACCCATACAGATATGCTAACTTGTTTTTTTCCCCATTGAGATGAAATTTTACATAACATAAAACTAACCATCTAAAAGTGAACAGTTCAGTGGTATTAGCGCATTCATGAGACTGCAATCACCACTTCTATCTACTTCCAAAACATTTCATTAACTCAAAAGTAAAATCTCATACCCCTTAAGCAATTATTCTCCATTCCACAATTCTACCTTCTCTCAGTTCCTGGAAACCACCAATCTGCATTCTCTATGGATTTACCTATTCTAAATATTTCACATAAACAGAATCATACAATATGTGACCTTTTCTGTCTGGCTTCTTTCACTTAGTGTAATGTTTTCGAGTTTCATTCATGTTGTATCATCTATTAGTACTTCATTCCTTTTTATGGCTGAATAATATTTCATTGTATGTGTATACCAAAACTTTTGCATCCATTCGTTAATGGACATTTGGGCTCTTCTACCTTTTGCTATTTGAGAATAGCACTGCTATATGGACATAATCTTCTGCATGTATCTGAGTATCTGTTTTCAGCTCTTTTGAGTATATTACCAATGAGTGGGCAATTGAGAAAGGTGCAAAAGCAATTCAATGGAGGAAGCATAGTTTTTTTCAATAAATAGTATTGAAATAATTCGACATCTCATAGACCAAAAAAAAAAAAAAAAGAAATGAACCTTCACCTAAACCTCACACTTAATGTAAAATTAACTCAAAATGGACAGTAAATCTGACAGATAAAATAAATGTGACATGTAAAAGTATAAAACTTTTAGAGGAAAAAATTGTAATAAATCTTTGTGACTTTGGCTAAAAGTTGTTAAATATGACACCAAAAGAATGGTTCATAAAAGAATAAAATCAGTAAATTGAGTTTTATCAAAATTAAAAACTTTTGATCTGTGACTGACCATGTTAAAGAGAGAAAAGACAAGCCATAGACTGGGAGAGACAAATCTTTGCAAATCACATATCCAACAAAGGTCTTATATCCAGAATGTATTAAGAAGTCTCCAATCTCAACAGTAAGAAGCATTCAATTTAGAAAATGGGCAAAAATTTTGAAGACAATTTAACCAAAGAGGATATATGGCTAAAATGAAAAATACCAAGAACGTGGAGCAACCAGCTCTCATACTCGTATAAAATGGTACAGCCATTCTGGGAAACAGTTTGGCAGTTTGCTGTAAAGTTAAACATACCCTTACCATATGATTCAGCAATTATTCTGTATATTTATCCAAGAAAAATGAACTCATGTCCACATAAAAATCTGTAAACTCACATGCATAGCAACTTAATTTGTAATAACCAAAACCTGAAAACACTCCAAATGTCCTTCAATGGGTGAATAAACTCTGGTACAATCCATGAACAGAATACTACTCAGCAATAAAAAGTAATGAACTATTGAAACACACAATAACTTGGGTGGATCTCAAGAGCATTATGCTAAGTGCTAAAAAAGCCAATTTCAAAAGGCTAAATACTGTCTGATTCCATTTATAACATTCTCAAAATGACTAAATTATTGTCATGGAGAACAACAGATCCTTGGTTGGCAGGCATTAGGTTTGAGGAAGGGTGTGACTCTAAAGAGGGGGGGTAGTGGAAAAGGATTTCTTTGTTTTGATGCAACAGTTTGTATCCTGATTGTGGTAGTGGTTACATGAGTCTGTGCATGTTATAAAATTTGATCATACTATACTATAAAACAGTACATGTAAAAACTGGCTAAATGCAAATAATGTCTATATTTTAGTTAGTAATATTGTGTAATATTAATTTCCTAATGTTGGATAACACTTTATGGTTAAGTAAGATGTTCTCCTTAAGGAAAGCTTTGTACTGTTTTATGCAGTTTATTGTGGGTCTTAAATTAGTTACAAATAAATAGTAAAAACAGTGTTAAAGATTTTGAAAGGTAAAGAAAATAACGTGAATTGGTTAGAGCACTGTTAAATCGAGGCAGTGAGAAAAGTGGTTTTAAGAGTGGTTTAAAAGTGGTTTTTTTGTTTGTTTGTTTTGTTTTGTTTTTTAAAATAATGTAATAAAAGATCAGGGGACTCCAAAGAAATTTATGCTCAGCTAACAGTGGATTCTCAGTGCATGGCTAGCTAGCTGCATGGAGCAAAGCCTCTGTTGAGGAGAAGAGGAAGCAAGAATTGACTTCTGGTTTAATTTTTGTTGATGGTTTGATTTAAAAGCCAGTGAGTAGGCAAGTGCTATAAGTACTATTACTACTCCAAAGAATGGCACTTTGCTGAGTGGAAGAGCTGGCAAAACAGTATAAATGACTCTGACTTTTATTTGAAACAAATACCTGCTCAGCCTTTGCACAAGAACAAAAAGTTTCATCCAATGTTTCTCTTTTGTGTCTTACCTGCTTCATCTTTTGATCCTGTGTAAGTCAGGGCTGGCAGCCATTCCAGAGCTTGCTTTTACTCTTCTCCTTCTTTCTCCCCTTTCCCCTCTTCCTCTTTCCCTTTCTTCCCTTCTTCTCCTTCTCTCTTCCCCCTTTCTCCATACTACTTCCTCCTAACCCCTTTTCCACTTCTCCCTCCTTTTTATTTTTAACAGGACCTGTATTTTGGTTTTGAGGAAACAGAGCCTAGTGGGGGGTCCTGTTAAGTATTATAAAATAAGAATGGAGGACTTTTCTGAAATTCAACCTTAATTTTGTAAGCATGCTGTTTCTAACCCCACCATTTAAGCTGGTTCTGAAACTTAGGTATCAGGCTGTAAACTTACAGAGAAAAATTAAAGATGCTCAAAGAGGTGTGTACGTTTATGTAGGATTGGCAGAATCCGGCTCCTCAGGTAGCTTTTCTTTTGTAGCCTTGGAGTTTTGTTTACCTTAGATTCTTGAATGAGAATTTTATTTGGATGCATCTCATGCTTTATCTGCCTGTCCTTTGTGCCCCTTATAGTAGCAGAAAATATTACCAAGGTTGACCTGGTGTACACATCTCTTGAACTGGAGGCAGAAGTTTTTTAAAGACCACTTGGAATACCCAGAGATGACAGAATGCTATAGCAGAGACCCTTACTGGAAGAAATGTACCATATTTATTTGTTACAGTCTACTGAATTTATAGAATTTCCATCCTTTTTTTTAAATTAATGGCTTTAAAATATTCGATAGAGACTTCTAGGCAAAGAGCAGAAGTTTTAAAAATGCATTTGAAGTAAGCCAGGTATTGCTTTACTTCCCAAGATTAGCTTTCCTCTTCTGTAACTGTAGGATAACTATCTGCCTTTGCTTCAGTCTGTCAGGAGAACAGTCTGTAAACTATGTATTTTGCTATCTTTTCTCCATTAAACTTTTACAGTTAAAACTTTATAAAACACGCACAGGGAAATTGATTTCCTGAACCACTTAGTGGCCTACTTGTTCCTCAGCCGTTGTGTTGTCCTTACTACTGCAACCGATTATTCTTTGCCAGAGGAGTAGAAAGGACACCACAATACTATCTCAACTTTGATATAAAAATATTCTTGTTTAATATGGTAAGAAACAATAATTTCCGGTCTTGGCTTTTAAAAATGAGAATGCTTTTTAACTTTGTCTTTCAAAGTTATTTAACTATGCCCAGTCTTCATTTTAATTACCACTATGCAGTACTTTATTTGCTTCATTACCTTTTCTGCTTTGGTTTTGAAAATAATTTTAGAAAAATAAAATCAGATTATTTATGATACAATGAAATGCTTTCACCATACTGTTAATGAATATTTTCTTCATTACCAACACAAAGATAGATGTTGTAAATCTTTTAAAACAAACAAAAACTGTTCAGTCTTGTGATTAGAGCAGACAAAGAGCACAGTAAAATTTAACTTGCCTGGCTTATTCCTTTGCTTTTACTGACCTCTCTGTATTGGAAATAGGAGCTATATATATTAACTTTCCCCTATGGAAGGAATGTTATTAGGCGCTGGAAGGAGCCCCAGGATCTGGATTTTTTAATCCTTAAATGTAAGACGTGAAACCATAAAACAAATAGAAGTACACATAGGGAAAAGGCTCCTTGACATTGGTTTTGGCAAGGAGTTTTTGGATATGACATCAAAAGCACAAGCAACAAAAGCAAAAGTCAACAAGTGGGAATACATCAAACTAAAAAGCTTCTGCACAGCAAACAAAACAATGAACAAAATGAAAAGACAATCTATGGAATGGGACAAAGTATTTGTAAACCATGTATTTGATTAGGGGTTAGTACCCAAATATATAAGGAACTCAAGTAAATGCTGTGTTTCCCCGAAAGTAAGCCTTAGCCCGATAATCAGCTCTAATGCGACTTTTGGAGCAACAATTAATGGGTCTTATATTGTAGTAAAATAAGACCAGATTTTATATTAATTTTTGCTCCAAAAGATGCATTAGAGCTGATGATCCGGCTAGGTCTTATTTTTGGGAAAACATGGTAGCAAAAAACAATAATAACCTTATTAAAACATGGGCTAAAGGCCTGACTTGACATTTTTCAAAAGAAGGCATGCAAATGGTCAACAGATCATTACTCATCAGGGAAATGCAAATCAAAACCACAATGAGATATCACCTTATATCTGTTAGAATGGCTGTTATCAAAAAGGCGAAAGGTAAGTATTGAGGATGTGAAGAACAGGGCACCCTTGTTCACTGTTGGTGGGAATGTAAGTTGGTATAGTCATGGAAAACAGTATAGAGAGTTCTCAAAAACTTAAAAAAAAGAATTACCATTTCTGGGTATATATCTAAAGGAAATGAAATCACTATCTTGAAGAGATAGAAATCACTATTTTGTTGCACCCACATATTCATTGCAGCAATATTCATAATAGCCAAGATATGGATACAACCTAGGTGTCTGTCAATTGATGGATGACTGAATGAATAAAGAAAATGAGATTACACACACACACACACTCACACACACAATGGAATGTTAATCAGCCATAAAATAGAAGAAAATCTTTCTATTTGCAACATGGATGAATCTGGAGGACATTATAGTAAGTGAAATAAGACATAGACAAATACTGCATTTTCTCCCTTATATGTGCAATCTAAAAAAGTCAAATGCATAAAAGCAGATAGTAGAACAGTATTTACTAGGGACAGGGAGGTGGGGGAAATTGGAGAGATGTTGATCAAAGGGTACAAAGGTTACTTATGTAGGACGAATAAGTTCTAGAGATGTAATGTACAGCTTGGTGACTATAGTTAATAATACTGTATTGTATAGTTGAAATTTGCTAAGAGTTGATCTTAAGTGTTCTTATCAAAAAATAAATCATAACTATGTGAGATGACAGATATGTTAATTAGCTTGATTGCGGTAATCATTTCATTATGTACATATAACATCATGTTGCGCACAACATACACAAGATATATACAATTTTTATTCGTCAGGGATACATCCATAAAGCTGGGGGGAAATGACCAGGTACGTGCTCTGAGCCTGCACTTCTTGTGCATCTTGTATTGAAGACATCATGGGGATGGATGAGAGCCAGGTAATGAATTGAGACAGACCTGAATTCTAAATTCTGGCTTGCAGTTTATTTTTGTGACTATGGACTTGACATCACATTTGTTCCATACATGCAATTCAGTTGAACTAATAGTTTAGTAAGCGTTTCCTTTTTGCAAGAGTTTATATTGACTAAATGTTTTGTTGCTATTGTTAGTTTAGTCTTTTCCTGCAATGTTTCGGTCTGTAAGTAACTCTGGGCAGAGAAATGAGAGAAATTACATCGTGGCTAGAAGATTTTTCTCTGAAGAGTCTTTGTGTATATGGAAAATCTAAATAGTCATGGCAGAATGCTTTATATGAGATTTAATTTAAAAGCCATGGAATCAGTACTATTTTGTAATATTACATCATTAAGTCACAATTAACTACTAATTTACTAAGTGAAGGCAGTGGAAACCGCTAAATCCTAGCAGTCAGTGGCTAGGTAATATAATAATGGCTGTGGTTTACTAGTCAGTTCACTTTTTTAGCAAAGTTTCCACTTTGCTATTATAGAAAAGAATAAGAAATTAAGCTGACTTCTTAATTTGAAATATGTCCAATGGTAACTTTTCATATTTTTTTACACCCCGCCCCCCACTTTTCATATTTTAACCAAAGTAAAAGACTAAAATATTTCAGCATTATGATAGCGTTTAGTGAATTAATAATCACTTAGGTTTAAGAGATACTGCTTCCTTTAATATGCCATTTTAGTTAGAGGCATACTTTTAAATATGCTTCCTAATGTTGATTTATAGGACAGTGAGAACAAATACAGCTTTTAGTTCTATTGAGATGGGTCATTCTTGGAAACTAACAGTATCAGAAGAAATGCCTCAGATAGTATTAAAAAAAAAAACTGAAAAGGAAACGGAATACAGAAGAACCCAATTTTATCTTAAATCTTCATTTCTTGATTTATATGTACTATGGTGATAGCTTTGCTGCAGAATTATAACTAAAAATGTTACTTACATAGCACTTAGTTTATAAGGGCTCAAGATTGGGGCACCGTATAGCACTAAATACAAAAGGTATTGCACTTATCCAGCGTGAAATAATGTCTCTTGAGATTATGAGGATAAATGAGGTATGTTTGACTTAGCTCTGACAAGGTGTTTCCTATAAGGGTCCTTCCTATACTAGGCCCTGCCTAATATCTCAAGCATTGTTGCTTTGTTAACTTTATAAACACCTGCTTATTTTTTCTAGATATCGAGTCTGGTGACCCTAATTTTGTGTTAGGAACACACATACTTTTTGTATTTCTCACAGTCTTCCTGCCTTTTTCTGAATCTTTTATTCAAAAGATCTTTGAATTTTCCGTACGTTTAAAATTATTTTAGTGAAGAAAAAAAAGGGCTGTGACTCTGAGCTTTGTCAGTGTTTTATTTATTGTTATCATTCCAGTCATTCGTTTTCTCTTACCACTCTCTTCCTTGGAGTCTTCCATTGGTTACCTTGTGTATGTAGACCTTTCTCATTCGAGAACAAAACATAATGGACTTTTTCCCCCATTTCTCAGTGTTACCTATGACATAACAAAAAGATTTGAGATTCTTTCTTCAGCTTGATTTGAGGCCCATTAAGACTCATGAATTAAGCTTCATTTCATAAACTGCCCTCTTCTTTCTCTTATGACTCAGTTCTTGTGCTTGGAGCATTAAGTTCTAATTAAACTCTTAAGAAACACAGTAGATATGTTTTCTTAAATGCAGAAGTTAGTCTTCTTTTAAATAAAAAAATCTATAGTTTCAAAACTAAAGGTCAGATGCTTTCATTATTATGTTTCCCCCTTTTATTTCCCTTAAAAATATGAAGACTAATGTAAGATATAATAATAGGGGAAACTGGGTGTGAGGTATTTGGATTGCTGTGCTATCTTTGCAGTAATTCTGTACATCTAAAAACTGTTCTAAAAGAAAAAGTTTATTGAAAAATATATGAAGGACATTTTCTTTTTCACTTATATGAATTTTAGAAATATTAAAGTGCTATATATTTCTTACAAAGCATGAAAAATCTGGCAAATGTCAATGTTCTTTATTTGCTTTCTTGATAAACTATTGAGTTAATAATAAAGCTTTGGATCAGTCTGAGAATGTTATTTATTCCTAGGATCTTTGAATTATATTGTACAGAAAGCAAATGATGTTGGTCTCCCATACCACATAACATCACACCCCTCTGTCCCTTCAAATCTTCTGTGGCTGTAACAGCTGGAATGGGAATGGTTATTGCCATAGGAGTCTGCCATGAGTTCAGTCTCAAGTGAAAAGAATCAGCACCGCTAGTACTTGACTGGAGAAGCAGTATTGACCGGATCTTGCTGGATTTTATCTGGGCTGTCTTGGATTCCTAGGGGTCTAACTCTTCAGAAGGCTGTTGATGGTATAGGTTCTGCTTTGATCTAAAAAGCCAGCCTGCACTGGCATATTTGAATATGAAGGATAGCCTCTTCTGAACGTAACTGTGCTGCGTTTCTCCCTCTCAGCTTTTCCTTCAGAATCACTTTATAGGCTCACTGTCCTAGCTTTTATTTCTAGGGCTCTACTTGACAGAACAGATAATATCCCTAGAAAATGTCTGCTTGGCAACTGCTTTATTCAAGGCTCATGTAAATTGAAAACTGGTTACCTTGCTTATTTGTATGGGACACAAGATTCTGTTCCTGACAGCGCCCATTCTTTGTCTTCCCTTGAAGACAGACAGCTTGAAAAACTTCTCAGCCTAAGGAGGCCTTGTCAAAACAAATTTTTATTTGAAGACCTAAGATGCCTAGGGATATTTAGCAACAGCGCATACGAGCTGTATTGAAACTTTAGAATGGAAAAAAAGAAATTCTCACAGTAGCTAACCCCATTGCACCCACTGTTAGATAATGTAACGTGTTTTAACCATTTTCTAGTCATCTTACAGCAAAGTATACAAATAGGAAAATGAATCTCCTGATTAAAAACTGATTCTCAAGACAGCTAATAGAGAACATGTTCTATATTTTATTGTGAAAGTTACTACTAGTAGCTGTCATCAAGATTGGTTGTTTTAAAAAGTCACATGACTGATATTTTGTTATTCTCAAACTCAGATATCCTTTCACCCAGTGGCTTTATTTCCATAATGACTTTGTTGGGAATGTCTAAAACTCTGGAGGTAGATGGAATTAATAGGTCAATTCTAATTTTTCCTTTCAAATGATTGGAGTTTCATCAGGGACGGTCAGCTCAGAATGCTGAAGTGCAGCTGGAATAAATGAACTATTTTTCTTCCTTCATGAACACCTCAATGTAAGCACCGTTGAGTTCACACTTGCATGTTCTGATAGGGAAAAGAGTATTCTTTTAAACGTAACTGTGTAATTTCACATTTGTTTAGTGATGTTTCCAACTGACATCTCCCTAAGTATGCACATAAAATTTGTAATGAAGTCTTTGACGTTCAATCTTTAAAGCTAGATTCTTTGCTTTATAAAATATACTGGATCAGTCCTGGCTTATATGATTTTTGCACTTGTCACCTATAAAGAGAAGTTGGCCTTTCTGTACAGCTTATCTTCACCTTTGTTTCTCTTCCTCCCTGACAGAATCCCAAGGACTGCAGCAAAGCCAAGAAGCTAGTGTGTAATATCAACAAAGGCTGTGGCTATGGCTGTCAACTCCATCATGTGGTGTACTGCTTCATGATCGCATATGGCACCCAGCGAACACTTATCTTGGAATCTCAGAATTGGCGCTATGCTACTGGTGGATGGGAAACTGTCTTTAGACCTGTAAGTGAGACCTGCACAGACAGATCTGGCATCTCCACTGGACACTGGTCAGGTAAGAAGCCTGTGCCGCATGACAGATCTCTGGGTTGAACTGCCATATTAACCAAATTATTTTTAGGTTCCTTCCACATTATTGAACTCATTTGATTCTTACAATTATCCTGTAAGTAAGGTAGACCTGGCGTTCTCAAACTTCAGCATGCATGAGAATCACCTGGAAGGCTTGTTAAAACATTAGTTTCTGATTCAGTAGGTCTGAGAATTTGCATTTCTGACAGTGTTTCCAGGTCCAGGGCCTACACTTTGAGAACCAGAGGCAGACTATGCAAGTACCTTTATCTCCAGTTAAGGACAATGAAGCCTAATTTGGTTCTACAATTTTAAATTTTATTCAGGAGACATTTGATGATGAGTAATGTGACTCAGATACCACATTAGGCATTGTAAAAGATATTCTATAAAGAACAGCAAGAAATTTCCCTCCTCTCCTAGGATTTGGTGGTAGAAGCAATAGACAGAGTTTCTTACTGCCAGTCTGTTCTTTCTACAGCGATGATCTTTAACCAAGGTCTGAAGCTGGGCTTCCTTTGTTAAAATGCCGACTTTATCATTTGGTAGTCTTGGGCAAGTTAATTAACCTAAGCCTTAGTTTTCTCATCAGTAAAATGAGAAGTAATAATTTACTTACCTCTTTGAGTTGTTGTTGGTAGGATTAAATGAAATAATATGTGTAATGCACTTAGCATAGTTCCTGACAATTACATAGCTCTAGTAATTTCTCACTGTCATGTATGGCCTTTTGAGCAAATACACACTGAGTGCCTACAGTGCGGAAGATACTGAACTAAGTTATTAGGTGAACTGCTAAGCAAAATAATACACTGTCTCTGCACTCACATCCAGTGAGAAGTCAAACATTTTTAAAAAGGCTGAGGAATTTCAGTTAATACAATTTCTCATGGAGGTAAGTACCATTTTTCACAAGTTAAAACACTAAATGTAGACTAGGGAGCTATGTCATTAGCAAAGTAACTTTAGTTCCTTTGTTTCTTTTTGTTGCCTTTGGAAAATATCAGATAATATCTGACACCTCACAGAAGTGTCAGGAAAGTTAATTGGGTAATTTCTATAAAATGCTTTCAGTTGCTGTATAAAAGGTCCTATATAGAGATTTTAAACTATTATCTTACGATAATATTTTGTCCTCCTTAGGATGATTTAGGAGCCTTACTCTATATATCAACATATTTTTTCTTTGTAACTCACTGCAAATTTTAAAGTGAACTTTTTAATCTAGAACCTAACAGAGCTTTAGTTTTGAGGTTGCATTTTCCATTGATCTGCTCTGTAGTTTACAGGTGGTGCAAATAGATTAGGTATTAAAATTAGGAAAATACAGGCAAAGCAACTCTGTCAGGCTCACTGCGGCTTTTTCATTTGTGGACTTAGTTCAGTTCCAAGCTGCTTTGATTGTAGAAGTGTATAGCCACAGCAGGGCAAGGTTCTTACATTTCACTGTTTCTAGAGAGAGGCAACTTTTTGGGTGGTAGTCAGTTAACAGAAAAGTGAAAAGTTGGCCTCAATGGACTTATCAAATTTAGTATATACAGTTTGGCCCTGTCTATCTATGTGCTATGTGCTATAACTAGTTATTTGGTTTGTTTAATTTTTAATCCTTCTTGTATACTTTGTATCTATGAGAATAGATGCATTTTGTATGGACAGGCTATGAAGATTAAAAGTTGCTTGAATTTGAAACTTTCAGAATTTTTTTTTTTTTTAAGATTTTATTGGGGACGGGGAACAGGACTTTATTGGGGAACAGTGTATACTTCCATGGTTTTTCCCAAGTCAAGTTGTCCTTTCAATCGTAGTTGCAGGGGGCACAGCCCACCATCCCTTGTGGGAGTCGAACCGGCATCCTTGTGGTTGAGAGCCCACTGGCCCATGTGGGAATCCAACCGGCAGCCTTCAGAGTTAGGAGCACGGAGCTCCAACCACCTGGGCCACCGGGCCACCGGGCCAGCCCCCAGAATTTCTTAATGTTACAATTAAACAGGTTGGAGAAATCATAATCATCCTTCCTTTATTTATGTGGAATCCAAGGCATAATGGATACAAAGTGATTTATCCAGAATCATACAGCTTATAAATAACAGAACTCTGGTTAGTACATTCACTTCTACCTACCTCCAGTCTAAGTCCTTCCCAGTAGACACATGCCAAACACCTTACCTAGCAGAATAATGATTAGAGGCAGAGAAACTCCTAAAAGTCTAGAAACTAAATAAAACGACTAATTTTAATATCTCCACCCTCTTTCCTCCCCCATCCTGTGACTTTTTCCAAACTTTCCATATAATTTAAAGTACTGAAAAGTTATCAATGGTATTTTCTTCTTAGTCATTTGTAGTCCCTGATTAAAGAAGTCATTTTGTCATGGTAGCACAGAAGTATGACTTCAATTAAATAGATCTTTCCTTTATCACTACAGGTATTGTATAAAATCACGTATTTTTCTTCATGCTAATGAATTAAACTGTGTGCACCCTTTGGACATCTTTAATTAATTAAACTAGTGATTATTTTCAATATGCGTGCAGAAGTCATCATAATTAAAATAATTTAGATGCTAATCTTGTAGCCAAAAGAAGGAAGAGATTTATGTTTAAGCTTGGAAAAGTATGGTTGCCAACCACTTCTGTTTCTGTTTATATACATTATCTATGTATGTACCTTTTGGAGAAATTAACCTATTTCTAGGATTAGAAGAAGCAGAATGAATTTTAATAGGCTCTTTGACATTAATCCTTCAATTAGCCATAAATCAACTACATCTGTTATTGTTCTGACTTGTACAAAGAATCTTGGGATATTTCCCTTGGCGCCACTGTCATGAAATTGCTGTTCATACACACTTGACATGATGTGCCTGCAGGTGGAATTTAGTGATTCCTGTTCAAATCTGTCACATTTGAACAGGAGTTAGTATGCACATCTGATCATTTCAGTAGCTAAATCATACCTTATTGTAGGTTGATTTCTATTGTTGTTCTTCATTATTTTATATTGTATATGAAACCATATCCTTTGTAATAAGTAATTTAGTTAAGTGAAGCAAAATATTAAAAATTAGCTTTCAGTTGAAAATAATAATAATCTTTCCCATCATCAGTTGATGTCTGTTGTAAAGCTGTTGATAAAATGGTCAATTTATTTTTCTATATCACAAGATGTTTTCCTAAACCTAAAATAATACATAGAATAGGCCTGATTCTTCTGAAAAGATCCTTTATGATAATTCAGAATGGGAATCTTGGTATTTAATAGTTTGCAGTATTCTTCAACAATTATTGATTTGTTTTTTCAAAAATATTTACTGTTGTAGTTGTGTACAAGTATGATGACCAGCGTCCAAAATGCTTTTGTAGTTGATATAAACACTGCTCTTGAATAGATGATTTAGCAATAGAGAACCTCAACCATTTAAACTCAATTCTCCACCTTTTTTTTTTCATTCTAAACATTGAACATTTATTTATATTCGCAGTTGAACCACTTTAGCTGTTTTCCTTCTTGTCTTTTTACCAGTCTTAATAAATATGTAATATTTTGAACTGAATTACTTAATTTAATAAATATAATTGGAAAACTTTGTTTTTAATGAAAATAATGACTAGTAAGAAACAGTTTTATAAATGTGATAAAATTTAATGCCCTAGAGGTGCCTGATTTAAGTACATGTTTAGGTAGATTGCCATTTGCTGTATTTAGTTATCGGAACTGGATGGTTACCTTCTATCCATACCCCATTTCAGAAAGCTTTTGGTCAAAGAGTTTTATTTGGCATCCATACATGGAGGCAGCATTAAAATAAAAACTTAATAAAAGCACTTCCTACGTGCCGGGACCCGTGCCGGGATCCATGCCACACTACATGAAGAAAATGGGCACAGTCCCTGCTGTGTAAGGAGCAGGCCAGGGGGAAAGGCAAACAACTGAATGAAGGATTAAAATATATTTTGTTATGGGTAAGTGGATGGTACTCTGAAGCACATATCTAACACATATCAGGGATTCTTCTGGAGGAAGTGAGTTTTAAGCTAAGACCCAAAGTATGAGTAGGAGTCAGCCAGGTAGATGTGGTACAAGAATTTTCTGTCAGTGGGCACGTGTGAAAAGAGAGGCAAGAAAGCATGGAGTCAGCGGGGAAACTAGAAGTAGTTCATAATAAAGTTTGAAGATTGAGAGACTAACTAATATTTTGTTTTGAAGACACGTATCACTTACAGGATTTGCGTTTACATGGCGGTGTGATTTTGTTCCTCTCTAAAACCAACAGGTTTTAATTCAAGAGTCAAAGCTCTTTGTTTTGTTTTCGCTTTAGAGAGTCAAGTTAGAAATCAAATTGTTTTCAGTTGGCTCTTGATGTTATCTAGGAACCATTAAACTCTTTTTTAATTATGAAAATTTGTTTCATTTTTAATATTTTTTAGAGTTCACTCTTGGTACATTTTTGAAAGCTCACAAATACTGCAAATTCATAAAATCCAGAAAAAAGCAACATGATATTTTTATTAATTAATTGCCTAAAACACTTCTATAAGGCTGTTTTTCCTGCATTTTAAAATTTGGATAATCTCTATATCGCAACAATTTTGCATTATCATTTCATGTAGAGAGAATAGGAAGGTAATGCAGTGTTCTAACATGGTTGATCAAATTTTTCCCAGTATTATTGAGATATAATTAACGTATAACATTATAGTAATTTAAGATGTAAAACCTAATGATTTTGATATATGAGTATGTATATATTGTGAAAAGATTACTACAATAAGTTTAATTCAATCCATTGCTTCACATACTTACAAATATTTTTCTTGTGATAAGAATTTTTTAAGATTTGCTCTTAGCAACTTTCACATATACACTACAGTATTGTTAGTTATAGTCACCATGCTGTACATTGCATCCCCAGAACTTAGTTATCTTTTAACTGGAAGTTTATGCCGTTAGACCACCTTTACCCTTTACCCTACCCCCAAACCCTCCATGCCTCTGGCAACCACCAAACTGTTCCGTTTCTATGATCTTTTTTTTTTTTAAGATTCCACATATAAGTGAAATCGTACAGTATTTGTCTTTCTCTGTCCGACTTATTTCGCTTAGTATAATGCCCTCAAAGTCTATGTTTTCACAAATGGCAGGATTTCCTTTCTTATGGCTAAATAATATTGCATTGTGTGTAGATAGATAGGTACATACCTACATACATACATGCATATGTATATACATACCTACATATATACATACATACATGCATATATATACGTACCTACATGTATACATGCATATATATCATATTTTCTTTAACCATCATTCCATTGATGGACACTTAGGTTGTTTCCCTGTGTTGGCTATTGTAAATAACACTGCAATGAACATGGGGATGCAGATATTTCTTCGAGATAGTGATTTCGTTTCCTTTGGATATATGCCCAGAGGTACAATTGCTGGATCATATGGTAGTTCTAACCATTAATATCTTTAATCAAATATCTCCCTATGTCAAAAGAAAAATCTTTAGCAATCAGAGCACAGATTAAATTATGACTTTAAATTTTTCCAGTGAAACTAATATTTTTAACATTTACAAAAGTACTAAGATGTCTTATTGAAATCTAAATATTCTAACCAGCTTATATCCTTAATAATGGCTGATCACAGGTGTACTGATTGATAAACTAACAATGTGGTTAAGAATCTATAGGCATAATATACCTATTACTGTGTTTCCCCGAAAATAAGACTGGGTCTTATATTAATTTTTGCTCCAAAAGATGCATTGGGGCTTATGTTCAGGGGATGTCATCCTGAAAAATCATGCTAGGGCTTATTTTCCGATTAGGTCTTATTTTCGGGGAAACATGGTAAGATAGGCTATGTATATGCTTCTGTGTCATATTTTTACAGTGATATTTTCAACCTTTGGTGATTAATTAATAGAAACTTGAAATAAGTGCATGAAATATTTTAGATCTATTATGCTGGAAAAAAGCATCTTTATTTCTCTGTTTGGATAATGTGATGGAAGAGGAAAGGATACTGGACTGAATTTTACCATATGTGATCTCAGTTCTTTTGTGTGTAGCTTCCTGAACTTCAGCAATTATAGCTTCTAAACCTCTGTATAGCTCTGAAAGAGCTCATGATACACAGTAACTGCCTCCCTACCCACTTTTATAGAGCTAAAATAACAGGGGGAAATGATTAACAACTATAAAAGGTATTAAGATGATTTTGCGTACAGTTTATTTTCATTGTCTCTGTGTTTGGTTCCAAATTTTAAAACACAAACATGATAATGGAATATATTATTAGCTTATAACCTGCAACAACAGGAAAATTATCCTTTTACTCTAAGATAAAAATTAGACCTTTATAAGAGCTTCATATATAGTTTTTCCCTTTTAAAGTTATAAAGTTAAATGGAACAATTTAAAAAGATCCAGAGAAGAGAAATAACTTCTAGACACTAGAATATCTCTGTGCTTAATAAACCCACCATTTAATCATAATAAAATTCTGGACTAAAGAGTCTCCCTGCAGCTGCCTCGAGCCTCCATCAGTTTTCAATATTTTTTCTATATGAAGACACCAGAGATAGAAGGTATACTCCCACCTATAACAGTAGCTCTCTGCAATTAGTGATTTTACAACTGGCTGTGTAAATTATTTGCAAATAATAAAACAAACAGGACATATATGGTATAAAATAAAAATTTTGATGAAACATCAAACTTCAGCCCATTGGTTTTGGCCAGCCTTCATACCCTGAGTAGTATAGAGTTTACCTTACCCTTTTCTGCTATTGGAAACATTTTGGTGGAAAACTTGAAGAAGCACCATTCTATATTTAAATTTAGCTGTTTATTTTACCTTGAGGGAGCTTCCAGATGGCAACAGGGCCTAGATATTCTGGGTTATTTACATAGTGCCAAACACTTGACCAATAAATGCAATAGAAGAAGCACATAAAATCCACCTCTCCTGTATTCCAGTCCAAATCTCAAACGATGCCCTGCAAACTGTGTGAGACACTTTCACTAAATTGTAGATTAAAAAAAAAAAAATCTCTTGCTAAGAGTGAATCTTTTTAGCAACATATTCTGCCCTTTTTAGACAAGGTTCTGGCAGAAAGAGTTTAGAGATAAAAAGAGGTATGATTTAGGAAGTAGGAGTACATAATTAGCATCAAAGTCATCATGGAGTAGAAACAATTGAATTTGAAAAGTTTTTGAAAAATGCTCTTAAGTCTAGTTAGAACCTATCCAGGTTGCTAGAGCTAGGAATAGAATCCAGGTGCTCTTATAGCCTGTGGGATGTCTGGGCCTTGCTACCTGTCTCAAAATTATCAGTGTTTTTATAAATACTGATGTACCTTTTATGTTACAAGTGTGTTTCTCAAAGATTTGCTATAAATTGAATTATATATCAAGTCATGTTTTAAACATCCTAGTGGAGCTATGTAAAGAATTCCCAAAGGAAATCCTTTCATAAAGAATCTTTTTTCTAACATGAGCTAGTAGTTCCCTCCCTTCCTTCCTTCTCTCTCTCTTTCCCTCTCTTTCTCCCTCCTTCCCTTTTTTAAATGTTTGGACTTTTCTGTTTTCGTGAGACACACCTATGTAAGTCTTTGTGAACCTTACTATATAACAGTGACTAAGAACTTTGCATATATTATCTCATTTAATATTCACAGTAAACCTATGTGGTAGGTGCTATCATTATCCATATTTTATATAGGTAAATAACTTGCCAGAGGTAATAAGAAACCCCTAGTCTGACTTCAGAACTGATATTTAAACATTATGCTCAAGGATCAAAGCAAACATTAACCCCCAAAGCCTGATTTTGTAATGCCTGCTACATTTTTAAAGGGTTGTTTAAAAAAAGAATATGTGACAGAGATATATGTGGCCTGCCTGTAAAGCATAAAATATTTACTATCTGATCCTTTACAGAAAAAGTTTGCCAATCTCAGTATAGATGATTAAGACAGAGTCCCTGTTCTCAAGAAGCTCCCAATCTAAATAGGAAATAAACACAAACATTTAAAATTTCTATCCCATGAAGCAAAATGCTGTTAGTGCTGTTTATAAAAATTTAAGCAAGAACCCCAAGGGATTGGGATTCCCGCCAGAAAAATGAGAAGAAACGGCATTTGAACTGGTCTTGAAAAAGCTGTAAAATGACCAGAAATCTTAGATGTAGAATTCTGCACACTAGGTGTACATGACAGAGGATGATAAAAATGTGCCTGTCATAGCTTAGGTAGAGTAATGCCAAAGTATCAGAACTCCTGGGCATTATTTTTTCTTCTGCCTCTGAATTGCTGAATTATGTGGAAGACAGCATTAAACTATCTGCTTCTCAGCTATCCTTTGGTAAAATGTGACTAAAAAACTGGTCTGATATCTAATTATTCTATATTATTCAAGGGCCTCCAAAACAAATTGGATAGAAGGTGCTGAGGTACGAGTATATTTTTAGCTGTAAAAGTATGGAAATGATAGTGCTTTAGTTAAATAAACCTTGCATTTTATATTCATTCTTAACTGTCATTGAATAGGCGAAACTGTAAACTAATGTTTACATTCAGAGTAATTGCAATTTTTATGATAGGTTTCTTATTCATAGACATCCAACATCTAATTTTATAGTACATTAACAATGATGTGGGGGGAAAACGGTAAATAAATGCAACCATGCTTTTGAAGTATATCAGCAAATGATAGTCAAGTTAATATAGAATTGTTTGTTAGGAAATTTTAATTGAATTGAGGAAATGACATAGGATTAACATTGTTATTATTACTCAACCCTTCATTGTAAACAGTGGCAAGAATATAAACAATGACTGTCATCCTGAAAGATTTGTACTTTCTAAATTAAGTACACAAGAAAGTATTAAACTACATTGGGAGATGCATTTTCTACTAAGATAATTTAGAATATGACAGTTAAATAATGAAATGGTTGAATATGAAGGAATTTTTCTCAAAAAAAGAAAAGGATAAATTATTCCATGTCAATTGAACAATATTCCAAACACCAAAAATAAAGGCAGGGGAGGCATAAAGATTCCCTAATTTTGTAGTTTGTGCAGACCAGCATCCATTGTATGAGTAATAAACGTTGTGTCTATATTCATGACATTTTAAAAAATCTGGTTATAGTTTTTAGCTATATCTTTTTCTGAATATCATTAATTACTATGTGATTATTGAACTAATTAATGTATATATGGACAAATCACTGTTCCTCGGTCTGCTGTGGATATATAATTTAAATTAAATATTTCTCATTTGATTAAATGAAATCTCTTTTTTTGAACATTTTTCTTAGCCTGAAAAGAAGTATGCATTACTGATGAATAGTAGTTTTAGTTTCTGTGTTCTGTGTTAGTGCAGATATATTGTTTGGCATTGATTTTTATATAAAAACGTGTATTTAATGTCATTTTCACTTCTTGAAGACAAAGACTAATAGTCGTATGTGTTTTACTATAGAAACTGTAATATGCCCTTAACTATTTATTTATACATATTCCTCTCTATTTTAGTAGTGGAATTATCTATGTAATTGAGTAAAAACTAAGTGGCCACAAATGCATAAGGAAACACTTCTGTAAGTTAATGCATTTGCCATACCTTTTTTTTAGAGACCATCTAGGTGTTCTGTCTCATTGAAATGAATTGCCTAGGTTTTTAGAATATGCTGAGCAGATTAAAGGGAAAAGAGGGAAAAGAATCATTTGGAGGAGATTGGAATGCAGTCTTTGCACTGTGCATAAAAAAATAGCCTGAACCCTCTATCTAGCCATGTCATTCTTTAAAAATCACTGGGAAAGAAATTGTTCCACAGTGATTGACGGAATTATTTACTGTCGAGGGCAAACTAGCATTTTAAAGCTATTGCTTTTTAGTAGAACATAAAATGTTATCCAGTTTTATGTTTAATTAGTTTAGTTTAGATTCATCAAATATTATTTTGTATCAGGGATGACAGGTAAGAGATTCTTGCAGAAAAAGACGGTTTAGTTTGTGGATTTTTAAGGCCATTGCTCTTTCTCCTGTTCTTCCTGCTCTCTATGGTTAGGTTAGTGACTACCGGAAATAAGGAGAAAGTAAAAGCTCCAACTGTTTTTTGTATTTCTTTAGTCATCATTTTACAATCTCTTTTGTCATTGGAATGTGAGACAACACCTTTTTGCAGCCTGCCGCTCAACATCCCAATTCAAAAAAGAGATTTGGACACATTTTTCTGTAACAGTACTAATAAGATGAATTCACTTTTTCTCAGTAGCCATTGCATAGAACAGTAAGAATGATGCAGTTAACTCTCTCCTAAATTAACTAAAAGATATAATTGTAGATAATTTAAAACAACAGATAGCCAAAAAAAAACACTTTTCTTTCACTTTGAATAGTTTTATGCCCATGCTATGGTAACTGAACCCCAGGATATGGAAATGATGTGAGGAGGCTGCAATCCACCGTATGGATGAGACACACCTCAATAGAGAGCTATTGTGTTTTGTTGCATGATGGTGAACAGCTGTAACCACCAAACCACCAACAAGCTTGCCCTTTTTGACAGTTGGCTTTATTTAGCATTTTTAAAAATTGCATGCTATTTCCTCTGGTGCCTGGCATTCTTCAATTAAAATTTTAAATGTTTTCTTATCATCCCCTAACACAAAGCTCACTTACGCAGTTCCAAATCTAGCCTGAGACACCTGTTCTTGAATCCATTTTTTTTTTTTTAAAGTTCAATATGAAATAAATCTCTGTGCTGTGTCATACTGGAATGAAAGAAAGCACACATTATTATAATGGAACCTGATCAAGCTACTTAGATGAGCTTAAGTGAAAAGTTGAGGCCTATTAATGGATGTGAGATATTATTACACCAACGCCATTTCAATCAATATTGTAGTGATGTTGTTAATTTTAAGAGTTGTTTTTGTTTTGCTAACAGCAGTCTGGAGACAATAAATAGGGAAAGGGGCTTGATTATATATCATTTTGATTTCTTTTAAGCCTTAAAATCTCACCAATTAGCAAAGAGGAAGAAACATTTAAGAGGGCAAATGTTACGTATGTTTGGCATAAAAGAAAGAGGACTGTGAAAAAGCTACATTTCCACTTATATCAAATTATAATCTTTATATCAATATTGACCAGAAAATTCTTACCGTTGTAAACTTGAAAATATCTACGCTGAAGTAGAAATTAAATACATTCAGATAGAACAAGTTTCTTCCCAGGAGAGAGGTATCAGGTAACTGGTGACTCATATTTTATTGAATTTAAACTGTTTCTCCATATAGCCTTACACTTGGACTGAAAAAGCCTTTGATTTAATAGAAAACTCTGTGTTTCTAATTTGTGATAAGTTCAGCCTTTGTTGGTTGGTTAGAGGTTTCATTGAAACCCTTTCCAGGCCTACCTCCCTCTTCAGTCAAAGAAAACACCTTATCTTTTGCCATATTAATAATTTTTAGCAGTTTCTAAGGTAGCTTTTTTTTAATTTTTAAAGAGCATCCCTGATTTATTCTCTCTAGAAAACAACTGGGGGAGGGGTAGCATGACTTTTAATTAATATATGACTAGACAAGGAAGGATTAGAGATAATATTAACTGCACAACATTTTCAGAGATCACAGTTTTCTGGATTTAATTTCATCTGGATCATATTATGTTAATGCCAAATTTATTCATTATATTTGTCATAGTTTTTTTAAATAATTTTTTAAATATAAAGCAACGGACACCTATTGCTAAAAAACCAGAAAGTGTAGAAAATATAACAAAATAAAAACACTACTTAAAAGTATACGTGTGTATGTGTATTCTTTAAGTCTTTTTTAATTAATAGACTTTATTTCTTAGAGCAGTTTTAGGTTTAGGAAAATGTGTTAGAAAGCAGAGTTCCCATGTACTCCCTCCATCTCTTCTCCCTCCTCCTTTCCTCTTCCCCCCAATTATAGCACCTGCATTGGTGTGGTACATTTGTTACAATCAAGGAACTGATATTGGTACATTATTATTAACTGAAGTTCATACCGGTAGTTTACATTAGGGTTCAGTCTTTGTGTTATATAATTCTATGGGTTTTGCCAAATGCATAATGTCTTGTATCTACCATTATATAATCATACAGAGTAGTTTCACCACACTGAAAAATCCAATGTTCACCCCTGTTCACCCTTACCCTAACCCCCAACCTCTGGCAATCACGAATCTTAATCTGTCTTCATAATTTTGCATTTTCCAGAATGTCATATAATTTGAATCACATTACGGAGTCTTTTCTGACTGACTGCTGTTTAAAAAATAGTTTCTCCATGTCTTTTTGTGGCTTGACAACTCATTTCTTTTTATTGCTGAATAATGTTGTGTGGATGGACCACAGTTTGTTTATCTATTCGCCTGTTGTGTGACATCTTGGTTGCTTTCAGTTTTTAGCAATTATGAATAAAGCTAGTATAAACATTTATGTGCAGGTTTTGCATAGGTATAAGTTTTCAATTCATTTGGGTAATTACCCACGAGAGGGATTGCTGGGTTATATGATAAGACTATGTTTAACTTTGTAAGAAACTGCCAAACTGCCTTCTAAAGTGGCTGTCGTAGTCTGCTTGGCCTGCGTAACAAAATACCATAGACTGGGTGGGTTAAACAACAGACATTATTTTTCACAGCTCTGGAGTCTGAGAAGTCCAAAATCAGAGTGTCAGCAAATTCGGTTCTTGGTGAGGACCTTCCCCTGGCTTCCATACAGCCACCTTCTTGCTGTATAGAATGAGGAAGCTCTGGTGTCTCTTCCTCTATTCCCATCATGGGGGCCCTGCCCTCATTTCCTCACCTAAACCTAATTATCTCCCAAAGGCCCCACCTCTCAATATCATCACATGGGTAGGGCTCCAACATATAAATTTTGGGAGGACACAAACATTCAGTCCATAAGAATAGCTGTATCATTTTGCATTCTCATCAGCAATGAATGAGAGTTCCTGTTGCTCCACATCCTTTCAGCATTTGGTGGTGTCACTATTTTAGATTTTAGCCATTCTAATAGGCATGTAGTGATATCTTGTTTTCATTTGCAACCCACTGATGATCTATAGTGTTGATCATCGTATGCTTATTTGCCATCTGTATATCTTTTTTGGTGAGGTGTCCATATCTTTTTCCCATGTTATAATAGGGTTATTTTCTTATTGTTGAGTTTTAAGAACTCTTTTTATATTTTGGATATAAATCCTTTATCAGATTTTGATACTAATTCTTTCCTTGGTCATATTCAGTCTATTGATGAGCCCGTCAAAGGAATTTTTCATTTCTAGCATAGCGTTTTTCATTTCTGGCATTTCCTTTTGATTCTTTCTTAGAGTTTTCATCTCTTTGCACACATTACTCATCTCTTCTTGCATGTTGTCCACTTTTTTCATTAGTGTCCTTAACATATTAATCATAGTTACTTTAAATTCCCAGTCTGATAATTCCAAAATCTCTGCTATAGATGAGTCTGGATCTTATGGTTGCTGTATGCTTACAATCTGTATTTTTCATCTTTTGGCATATCTTGTAATTTTTTGTTGAAAGCTGGATTTGCTATATTGGGTAAAAAAAACAAAAACAAAAGTGAAGTAGGTGGACTTTTAGTGTCAGGTTTTATGTTTATCTGACTAGGAGTTAGGCTGTGTTAACTGTTAGCTGTAGCCATGGTATCAGATATTAAATTTACCTCTAGTATCTTTGTTTTTGTCTCCCTTGTTTTCAGGTTTTCTTGAAGACTCTTTAAATAGGCAGTTCTTTTTTTTTTTTTTTTTTAATTGGGGAATATTGGGGAACAGTGTGTTTCTCCAGGGCCCACCAGCTCCAAGTCGTCCCTCAATCCAACTATGGAGGGCGCAGCTCAGCTCCAAATCCAATCGCTGTTTACAATCTTTAGTTGCAGGGGGCACAGCTCACCATCCCATGGTTGGGAATTGAACCGGCAACCTTGTTTGAGAGCCCACATTCCAACCAACTGAGCCATCTGGCCCCCACTCCGGAAGCCCAGCGGCAGCTCATTGTCTTCAGTCTAGTTGTGGAGGGTGCAGCTCACTGGCCCATGTGGGAATCGAACTGGAAACCCTGTGGTTGAGAGCGTGCACTCCAACCGAGCCATCCGGCTGCCCCAAATAGGCAGTTCTTTTAGCTGTAATCCTTTGCTATTACTCAGTAGCCTTATTCATATGGTGGTATGGATGGGGAAAGGGAAGTACTCTATTGTGCTGTAATTAGGTCTGTCTTTTAGTGAATCTGAGATGGGTATATCTCTCCCTCAGGTTGGTTAGGCATTGGTAAAACCTCAGTACTGTAGGCTCTGGTAAAATAGTTTCCCTTGAAGGAAGGCCTGAAGAAGAATAGAGAGCTATGTTGCAAATACACTGAACTAATACGTGAAAATTCTCTGAAAATGAAAACAGTATATGTTTTATTATAATAATGGCAATGATCATAAAAAGCAGTAAGATAAGAAAATGTTAGTTTTAAATAATGTTTATTTTATAGTGTATGTTATATATAGAAATAGTCTAAGTGAGGTTGTTAAAAATTAATTTCATTATCTACTTCAAATTAATATACAGTGTGAAACCTATAAAATTCTGAATGAAGGGACAGACTTTGTTCTATCACTAAAACAAACATGCCTAAACCGTCCGTGCCTAGCATTGATTTTCAATTTCATCAGCCTCTGTACATCATGTAAAAATTAACTAGAAATAACAAAAATAGCTTCTATAGTGTTTGTCACTCTCAAAGATAATTCTTTAAGCCCAGGAAAATAGATTCAGGTCCCTGGAAAAGTGTACAGTGAAATCATAACAAAGTAATAAAAGCATGAATATTATCTTCTTTCCTGTCATATCCTCTTGAGGTAGTATAGAGTTGAAAACTGGTTGGTGGATCCAAGGTGGAATGACTATATTTCCGAAGTACTTTTTGAAGCAACAGGAAGAATCGAGGTGTTATACAGACGTAGCTTAGCAAGTAATTATATACCATCTTCCAGGTATTTGTTATCTATGAGACTGGAAGAAGTTCTTAAATAAAGGTGATACCTAAGTAGTATTGGCTGTTTTGCATTTTAAAGCAGTAAAACTGGTGATATTCTCAAAATTTACCCATAATATTGTGATTGTGATGCTGAATGAGTAGGTGGGCTCACCTACTAAGTGATTGTTTCCTGCAGAAGACTGGCATCCATGTTAATTACAGTATTTTATATATTAAATTCATTCATTCAATTAAACACTTATTTTGTGATTTCTGTGTGGCTGGGATAGTTGTAGTTGCTGAGGCAACAGGATGACTAGGTTCAGGTTTATATCCTCATTCCAGACTTGTGGGGAAAACAAATATACACAAAAACATAATTATAATACAACTTGGTAAATACAGTGACAGAGATACATACATGGATGGTTCTTAAAATTGCCTTATGTTCTGAGAGTTAAAATTCTAAAATTTCAAATTTCTGAAAGCCAAAGTGTTTCTATACACCAGTTATCAACTCCCCACAACATCTAAAAGCATCTATTTGGGGAATACAGCCCTTGCTGTCTTGTATATGTCATGTCACCACTCCTTCCCTCCTGCAAAGACACATACAAACGCACGCGCGCTTATTCACAGCTGTATAGGCAAAGTGATTGATTACCTGACCCTGGGAAACTAATCCTTTAGGCTGAGCTGTGTCAATAAGATTCCCTGTTGAGAGGTAATCTAATCCAACTGGAGTGATGGATTTGGATTCTAATTCCTTCACTGATCATCTATAAGAGTACTTGCCCTATAGAGTCATTTTGGTAACTAAAAGAAATAATATTTATAAGCGTTTAGTGCAGTACTTAGCCAATGGTCTCAGTAAATGTTAGTATTATTATAAGACAGAGACTCTAGCTTTCATGAGGGTGAGACTGAGTTGTAAAATCCTCTAGACTGAAGCTGTTTCCAAGATGGGCCCTGAGCCCATAGAGAAGTCAGTTTGCAGAAAGGAGAGTATAGCTGACCTGCACAGACCATGTGGCCCCAGAGAGACGACGGTAAGCATTGAAGGTTTCCCATGTCCTATAAGATACAGTTGTACTTCCTGCTCTTCGTTTCTTGGCAATTCCCTGTATTCTTTCAGTAATTTTTCACTTGAACTAATTTGACTAGTTTTCTATTTCTTGCAACCAGTGATCCTTGACTAAAACAGTTCTCAATAAATATTTTTTGGTGTTTAATATTGTTGAAAGGTAATAGTCATGTACAAGTTTTATTCTAACAAAAAAACATAACTATGTAGTACTAGTTAACTATGTAGCACTAGCTTCAGAACTCCAATATCCTTTATTTTATGAGTTTTATATTCTACTCTAACCAAGCAAGCAATATCAGCAGGCATAAGTAATATTCTGTTTTTCCTCCTCTTATTCTTTTCTTGTTTATATGTTGTATCTACTTCTTATCTTCATACTGCAAGGAAAAGGAATAATAGTTTGTTGGTACACAAAGAAAAAGCATCCTTTAGAGCCAAAATATACTATAATACAGTCTTATTATCTCGTCGTATATGTTGCTTGTGCATTGAAGCCTAAGAAGGGCATTTTGGGTCATATCACTGATTCATTCAGTTCAGTACTCTGATTTAACAGTAGTTCTCAGTGACATTTTGTGGGACTTAATAGTTACCATACATGATGTCAAGGTCTAAACATGCATATTTTTCCCCAAACATATAATTTCTATCTTTTACCTTCTTTGGGGGCAATGAGTTCTATAAGAATTCTACCTATTGTGTAAAATTAGGCTTTATTTTATTTATTCTTAAAGTACTTCTTTCAAGCAGCAATGAAAGGTCCCTAAATTCTCAGATTTGGTGAACACATTCTTGGACACCTTGTCTAAATCTTTCTTGATTTTATAGGCTTCGAACATATCTCCTCTCGGCTCTCATCTTTTTAGGTAGAAGAACATCAGCCTATCATTTGGAAGATCTCCATCCTCTTAAGTAATAATATTTCTCTTTATTTTTGAGATATAGTAGTTAAATTGCACAATTTATGAATAAATTATGCATATATAAGCAAAATTGTGATCATCCCCATTCATGTATATTCAGTCTAGTAATCTATTGAATTAACTTAAACATTACTTTGTATCACCTCTAAAAGTCCTTTCTGTGATTTTTAAAAATCTTTTAGAAATTCCACTAACACTAATAAAGTTAATTATTGTAATAATCAAGGTTGAAATTTGTTTCTTAAAATACAAAATACTTGCGATTATTGTGTGATTCATTTTGGATACCATCAATTATTATATCCTGAATTTTGGATTATATAATCAGGAGTAGATATTTTAATTTATATGGTCTTCATGAATAAATTGGAATTTATTTTTATTTATTCCTAACTATGCCACTAAAGAAATTAAAGGAGGAAATATTTTTTAAGGAGAGAAGTATTTCAGATTGCAAAGTATTTTTGCTTTAATGTTTGATAGTTGAAAATAAGTATATAAATAGATAATAGGGAGCGTGATTTACAACTTAAATAAATCTCTATGATAATTTGCTTCCGGATTTTTTCTTTGTCCTGAAGTGGGCTATTTCTCCTTCATGGAAAGCTTATTATATAACTATTAGGAAATAATACTGTCATAGGTTGGCTAATTCACATTGTCTTTACAATCAAATTGTGAAGGTATTATTAATTCTTAACCATTTAATGTGCACTGTAGAGAGAGATCTGGACTTTGGCTTCTTCTGAAACTTTAAGTTAATAGAGCAGGGATGGAGGTACATACTTCAGACTCTGGAATCAGAATGTCTGGGTTCAACTCCTGTTTCTGACCGCTAGCTGCATGACCTTGAACAAGTTACTAACTTCATCTGTAAAATGGAAATAAGAGAATACTCGCCTCGTAAAGACTTTGTGGATTAATTGGGATAATGTATGGAAAACATTTAATGTAGTACTTGGCATATAGTTGGTGCTCAATAAATGTTAGCTCTTACTTAGCGTTGCTGATAGGGAGTTGGGACAGGAGGGGGTGGGTGCAGAAACGATTTTAAAAGTGGCTTATAACATGGCTCATTGAGAAGGAGTAAAGCATATGGAAAGAACAGACTCTGGGTTCTCATCCCTGCCAGAATCTTTATGATTTGGATTGTGGTAAAATGATGGCCTCTGATTTGGAGATCTCCCAGAGTCAGACTTTGTGGCCTGCTGGTAGATCCCTGACTACAGGTTAAAAAAACATGGTGCATATGTTGAGAAACAGTAGATAAACTTCTTCGCAAGGGAGTAACAGAAGTATTTCTTTGCAAATTTTAGTCCAGGTCCTAAAAGGGTGGGGTGGTGCTGTCCCTGTTTTAAGCATCAACTCTGTACAATGTATTATCTTTTTAAAGCATTAACAAGCAAAAGACGGCTTCTCACCATCTCAGACATCTCCTCCTTGCTCTGTTTGCTACATGTGTCCTCCCGCTCCTTGCTTTTTCATGCTCTATTAGTTAAGGTTTTGTGCCTTTTGCCTCAAATTTCTTTTTCTTCATTTATGGATATCCCCTACCCTTTCCCCAATTAGACCAAGAAGGGTAAAATGTAGCCATTTTTTTGAGTAATGTCTTTACAGTATTTTAGCTATGCCACCTGAGGCTATAGATTGTAAAGTATTAGCTCTCTTTCTAGAGATGTAACAAAAGCCAGAAAAGGAGAAAGAGGGAGTCAGGTGACTTGTACCAGATTGGCAGCAGCAGTGACATTGGGAGCTGTGGTTGGCACATAAAGCCATACTCCAAGGTGGAAAAGGAGGAAGCTGGTGAAGAAGACATATTCTGCAGTCAGAGATGGCAGCAAGAGTTAAAGATGGGAATGATGGAGGATGACTCTTGGAGCTGCTAGTACTTTATGGATGGATTCAGCATACAGTACAAGGGAGATTTGCTGTGCCAGCCCTTGTTTGTCTATTTTATCAGCATGTTGTATAGTGCTTTCTTTAGAAAGGTGCTACACTTGATTAAGTTGTCTTCTTTCCTCACATCCCACAAAAGTCTTAACTGTTTTGTTATTATTTCCTTCTTTCAACATGACGCTCTTTTTTTCCTCTCATAGCATAGCTAGAATTTCTTGTTATAATTCTTGTATCTTAGTGTTTTAGGATTGACCATTACCCTATCATCAGAAAACCCAAATTAGGCCTTCCCGATTTAATATAATTGGATAACTTACTAGAGAAATTACAAGTAGCTGTAAATCCAACATGAAACCTTGCACTCCTGACTCTACGTGTTAATCACAGAGTCAGCTATAAAATTCCCCCAAAACAGAAGGGAATTCAGCATATGCCAACGGGCAGCTCCATCCTGTGAGATCCTGAGGGCACTTGCACATCAGTCACCACTTTCAGGGATTCTCAAGGAATAAAAGGCCATTTATTACCTTGAGGTCTTTCCTCCTGGCTGTTTATTTCAAGGAGACGCTACATGTGAAAGGAATAAGAGGAATGTGACAGTGGGATTGTAATTGTTCATGAGAATGGGAGAAGAGAGGTTGGGGGTTGGCTCTTTAGTAAATTTGATGAAATTAAGTCTTGACTTTCCACTGATTTCCATTTCTCTATTCTCTTGTTTCTTGCTAATAAGATAAGCTATTCTAGGATTCTTTGGGATCCTTTGGGTTGGAAGGAAGTTCGAAGTTAAGAGAAAGCACTAAATTATTGAACAACAACAAACTCCTTCAAACCTCCAGCCATGGAGTTCTAGGGCCTATGCAATCTGAATCATCAAAGAAACTGTTGGCAGTATCCCCTTTAAGAGCAAGCTGTCAGAGGACCGTATGGAACTTTTTGGCAAAGTAACATATATATGTATATAAAAGTTAAATGACTAAATTTATTTCAGAAACATGAAGAATGACTTCAGGGAGCCTTCTGTGTCGTACAGCAAATCTTTTCTGTCTTTTTCTTTTGACACGGTCCTGCCTGCCTTACCCTGGTCTGTGTAACTCACTAAGATACTACATATTTTCCATTTGTCGTTCTTTTAGTCCCTTTCTAGTGTTAAGTCTGTCAGAATATCATTGAGGTCAGTGAACCATGAGTCTAGTTGCTTTTGCAAGGCATTTCTCTTTCTAGTAAAAGCAGCAAGCTTCTCATAAGAATGCCACACAATCATTCCCGTAGTGTGATATGCTAATTCTTAAGAATGTTGCTAACACTGCACTGTTTCGTATGATTGAATTTAGAACTTTTCACTCAATTGGTTGAAGGCTTCAAACTGGCAGTAATAACAGTCTTTTGAGTTGTTGCTTAAGTAGAGCAGTGATGGAATTCATATGGCAGGCGACAGTTGCTCATTCAAGTTCAAAAAAATATCTCAATCAGCCGCAGTAGTTGAAAAACAAAAGGAAAGTCTTCCAGATGTTCACTTTTTAATAGTGTATCTTCCCTCCATATTTTAAATGTAGACAGAGTTCCCTCATTAAATGAGGATATAATATCAATGTCATCATTTTTAAAATTCCAAAGAACAGACCTCACACATTTATGTGATTTTTTTTATTTTTTATTTTTTATTAAATTTATTGAGGTGACAATTGTTAGTAAAATTACATAGATTTCAGGTGTACAATTCTGTATTACATCATCTATAAATCCCGTTGTGTGTTCATCACCCAGAGTCAGTTCTCCTTCCATCACCATATATTCGATCCCCCTTACCCTCATCTCCCACCCCCCACCCCCCACCCCCCGTGATTTTTTTTTTAATGGCTGTAAAATCAAGAAAACTCCCCCATGCCTCTAGAGGTTTCACAGCTATTAATAGTTAACTTTTGATCTTGGTATGTTTTTATTCTTGTCTCCTCTAACAAGTCTCAGAGAGTTTAGTGAGAATTTAGTCAGCATCATATTTGACCACACAGAGTTAAAGAAAATGTAAATCCCAGAAGTTCAGAGAGATTTTGGGGATATCACTTAAGGATAAAAATTGTTTGCTGCAATAGGAGTAGGAAGTCGTACTAGTTTAGACCCCTTACTGCTGTTCTGTACTTCCAGTTAGAATAGGGTTTTCATCATGTTAGTGAGAATTCTGTGAGAACTTTCAGATAGCTTGGAGTTGCAGCTCTTCAGTTTGGACATTTGTTGAATATTTTGAAAAAAAAAAATAAAAACTGGTCATTATTCTATTGCCTATGGTGAACAGTATGAATAAGATTTACTTTGGGTGTATATCTTATATCTCCTTATATCTAAAATATTTGGGAACATATCTTTGTCTCACTGAAATGGTACATTTTTCAGAGAAGGCGATATTTTGGCAAATAATCTCTTCCTGGACCAAACTAGAGCCAGCTTCTTAAGAACTGTTCAGCAGAACTGATCCCAGGATAAAGAACTAACATTTTTTTTAGAATTATTGTGCATCAGACATCGTGCTGACCTTTCTCTGTGCAGTATTTTGACCTTAGAATAACTCATTGAGCAAGATACTATTATTAATCCCATTTTACAGATGAGTACGGTGCTATTATCGATGCCATTTTTCAGAAGAAACTGGGGTGAAGTTAAATATAACTTATCCAGGGTAACACAACTGATAGTGATAGAGAGAGGATTTGAACACCCGTTTTTGTGATTCCAAACCCCATACTCATAATCACTATGCAGTACAGTCATAGGCATTTGTCTTGATATATTTTGTTTATGTCTCTCCCTGCTCTAGCCTCAAATAGGGCTATGAGTCTCAGCAGTTGGCACAGTCCTTGGAATGGCTGTTGGGAGTGATGGCACCTAGCACCACAACCATTCAAGGCAACTCTTAGGAAGGGAATTGAAAACCTCATTCTATCCCTCTGTACCTGTTTGGGGGATGTCTGGACCTATGGGGGGGATTGAGGGAAACCTCTGTAAGAGGCTTGAGTTCAGAAAGCAGACAGCTTTTCTGATTTGGCAGTGCCAAAAAGTTACTCATAATCCCCTCATCCCCCAAGGGAAATTTAAGTTCCAGGTAATTATGTCCTTCTGGAGATTTTTCTCAACTGGCAATCCTATTCCATATCTCTTTCCCTTGACCATTCTGAGCTCTGGGTTCTGTCTTCAGGGGAGTTCCCCCTCTTGAGTTTTTGTTTCTTTCACAAATCAGAGTGATAGCAACTAAAGTGCTTAGTAGCAACCGAAGAAACAAGACAGTAAATGCAGAAGAAATCTGTGGACTGCGACCCACAATCTTTTCCACCCTTGAGACATTTTTCATTATAGCAGAACCTATTCATTCATGGCGGATCTTAAGCTTTCCAAGTCCTTTCTCTTGAGTCTACTGAAGACTAATAACTAATTGACTAGCTCCAGGGCTAGTGTCTCTTCTCTGTCTTACTCACAGGGAATGATGACAGAGTAATGCTTTTAAATGTGGCTGTAATGAATTGACTAGTAAGGAGGAGGGCTTCTCTGGAGGTGCTCGCATGCAACTATGGAGATCCTCCCTTTCAAAGAGCTATGTATGCTCCTGGAAGAGAGCACTAACAAGCCTTTTGAGTCTTATCTACCCTTAGCAAAGAGAATGACCTTATAAAACAGAATGATCAACAAGAGGAGGTAGTCTTGAAAATGAGTCCCTGAAATAATCAGTAATGATCATATCAATTCCAGTTGAACTGGGCAGTCAATTATGTAATGCCCAGGCTACTTTCTTTTCAAATGGCTAGTTTTGACTTATGTATGACTTATTCTCTTGATGGAAGGTTGATGCAGTGCTTTTTTTTTTTTTTTTGCCTCCCAACACTAAAATCTTAGTAGAATGGCAGGACACTCTGACGGATCAAAAGGGCCATACTTAAATGATTTAAATATTATATATATATATTATATATATATATATATGTTCCAGAAAGCAGAATGTCATATAAGTCATGGAGTAAACACTAGAGTCTGATCCTAGCCATTTTATTAGCTGTATTATCTTTAAGAAGTTCACTTAACCTCTCTTAGTTTGTTTCCTCTGTAAAATGAGGGAGTTTAAATCTGTGTTTCCCAAACTGAAACTTACAACAGATTACTAGAGATGATTCTAGCTGACATGTGAGATAATTTCAGGCAGTTTCCTGATAAAATATTAAAACAAACATTGAATCACACATAGTTGAGAAAGTTATTTCTTTTTCAGTCTTTCTGATTATGCCAAAGATAAAGTCTCTATTTGATATCAAGATATCTTGAATAGTTCTTTAATATGGGGTAATTGTTTGGGGGTGAGGGTGGAGGTGGGCAGGGGTGGGTACTGTGACTCCTTCTTTCCTCAAGAGTTTCCATACAAAGGAAATAAATTCCTTAGAAAGGGAAAGTACAGAAGTGGTTTTTTGCTCTTTCTGTCTACCTCATTTCCCTTCCACTTGCAAGGAAAGGAGTGTGTTTTACAACTGGTGAGTCTGGGAGGAGGAACCAATCACGGGAGGCACAGGTCTTTCTGGCTTCTCCATGGTGTGGCCCAGTCTCAGAGTACATGTGTGTCCTCCTCCACCTTGCAGTAGGCCTTGGCTGACAGACTCCACTTAGGACTGGGTGGGAACTATTCGGAAACCCATGAGGCAAAAACGCCCCAAAAAATCCCTATTCTCCAATTCATCCTTATTGGTAATCGAGCTGATATTTAGGTTGTCATTTTATTCCTCTTTCTGTTTCTCATTTCGTTTCAAACTCATAGGAGATGTAAGGGGAAAAGCAATTATCAGCCATTAAAACCTCACTAATAATCTCCTTTTTAATAGCAAGCTGGCTTGAGCTCAGAGCCCTTTAATAAGCAACAGTATCTATATACTAGAATTTAATAACATGGTTTTGTTTTCAGTGAAATTATATTTATAGCTACCATCTATAAAAATAAATTCATTTAAGTTTTGAAAAGTGAAATTTTAAAACATTAAATAGTGCAGATAGATGTGGTAAAAGTTATAAAGGTGGTATGTAAATGACTAAAGTTTTAGAAACACTGCATAAGATTATCTCTAGGATCTATTCCAGATTTAAATTGTTTTGAATGTGTATTCCAATAGAATAAAAGATGTTACGTGGCAAAGTAAAAGAAGGGACCTTACATAGCATGTACTATGTTATTTTCTTTCATTTTTAAATATGTCATTATTAAGGAAGTTAACCTTTTATTCTATGCCAGTTTTTTCCCATTTACAAATATAGATACTCTTTTCTTCATATTTTACTGGGCACTGTAATATTGATTTTTTTTGGTAGCATATTTGTTGGTGATGATATTTTTCTTTCACTGGAAACAGTCTAGTTCTGGGTGAGGTTTTTGAGCTGGAAATTTTGGAGGACAAGAATCATGTCATCACTATATACTGTGCCTAATAACAGTATTTGGCACATAGTAGTATTCAATTAATATCAGAACAAGTGAATAAATCACAAAGAATCAACAAAAATAAATTGAGTTCTCTGTCTTGAAGGTATAGGCATAGTTTTGTTTCTGAAAGCTGTCAATAGGGCTGGCTTTAAAGAAGATGCCTGGGGCCAATCAGAGGGTAATACTTTCATGTAAGTACAGTTTGGAGCTAGTTACATGGAACATTTAGAATAACCTTGTTAGGAAGGAATCACAAAAGGAAGGTAGCCCTACTAATTTTGCTTTTGTTTATGGTCATATATGAGAGGGTAGGGTCTTCCTTTATTTCTCTCTTTGTTTTTTATAAAAAAGAACTGCCTTTCTCCCTTCCTTGTTTTCTCTCTAATTCATGTACTACTGCTCTTATCATCCACGTCAGGGAAAGCACCCAATTTTCCTGGCCTTAGGGAGACTATTAGAGTTTAATTTAAAATGCAGCTCCCTTTTTCCCAAACACTCTTAATTACAGTTTCTCATCTGATAAAGTTGCCCAACTCTTTCTTAACTGGCACCCTAGATGAACTGCAGTACTGGTGGTAAGTTTTTTAATTCCTATTTATTCATGCAGCAAATGTCATGTTTCAAGGGCTTTGTTCTAAGAATCCTGAAATGAGTTTTACATATCAGAGAAAAAGAATATTAACCAGACGTTTTTAATTCTTAGTTATACCAACTGACTTTCTAATCACTATGCATTTGGTTTGAGTGATTATATTCCCAGATCATGTAATTTATTTTAAAACATTTTGCATATATGCAGAAAAACACAATTTGAAGATTGTGTTTCATTCTGGTGAATACATTTTAAATGTATTGTAGGTTTATTCTCTACAAGTACGTTCTTTAATGGTCCATTGACTAACTGTGATTCTAATTTATTATGCACAATGACAACACCTTTACTGGAGTTATTTTTTATGTTCAGGTTAATATTTTCTGTTATTGAAAGTTTTATTCTGCACATTTTATATTTGTGAAATCTCTGCCGGGTATCTTTGTGTCTTCTAGTTATTGCTACGTGGTCTTTAATACGGAAAGTAAACTTTAGGGATGTTGGCTATCACATTTTGGTTTGTTCTTATTGCATTATAGAATTAATACTGTGTTTCCCTGGAAATAAGACCTAGCCAGACCAGCAGCTCTAATACATCTTTTGGAGCAAAAATTAATATAAGAACCAGTCTTATTTTACGATAATATAAGACCCGGTCTATAATATAATAAATATAATGTAATGTAATATAATATATAATAACGTATCATATTATATGTATAATGTAATATATATTATATGTATAATGTAATATACATTATATGTATAATGTATAATGTACTATACATTATATCTATAATGTATAATGTAATATAATAATATAATATAATATAATATAATATAATATAATATAATATACTGGGTATAACATAATATAATGTAATATAATATGTATAATAAATATAATATAATGTAATATAATATACCGAGTCTTATATAATATAATATAATACTGGGTCTTATATTAATTTTTGCTCCAAAAGACACATTAAAGATGATGGTCCGGCTGGGTCTTATTTTCGGGAAAACACAAACATTAATGATATATTCTTAACTCTAATGATATATAGTAACTGGATTCTGAAACTAATCATCATCTACAAAAATTAGCATCTAATCTCTGTTCTAACTTTAAAGTATTATCTAGGTAAACACAGATTCTATTATCATAATTGAGAACATAATAGGTCTACTTTGGCCAAGAAAAAAAAGACTTTAGAATTACCTAATTTTTTTTTTCTTCAAAAGATATAGAGTCTTCTCTTACAATTGTAATCTTTAGATATCTCTAGAGTCATTTGCTCTGTCATGAAACTAATGCAAGGACCATTTGCTGTAATGACAAGCTGGAAGTTTAGAGAACACTCTATTGTCTAATTAACAAAACAATTACAAAAACCAGCACTTTGCCTAGCTGGCTTTGTCCACTGGCAACATGGTTATTTTCTGATTAGATACTTTGAGTGCTGGATACCATCTTTATCTGGGGTACGGAAAGAAGACTATGGACTTGAGAGGCACACCAACCTGAACGTGAAATTCAGCTCTGTCACTTTTGCACTAACACCTTGGGCAAGTTACTTAACTGCCTGTGTAAAGTGAAAATTATAATACTTCATTAGAAGTTTCTATGAAGGTGATACACCCAGAGTGAGTTCTTGTTAAATGGTGGTTGTATGAGGAATACAGTGTGGTGATGATGATATTTGGATATTCTCTCAGGTGAAATAAAAGACAAAAATGTTCAGGTGGTCGAGCTCCCCATAGTAGACAGCCTTCATCCTCGTCCTCCTTATTTACCGCTGGCTGTACCGGAAGACCTTGCAGACCGTCTTGTTCGAGTGCATGGTGATCCTGCAGTGTGGTGGGTGTCTCAGTTCGTCAAATACTTGATCCGCCCACAACCCTGGCTGGAAAAGGAGATAGAAGAGGCCACCAAGAAGCTTGGCTTCAAACATCCAGTTATTGGGTAAGAATCTGATTTGTTCCTCATAAAATGCTATGTAGTAGCAGGGATATGTGCCTTTACAAAGTACTGTGAACTTTACCGTTTAATGTTCATAGCTTCACCCAAAAACAGGTTCCAGAGTTCACTTTAGGCCACAGGGAGACCTTTCTTCCTTTTTTCACTTATTTATACATTCAACAAATATATTAAGCCCATATTTCTGAAATTAGCTATCTTCCTGGGGAAACGAGGAAATGAGGAAGGAGTATTCTGGATATTGTACGTGACTCCTGTCTTACCCTAACAGGGCCGTGAGATGAAGCTATCACATTTATAGCTTTTCGATTGCACTTTATTCTTAGGCTTCATTAATTGCCACTGGTCATGATTTTGCTTTTCGATGTTCTATTTTTTTTCTGTCCTGGAAGTTATTTTGAGCATAAGGATATCATTTGTACTATAAGATAATGTTAAAATTATTATTTAAAAAGATCTCTTGGCCCACTTGGGAGTTACAGTGTACTTATGTATTCAGTCTCGTGTTTATGTTAAGGGAGATATATCAGGAAATCCTGGGAGCAAGAAAAACCCAAAAGAGTATATTTGTTCACAAGCATGTGCGCCTGTACGCATATGTAAAAGGCTGTGGAGGAGGAGTTTTCCTGGGTCCTGATGCTAGATTTCACACCATGGGAAATGTTCTTTGCCTAATGGAAAGAATATTGCACTGAGAGTTTAAGAGACTGGGTAATATTCCTGGCTTTTCCCTAATGCTGAGCCAGCTTACTTTATAGTAGTTTTGGGCTTTGATTTTTCCATCTATAAAATAGGGTAAGTAATATGTGCCCTAAAAGTGATGATATGATAATATAAGGATTTAAAAAGGATTTCAGTTCTGTGGGAAAAATGTACTGTAAAATATTATCACCTTTCAGAGAGATTGATGCTTAAATAATTCCTGAAAATAGATTTGTAAGCTAGACTGTGGCATTCTGTAGCTCATGTTGTTTGTGATAAAGTCAGCTATTGATTAATATCGATACGTGGGTTGATTCATTCACTTATTTGCAGGACATTTATTGAATACCTGCTAGTGTAGGGGACAGAGATTAATTTTTTTCAATGTCTCCTTGTGGCTTATTATGGTGTATGGGTTAAGAGACTTACACAACTAACATTGTGTGGGTAGAATGTGATAAATACTCAGAGAAGTATAAAAAGTACTATGAAAGGTCAAGGAAGGGGAAATATATTTCCATCTGGATTAGAAAAGACTTCATAGCTGCAGTGTTTGAACAGGATCTTGAAAGATGGAGAAAGATAGCAGTATAGTAGTTAAGTTACCAAAATACCTTTAACTACATTATCTCATCAATCTTGTAACACAGTCCTGTGAAATAGACAGAGATAATTATTTTACAGGTGAGGAAGTTAAAGGGAAAATATCTCTGCCCAAAGTTCCAGAACCTTCTTAATTTTGTTTGGATTTCCTGTAGTTCTACATACTAGAAAGCAAGCCTTATTAATTTTCCATAAACCATCCACCATATTGAAAATTGACTAAATATAGAAGAATGAAGTACCACAGACAACTAAGTTATTTGCACATTAGGCAGTGTGCTATAATGAAAGAGGGGTACACTGGGATTCAAGAATCTGAGTGTCCCATCTAGCTTTCACCACTAACAAGTTATGTGATTTTATAATTCTGGGACTTCATTAATCATCACCCTTTCCTCATTTGTCTAAAATTAAAAAAACAAACAAAAAAAAAACAAATAAAAAACCTAGATTAGATGCTATTTAAGGTTTACTAACATAATGCTAAACAATTAGACTTTTGTGTCCACCCATCATTCATTCATTCGTTCATTCATTCATTCATTCATTCATTCATTGTGTTTGGTACAATGGGGGATAAATAAAATCAGATTCCCTGCCCCAAAAGACCTCGATATCTAATAGTGAAAATCAGTGGGGTACACAAATAACTTTTACTTTTGTGAAGACTGGGTTGAAACGTGTATAAGAGAAACCAGTCTCCCTTTGTCTTATGTTGTCTTTTTGTTCACTGACATGTCTTCGGAAGCATCAGCTTCTTTAAGTGTCAGATGAAAGAGTTACATTAAATGAAATGACTTCTAATATCCTTCACAGGTCTAACATTCTGATTCTTCCACAGAGATTTCATTAAGGTCCCTCTGTCAAATTATTGATCCAAGCCTAATTTCAGGAGTACTTGTAGAATTGAGAAAATTGCTTAGCAGTACTTTACCACTGTCTCAAATGCTCTTCTTCCTTTTATTGTTCTATTATTACAGCTCTCCTTTGTTTTCATTTTTGTTTTCATAGCTGCCACCCCACTTCTTCCCTTGTGTCTCAGTCCTCATATGTATAGAAGTTATTGACCCCAGTTCCAAATGTTAGGGCTAAAGAAAGTCCATGGTGAAATCAGAGTATCAAATAGTATTTCTTCTCATGAAAATTTTCATTGAAATTCAGTAGAATTGTATTTTTGTCCTTCCTCATCTCTGTGAAGCACAGTGAACGATTCCAACTTCCTAAGAGAAGCAGTGATTAAAAAGGATCTGAGAAGGAAAAGATGATAGAAGTGTTCACATGATAATACTCACATCTTGGCTATCGTCTGGCATGCAAAGAAAAGACTAGCCATGAAGATATCTGAGAAACTCCAGTGAAATCAAACCCTCACTCCAGATTCATAATAAAAAGCTGACCTTTTTTTGACCTACAGGGAAACAAATCTACCTTTTTCCTTTTCTGACATATGAATAGTGGTTTAGTAATTTGGGGAGATGGGGGAATATAGAAAGGGCAAATTTAAGTAGAGTTTTAATGTATGAAAACAAACTATGATTACTATTATTCTTATTTTTGTTAAAATTACTTTGAAAGCACTAAGATGGGAAGAGAATATTGTGGAAGTCAGTGTCTTATTCAGTGCAGGACAATGTAAACGTCTGTCCCCAGTTTTACAATTTTGGAGCTTTTCTTAAATAGGACAGATGAGATCAGCATCTGCCTGTGTTTGATAGAGTGAAAACGAGAGAGATGAAATTCATTATGCATACAAAAGGGCTGGAATGGCTCCATGAACTTATAAATAGTAAAAACCCTTAAAAGCTTTGCCTGTTTTGATTGAATCCTGCTTTGATTGAAGAATCCATGTCGGTCTGTGTTTTCCTGGGGCAACTTTTAATTCCTCAAGTTGGCAGTTACAGTTGCTATACAGGGTAAAATGAAGAAACAGAAAACTTGGCATCAAAACATTACAATGTGCTTAATGTTCTATAATGACAACTGTGAATCTTGGTATCATTTGTTGTCAAAAATATACCGTTTTTTCTGGAACGCTGGTTAGTATTTTGCTGCCCAGTATGGAGCCTAACTGAAATCTGCCACTTATTCCTGATATGCCAATTATTTTATGAGAAAGCATTCTTCAAGGCTTTACTTATTTTTTAATTCCCCCTTGTATTGTATTAATATGCAAATATATTTAGAATATATGTGTTTGAATTCTAAAAAATATATATATTTGTTTCATTTTTTAAATGGTGAAAATGAAAGAAAAATTGCTTTTAAATGTCCATAAGACTTCTATGAATAGAGCATGCAGTAGATGGGAACATTATCAGCAGAATCTGACTTTCTCTTTGCTCCCTCACCACTACCCAGAGTCCACGTCAGACGTACAGACAAAGTGGGGACAGAAGCAGCCTTCCATCCCATCGAGGAGTACATGGTACATGTTGAAGAACATTTTCAGCTTCTCGCTCGCAGGATGCAAGTGGATAAAAAGAGAGTGTATTTGGCCACAGATGACCCTTCTTTATTAAAGGAGGCAAAAACAAAGTAAGTTAGATGAGCTAGTAATTTTAGAGTGGGACTCTTCAGTTGAAAGGAATTCTTAATTCCCATGTGTACTTATGATTCTTTTTATAATATTATTACTGACTATTGGGTTTTTTTTTCATTCAAACAACTGTTTATTTGTATAACTTGTTAATATGATCAAAGCATATGTGAGGTGCCCGCAAGAAGTAAATTTCATTCTGGAGCCTCTTGGTTTGTAGGCAGCTGCCATCTCACTATGTACTCACATAACCTCTTTGTATGCTTAGAAAACAGAGCAAGCTTTCTGGTGTCTCTTCTTGTAAAAGGCACTGATTCCATTATGAGGGCCCCACTCTCATGCCTTTATTTAACCCCAGTTTCCTCCCAAAGGCGCCATCTCCAAATATCATCACATTGGGGGTTAGGGCTTAAACATGAATTCTGGGGGGACACAAACATTCAGTCCATAACACTAACCAGCTATACAGGACTGTTAGCGATGAAACTCACCGGGTGCTTGTCCTTTTGTTCTCACTAACTTCACTAACAGTTATGGGCAACTGAAAACATATGGAAGGTACGAGTTTTCATCTTATAAAAATGTCTGGAATTTGGAGGTATGTTAAAGAAAAGTAAAGAATCAAAAATGAGTTCTGTAAGTGAAGGAATAGGACTACTAGTATGTGTTGAACAGTAACCCTCATTTATTGAGCCTTCCTATATTTCTAGCACTGTACTAGGTGCTGGGAATTCCATGATAAGCAAGACACTCTGCTCTCAAGGAATTTCCAATCTATTGGGGAAACAGACAGTAATTTTGTAGTGTGAGTAGTGCTACTATAGAGTTAACATTGGGTGTTAGGAAAACACGTAACGATTGGGAATTTTTCATAGGATCTGCATGAACCTAGATTTGGCCTTTATTTACTGTCAATAAATAAAGGATGTGTTAAATATATGTGAAAGTAGAAGAATACTGTAGTCTTAGCTCTGCTCAGATGTTATCTATTCCAGAAATCATCCCTGAATGCTTGACTGTGTCCCTCCTCTGTACATCCCTATTAGTGTTTAGCACTTGCTTACTTTTGTCTCCCTCGCTAGTTTATAAACACGTCAGACAGAGTACCTAGCACTAGTAACTAGTGCTAGTAAATACTGAATTATTTAAATCCCATCAGTTTATGAAAGTATTTTATTAGCAGTTAATCATTTAAGCTATTTGACTACTTAATTAATTTATTTCTTGGTCCCTTTTTTATGTCACAAATAGGGGTTGGGAAGAAAATCAAATGTAGAATGAGAACTATAATGCAGGTATTTATCCAACTCATTGGATAATAATTTAAATTGTATTTCTACCTCCTAAGAATTGACATTAACCTGATATAAATTGCTTTTTTTCTTAACTCTTTCTATGGAGTGCATACACACACACACACACACACACACACACACACACACTTATAAACAAAGGACTGAGAAATTCATCAGCAAAGTACAAGCCAAGTTATGTAATTATAATTCTTATATAAAAGTTAGGGATTAAATGAACATTTGGGCATAAAACACAATATAAAATTTTCACAAGTATTTTTCCAGTTTAATATCCACACTTATTAGAGAGGAACAAAGTGAAAATTGTTCACCATGCTTCTTCATTTTAAAATACCAAACTGAATTTGTAGCTTGGTCAAAAAAAATATTAAAATATTAATTTTATCTACTCTTATTTGTTCTTGAATGCATTACAAGCTTTTTTCCTTTTTTTCTTTTTTCTTGATTAGCAAAATAATTCATGCTCATTAGAAAATATGGAAGTTGGTAAGTATAAAGCAAGGAAAACAATATTACCCCAAATCCCATTACTCAGTGGCAACACCTGTTTAAATTTTGACACATTACCTTCAGTCGTTTATATAGTTACACATTTTAGTAGTTGATCATATTCTGTATAATTTGAACTCTTTTTTGCTTAATAGAGCAATAGATCTGTTTTCCCAAGTCACTAAAAAAATCATTTTAAACATCTTTTTTAATGACTACATATCCACTATATGGATATGCCATTGCTTATTTGATCATTCTTTTAATATTGGATAGTTAGGTTATTTCTACTCTTATAAAAAATGCAGTGATGTGTGCCTAAAATTATCAACATTATTTTCTTAAGCTAGATTTCTCAACTTGGAAGTATTTAGATAAAGGTATATAAGGTTCACTGTACTACAAGCGTTGCTTGGTGTAAAATTATAATACTGTTATGGATCAAACAGCTTTGATCCATAACACAGCATTATTAATAAAATTTTACACCAAGCAACCCTCGTAGTACAGTTGGCAGTACTTGGATTATAGGAATACTAAAACTTGAATTTCCTTTTTGTGGTCAGCAGTTAGTAATTCCTCTCCCCATGGTAGTCCAGGCAGCAGTTTCCCCCATATTCGATAATAAATGTATAGCATTTTATGCGTATTTTTCCTCTTTGAAAATCCTTTAATTTTAATTTTCTGAGTCATGAAAAGGAGATACTCCCTCAGTCGGAAGAAGGACTTCAGAAAAAAATTTTTTGATGTTAGTTTATAACTTCAAGTTAGTCCTTTGTGGGTGATATAAAAAATAAGTTTTTATAAGGTGGAAGAAGAAAAAAATATTTTTTATCATTACCAATCTCTGCAACTTCACAGTGGAAGAATTCCTCTGCTGACATACTTGTGGGCAAAAGACAAAGAAGCACGTTTGTACAGAAAATTCCATGCTCATTACTGGAGGTGCAAAATCTCCCTCTCCCCTTATTCACTTTGTTTCTGCTTGTTTTTCCCACTTAGCATCCTTCATCAAGTGGTTTTTTTGCTTATAGAGAGAAGGCCTGAGGAACTTAGGTATGGTTCCCTGGGAGGGAACACTTTTGGTGTGGTTCCAGGAAGTCAAGTTCAGAAGTTTAAGTTCAGAAAGGTATTGACGTTAAGTGTCACTTCTCAGTAGAAGGATCACTCTTTTCTTTGTTTCACTGAAGCACCCAAGCCATGCTGACAAAATCAGTCTTTACTCAAGGATAAAACCTGTACTGGTATGTTTTAGCAATTCCCCCTCTCCTTCACCCTCAAGTCTTTTCGTATTTATTTATTGCTGTCTCTACCCCATGCCTGTGTATGCAGCTTTGCAGGAATCACATTAAAAGTCTTTCTGGTTGCTTTCTTTTTAGAACAAATGTGATATTTCCTTCATCTCCCTCATTCAGAGCTGAGGAGGGCAAAATGTCAAAAATAATGAGGCCAAATAGATCTGAACACTGAATACCAGTCTGAAACAGTGCTCAGAGACTTTGCCTTCACAGTCATTATTAGAGGCAATGAGAGAAAGCTCCGTGGTGACTGTGAAATGAAGAGAAATCTGAAGCAGCTGTTAGGGGATTAGGAAAAAGCCCCAGACATAGGTACCACTCACTTGTTCATGTATTTATTCACATAGCAGTGTGCGGAATGCTAGATGCTGTGATGCAAAGGAAAATAAGGTATAGCCCCAATTTGGGGGGTATGCTGTGTAGGAGACAGACATATAACCTGACTCCTAATGTTTCTGGTTTATAAATAGGAACTACTATTCTTTCAACAAATATTTATTGATCCTCTGTTATATCCCAGATTCTCTTCAAGGTGCTGAGAATAACAGAGTGAACAAAGCATATGAAGTGCCTCTCTTTAGTTAGGGATGGTGGAGGTGGAGAATGCATGCAGTAAATAAGCAGTAAATACAGATTATGTCAAATGATAGATACTAAGAGCCATGCAGAAAAATTAAGCGGTAAAAGGGATAGGAATTGCCAAAGGTCTCATTAATAAGGCTATATTTGAGCCAAGTTCTAAAGGAAGTAAGGAATAAAACCAGATGGATGTCTGGGGGAAAAAATGTTTAAAAATAACAACCAATATTTATTGAGCATTTACTACATGTAAGTAATAGTCTTCTGAGCACTTTACATTGCTTAATGTATTTAATTCTTACAAAATTATATAAAGTAAGTACAATTATCCCATTTTCATGTAACTTTCCAAAGTTTTTAACTTAACTCTGAAGATCTACCTCATGCACTGAAAAACTTTATTCACTCTATACTAGAGTATAATTAAACCTCTATTTCATACGGTCATTTGAATGTAGGGTGGACTTTTTAAAGACATCCTGATTTAATATTTTTAAACATCATATCTTGAGACTACCAAAAAGTTACTTGGTGGACATCTTAAAGGAATTTGCTCTCAGAAAAGTATTAGAATGGTTTTCCATTACCATTACTGGTTAAGACGGTGCTTCAAGGATGGTGGTTAGGGAAGACAAGTCTGAATTATTGCAAATTCTGCATTAATTATTTAAATGACATTTAATGTGATATTTATGTTCCAAAGGAAAAGCTCAGTGACCAAATGAAAACAGGTTGACGTCTTAGAAGTTACTCATTACATTGCTTTGTACACTTGAAACTAATAAAAAAAATGTTATTCATTACAAAGAAAATAGGGAGACTTCTGTTTTCAACTCTCTCATGAATTGAGAAGGGACATTTTGATACATCTGTGTATTTTACATGGCATGCCAATTACATAACATACAAGGTACTCCAGAATGGTTTATGCCCCACGGATGGATTCAAAGATGCTTCGTTGACTGTTCTGTTGAATGCCATAATTTTAAAGCTCTCTTTACTGTTAGAAGAGAGGGACTCTTAGTGACAGGAGCAGGTCTGCCTCCTACTCATAAGATAGAGTACTAATAGAGTACTGTGATTTCAGTGACTATGTGTAAATTTATTTCTTTTTTCAGGTACCCCAGTTATGAATTTATTAGTGATAATTCTATCTCTTGGTCAGCTGGATTACACAATCGATACACAGAAAATTCACTTCGGGGTGTGATTCTGGATATACACTTTCTGTCCCAGGCAGACTTCTTAGTGTGTACTTTTTCATCCCAGGTAAGTGACAGCGGGGTATTTTCAAGTGGCCAATACTTTTTGGTTATATTGGGGTCTGGAAGGTCTTGTTTTTTTTGTTTTTGTTTTTTAATGTTGTGACTCAGGTACAATCTTCCTAATATTTGGGAATAATCCCTTTAGTAAAAGTATGAGAAGATTCCCCCCAAAATAGCTATTTAAGAGCACTGAATATTTAGTTGTTTGCAAGTGATGGTTGAATACATCTCCACTGAAGCCAGTTCCTGGAGTTGTTTGAAATACTTGGCTTATTCACAGCATTTAACAGAAACAAACAGCAAGTAATTAAGCTTACTTAATGCTTTCTGATTTTTACATACAACCAATATGTTACCAGGATCCATCTATTTCTACACATCGATACACTGATACTGAGAGGCTTAAATGCCCAGTATTTTGCCTTACTTGATTGCTTTATAAAAAATGCGAAAGAGTAAACGTAATTCCTCTTCAAGTCCTATTACATTTCTACCAAGCAAGAAACTGTATATTAAATTTAAGCACTACCGTATTAAAATGATTCTTTGAGTTTAATTGTTGCAGATAATTATATGTTATGGGTTTGGTAGATGTGTTTTTATGAGTGGTGCAGTCAGCCTTATATTCCCAATGAAATATCAGCAGAGCAATATCTGTTGTGGATTTTATTCTGCGCTTTCATTTATGTGCATATTATTAGATAGTTCATTCAACAATCTGTTAAACAACTATTTGCTCAGAATTATACTAGGTGCAGAGGGAATTTCAAAGGAGATAAAAATACAGATCTTACCCTAGTCCAGAATCTAGTAAGCAAAATACTCACATATAACTAGAGAATAATTTCCAAAAAATATAAATCATGTAAGAATAATATATGCCTAAAAGCTTAGACTAAATTGAGAAGAGAAAATGTGAAAGAAAAGCCACATCGTTTTCATGGGAGTATACTTCAGAGAGTACAAAGAAATGGGCAGTTTCCCACTATGTGACAATGCACATTGTCACAATGGGATGGTGATATGATTGTTGGAAAGATACCTACCCCAGCAAAGCCTGTATGAGTTTCTTTGATATGGAATAAGAATACAACTCACTACCCACAAAGACAGCTACACAGAACAGGAATCACATAGGCAGCAATCCTAGTCAGAAGGGAAAAACTCTCTTGGCCTTCAAGTTCCCGTGAAGGCATCCACTGCTGATGTTTCTCCCTAATTAGGGCGATGATCCTATTTTTGAGAAGCTCCTTTTACCAGTCTCAAGGCGGGGCAGCAGGGGAGGGTAATAACTACTTGTTCTATCTCAACTGTTTTGACAGTCTGGCTATGTGCCTATCTGATCAACAGATGCATATAACTGGTAACAACCTCCACACATTTTTGAATGCTTATTGTTAGAATGAATGAATCAAGAGTCATGTTCCCAGATGTAACACCTCCTCTACAGGCCTAGATTTTAGGCCTGCGTAAAGTCTATTACTCTAGTCGCGATTTTTCAGCCTAGGCACTATTGGCATTTTGGGCCAGATGAATTGTTGTGAGGCACTGTCTTGTGCATTGTAGGATATTTAGCAGCATCCCTAGCCAGTAGCACCCACACCTCAAGTTGTAACAACCAAAAATGTCTCCAGACAATACCAAGTGTCCGGGGTGGGGGCGGGGCAAGAGTGCCCTTGTTAAGAACCAGTCCTCTAGTCATAAAGGTCTAAAATATAAATAAATATATACTACATGTCTGAATAGTTAATGAACCTTACATGTCGGGAGGTGCTGAGACATACAGGAACGTGGCATCTATGCTTTGCTTTCCTTCTTCTAACTTTAAAATCACCGTAAGACAAAATTACTTTTTCTTCCCCATGTGACACTCTCTAATGTTTTAACTTGAAATCCACACACAACACAATTGGCCTCACTACTCTTTGAATCAATTTTGGAAAGTGCAGAAGGAAAAACCAGACAATTACATTCATTTTATTCCAGACAGATAGTTCTGGACAGGAATTTCCATTGAGGTATGATAGCTCATGAAACAACAGTGGATACTGTTTTTTCATTGAATAGCAAAACAAAGTAGTTTACAGGAAAAATGCACAGATATCCCAGCATCACCCAATGAGACAAGAACCTGCTTCCAACTTTGCATACTAGGAGGTCCTCCGGTCCCTGTCTATTTTGACAAAAAAATTATAAAATCCCATCTGCTCTGAGAAAGCTTTGGAGGCTTATGCAAACGCATCTGGTTGCTCCTCAGGGATAAAATTCAGACTAATGGACCTTCCTCCCTTTTTAATTGTTTTGTTTTTTTCAAATATCTATGTTTTATCCTTTGTCAGGATTTTTGTTCTTAAATGTTACTGTGTGCTTAGTGGTATTCTAAAAATGATATAGTGCATGCCAACACAGAATGAAATAGAACATATAACGTGTGGCCAGCTACTGCTTTTCAAACCAAAGGATTTGCCCCTCTCAGTCATGCTACCTGTCAGGTATCAAACTGACAGGTATTGATATCAGCTGAAAGCCTTCATTTACCTGACACATAATTTAGATTTGTAAAGCCCTGAGCGGAAACCTAGGGTGATTAAATGCAAACATCAACATTATAGTAATCTTTCTAGCTTTTTGCAGTATATTGTCCCATGGTTAATATAGAGAAAATATGTTAATTACTCAGAATGTTAAAGATGGATCTTAAGGATTAAACATTCCCTATGGACTTGAATCTCCACTGCTGGGCTGGTATTCACCTAGAGTGGTATTCATTCAACACATACTGCCCACTATGTGGCAGGCAGTGTTCTAGGTAATTATCCTAAGGCAGTTTAGAGTATGGTTGAGAGCCAGAAAGAGTATTAACTGTAGTTCTGCCGTTTACTAGCTCCTTTTTCATTTTATTTTAATTTTTGGAAATTTGCTTACTTTCTCTGTGGCTTAGTTTCTTCAACTGTAAAATGTGAATAATAATAATAATAATAATAACCACCTCATAGGGTTCTTGAGAGTTTTTTGAGTTGGAAGAGAGAGCACATGCAAGTGCACTGTTAGAATAGTGCCTGGGTGGCGGCCAGTTAGCTCAGTTGGTTAGAGCGCTGTTAATCTTAACAACAAGGTTGATGGTTCGATCCCCGCGTGGGCCACTGTGAGCTGCGCCCTCCTCAACTAGATTGAAACAGCTGCTTGACTTGAAGCTGATGGCTCCTGGAAAAACACACTCAAAATATATAAAAGTTAAAAAAAAAAAAAAAAAAAAAAAAAAAAAACAGTGCCTGGACCATAATCAGGGCTCACTAAGCTCAACTGCTATCATTATCACCATTGTGAGAAGGATAAAGGGTTCACCTCAGTGTCTGAAATTTTTCCCATTCGTTATTTCTTTGGTTTAAGAAAATATATGTATTATCCAGCAAGCTAACACATCAATAACTATTGATACCAAGGCGTAAACTGATAATTAGGATTATTCCTCCCAATAGAAAGTCCCTAGAGGTATAGTACTGAGGGTAATGATGGTTTTATGAGAGTGAGATATTTAATAGTGGAAAGAAAGAAACACATTAGGGTTCTTTGCCACAGTGGGCATTGTGGTCATCCCAAGGGCAATACAGGATCATGCATTTCTGGCTAGGGATAATTGAAGAGTGGGTGGAGGGGCTCTGAAAAGAAGACTCAGGTTTACCCAAGGCTGGCCTTGGCCTTATGTTTTATCTCTCTGGTGTTATAATTCGAACATGGAGAACAGGCTCTACAAGAGAAAATATGTGTAGCAGTTAACTAGCTCACACAGATTGCCTGGGTTCAAAACCTGAACCTTGGGCAAATTCTTTAACTGACCTTTGACATCTGCAAAATGAGCATGATAGAATTTCATTGGGCTCCTGAGAGGATTAGATTAGATAATACCTAAAAACAATGTCTGACAGCAAAAACTCAGTAAATATTAGCCTTTATCATTTTTATTATACTTCACTATTATTGGAGCTGCTTTGTTTTAATTAGTTTCTTCTTTTCCAGAGTCTCCACTTGATTTTCCTTGCCCTGTGTGGGCCTTTGGCTGAACTTAAAGTTCAAGTTCCACATCTTTTTGAACCTCATTTTGTTATAGTCTCAGTGTTCTACCAGTGATCTCAATTGTACCATGACATTCCCAATATCAAATTAGTTTGTTGATAAAGTAGCAAACTTGAATTTCAACTAGACATAGAACCAAGGTAATGACTAGAGATCTTAGTTCTATGTCTAGTTGAAATTCTAGCATTAGAATTTGGACAGATGATTTAATCTCTTTGTATTTTAGTCCCTATTTGCAAAATGTAAAATTCTGTCTAAACTTTGTTTCTTTTACAAATTACATATAGCATTTAGAAAGCACCCCTCAAGTTCCTGAGGTTAAGATTCTTTAAGACATTAAAGTGATGATTAATCAGATTCCATTTGCTCATAACAGTGAAAAATGAGCATCTCCATTCAGTTTTTATTTCATGAATGTCAGTTTTAAAGGACTGCTGGGTAATCCTAAATTGTTCTAATGATCAGATTAACAATTACTATTAGTAGTGTCATTTTATGTAAATGCAAACCTATTGTTATAGGGGCAATAAAGCTTCGTTAACTGAAATAACCACAACTGGAAATTTAGGAAAATTTGACCTGAGTTGAGTTCTCTGTTCACAATGTATAATGGAAGAATTTTCTAAGCAAAATTATAGCATTCTCTCTTCTTTCTTCACCTATTAGAAAAGTTTCTGAAACCCATTTATGCTATAATGAATGTATTTATTAATTGCTTAAAATGTTATAACTCCATGAAGATAGTATAGACTAACTTTATCACCAAGCACTGAGCTCAAGGAATGAAGCTCAGATTGTGGAATTTCACCTGCCATCCAGGGGCATGGTAGGTATTGTTTGAACAGAGGAATCTTTTAAGTAGCCTTCAATGCATCAGGTAGATGCATCTTCCCCAAAGGTTAGTCCCTCTTATTTCAGTCCTAGAATGCTACGATCTACACAGCACACTTAAAATTCTGTAGCTAGAAATGGCAATATGTTTTGGCTCAATTGCCAGTCTAATTAATGGTGAGTAATTACATGGATTTCTGTTGAGAAGAGTTTTGAGCCCAAGTCCAATTTAGCAGAAAAGAGTATGTGATTGATTAACACTGAATGAAGAAAAGGGAGCAGCAGCATTTTTATAACGTATTTATAATCCTAAACCTTAAATTCTTCAAGCGCCCAAACCAGGTCTTACTCTTTTTTGTACCGCCAGTGCCAAACATGGAGCACTATGTGGCTCTTAATAAATGGTTATTAAAATTAACTGAGTCATATCCTTAAAGAACTTTGCACTGGATACATTTTTTTCTCTCAGAGACCTTAATTGTAATAATCTTTTATGCTAAAAAAAAAAAAAAAGATAACAAGCACAGAGGTGAAGAATGATTTTTACTGACATCTGAGAACAAATGGACTGAAAATTTAGGATTAGAACCCACTACTTTTCATTCTCTCAGTCCTAGTCCTACTCTGGTTCTATTCTCTTTGGCCAAGGTCTTTCAGATTGCTATGAAGGAGATCTTACTTAGACTAACACATTTTTTTCAATCTTTCCCAAGGTCTGTCGAGTTGCTTATGAAATCATGCAAACACTGCATCCTGATGCCTCTGCAAACTTCCATTCTTTGGATGACATCTACTATTTTGGGGGCCAAAATGCCCACAACCAGATTGCCATTTATCCTCACCAACCTCGAACTGCAGATGAAATCCCCATGGAACCTGGAGATATAATTGGTGTGGCTGGAAATCATTGGGATGGCTATTCTAAAGGTGTCAACAGAAAACTGGGAAGGACGGGCCTGTATCCCTCCTACAAAGTCCGAGAGAAGATAGAAACAGTCAAGTATCCCACATATCCTGAAGCCGAGAAATAAAGCTTAAGATGGAAGAGAAAGACAACCAAACTCAGTTGAAATCATTTGAGCCAAGCAGTAGATGAAGAGGGCCCTGACCTGACAACACATGGTTACATGAGTAGATGCCTGCAGAGCAACTGAGGACTGACAGATGCTTCATTGGTGGGATTCCTCTTGAACAAGGGCTACAATGCCCCCAAACCCATGCACAGTTCAGTGATGTGCTCACATATAACATGCAAACAGGTTGTTTTCTACTTCGCCTCTTCTTTCAAGATTATGTCCCCATGAAACAAACACTGCCACATTGTGTAATTTAAGTGACACAGACATTTTGTGTGAGACTTCAAACATGGTGCCTATATCTGAGAGACCTGTGTGACTCAGTGAGATCTGAAAAGCTCCCTACTGTGGGGAGGTTGATTCTTAGCCAGTGGTGGTATTGTAACCACTGAATTCACTCCAATCAGCAGATTCAGAATTAAGACTGGATGTTTTTGTCTGGAATTTTTTTTTTAAGTAATTGCATCAGTTCATTCACTTCATCATTAATAAGTGAAGGATACATCAAAATGACGTATCCGTTAGGAACTTTTGTAAAACAATGCCATGAACAGATTCTTTAGTACTCAATGTTCCTGGACATTCTCTTTGATAACAAAAAATAAATTTTAAAACAAGGAATTTTGTAAAGTTTCTAGAATTTTACATATTGAATGATTTGGTGGTCAGCTTTATAGTGGCAAAACTATGATAAAAAGAGGAGTTTTATAGTTTTTCTGCTTTACTTTATTTTTTTCTGTTTCTGATCAACTGACCAAGTCTTAGCTCAAAGAGTCATTGCTTCATTTTAAGACTGAAAACTGAATTTAGTTGGTGCACATTACAGAGTTGCTAAGAGCACTCTTTGGGAGCTTTTATTGTTGTATTTTGGACATTGTTTATTTCTTTTAATTGAATTAAATAGTCATACTCCTTGCCCTCAGAGGAACAGTCACCTCCATTTCCAAAACTAACAATTTCAGGCTTGTTGGTAATCCTGCTTATTGTGCCTATTATCACTTTTTGTGAGTTGGGTCCTCTTGTTTTATCCAGGAACCAATTTGTGCCCTTTCCTATTATGTCCTGCTTTTGAGAGTACCAGGAGTCTTTGGGGTTGGAAAGGCTAGCTGTTTCTGAAATATGTGTCTCACAATATGTAAAATTCAGTGAACAAAGGAGAGAGGAACCACCACTGCAAGACCCAAGGTGGATTTGGGATTATCTCTTCCGGATACTTCCTTTAAGTAATTCCCTGTTAGAATCACTTCAGAAGACAAGACTTCGATGCTCTATGCTTTCTCTCTGAACATGACTTTTCTCCATATAAAAACACTTTCTATTTTCTGTAGCCTGCCTCCTTTAGATTCCTGGCAGGAGTATTTCACAGCATGTGTTCTACAATTGATCCGTGTAGGAACCAGTAGCAGGCCTGGTGTTGAATATTAGGAATCCCAAGCAGAAAAGCTCTGTTCGTTCGTTATAGCCTCACTAAATGAAAATACCTGTACACAAAATCTCCCCACCAAACTTCCCTAAATTTTTTCTCCCTCTCTAGTGAAGTCTCCCAAAGAGCAAAAACTGCCTGTAGTGTCAGTAAGCAAGTTTCAATTTAGTTTTGATACAAATAAGTAATTTGAAACAAAAATCTCCAACTGAGCAGAGGTACTTTTGAATATGTTATTTTGATTACTTAATGTTATTTTCTAATTTGCATCTCACTTGTCACGACATCAGTTAGTATGGGTTACTGATAATAACTGCTTTGTATTTCTCTGTAGAGTTCTTGTTTTTGTTCATTACAAGCTTGTTTTTTTACCTCATTGAACATAGTTATAATAACTTTTATAACATAGTTATAACTGTTTAAAAAAATTCTTTTCTGCTAAATCTGAATCATCTCAGAGTTGGGCTCCATTGTTTTTTCTCTAGAGAAAGTCATATTTTTTCTGGTTCTTCAAAGTTGAGTAAGTTTAGATTGTATCCTAAATGTCGTAAATGTTTATTATGTTGTATATTCTGATATATTTCTCTGAAGAGTGCTGATTTGTTTGTTTGTTTGTTTGTTTGTTTGTTTGTTAGCAGGCATTTAATTTCATTGCATTTAAACTGTAAACTGTCTTAGGCAGCAGTTCAAATCTCAATTCAGTTCTTTTATCTTTAGCTGGAGTCTGTCCTACACATATATGATTCAGGGATCAGCCAGAGATGTGTGTAGAGTTTTTGCACAGAATTTGGGACTGTCTTTTATTGTCTCTCTTTCTTCTGAGATTTCTCCCCTTGCTTTCCAGCAGCTGTGGTTGCTCTGATTCTTCAACCAGAAGGACTGCAGTTTTCTATGAGCCTAAAAGCCATAAAAATGGGAAACTGACCTTGTGCCATCCATTCCCTTCTTCCAAGTTTTAATGTCTCTCCAGAATTTGCCTGCTTTTTTGTTTAGTCTCCAGTGACTTGAGGTAGTTTTTGTATTTTGTCAAAAATGTGTATTTGTTATCCATTGGGAGATCCATTCAGTAGGCACTTAAACTCCGCCATACAGGAAGTGAAACTCGGAGGCAGAGACTTAAAAGGACAAAGCGTAGTGGGGGAAGGAGGCGCTTAGTCCTATGATAGCCTCTGTTTAGACTGTGGCTTTAATAGCTAAAGAGCTAGTAGCTTCAAGCAGGAAGGAAGATAAAAAACTAACCAAATTGTTAAACCTGCAGGTGTGAAGGGCTAATGAATACTACTGACCACATCTTACTGAAAAGTTTTTCTGAGCCTCCTTTTTTGCAAATCATCGTGTACATAATGGCGATTCCTCCTGTACATGCTGCCATGTTGGGAGTGCTGATGTTTCCTCACCACTGTTGTACTTCCCTTGTGAGGACCTGGTACTTAAAAGAATTCTGCAGAGTTTTGAATTGAATGACCAGGGCTAGATTAGGAAGACTGGAGGCTTTTCCTTGTTATAAGACCCATTTCTGAAGCATCTTACATAGAACCAAATTTTTAGCCTAGATTCATTGAATGTGGGTACCAATCTTACGTATTAGTAACGAAGCAGTTACAAAAAGTCTTACCAAGGTTTTCCTGGTCCTACCACTCAAATCTGAAGTAGTGCTGAGCTGGCACTTAAAGAGTTCATGCCTGTTGTGAAGGGCTCTTAGCCCTAATCCCGGGTTTCTTTGTGTCCCAAATGAATGAGAGACTAGTTGCTTTCCTCTCTGAGCTTTAGTGTCTTTTTCTATTATGTAGAGCCTAGGCTGTTTTCTGGGTTCCGTCTTAAGAAAGTTGAGAACATGAGCAGACTCAGCTTTTAAGGGAGTTGAGGGTTAAAAGAGAAAAAAACATTTAAAAATCTCTCTCATAAAATGATTATCATCATCATCGTTTAGTTCTGAGAGAATACAATCACTGTGTATTCAGTAAGCAGGAACATTATTGGAGTCTAAATAATGCATCTAGAAGAATCTCCTCTGCCTCAATGAGAATAACTCTCCTTAGGTGGGGGGATAACAGACAAGTCCTCTATGACCATAGCCAACTGCTTGATATTTCATTTGTGCTCCCGGGAGGCCCATGCAACAGCCAGGATCGATAGACCTGTGCAGAATAGATGTGCGGCTTGGGGCTTGATGAATTTCGGAACTTGGCTATAATATCCTAATTGATGCCAGATGCAGGCTCTAGGGAATTTTTAAAATGCATCGCCCAGAGGGAAGCACAAATGAGAGTGTGCCTCTATGCTTACGGGTTCCTGGCAGCAGTCTGTCTCATGGAAACATGGAGGAGTTCCAGGATCCTTGGCAGGGCAGGCAGACCTTGGCAGGTTCTTTGGCTTCAGCTGTCATTGACATTATGCATGTTTGAGCACTTGCCCTGTGACAGTGTATTTATTCATTTTTGGTTCTTTGTACAAGTCAGAATCTCTGACTCAGTACCTGCTCAGCTATTCAGCTTTACCATCTTCAGTCCAGTTCAGTTGCCACCTGTTTTCAGCTCTCTTTATCCTTAAATAAGACGATCTTGATTTTGTATTCCTACTACCTTTACAGAGAATACATCTCATGTGAATGATTCCCTGTTACTATTCCATTCCTCATGCAGTTCCTATCCTGATTGCTTGCACAGATTATCATTTTGTCATTAGCATCTCCAAGGTATAAAGGGAACCAAATATCCCTTTGGACAGTTTTAGATAGGATGTTCCTGGACCCGAGGTATAGTAAAGCTATAATACTATGTACTCATGGCCATTTAAGCTAAAGATTTCAAAGATTTTCACAAATCAATATCACTACACTCAAGGGGAGTATAGCTAGAGCATCCTTTGTGTAAAACGATGTCAATCTAGACAGAGTCTTCACTTCTTTTAAAGCAGTGTATTGAAGGCCATGGCCACAGCCATTTGATGTTTTGGGAAGAAAGCCAGGAAGAGAGTTCAGAGCTCCTGCTGACCTCCTGTCATCTGTAACTGTTCTTTCTAACCTCTCCTCCTGAGTCAATGTCCCATGGAGGCTATTGTTCCCTAACTGCCTGTGTGGGTAGAGAAAAGGCCATTGACAAAGGAAAAAGCATGTTTGTTCATAACCCAGCTGGGCATGAGAACATCTGTGGAGGCTGGGAATGTGCAGATAGTTTAGACTGTGGGTGTGTTTAGCAGCTGGAGGAATGCTGGGACTTCGAGTTTCTGGCTAGTTTTAACTTCCCTAGTAGATTGTGTTCCCTGAGAATTTCTGGCCCAGCAAAGGGAATGGAGGGTGGTGAGTACAAAAGCAGGAGGCCTAGTTCTCAGTTTTGTTTCTCCTTGAGATAGTGCCTACAAACGGGTAATGTCTCTGTATCTCAGATTCTTTAGGGGAAAGAGCAGTGGTACTAACTGAAGATCACCGAACACCTGGCCGTCTAATTTTGACTCTGCCATTAAATGTAGACAGGTCAAACTGTTTTTCAGAGCTCTGTTTTCTTCATCTGTGGAATGATTTGGTTGGCTCTAATGAGGGTTTACAAGCGTTATTGTCTCGTTGGGTTCCAGATGTCTGAAGAGGCTGGTTACTACTCAGCTGATCATTGTCCTAAGGACACACATAATGTGGCCAAATCTTTGTTTTTCAAGATGAGCAATGTATTTTTTATGCCCAAATCTTCAGATTTCAAAATGTTAGCTAGTTAAAAAAATACATAAAACACTAATGGGGGTAAATAAGACATTTGTGGCTACTTTTGGTTCATGGCCCATTAGTTTACAACCTCTGGACTAGATCTAGAAAGTTCTAACTTCAAGATTCTGTCTCCGGAAAGGATTGGTAAGATGAGTAATAGCTATACAATGCTTTCAGGTTCATTTGCTGCACATGTCCCGATTCTTTGGAAATGTCTGCTTGGCTGGCTCTCATCCTGGACTCAGAAGTAACTTAGTATGCTAAAGGACAGCTGTGCTGTGATAGTTCATAGCCGTGGCTCTGCTCAGACTTGGCCTTGAGGATCCAGAGCAGCCCTGTTTCAACTGCCGTGACCACCAATTTTGATTTCCTACACTCAGGCTCATAGACTGGTCACTACTCAACAGGCCGCAAATTGAGGTGCCCCCCCTTAGGGAGTTGCTGCTGTTTTTCACCATTACATCCAAATACAAAGATAAGAATGCATCACATCTCTGGTTCTCAGTGTGGAGAACTGTATCAGGACTCTTGGTCTTTAAGGAAACATGGTGAGCTAGGAGGTGCTGAATGATCGAAGATGAACAGATACCTTTTTAAAAATGAGAAGATAGATTATAGATTAATAGCATATAGATTGATAAATTTGACACATCATGAGGAAGGTTTTAGACTGCATTCTTTAAAAAAAATTAACAGTGATAACTATGCAAGAACCAGACATACCAGATTATTTCTTGTTTTCATATGAGAATTACAATAATAGCTAACATTTACTGAGCACTTTCTATGTACCCGGGGTTTTTCTAAGCACTTTACCTGCGTTACTTTATAACCACCATAATCATAAGGTAGGTACTATCATTACCTTCATTTTAGTCACTAGAAAACTAAAGCCCAGAAGTCTTATATTATTTGTCCATGGTGATAAAGTTAGAGAATGATAGAGCCAGGGCGCAGATTGCCTTGCTTTTAACCACTTCAAGGAATACTGTGTCTGCATTCTGCATCTAGGATTTCAGCATGGTATTAACTATGTTATTGTGGACAAGACAGAATAACTGAAGCTGCACGAGCATAGTATTAAGAATGAGCTGTATTTATTCAAAAAGTTTGATTAACTCAAGTCTCTGCTGGTTTGCCATAGAACTCTATCCTGACTTGTTCGCATAGTTTATTAATGCTTTGAAAAGGGACATTGATGGGAACAATACGATGTAGTTGAAAGTATGAGTTCTCAAGTCAGATCTGCGTGGGTTCAAATCCTGGGTCCTCCGCCTGTTGACACTGTGACCTTGAGCAAGTAACAACCTTTCTGTACCTTTGTTTACCCATCAATTAAATGAAAATAATAATAGTAACTACTTTGTAAGGTTTTTGTGAGGGTTAACTTAGTTACTATATGAAAATCTCTTAGGCCAGTGCCTGGCACAAAGCTCAACTAATGTGAGCCCTTGTCACTATTCTTATTACATTGCTGTTGAATTTTTTTAGTAACTGAAAGCTGAAATAATAGTAAATTATATTGTTTGAGATCATCAGAATCCCTAAAATAGCTTAAAAATTGAAATAAAAGTGTAAATCTAACATATACTCAGGGTTGAGAATCACTGCATTAGATAATGAATACTAGAGCACTTAACATACCGTACAGCTTAAAAATGTGTTTTATTCTTAGACCCAGAAGGTCAGGTGTGCCTCAGTTGAGCCTGTGGGAGATGGAACTGAAAACAGAGAATTTAGGTATCCATGAATTTAGTATTGCCAGTAGTGAGCTATGACTACCCCTCCCACTCTACCTTATCCATCAAAAACAGAAGTGTCCAGACAGGGAAGGTATTGGACTGTTATATCTCACCTTGAGTCCTATGCTTGCTACTCCATAATAGCATACATCTTCACATATTGGTGAGGCTGCTACCCTGTTTCCCCGAAAACAAGACCTAGCCGACAATCAGCTCTCATGCGTCTTTTGGAGTAAAATAAGACCGGGTCTTATATTAAGTTTTGCTCCAAATGACGCATGAGAGCTGATTGTCTGGCTAGGTCTCATTTTCGGGGAAACATGGTACGTGAAAAAGCATGCAGGGTTGTTTCATGTGACTGCAGTGTGCAGAAGCAGCAACAAGAGAGTGAGTTTCACTCAACATACAAAAAAACTTCCTAGTAAATTGTGTTGTGGATAATGACACAAGCTAATATAGGTGACAACTTCCTGTCTTTACAGGGATGTCCAAGCAAAATTGGATGCCAAAGGGAACCTTAAGCATGTAACAGGTTAGATAACCGCCAAGTTCCCTTCCAGTCCTCAGTTTCTAAAAAGGTCATGGATTCATGGTGATGTTGCAGAGACTGAAATTCCAATGGTCTCATGAGTGGTGCCAACCTGAAGCTGCCAGGCTTAGAAGCCTGGACAGCTTGATCTGGTAGCAAGAGAAACAAGGGCCTATCTATTAGGTTGGTACAACAGTAGTTGCGGTTTAAAAGGTTAAAAATAATTGCAAAAACTGCAATTTGCACCAACCAAATATTTGCTAGACCAGGCGACTAGGTCTTTTTGTAGATGTCCATTTCAATCAAGTAACTTAATCTTACCTAATGTAACACAGGCTTTGTTAGCCTCCCTGTTTAAATCTGGAAACTCCTCTTTCATTTGTTTTTTTCCCACCTTTGTTTCCTGGTAAAGCCTCGTTCATAGAATTGGAGCTCTATTTTCATCTAAACTAAGGGAAGAGAAGTTTGTAGAAACAAAGGCCAAGAGAACTGAGGAGTCAGTTTCCTTGGAGGCAAGAGAGGAGGTGATAGCACTCTCTGGACTAGATCTGACTTTTCCTTCCCATTCAAGAAATCAAAACAAGTGTGAGTCCCTTCTGATCTATGTCTTTTTTTAAATTTTAAGTAATATCCACAAACATTAGAGATTGTTTGTAAACATACCTCACAATTGATCACTGCATACTGGTGAGTCGCCAAACCACGAATGAGAACATCTGATGTGTGTTAAGATTAAAGAACAAGGGGTTTGAAATCAGTTCTATTTTCAAGTTTTCAAGACTTTTCACCTATTCAGTATCAACAGGTTCCATCTAAATGAGATAATGCTCTTTCAAGAAATTTTATTGATAGTTCAAATTACTGTAATTCTATGATCCATGGCCTTTTTTTCTAAGTAGAGTTTTATTGAAACACAGCCACGCCCACTCATTTACGTATTGTCTATGGCTGCTTTCAGGCTGCAACAGCAAATTTGAGTAGTTCTGGCAAAGACTGTATGACCCACGAGGCCTAAAATATTTACTGTCTGGCCTTTTACAGGAAAACTTTGTTAACCCGTACTGTAAGTAGTCCTATCTTTTAGGTTCAAATTGATAATCCAAAGGGGCTCAACATCCAAAAATACTGTTTGAATCATCAGAGAAAATTGTGGTTGGGATAGTAGTACATTAGGGTCTCCACTAATCTACATGGTGCCTTTGTGCAGATTGGGTAAAGGTGCTCCTTTAGACATTTACTGTAATATAGTACTTATTTTTATAACAAGACTCTTACTGCCAGCTGCCATAAAAGTACTTCATAATGTTTGCAGTATGATTTGCACTCCCCTGTACAACTGTATGCAGCAGCCCCATATAGTAATGTGGTCTGGTAAAAAGTATACTACTTGGAGTCACAGACCTGGGTTCTACTTCCAGCCCTGAAACTAACCTGCTGATATCTTGGGCAAACCACATAATCTGACTAGGCCTCTGTTTTCTTACCTTTAAAGTGTAAATAGCTTAAAGTTGTTGTGAGAAATTAAATAAGTTAGTAGACATAATATTGCTTTGTAAAAGCTTACAACTCTGCGAAATCAAACCGCAAGTATGTTTTGGACAGCTTATATAGTTCTAGAACTGTAATAGGTCCTGAAGAGAATGAAATTTGTTTAAAGAGCTTATAATCTAACTGGAAAGTTGTGCACATGAACCACACTGAAAAGTTACAATCTAGCATAAAAAAATTGTGTATGTTTGAACTAATTAGAGCAGTGGTCAGACTGATTTGCGATTACTGACCTCCTACTATATGCCAGATGTTGTGCTAAGCTCCTAACATGCTTTATCTCACATGTGTGACCTTTATATTAGCCGTATAAGGTAGGTATTATTAGCTCCATTTTACAAATAAGGAAAAATAATTGTCATTTGTTACTCATTTACTATGTTCTAAATACTATTCTAAGTGCTTTATATATTTTAACTCATTTTATTTTAACTCATTTTCATCCTCACAATACCCTATGAGATAGGTACCATTACTCCCATTTTCATCTGAGGAAATTTATTCAGAGATTAAATTAGTGCTTTCCAATCTTTTTCGCATGATGGCACACATAGAAAATTCTAATATTTGTTTGACATCCTGGGATAAATTTGAGGGGATTTGGGCACCTGTATAGGGCTTGGTGAAAAATTCACTACTGTATTAATAATTTGAGTCACTGAGATGTTTCAGTGGAGGATTAGGCGAGGTATACATGAGGTAGTCACTCACACCGCTCTGGCCGTGGGTACTAAGTGTCAAGTATGCAGCAAAATAACAAAGACTGTTCAAGAAATCTCACAGGAAGCCATACAAATAGTGTTCAAATGTTAACTTCAACTGTTATAAAATGAATACTTACAAAAATTGCTTTAAATATTTTATCAAAAGAATGTACAACCAGTAGTGTTTTGTGGTGTACCTACAACCTATACGTGCTTGGTAGCTCTGTTAAATTACTTGCAAGACAAATGGCTAATAGGTGGTTGACTTGAATCCAGTCACATGAAACTGCCTGACTCTTAAGTCTGTTCTTCTAGCCTCTGTACAGTCTTGCCCTCCAGCAGTGAAAAACCAAACTGTGTGACTCATACTTCATTTCTCCTTAAGAGTGTTTTACTATTTGAAGTTTGATCACTCTAAGGATGAAGTTACTAACCATGGTCTTCAATTAACCTTGTTCCCCTGTCCCATTCCTGTACAGTTTTAGAACTAGCATTCCATACCTTTTGCTATTCACTCTCTGCCCATATTCACAACAGGAAATAGATGGACAGGCAAGACAAGTGAAGATTCTGGGAGTTGATGGGCAGCAGACTGCCCCTGTGCTCTGGAGACCCCTGCTTGGGCTCATTGTCTGAACCTGTGCTTGCCTGCGTCCGCTGGAAGTTGAGTCCTAGCAGAGTGTCCATTCCCAGCTCAGCCTGCTGTGCTTACATAGAGATGCTAGATTATAATAAATGACTATCACCTAACCCCTAAATGCAGGAGGAACTCTAGATGTGATTCTATTTGCCTTCTGTGCTTCAAAAGATACACCTCTGAGCAGCAACAATTTCCCCGGTGTGCATAAGATCACCCACCATCCCCGTGCAGGTAAATATTCTGTGACTGCAGTTATATATATACATATATATATAGTTTTCATCTGACACTTGATATTTCACGTGTGTTTTACCTAATGATGGTTTGTCTAATTTCCGAGCCCACTTGCATTTGAACTTCATACTCCCAGCTTCTGCAGGGTAGGGAAAGCTGAAGGAGGTAGAAGACACAGATGGTATTTTATTTCTGTCTTTGTCTGGCATGCTGAGTGACTGGTCTGCAGGTGGTGATATGTGGCAGGACGTCTGGGGCAAGGTTAGTGACCCATTAAGGTGTCCTGAACTCTGATTAGAGAGAGCTTGGAGCAAACAAAGCTGTCAACTCTCAGTTTCTTTTTGATTAACCTTCTTCCTCTTAACCCCTGGAGGCCACTTATCCTTCCCACCCCTAAGAAAAGACAGAGTTAAAGCCTGAGGTCATTGCTCCGTGAAAGCCTCGGGAGCTGATTGGGCCAGAAAGGGCCTCTGTCAGCAGTCATTCCATTATCAGACTCTAGTGACAGGTGAGCTCATGCCCTGTGATTCACGGAGCTCCTAAGCTAAAATGGCTCTCAGAGGAGCAGCTTCTCAAGGAAGAGTGAAGATGCTTACGGAAACCCACTGATGCGGTAGGGTCACTGTGGCTGTTTCAAGGGTGACATTTATTTATGTATTTATTTATTTATTTAGGGCCATGCTGGAGGATACATCCTCCCAAATAAGGGAGTTCTGTTTTCTATTTATATTGTGATTCAGTCTAGCTTATTTCAATAAGTTTTAATCTATAATGTCCTCACTCAGCTGTAGCTCCTTAAAGACAAAAATTACATCCCATTCATCATTGTATTCCTCGTGTAGGCACAGTGACTGACACAGCGAGTGTCTGAAAATGTACTGTGCTGGAATAATTAGAGACTTAATGATGCAACCCCTTGGATTTGCTCTAAAGTAGTATGGGAGGGAGGGAGGATTGGGTGGAAGTATAGATGAAACAAGATCGATCATGAGATGAAAACGGTTTCAACTGAGTGACATGTCCTGGGGGTTGTTACACTATTCTTTCCAGTCTTGTTCAATATTTTCCAAAATGAAAAGTGGTTAATTAATATCTGAATTAAATATTAAAAATGTTGAAAGATGTGGCAGACTGGCCCGCTGCTCTCAGTCTCATCTTTCCCCGAGGCACATAGCTAGATTGCACTTCATAGTTGGGCCAGGTAACTTAAGTTCTGACCAACAGAGTGTGGACAGGAGTGATGTAAGACCCTCATTCTGCATGATCCTCTAAGATCTCTCGCATCCCTTGCCTCTAGGCTGGATGTAAAAAATTAGTGAGGACTCCAAACCCCTAGGCCATGGAGGAGCGTAGGTGAAAGAGCCTGGGCCTCTGAGTGACTTCATGGAGCAGAACCACCTCCTGTACTCAGCGGAAATAGACCGATGTGGCTGAGAGATAAGCCTTCAGTGTGTGTTGTTTGTTTGTTTGTTTGTTTGTTAAGTACATTATTGAATTGCCCATAATCTGGCAAACGAGGTTTGAGCCTAACGTGGGAAGAGGCTCTTAGTAGTTATTTGACCTTTTAGTGTATCCAGAGCTATAATTAAGTACCTCTGAAGATAATAATGTTGGTGAGAATAAAACTAACATTTATTGAATAACCTATATGCTATGTACTATTTTAAGTGCTTTATATGTGTTAACCCATTTATTCCTCACAATACCCCTATGAGGGAGAAACTGGTATTGTTCCCATTTTGTAGAGGAGGAAACTGAAAAGATAAGTAATTTGCCTAAGTCAAACAGATCATTAGTGGCACAGCCAAAATTCAAATCAGGTCTGACTCCCAAGCTCTGTCCCTTCACCAGCCTGCAACACTGCCTCAGTATTATGGACTTGGCCATGGGGCATGAATAGAAACATGAAGTAGTATCTGGGCAGCCTATAGAAGCAGAGCTGGAACCCCACTCTGGGGAGGAGTACAGACCAAAGTTAGCTCTTCCCCTGCCCTTGTAAAGGGTCCTAGTGAGTAGAATTTAATGATGGTGTCCTTGATCAACCAGGGTAAAAACAAGTGAGAGGACTTCCTCCACTCTGAGTGGTTCTCTGATTCTCTGATTTAATTCTCTTCCATCTCTACTCAACAGTGGCCTCTCCTATATTTGACACAAGGAGAAATTACCTGTCATCTGCCACTCACATCTCCCACTCCCCCACACCCCCAACCTGGCCCACTCTTTGCGGCTCCCCTCTCCTTGACTCCTCCCCAGAACCTATGTCTCTCCTCTCTTCCAGGCAACTCAGAGCACATATTAGGGCAGAGTCATGTAAATGTGCATTCAAAGTCCAACTGACAGCAGTAATGAATAACTCCCTTCCTGACCTCATTACCTGGCAAAATTGTTCTACTCAACAGCCAGCAGCGCTGAGGATGGGGCAGCATCAAGCTCTTTGCCAGTGCTCGCTCTACCTAGGACAGAGTTTGCAAACTGCATTCCAGGCCAGAGAGGTTTCAGGCCACCTGAGAAGATGGGAAAGGGTACAGAGAATGTTGAATGAGAGGGACTCTAAAACCCCCAACCCAACTTAGAGCAGTTCTGCTTTATCCATTTAAGATTGCATTTAGAAAATTGTTCTACTTTTGAAGTAGAGAAGAAAACCCTTGCTTTGGAAGATCCCTTGAGTCTCCAAACCTTTGAGCCTTTCTTTATCTCTTAAACCTCTCAGGTCTTACCATCCCTGCCTCCCAGGATCAGAGGTGGAAAAGAAGGCCAACTGACTGTTCCAACTCCAAATATCCCACTCTCTAGGCTCTGGAGCCAAGGGAAATGACAGCAGAAGAGAGCTCAGGGGTCGGGACGTGAACTGTGGGTTGCTGCTCCCTCCACGAGTCCCACAGTACTGAGCCTTCCATGGAGTAGGTGCTAATGAACACGGCACAGATAGACAGATGAGCCAGACTTATTGGTCTGAGCGTAGTTTCAGTCGGGGGAAAACTGGCCTTGGCTCTCAGAATGGCTACAATATTTATTCTTCAAGATTCAGAGAGGCAATGCATAAACATTAAGAATGTGGGACCTAGGGCCGGCCCGGTGGCTCAGGCGGTTAGAGCTCCACGCTCCTAACTCTGAAGGCTGCCAGTTCGATTCCCACATGGGCCAGTGGGCTCTCAACCACAGGGTTGCCAGTTCAATTCCTCGAGTCCCACAAGGGATGGTGGGCAGCACCCCCTGCAACTAAGATTGAACACAGCACTTTGAGCTGAGCTGCCACTGAGCTCCAGGACGGCTCAGTTGGTTGGAATGCGTCCTCTCAACCACAAGGTTGCCGGTTCAACTCCTGCAAGGGATGGTGGGCTGTGCCCCCTGCAACTAGAAAATGGCAACTGGACCTGGAGCTGAGCTGCACCCTCCACAACTAAGATTGAAAGGACAACAACTTGACTTGGAAAAAAAGGCCTAGAAGTACACACTGTTCCCCAATAAAAGTCCTGTTTAAAAAAAAAAAAAGAATGTGGGACCTGGAATATGATTCTCGGGCTCCAAATCCTGGTTCTGCTACTTTCAAACTATGTGACCTGATCCTTGTAAAATATGAACAGTATTTCCCTCATAAGGCTGTTGGGAGGATTGAATGAGCTAATATGTGTAAACCACTTGGGGTCTGACATGTGAGTGCTCAGTAAGCATTAGTAAACATTAGCTTTCATGTTGTTCCCCTGTTCAGATGCTGCCTCCTGACTCTCCTAAGCAGAATTTATTATTCATCTCTGTACTTCTGTAGCACTTCGCTTGGACCTCTGATGAAACTGTGAGGCCTTTTTTTTTCAAACTCCAAATCACATTAGATGGTGGGGACAATAAAGCAGATCCTTTGAAATTAGGATTCATAGATATCATAAGTGAAGCCCTTACTCCTTCCATAGCGATTATGGTTATGTGTCTGTCTCTCCCTCTCAGCCTCTCGCTCCTTTAAGGCAGACTCCACATTTTATTCACCTTTGTATCCCAAGGGCCTGGTGTACTGTAAGTGCTCACTGCAGTTTGGTTGAATGGGTGAGCAGTATGGGCTATGTCTGGAGTAGGCAGGGACACTGACCACTGCCACTGGCCTTCCTGTCGGCCTCGCTTCTCAGAGACTTAGTTCCTTTCCTTGCCCCAAGGTGAGGATGAAGAGTCTGGGCTAGGTGCAGGGGCTGGGCTCTGAGGCCAAGGAAATCAGAGCATGCAGAAGAAAAGAACATTTGCTGAGCACCTACTATGTTCCTGGAACTGTGCTGGGCTCTAATTCTCACAGCAGTTCAGTGGAGGCATGTTCTTGTGTTAGTCTCATTTTTCTACATAAGAAAACTAAGTTTAGTCAACTCTTCCAAGGACTCAGAGCTGATGCATGAGGCCGAGTTTAAGCCCGGTGACTCCTAAGCCTGTGTTCTTTCCACTGTCCTTGCTCCCACTGAAGCAAACTGAGCTCTGTACCCCACCCCACAGCGCTGTTCCTCTCCCCTCCTCTCTGCCTCAGTCTTTCCTTCATTCTACCATATTATCCTCCCTAATACTATTTTTCATCTTGAGTTGGATTATTTATCACCTGGCCATGTATCCTTATTAATATAACCAGAGCTTAAACATTATGCATCCCCACTGCCTCATTTGCCAGCACGGTGCTGAGCATTTACAAGCTTGGCAATTAAACTGAGCTCAAAGGGGCCATAACATCTGCACCTTCAGCTGCTTTCCCGGGGAGCTGGAGCGGAGAGGAAAGGATGTGAGGTGGGCCAGTGCAGGGCAGTGCACAGTATGTATGTGGTAGTGGAGGGACCAAGGCAGGGAACCAGGCTGACGACACCACTGGGCATTTCTCCCTTTGTGTACTCAGACTTACTCAAAGTGACCTACTTGTGGCCTGGGGCTATGAGTCTCCAGAAGACCCTCTAAGGTCATTTCTGCCACACAGCCCCTTCTTTCTTATTCCCATGCCTAGTATCATTATCATCATCAGCAGCAGCAGCAGCCACCACTTGAGTACCTACTGTGTGCTTTACACACTTCTCATTTGATCTGCACAACAATCCCGTGAGCTAAGTATTAATATACTCCATTATATCTATGAGGCAGCTGTAGCTCAGAGAATGTAAGTGACTTGTTCAAATTCACACAGCTAGCAAGTGGCAGAAATAAAAAGGACATAAAGACCTGAAAGACATAAAGACCCTGAAAAGGACATAAAGAGACAGTGGGGTGAGGGGCAATTATCCACCACAGTAGGACCCTCAAATCTGCCTCTGTGTGGGCATCTGCCCAGGTGAGCTGGCAGAGTATAGGAACAGCTGAATGAAACTGTTCTAAGCCTTAGAGATAGAGCAGAAGACAGAAGAAGATTCCTACCACCATGGAGCTTATAATCAAGGAGGGAGATAGACAATAAATAAATATGAAACTTATGTCAAATGATAAGAATTATGAAAGAAACAAAGCAGAGAAGCAGAGAGGGGATGAAGAGTTCTCCGGTGGAGGTGGAGGATTAATATTTTAAATAGGGGGGCGAGAGAAGTCCTCACTTAGAAAGTGACATTTGAGCAAAGAGCTGAAGGAGATAGGGAGTGAGGAATGTGGCCAATGGAGGGAAAAGCATTCCATACAGAGGGAACAGCAAATGCAAGCTTCTGAGGCAGGAGCATGCCTGGCCTACTCAAGGAATAGCAGAGAGGCTAGTGTGACTGGAAAGGACAGTGGCAGGAGCAGAGGTAAAACAGGTCATGGACCACTGTACGGTGTAGGACCTTGCAGATCAGCATAAGGACTTAGCCTAAATGAAATGGAAAGATACTGTGGAGTTTTCAGCAGTGGGATGATATCATGTAACTTATGTAATAGAAGTGATTACTCTGGCGGCTGCCTTGAGAATAGCTTGGGGAGATAGAGGTAGAAGCAAGGAGACCAGTTAGGAGATACTACAGTCATATAGGGAGGGCACTAGAGCTCAGGTCCAGAGCAGTCTCTGGACCCAGACTGCCTGGGTTCAAATCCCAGCTATGCCACCTACCAGCTGCATGACTGTGGGCAAACTACATTTTCTTTCTTTGTCTCCGTTTCCTCACCTGTAGAATGGGGATAATAATTGTCCCTACCTCATAGGGTATTGATGAAGATTAAATGAACTAATAAATGTGAGATACTTAGACCATAGAGTTGATTTCAGGACTAAATGAATTAAAATACTTGTAACAGCAAATACCACTTTGTACTTGATCTTATTGTCAGCATTAGCATTACCTTCTGAGGGAGAGATGCGGTGGGTCAGGTCAGAGTAGTCAGTGGAGGAAAAATGGTTATATTTGGGGAATGTTGTGAAGATAGAGCCAACAGGATTTGCTGGCAGATTAGATGTCAAAAAGACAAAAAGATGTCTAATCCACAACCCTCATAAAAGAATGCTCATAACAGTATTTTTAAATACAAAATAGCAGTATTCATTAAATAAATTATGATATCTCCATATTGAATATTAAATATCATTAAACAATACACTTGAAATTATCTTGTAGAAGAACGAGTGTTGACATGGGAAAATTTTCATGATATGGTGGGAAGTGAGAAGAACAAGTTACAAAACAGTATGGACACTGTGGTAGCATTTTTATGAAGACAACTATATAACTGAAAGGTTTTATATCAAAACTTTAATAGTAGTTACCTCTGAGGGTAGTTGGGATTATAGTTGCATTTGATTTCTTGTTTGTTGTCATATTATATGTGAGTTTCTCAGATGTTCTGCATTGGTAGGTATTATATTTGTAACTTAAAAAGAATTATATAAAAATAAAAAGTAGGATTCATTAGGATTGAGAGAAGTAAATTAGACACTGTGATACACTTTCAATAAATGATAGTTCCCTTCTCCATTTACTTAAAAATAACTTTAGACTATTTATATTTTGAATAAATAATAGTCACATTCAAACTTTTAAAAATATGAAAGTGGAAATTCTCCCTTCTACCTCAGACCTCCAGCCACTCCCTTTTCTTAACAAGCAACCAGTGTGATTGGTTCCTTACATATCCTTTATAAAAAATGTATGCATTTGTAAACAAATGGTTATGCATTTTTTTCACTCATTTTCTGCACAAATTTTAGTATACTATGTTTATGCCTCTTTGCATTTTTCTTTTATACTCTTTTTATTGGTGATCTTTCCATATCAGTATATATAGATATTACAGTAGTTTGTAGCTGCACCATCACATATTTAACTAGTCCCTATGGGTGGACACGCGTGGTATCTTCTGGAGGTGGCCCTAGATACAAGGATGGCCTGCACTTTAGGAGTAACCTCCCTGCCTCTGGTCTTTTCTGGGCTTGCAATCATCACCCTCTCCATAAAATCCAGTCATATCCAGACCTTAGCTTCTGAGGCTGAGGGTCTCCAAGAGACCCTGTACTGGTTACAGCTCAAACTTGTCCTCCTGGTTACAGTCTCTTTACTTACTTTTTTCTTTTCCTTTTTCCCCTTTTTTTCAGTGACTGGGTCTGGCATGGTTCTGAAGATATTTTTATCTAGGATCTAAGAGCTAATAGCCATGTGTCATGTATTTAATAATCTGTTCCCTGTGTGAAGCTCTCTTTCTATACCACTGTTTACTTCTATGCTGTCTCCCACCCTGTCTTTTCTCTGGAGAAGTTACAGGCCTATGAATCCCAGAGCTTTTCTCCCACCTCAGTAGTTCCCTCATCCTCTTTACCATCTTCAAGTATCTGGAAATAAGACTCTGGTGTCGTCACCTAAACTCATACCCTTGGTGACAAACGGAGTGTAGTGACAGACAATGAGGAGCCAGGCCAGGAGGCGCAACCATGACAGGAGGGGGTGGTAGTTGGATCTGCTGGGTCCTGCCAAATGATTAGGAATGTGAATGCACAGGGTGTCGACTGGCCAAATAATTCTCCAGGTAGTCCACCAAAAGAATGGTTTATTTGGGAAAAGAAGAAGAAACACAGCCACCAAGGAGTGTGTGAATGCACACTTGCCCCTTGTATTCCAACAACCGACCACCTAAAAAAAACCCCTATTCCAAAATGGCTTCTCTAGTTATTAGCATCCCTCCCCGCACTCCCCGCCGGAAATTACCACAAAGTTTAACAGGAAGTCAGGACTAGAGAGTTAACAAGAGGGCCCAGCTCCACCCATAGTCCTCCCAGCTCTATGGTTAATCATCTTAAGACGTCAGTTCACTTTTATCAAGGGTTGAGTGAGGAGGGCTGAGCCTAGCGTACGTCTTCATGAGACTCTTTTTGGTGGTAGTTTGGGAGAGGTAGCTAGGATCTCAGCCAATACAAATAGCCTAATGCCTATCCTTACATGAAGACTGTAAAGACAGAATCCTTTGGGTCGTTGTTTAATTTCATGATTAAACTGATGTTGATTGACTACCTGTTACATGCAAAGTACCCTATTAAATGGCTCTGTAGTCTGTTTTATTGTTTTACACATTATGGTTTTGCCTCTCTTCCTGGGGTCAGTCACTAAGGATGCAGTGCCTTTCATTGCAGTCGCTGCAAACTTTTGTGGTCTTTCAAGTCTTTTTCTCCCAGGGCTCAGCCTGTCAACCAGAGTGCAAGTCCTTGAAAGTCACAGTTTAAAGCAGGGCAGTCACAGAAGTAGACATCTGATTAGGATGGAACATAGAACGAGCTTAATCAATGTTGTCTCAACTGTGAGACGGGCCCCCACTCACGGGCAATAATGGCCTTGGGTACAATTATCAGCCTAATTTCTTTTTATGTCAATGTAGACTTGATGTCCAGTAATATATGTGCTGTACCTCTAATGGCCTTTTAATGATGAAGAGGATCAAAAGCGTTTTAGATCTGAACCTGCACCATTAGTTTCCATTCCAGAAATCCACTCTAATTACCATAGCCGCTTCTCCAAGCCCTGCCAGAGCACTGAGTTCCTGTGAAGGTAGCTGCACAGCTAATCACAATCAACACAGGCCTAGGTCCCATGCAGGTTCCGGGGGTGGGGGCCTTACTGAAGGTGGAGAAGGACCGGGCGAGGGAGGGGAGGGAGTGAGGAGGGAAGGAGGGAAGGGCTAAGGCATTCCAGGCCTGGGGTGTCAGGATCTCTGTGAACAGGTTCTCTCAGCCCTGGTCCTCTCCTCTCTCTTCACAGAGATTTCCAGACTGACAGAGTGAAACATGAGTTGCTATAAAACTCTGTGTTGGGTTCTGTAAGTTATATGGGAAAAACTAAGGATTCTTGGTAAGTCTGCATTCTCCCCCATCCCAGTTGTAAAGGTTTGGCAGGGACAGGGGCGGGTGTGGGGCATGTGATACAGGGTGCCCAGCTGGGGTACATGTATCTGGATAGGCAGAATTGGGGGGAAGGAGCACACAGGGGAGGATCTAAGAGAGAGTGATACTTCCTAGAAAAGGGAGATGTTCAGATGGAACGGTTGGTGTGCTGTCTGTTCTTTTGAATCCCTAACCCCCAGGATCCACTGTCAGCCCTTCTCTGTGCCCTGGGGAGCTGACCACTGTGCACTGCATCACCCAGGCTCTCTTGCCCTATGGTTTCCAGTTGGCTTTGGCCATAGGGAGGCCTTGGTAGGGGGTCTGAGGGTAGAAGGAGAGAGGGGTCAGGGTGTTTCTTTCTCCATTCCCTTCTTGCTTAGGTATCCCAGTTCTGACAGTGGTTGCCTCCTCTACAACTGTGGCTTCTGTCAGGAAGCCCTTCTTCCATGGTTCCATCTCTTACTGGACTCTAATAACATGTTTTCCTCTCCTTGCTCTTAGACTAGGGGTGGTATAAGATTCCTGCTTTTGGTAGTCCCTGGAAGACTCACAGTCCCTCGTAGATTCCCTTAACCCCATTCACACTGCTGTAAACAGTAGCTTCATTAAATTCAAAATCCTAGCTAGATGTGCCATCTGTTTCCTGAGAGAATTCTAACTGATACGGGTTATGTCAGAGACTGACTAATGTTTACCAATCCTATTTCCTTTTCCTGGACACACAGGAAGACTATATTTTCCATTCTCCCTTGCACTTACGTTGAGGCTATGTGACTGGGTTCTGTGCAATTGTCTGCACCCTTTTCCTCTTCTGAGGTTACGTTGAAAGCTATACATTCAAGGTTACAGTATCTCAAGCTGGAAGCAGTTTCGATCCCTGAGTTACTGCTTGAATGAGTATTGCCCAACTCTATTCAACTATAACATGAGTGAGAAATAAGCCTTTATTGTATTATGCACTGAGATTTTGAGAATGGTTTGTTACCATAATTAAGGTAATTACCTTAACTAATTCAGTGGAGGTATTGAATGAAGAGGTCACCAAGAGCAATGGAGTATCCAAGGCCTAAATACAAGGAAGCATATAATCTTCCAACTTGGGTGAGGCTGTGATAAGGGTTAACAGAGTGTAACATTATTGCTCTGTGAAAAGAACCAGCATTGGGATGTCAGAGTTGAGTTTAAATCCAGGCTTCACCACTTCTAGCTATGTGATCTTGAGCAAGTTACTTCACCACTTTAAGTTTTCTTATCTGTAAAATAGGGAAAAGTAATGCTGACTGAAATGTCACCTACCTTGAGGCCACCTGGGACAGTCTCCTTTCTAGTCAGAGGGATTGCTTTCTAGTCACAAGGTTCTTCTGTGGATAGGTGACTTATTTTTATAAGACAGTTGGTACTTAATAAAAGTTCCTTCTTTTTCCTCTCCCAGCTGTGAATTCTAAACCCAGTGCCTCCAGCAACTGGTAAATAATTTCAATTTTTGGTGCACCTATTTCCTAATCTCTAATGGCAGAGGACAATTCACATTATCCTGAGCATCATGGTAAATGGTTTTAATATCGACCAGGAAAGAGGGGTTTCCTTTAGGTCTTAGGCTTGGGCATTAACTCTTTCACTTCTCTGCCCTCCATGCTCCATATTGAAATTTGCAAGCCACCTAATATGTGTATCAAGTCAAACAAAACTGAGACTTTAGAGCCCCAGTGCCATCCTTACTTCATCACTGAGTGTGGACCCTGTAGCTAAAGGGTCCTCTGAAAAAGTAAAGAGAAAGGACTCCCCATGGAAACTTTTCAGGATCAAGAGGGCTTATCTGTCCATCCGTCCATCCATCCATCCATCCAGAAAATAATTGTTTAGTGCCTAGCATATGTGGGGAACACTTCTAGTCCCTGTAGTAGATACAAAGATGGATTAGACGCATCCTGCCCTGAAGAGCTTACATTCTTGCAGAAGAGAAGAGAATTTATCTCCATAAATAAGACCAGGATGCAATAAGCATGGAAGGTGAGATACAAAATGCTATGGAATTCAGAAGAAGGGAAACCAGGTAGTCTGGCTGGAGGGATCAGGGAGGATTTGAGTAAATCTGGAAGGTAAGGCAGGATTTGAACATATGAAGATGAAGGAAGTGTCAAACATGGGAATGTGGGAAAGACCCATGGGGAAATGGTAGCCAGTAGTCCGACTAGAGCACAGCTACCAAAAGGGATGTGGAGAGAAACAGTTTTAGAAATGTCAGCTGAGAGCAGATTGTGCAGAGCCTGGATTCTAGGTCAAGATGCTTATGAGGGCAAAGACAGGTCATCAAAGATTTCTAAGCATTCCTGGAAGGTTAGCTGGGAAGCTGTGTTCAGCACCTGTCAGAAGCAGCAGGAAAAGGAGATAAGGAGGCCAATTAGAAGACCCTCAGCCATCCAGGTAAACCTTAATGTGGGACTAAACTAGGATAGAAGCTATGAGTGTAAAGAATGTTGGCGAGAGTCATTCAACATGTAATTACCATGTTTCCCCGAAAGTAAGACTTAGCCCCAGACAATCAGCTCTAATGCGTCTTTTGGAGCAAAACTTAATGTAAGAGCCAGTCTTATTTTACTATAAGACCCGGTCCAATATAATATAATGTAATGTAATACAATGTAATATATACCAGCTAGGTCACGGTATTATGTATCTATTCTCCATCTGTCAGTCAGTGTGGGGGATGAAACTCATAAGAAACATAATTCTTGTCTCAGGTACATGGACTATGACTTGGGGGATGAATCAGTCAAGGAAAACTTGTCCTTTCTAAAATCTTCCCCTTGTGGCCACACAGCATAAGCATGAGCTAGTTTACTCCTCCCCAGCCCCTCCCTGTACCCTGTCAATAACATCCCACCTCCACCCCAACAACACCAAAGATAAGATAGGGTATAAAGTTCTAAGCTAAGATGTGGCCTGCTGTCTACCCTTATTTAACAAACATTCTATAGCACTTACTATCTGCCATATAATATCTTAAGACCTTTATACATCATTTTATTATCATCACAATCCTATTAAGTAGATACCATTATAATTCCCATTTTACAAATGAGGATACTGAGACACAAGGAGATTAAATAATTTTCCTAAAGACAGACAACTAGTAAGTAGCAGATCTAGGATTTACAACCCAAGGAGTCCGGCTCGCGAATCCTTACCCTTCACCATTATATTATACTCCCTGCCTGCATCACTGCTGTCCCTCTGCCCACCTGCAGTGAATCACAGACGAAAGAGAATTACTCATGGACCTTACCCATCTCCACTGAATCACTTCTCTCTTGTTGGCTTGTGCTGTTGTCCGAGGTCACAGCCATAGCTAGAATCAGCCGACTGGGCTCTGCTGATGAACCTCCTTGCTCCTTCCTGCTGGGTAACCAGCCAAGAAAAGGGGTGGGGCAAATCGGTGAACTGGTGACAGAGAGTGCTCTTATGAAAGGTGGTCCTGAACCTCTGGGATGTTGCACATTCTCTTCAGAGCCACCAAGCTAATGCTGCCGCTCCGCAGGCATGCTACTCTGGAAGAAGTGGTGTTATGGCAGTCCTTACAGTGTGGACTCCGACATTTACTGCCCGTGGCTGCTTGGGCAAGTTATTTAACCTCTCTAAGCATCAGTTTCCCCATCCATAACATGGGGGTACTTACATAGGATTTCCCTCACAAAACTGTGGTAAGGAGTAAATGAAACAATTTCTGTAACGTCCTAAGCATAGTGCCTGACATACAGCAAGTGCTCAGAAGATGTCAGTGGTTGTCATCTCACCCAATTCAGAACAGACTTTTCACCTGATCCATGATGCCAGATGCAAAAGTACTCAGGAGCCCCAGCTGGCTCTATGGACCCTTATTCATGAAAAGAACTGAAATATCCCAATAACCTTTTGGAGTGGAGAAACCGGTAGCTGTGAGCCCTGCCATACAAAGGTGTATTGTTGTTGTTATTATTCTTTCATTGCACTGTGCATTGCATTGCAAGGCCGTATCAATTCGTGGTGAAACCACTAGACTCTGGAAGCAGACAGCCTGGATTTAAATCTCAGCTCTGCCGCTTACCAGCTGTGTGACCTTGGGCGAGTTCATATCCTTGAGCCTCAGTTTCATTGTCTGTAAAATAAGATGATGACATCCTCCTCGTAGGGTTGCTGGAGGATAAAGTCAGTTAATATATGTAAAGTCTTTATAACAGTATTTGGCACATTGTATGACTCAATAAGTACTAGGTATTATAATGGCATTCATTTGGATTAAACTAGTAAATCTTTTTTCTTCTACAAAAGAACTCTGGGGCAGATTTTTCTTCTTTAGTGAGGAGAGCTTACCCTTAAAATCTGGGAAAGAACATAACCCAGACATTGAGGGTGGGAGTTTCCCCACCCACAACTGGGAGATGGGGGAGAAACCCATGCCTTCCAAGACTATGGATCCAAACATAAGCCAGGCACAAAGCCAGGATTGACCCCACGCAGCCACATGGAGACAGGGCCCCATAGAGGGCCAGGGTAAGGAGAAAAGTGCGCTTTTTATCCGAGGCTTCTCAGGGTATCAGTGAGTCAGGTTGCCACTCCTTGGTCTTCCTTGGAGACAACAGAAAGGCTTGGAGCTTCCGGCATTCCCTTCACCTTCACACTGAGAATGGAGCGTTCACTACATAAGCCTCTCACCTCAGGCCTGTAGGGGCTTCCTTTGGCCCCTCAAAGGCCTTCACATAAGACATAGAGCAGGAGATGAGGCACACATAAAAATCCATGGCACTATATGCTAATGACATAGAGGGACTACAGAATCAGGAAACCTGGGTTCTAGTTCCACCTCTGCCGCAGACTAGCTAGACAAGTCGCTACACATTGCTAAGCATCAATTCCCTCATCTGTAAAATGCTCTCATCCCAATCCTGAATGCACTGAATGATCCCTAAGTAACCGCCTCCCAGCTCAGATCCCATGATGGTTTGGACCATAATTGCATTAGGAGTTCCAAGGAGGGGCAGATCAGTGGGGGTTGACGTGGGCAGAGGTTTAATGGATGAAGTGAACCTGGGAGGGTTTGTGTAGGCAGAAGGGAGGAAATTCTCTTGTTCCCATGGACTTTAAACCCCATCCTGAAAAAAACTGGTAACTTTGCTGGGCCCATTTATCAGGCCGGAAGAATTTCTCTCCAGGGAGTCTCGGCCCCTTCTCATTCCAAGACTTCGTACAGGTACAACAAAGGAACCAGCAAAGCCTCTAGCTGAGGTATAAGCTGACCAAAATGTCACCTACCTTGAGGCCACCTGGGACAGTCTCCTTTCTAGTAAGAGGGATTGCTTTCTATTTATCCCTCATCACTTCCCAGGTCAATGGCAACAAATGTCCCCTGGACTACAGAGACTGTCTTGAAGTAAGACTGAGGCTCCTGGCCAGGGTTGGCTCCTACTGTTCTCCCTGAATGATGTGCTCATTCGTGAGCAGGATTGTGGGTAGAATGCATTCACTGGACTTGACATCCCCCCTTCTTATCACCAAGGAAGCTGTCCTGGACACTTACATCCCACCCCCTAAAATGGCTCAAACACTGCTGGCCTCCCTGCCAACTCCAATATAATAACACAAAAGATCCTGGCTCTCTTTCTAAGCTAATTAGATGTCCAAGAAAGGGTGGGCGGAGGGGAGACAAATCAGACCCTAAGAAAATGGTACTGTGAGAGCATCATGGAAAACTGATGGGAATTAAACTTTGCATTGTGTGCCTTTGCTCTGACCTCAATTTTTTTTATTCCTCACTCTTTTTTAGGGACCCTCTCTAACCTCTTGAAAGCTGTCCAGTGAGGTTATTCTTCGTAACAGGGACCATCTGCCTATTGTCTGTGTTAGGAAAGTGACATATTTCTCTTTTCTTCTAAAGGTCAAGCTAATTTACTCTCACGTGACAGAGTCCAGTGTTCTTGTCACGAATGACAGCGGGGGCCCAATGGATGTCAAGTGGTTACAATGGCTCCAACGTAGGAACTTGCCTCTTCTAGGTAAGCAGCCAGGGGGCTTGGCTGCTTCAGGCTGACAGATTGGGTCCAAGTGAAAGTTCAGAGGCCCATGGTGATAACTGCCCCTCCATACACCCTCCTCATGATCAGTCCTCAGTTCTTTCATTGACCTCCCGAGTCACATGGGAGCCACCCAGCCTCATTAACTGCAGTTCTCTCAGGCTCCAGATCTTGAATCTGCCCTCAGCTTTTATTGGCTAGCGACGTAAAGGGTTATCACTTCAGATGTCACATACAAAGGAATTTTTCAGCATCTTTTCTTCCTTTGCCACCAGTAGGCTACAGTAGGGAACAGAGGTCTCCTTCTGGGTCATTTATTTTTTTTAATTATACTTCAGAGTTAAGATCTTAGTTCCTCCCATGTCACATTATTTTCTAAAAATGAAAGGTCATTAATGCTGACAAAACGTTGTACCATAGCAAATGATATCTTCTTCCTATGATGAGCAGACTTGCTCCTCACGTCTTTATTTTCCTAACACCTTTCTTTAAGGAAAAAAAAACAAAAACTCGTAGGCACAGAATGACCCAGCTGGAAGGACCCTTAGAAGGCATTCAGTGTAGCCTCTCATTTTCTAAGTGAGCAAATGAGGTTCAGAGGGATGAAGAGATATGGAAACTCAGGAAACATGGCCTTAGAAGTGTGATTCCCAGTGACGCTGCTCTTCCTCCTCTGTGGCGTGGGAGGCGTTAGATGCTCTTCATGTTCCTACTTTTGGGGTCTGGTTCTGTCATCTTGGAAAAACATACATAAAACAGAGATGATTAAAAAAAAAGAGGAATATTTCCAAATCACAGTTTTATGATAAGAAACTTCCTCAATTCCCCAGCCAGCTCCTCAAATTCTCCACCCCTAGTTCCTTAGGCTTTCTGGGTATCCGTTTCAACATGTACTGGATCCTGGCTGGCTATATGCGGCGTGTCTGGTATTGCTTCTGTCCCCACCCTGATTCAGACCCCAAATGCAGCTGATTGGAGCAAAGGGGACACGTGACCTAGGGAGCCCCATTCATAGGCTGGTCATCTGCCAGCGCCTGCTTCCAAATGTTGAAGTTGTGGTTAGTTGGCAGTAGATGCTGGACTTGGGAGGCAGCACAGATCTGAGTACTAGCGGTGCCGTGTTGGGCCTTGTGCAGAAATAATAAGCAGAAAATGCTAGTTTCTAAAAAGAAGGAAGAGGATGGAATCAATACAGAACACATGGGCATAAGCTGCCATGTTCCCCAGAGAACTGGAAAGGCCTCCGCTCTTGGTGATTTCCGCTGTCACGAGGCTCTATGTTACTTCATTTTCAACCCTTGGCTGGCATGAATTTTCACAGTCTTCTATCCCTTGTCTTTTATTTGTATTGGCTTTTGTTCCTTACAGCCATAAGATCTCTAATCAGAACATTATCTTGTATCATCCACAGTATAAGTCTTGTTCCTCAAACTAGGAACAAGCTTTCATAGGCCAGAGGTTTATGTCTCAGTCTTTTGAAAAATCTTCCCAGGTACTTTGTGCATATGACAGCTGTTGAAAAGTTGGGTTAAAAGTCTGTCTGGAAATTCAGTTCTGTGAACCCTTTTAAACATTTATGTCAATTGGCCCTAAGGAAGCCTTTTTGAGCTTTCCAATATAAAGCTATACAATATTAACTGTAATTATAATTTTAAGGGAAATGAATTCCAATGTGTCTTACGTAGTCCTAATTTCCCCAGGCCTCTTTTGCTGACGGCTTGAGATAGGATTACAGGGAGTGTAATAACACAGACTTCACTGGCTCATTTAGACCCTCAGGCCCTGCAAATGCCCCTCTACTGTTTTTGTGGTTTCTAGGGGATGTCTCACTTGGGTGCATGGAAAAGTTTGTTTCTCCGGGGGCCACTAATGATTCACCATCTCCCACTGACATACCTTCCAGCTATCCTTCTGTTACCTTCTTACCTCCTCATCCATGCTGCCACCAAAGCTGTCTTCCAAGTGTAAATCTTATCAGGTGATTCTCCTGCCTGACACCCACCTGTGGCATATGCTGTTAGTTGATGTTCCTAAGCCATTCCTCGCACTGTTCTTCCTTGCTGGCAGAGCTGGCTGCCTGTGAAAGATGCCAAGAGTGCTAAATGTTCCTCGTCCCAGATTCCCTTGCAGCTAGGGCATGAGGGTGTGACCCAATTCTGACCAACCAGACTTGAGGGGAAGACTTCTGAAGGTTTCTGGGAAATAATTCCTCCTAAATAGAAAAGATGCAGGTGAGAAAAATTCCCTTTTTCTTGCTTTGGGATTTTGTCTGTTGAAGCCATGGTGCTTGGACCTCGACTCCCGTTTTGTGATCGTTGGGGGAAGCTGACCCAAATGCTACACTGATGAGTTCCTGGAGCTTTCTACTGGTGGACTTTTTATTATATAAGAAAATTAAGTGTCCTTATAATTTAAACCACTTTTAGATGGGCCCTCTTTTTTTTCACTTACAGGCAAAAGCAACCTAAGACTTTGTCTGCAGAGCCCTATAGGATAAAATTCAACTTCCTTAGCAAGGGTACCTAGGCCTTCACAAGTTTGCCCTGTATCTTGCTTCAGCATCATTTTTGTCAACCCTACTTTGCATTCCCATTCCCCAGCAACACCAAACTATTTGCCAAATGGGCCAAGCTGAGTGTCCTTCCCTGGAATGTCCTTCCCTGCTTTTATTAACATTTACTCATATAATAAGATCCAACTCAAGCTTTTCTTGACCCCTCACACCTTTTGTCGAGTGGAATGTCCCCTTCCTTGTGCCCCACTGTACCTGTAAATACCTCCATAATAGTACCTATTTCCTTTGTTTTCCTTTGTTTACCTGTCTGACACTCCTTCTAGTTCTAAGTTCTTTTGGGGCAAGGCCATGTGTTTTTTCAGCTTGGTATATCAAGTGCAGATGCTCAATAAGTGTGTTTTTAATCAATAAATAATTGAATGAGTGATTCAATTAATTAGTTGATCCCACTCCTCAACTTTCCTTATGTGGGGACAGAGTCCCAGAGAGCAGTTTCCAGGCTCTCGGCCTCTCGCATAAAGGTGCTGGCTCAGGTAGCAGATGGTCATCAGCTGTGACTAGCTGGCCATCAGCTATTACCGGTTAGCCATTAGCCACTAATATAACTGCCGTGGCTAAGCTAGCAAGCGAGGAGTGTGGACTGCAGATTGCAGAGGGACACGGATTGCAGTTAGCACGGGGGGATTGCAGTTAGCAAGTGAGGTTGGTTGGCAGAGAAGCGGACAGCAGGTTGTGGATCATGTGGCTCCTGTTTCCTGTGTCTCCAACCCCGTGGCCAGCGAGACTATAGTGGTATGACTCCCCTATCTATGGCTCCGTGGGTGTTCCTGTTTGGCCTCACCATGTGCTGCGTTCTTATGTGGGGAGCGGGACCAGAGACCCCGCATGACACCCTGCATGACCCCTTAGTAACAGAATCATTTTAGCTTTTGTTTTTGTTTGTTTTTAAGGGAGTATGTCAGCCCCTTTTAGACCAGTGCTGTTCAAACTTCAGTGTGCATACAAATCACCCGGGAATCTTGTTAACGCGCTGATTTTGCAGTAGGTCTGAGTGGAGCCTGAGAGTCTGCATTTCTAACAAGCTCCTGCTGATGCTGATGCTGTGGTCCAGGAGCATATTTTGCATAGCAATGTCATCAAGATGGCAGGGTCCTAGAGGGCAGAGGACGCACCTGTCCACAAGTGGGTGAAGCCCTAAAACACAAGTGGAGACTTATTAAAGATGACAATTAGATGACAAAGGACATTCTTTGTATCCATCATTCCCATCCGGCAGCTTTGGTGTCCTCTGGAATTCATCTCCTTCAGTGATGGGCCGAGCTTTCTGGAGCTCGTAGTTCTCATTTTCTCCAGCTGGAGTCCAGCCTAGGCCACAAACCTTTCTCCTTCCGTATCTTTGTGATACTTGTCAGGAGCTCAGCTGAGCTGAGAGAGACAGCACTGAAGTGTTAGAGTAGTTGATTAAAGCCAAGGGGCCACAAATGAAAGCGTTAAGCCATTAATTAATCACCTACTATGATTGGTATAAGCAAGACTCTAAAACTCGAAAAGATGCTGACTCCCCCTGTTTCATTTCCCCCCACAGCAATGCACACCAGTCCAGGGTTAGATGGGCAGTGTGTTTGGGGGCTGTTGTCTAGCTATTGAGGGAGCTCAAGAATGAAAGACTTCAGTTTTATGGACCCTGAGGTTGTAGGGAGGGTGAGGGGGAAGGGCTAGGAGAAGAAAAGAACTGGGTACTGAGTCAGATGGGAAAAATGTCTTCATAGTTTCCCTTTCCACACCCTCTTCCCACCGCCCATAAGGAGGCCTCAGCAGAGATGGGCACCTGAAAACGTGCCCAAGTCCTTGGCTAGATCTAGGAATGAAGGGGCCTCTGAGCTAGGAATGTAAATATGTGAAAAGCACGATCAGCCCTGGGGCCTGAGTGCTTCACTGCACCGCCCTTCGGAAACTGCTTGGGCTGTGCACCAGGCTGCTGTGGGGAGGGTGGCTTCCCCCAGGCCTGCCAGGCAAAGGCACACGATCACACATCGATTTTTAACCAGGAGCTGGACTTCAATACGTTTTCTCACCGAAGTATTCACTTTAAATTCATTCATGTTCATTCTCTCTCTCCCTCCTTCTTCCCCTTTACCTCCTTCCCTCCCACACCTCTACCCCCTGCAATCCTACTCATCCTTCTCAGCTGAATTACTTACTTATTGTTGCACAACAAATCACCCCAAAACTTAGTGGCTTAAAACAAGAAACATTTATTATCCCACAGCTTCTAAGAGTCAGAAATCAAGGTGCGTACGGTGTTTCCCTGAAAATAAGACCTAGCCAGACCATCAGCTCTAATGCGTCTTTTGGAGCAAAAATTAATATAAGACCCAGTCTTATTTTAATATAATATAAGACGGGTCTTTAATATAATATATAATATAATACCCAGTAATTATATAAGACCGGGTCTTATATTAATTTTTGCTCCAAAAGATGCATTAGAGCTGATGGTCCAGCTAGGTCTTATTTTCAGGGAAACACGGTAGGTGCCTCTGGTTCGAGGTCTCTCATAAAATTGAAAACTGTCACCAGGGCTGCAGTGTCATCTGAGCTAAGGGAGGAACCACTTCCTGGCTCACTCACATGGTCACTGGCAGTGTTCATTTCCTTTCTGGCTGTTGGCACGAGTCCTACCTCAGTTCCTTGCCATGTGAGCCTCTCCATAGGGCATCTTACGTTACAGCAACTGGCTTTTCTCAGAGCAAGTGGGCAAGTGAGAGAGCAAGCGAGGGTGAATACTACCTAAGGTGGAAGGTACAGCACTTTTATAACCTAATGTCAGAAGTGACATCCCATGATCTCTGCTGTATTCTGTTTGTTAGAACCAAGTCGTTAAGTCCAGCCCACATGCGTGGGGATTACCAGGATTATTCAAGTTTGAGTACCCGGAGGTGGGGATGTTGGGGACCATCACAGAGGCTGCATCCCACGAAGGCCCAGCCAACATTTTGCCCCTTACTTAGCTATTGCCTTAGCATACTATAGAGTCTGTTTTTCCTATAAGCAAGCTTTTCATTTTGTTCTATTCTGTACAGTTGTCTTAATACCCTAAGTGTCTGAGGCTTCTCTTCGTAATGGAAATCCCACTCCTTAGGAGCCAAGACCACTAGGTCTTGTCCCTCACTTGTCATAGTCCCCACTGTACCCATCCCAGGACTAGAACTATGATAAATATTTGTTGATTATGATCAACTCTCAACTTCAACTTATTTAAACTTTTCTCTTTTAGTCTAGCTTTCTGGGGCTCTGGGATTTCTGTGGGAGCTTTTATATTCAGAGCTTTTTCCTGCTGAGCAAACAGACCATGTCTGGGTCGATAATCCTTGCTGGGAGGGTGAGGCAGGGTTATTGTTTACACTCTAGAGCTGACTTCTAATTCCTTTAACGCTGGAATTTAGCTATTGAGAGAAGCAGCAATGATTTGGAGCCCTTTAGGAGAGAAAAAAGATGAAAGGCAAGAGAACTAGCACTTTATGTTAAATATCTCATTTAATCCTCACAACAAACATGAGGTAGAGTTTATCACCCCCATTTTTCAAATATAGAGTTTGGAGCCCCACTATAGCAAGGAGCAGAGAGAGCCCAGTACCTGAACCCAGACTCCAGAGCCGCTCCCTCACTCCTGCCTTGTGCTCTTTGGTGTGATTTCCAGAATAATATACCCTCAAATCAGGGTCCCTCCTGCTGGGACTATTTGCAGTGTCCAACCCCACTCACAGTAACTTCTGTGTCCCATTGATGTGTCCTGAGATGCCCAGTGAATACCTGATGAGTGAATGCCTTCTCCTCTGGAGTGGGAAGGGCGGGGGTCTTCCACACTCACTCCACAAGGCCAGGCAGAACATTAAACCCACCCAGCCAGAGCACCTGAACCCCAGAATGGAGAAGTTGAGTGAGATAGGGAGAATCTGGGTTGGGTGAAACAAGGCAAAGAAATCTCATCAGACGCTCTGACATCCCAGGTAGAGAAGGTTGCTTGAAATGAATGTGTATGTAACTGTACGACTTTACTAAACAGTTTTGCTTGCCCTTTTTTGAGGGGTCCAGCTGTGGCCTCAGCCTCCTGAGTAGGACTCTTGGTTGAGGTTGTTTCAGGGGACGCTGAGCAGACCCACAAAGGTATGCAGAGTTAACATAGCAGGCTTTTGAAAGCCCTGCGACAAGGTTGGCCTCTGGGAACATGGTTTTCAGGAGGGTTCCCACCACCTTAACTGATCAGAGTGCCTCACTGTGCCTAAACTGTGTGTGCAAACAGTGTGGTTTATGCTCAACAATTGCTTTCCTCTCAGAAGTCTGGCATTTGGGGAACCGTTAGGCAGAGGGTGCTGACATGCCCCCAATAAAAACCCTGGTCACTGAGTTTCTATCAAGCCTCGCTGGTAGCATTGCATCATACATGTCATCACGATTTGTGGCTGGGGTAGTTAAGTGTGTCCTGTTTGACTCTACTGAGGTAGGGCTCTTGAAAGCCTGTGCCTGGTTTCCCTTTGCTGATTTTGCTTTGTATTCTTTTGTGGTAATAAATCTTAGCCATGAGTATGACTAAATGCTGAACCATGTGAGTCCTCCTGGCAAAACATTGAACCTGGGGTTGTCTTGGAGATCCCTGACCCAGTGGGGAAGGAGCAGTGCAGGATAGGAGTGCGGTAAGAGCTTTCCGTGCCCAGATACCTGCAAATAAATCCTCTTAACTTCACAACTGCCCAAACTTCTCCATCCTGCACTTCCCCTTTCCCTCTCATGGTCTCTAATTTTCTCCTTTCCCTTTGAATGGTCTCATTATTCAAAATAAATGCTTGAGGGTGTCCGCCTCTGATTCCGCCTAGCCTGAGCTCTTATACCAGGAGAATGAGACCAGAGCTTAGTAATAGGAAAGAACCTTGGCTCCATTCATTAATAAGTAAAATGATAATAAAATACCTGTAGGCAGCCCATTTAGAATTCTCTTCTTCTTTAAAATATCTGAAATGGTGTCCTTCTCTGAAAATGTAGATGGGTATCCCCTGAAGGGTGTCCCAGAGCAGAAACAGTATCTCTTGGCATAGACACAGAAGTCAGGACCACTGATGGGGCCAGTCTAATGTCCCCAGGCCTTGGACTTCACATCCCACAACTCTCATCGGTGTCCCCCAGACAGATCGCTCTTGCTAAACAGACTTCTTGGCCCTTTTCTGAGGAATCCCGCAGTGGCCTCAGCCTCCTGAGTTAGACTCTTGGTTGGGGCTGTGGCTTCAGGGGACACTGAGTAGACCCAGAAAGGTACACAGAAAGAGTTAGCATTGCGATGTGACAGATAGGAGGTTTCTTCCCACAATCTAGAAGCAGAAAAGATAGGAACAGGGCTAGATCTGGTGGGTGGTGGAAGCCTTTTTCACAACTTTGAATTTCAGTTCAGGTGCAGAGGGACTGGCAGTCACTGGCCAGGTTTTAACAGAGGACTGAGATCGCCAATATCTTTTCTAGTTCAAGGACTATATACATATATATGAGTACCCGCATATCTCAGACCATTCCTGAAGAGGTATGGGGCCATTTTGAGAAATCGGTGCTGTAATTTTATGTCCTTTTATTGTAATTTCTGGGAGCTGAGAGCTGTTGAATCATCATCAGGGATCCTGCCTGGCTTGACACTCTCCTCCCCTTCATCCTTGGTTTTTCTGTAAGTAATAGAGGCATAATCTGTGAAGAAATACCAGAGTCCTCATTTTCTTCTCCACAGCATTGTCATTCAAATGAATTCATTTAGTGAATGGGCCTATGATTTGCATTTAGAAGAAAATCCTCATTTGGGTTTTTAACTAGCATAGTTGGGTGGTCAATCAACAGAAACTCATTTTACCCGTTCCCCACTTCCCAGTGGGGGCTCCCCACTGACGTCAGCATGTTCTGGCTCAGACACTGCCTTTCTGTGATTCAGGCACATTTGCCCTCTGAGCACAGGTCTAGCATCGGTTGATTAATCGTGCCATCGTGAAAGAGTAATGCCATTAAAGCAATTTGAAAATGGTGAAATAAAAATCTTTCAAGAGGTTAAAGCTAAACTCAACATTTGTAATAGAATCTTCCTCTTCCGATACAAAATGACTTTTTCCAGATGAGTTTCATTTCTTAAATATTTTATTGTGTGCCTACTATGTGCCAGGCCCCATTCTAAGCACTTTGCCTGTGTTATTTCTCACAACAACCCTTTCTTTTGTAGGACCAGTTATTACTCCCACGTGATGGTTAATTTTATGTGTCAGGCTGGGCCGTGAGGTGACCAGATTATTGGTTACACATTATTTCTGGTTTGTCTGCGAGGGTGTTTCTGGATGAAATTAACATTTGAATTGGTAGACCCGGTAGAGCAGATTGCCCTGCCAATGTGTGAGCCTCAGCCAATCTATTGATGGTCTACACAGAATGAAGGCTGAGTAAGAAACAGTTCTCTCTGCCTGACGGTCTTTGAGCTGGGACACCATTCTTTCATTCTTCTCTTGCTTTTGGACTTGATCTCAGACTGAAACTTACACCACAGGCTCTCCTGAGTCTCCAGTCTGAGGACTGTGGATCTTGGGACTTCTCGGCCTCCATAATCACGTGAGCCAAATTCTTTATAGTAAATCAACCAACCAATCAATCAATTAGTATCTCTCTTTGGAAAATACATCTTTCTCTGAAAAAATAAAATGTATGTCTTATTGGTTGTATTTCTCTGAAGAACTCAGACTAACACATCCCATTTCACAGAAGTGGAATCTACGGCACAAAGCCAAGATTCACATGGCTGTGGTAAGAGGCCCAAACCATCTGATTTCAGAGTTAACAATGTATGTGCCAGCTCACCAAATAGTAGTGAAATGCAAATAACAGTGAGGATTTGTTTTGTTTTGTTTTTTGCCTTTCAAATTAACAAATTAACAAATATGAAAAACAACCTTCATTAGTGAGTGCAGTGTTGGTGGGAATACCAACTAGTACAAACTTTCCAAAAGGTAGATTGAGTTTATCACAATGCAAAGTGTGTAGACTCTATCAAAAGCTGGCTCCCCAGGTATTGCTGATACAACCTGTTGCTAAGAGAAAGCTGGGTTTATTGCTTGCCATCATGAAGGAGACCACTGCTTCAAAAATCTTTAACAATGTCTCAGGGGAAGGTGAAGTCAGAACTGACTAAGGATGGAAGTTTGGTTTAACACAGGTCTTTCAGTGGAGGTGAGCAGGGGGATGACACTTGCCTGGATTGGGTGGGAACCACTCTACAATAATCCAGCATTGTTGGAAACAGCAAGGTGATGGTTTTGAGGGGAAGCATTCAAAGAAACTTAGGGTATACTCTATGGATGTTTTCATTGACCAGCTGATGGGTTTTTGAGAAGTTCTTGTAACGAACACTCAGACTGTTTGCTTCTGTAGAACACTGAGACAAAAATCAGACTTCTGATCAACAGGGAAGAGATGGGTGTTGCTGTGCGGTTTGGTATAAGTTATAATGAAGTTAAAGTAGATTTTTAAAGGTTAATGAAAAATAAAGATCCTTCAGCCAGTTAATTTGAATACATCACATAAACTACTGTTTAAAACCTCATTAGTGGATGTTCATCACAGCATCATTAATAATAAACACCCCAAATGTCCAACAGTAGGGTTGCTGGTCCAATAATGCACGGCACATCAATATGGTGGTGTTTGGCCATTCAGCCATTAAAGAAACGTTTGTATAGAAATCTGACTCTAGTAGTATGATTCACCACGCTGAGATGCCTGTTTTTTTAACTTATGGTCGCCTAGGTTGGCACAGCAGGGAGGCACTCTCCAGGGTAGCTAGAAAGTGGCAGAATGAAGACACATGGACCTGGTATGGATGGGGATTGCTCCGACGCTAGGCAGCTTGGTCTAAATGAATAGAAATTTTCTGGGATACAGGTGATATAAAGCCCTATGTGTTGGCAGATGTGGACTCTGACCCCAGGCAACTCCTGGACAGTGAAAGAGGACTCCCAGCCCCTCACCCAGCATGCCCTGAGCAGCCTTTCCCACTCCAGGACCACTGTCTAGCTCAGTGCCCCTGGCGTCAGGACTCTGTCCCTCTCTCCCCTCTCCTCTGGATTTCCTCTTTTGGTTTGTAAACTTCTCTTCAACATCCTTAAAGCTTCCATGCTCTTCCTACACGTTTATCTCTATTGTAGTACTTATCATACTGTATTATTATGTCTCTATTTCTCCATCTCCCATCATACTGTGAGCTACGTGAGAACAGGGTCCATGCCTTGTTCATTATTCCTAGTACCTGGCACATAGTAGTTATTCAATATATTTTGTTAAATAAGGGAATAGATTAACATCTCTCATTAAATCATTTGTAGAGTTATCTTTTTATGAACAAGTCATAGGACTATTTCTCAAGTGTATTTTGTGTCAGATGTTTCCTTTATATAGACGCTATACAAAAAGGGAAGTCCTTCGGATAGTAGTTCCCAGCGGATCCCCTATGAAAAAATTATCCAAATTGCCCAGCTCTTAGGTCCCAAGGTAGCAAGTCTTCTTTGTCTAAAGCACAGGGATGGTGTCTGATATGATGTATGAAAATATTTTCCTCTAGGTCTGAGATTGGGACAAAGAAAAAGATTTGCACAGGTGCTTTGTATCTTCCCTGATTTCTCTCAGAACCTTGGATCAAATATGAGGCAACAAATCAGGAAAAAAAAAAAAGTTTCTTGAGGAACCTACTCAACTAGAGAGAGAGAAAAGTTCTTAAATAAAAATGAAGAAGCACTTTGGAGAAACAGAAAACTGATAAGAAACCTGGGGAAGGGGGTTGATTCACGCTTTTCCAACTATGGTTTAGGGATGTGCTAGAGGGATGGAGTTGGGGGGAAGTAGGTGTTGGGATCCCCTCTTTCCTTTGCCACTTTGGAGGAAATGACCCCTACTTTAAATGAACTATGGGTCTAGGGTCCAGGAGGTGGACTGGAGAAATCAGAACATTTGCTAACATCACTGGGGAGTGAATACAATGCAATAAAAGGGGTTTGGAAAAATAAGGCTTGTAAGTATTCCATTATCAGGGTTGGGGGTTGTGCTTACACTTGTTTCCTTTTAATTTCCTTCTTTGTGAAAAATTTCTCAAAGGGACGGCAGATTGAATTGTTGGGATTGAGGCTTGTCATATAAAGAGGCAAAAGGAAATTAAGGTCCCGTTTCTTTCTTCGTTATTGGACCATTTAGGAATTTTGCTTATTGAAGAGGCCTTTCATTTATGCCTGCAGAAAATTATAGGGCTGAGTTACTTTGTCATTCTACTGTGCTATTTTTCCATCTCTCTTCCCCTCCTCCCTTCCAAAATGGGTTGTTCACAAGAAATTGGCATACTGCTCCATTTGTCATAGCATACAGCAGAATTTTTGAGGCTCTAAGAAAACCCTAACCTAGCCAACTTTTTGAAACAGTAGGAATGATGGATGGAATGCCAATGGGCACTGCCAAATGACCTAAATTAGATAACTTTGAATTTAAAATTTCTAAGAAATGGCTCTTCATTGACTTTGGTGCCTGTTTCTCCCTATACATTTGCACTTTAAGAAAGAGTCAAAATACGAAAATGAGAGTCTATACCAATGAGGAAAGCATCCAGCTAGCAGTAAAAGAAAAATCTGTCCACAATGGTTTAAGTAAATAGGGACCATGTTTCTCTCAAACAAGAAGTCTGGAGATAAGCTGCGGCTGATGTTAGTTCAGAGGTTTGATGATGCGTCTGGAGCTAAGGACCCAGAGATTGCTTGGTACTTCTTTCATGGTTGTCACATGGCTGCTCAAGTTATCATTTCTTCATTCAATAAAGGAAGGATGCAAAAGGAACAAAATGGTGGTACTTTTTTATTGGGAAAAACAATATTTTTCCAGGAGGCCCTACCAAACCCTGTTGGACAGAATGGGCCATTCCTACATTCAAGGGAGGCTAGGAAAAAGAGACATTTCCCTTCCCAACTTTGTAGGAGAGCCAGTCAAGACAGTGGGCCAGGAATGTGTGTTGGTTCCACCAACCTTCGGTTTTCCATGGGGGCCCACAGTCTTGGGTTTGAGACGTTCTCTGTCTACCCTCTGTTTATGGTTTATTGTTCTCGCTAGTTCGCTTTAGTCAGCAAACACAAGTCAGCTCAGTGTTTAGTCCCTGAGAATTTTGTCCAATGGATTTAACAAATGTTTTTCAAAATGAGAAAAGCATACAGTTGTATAGGGAACAGAGGTCTGCAAAGAAGGTTGGGCAAGCACATGGAGAAAATCTTTGGCGGGAGATGACCTCAGAGTACGGTTAGACATTGAACCACCTCAGCCTAAAATATCTGTTGTCACTTCCCCAAACAGGTGAAAGACAGTCCTGGTGTGAACCAGACTCAGAAGCTTATAGCTCTGTGGGTACAGTAGGAAAGACAGTCCCTGAGAGTCTATCAGAGGAGAAATTGGGCTCCTCTTCAAATCAACTGAATTCAAAACCCTCAAAGACAAATAGTTCACTTCTTCAGTACGTCATTGTAGGGCCCATTAGAGCATAATGGAAGAAGGACTCTACCAGAGTACCAGAGCATGCTGAGAAGGGCCAGGTAATGTTTAATCTGAATGTGGAGAGACTGGCTTTCCATCAGAAAGGCTTTGCAGGAGTGTGGAGAGTGGGCTGAACAAGCCAGTCATTTTCTCAAATGGGGAGCCACTCTGGCGCTCTCTCTACACCCATCTGGCCATAACTCTGCAACTCAGTGCTTTCCTCAGCACCAGCAACTCCTGCTCCCCGATGATCAGAATTGTCCATCACCATAGCAACCTCAAGAATGGCTTCAAATGAGATCTCTTTGATCCTTGAGGATGCAGGTGTGCTTTTCTTTGTTTTCTGTTTTTTCTCTTTCCCCCCCCCCTCCATGAGACAGGGCAGGGCAGTGGTGGACGGATGATAAAAGATAGGGCTGAAATTAGCTGCTGAAGTTGCTCACTCCAATAAGAGATGGCACATGCCTCAAGGCAGAGGATGAACAGATGGTGTATAACTTGTACTATCAGCCTCTTGAAGCATCTGCCCTCACACAGATTCTCAGATCCTCTCATAAGAAAAAGGGGATTTGCATTATGGCTTCAGGAAATAGGAGAAATGGGATTGCTTTCCTAGGTGGAATTTTGATACATAAACAAGAAAATAAGAACCTTTTTCAGTTATTGCTCTCTCTTGTGCTTACTATTTTTTCAGAAGCAGTCTAGTTTATGTGGAAACAGTCGACAAGTCAATAAATTCAGCAAACTTTTATGGAGTGTCTTCTATTTATTTTTATTTGATGGTTTATATCTCACCTCTTCCAACAGGAATTCCGGGCAGCTTACAATCGAGGACATAAAAGACAGGACTAATAAAATAGAAAATCAGGACCAAAGAAAGAAAAAAGCAAATATTCTAACTACAAGGGTTAACATAGTGGTAACAGAGGATTAAAATTTAACTTTGAGAATCCTAAACACAAGGACAAAAAAAAAATTAATATTCTTATCAGTTTCTCTTGAAGAAAACAATTTTGACATGACTTGCTCAAACCAGTGAGCCCTAAACCTTGTTCAAGCACCTCAGTTTTCCAAAGCGCATCACCCTGCCTCACGTACAGACCAGGAGGTAATAGATGCTGTCCCCACCTCCACACCCAGAAAATCCTCTAACATGACGACTCGCAGGCATCCAGCTCCAGCCATACAAGTAGGGTGACCTGGTGTAGGCAGCAGGCTGCCAAGAGGCGCTCCAGAGGGCAGATGGGCCTCTAGCCCTAAGTGGGGAAGTCTGCCCCCAAATATTTCTGCTTTAGCTAAGATGTTACACAAATACTGTGTGTGACACGAGTGAAGCCCTGGAGTGGTCCGTGCAACTATTCACACTTTCTTTCTCTCTCTCACTTTTACACAATTAGAGGCTTCTCCATGGGTCTTATGGTTGTGGCCTTCGAAGAATTCGGCAGCCTGTCTCTCTCACTCTCCTGAATGTTCTTTCTTCTAAGCCAATAGCAATCTTTCTTTTGCACAGTCCACAATTCGTAGATAACGTGTCCCCTCCTCCAGCTGCCTTCGCCCTGCTAGTGATTCTTCACTCTGCCCACAGATTCTCCTTCCCTGCCCTGCACCCCTGTCAGGATTTGCATGGGCATATTTGAAATTCATCGCATTCCTCTTCATAATAATCATTACTGTTTCTCCAGTGCTTATGTGGCAGGCGTGGAACTAAGAGATTCACATAAATTAACTCATTTAAGCCTCCGTGCTGTAGGGTAGAGGTTGCTTATTGTCACTTTACATAAGACAAAGCTGAGGTTCCGGGGCCAAAGCTGACACTTACTACCCAGGGCCCCATTACTAATAAGGGACAGAATTGGGATATAATCCTGGGAGACTGACTCCAAAGCCTGGCTTCGCACCCCCACACTGCCTGCCTGCACCATTCATTACACTACTGGGATGACAAATTTCAACAAGCTGGGGCACAGCCTCTATTTTGTATATACCACTATACGTTGCTCTCACACACCAAAAAGGCAGTTTTTAAAATCAGCATTTTACTCGGCTTTAATTATGAATATTAGGTCATATTTCTATAAATTGTCTTTTAACTGTTTGTGGATGGATAGCTACTCCAGAAAATAAATCTGTTAGGATTGAACATGAAAAAAAAACCCAAAACAGCCCTTGTTAAATATTTTGTTCAAAATCATTTTGTGTTGCTGCCAAAGCAACAGAAAATAATTAAATTCCTTTGCATTTTATGATATAATTTACATAAGCAGTCATGCTATTCCTATCTGTAAATGTCAAGCGTCCTAGTTTGGGTTCCCTATGGTAACCTGTGTTGGTGTAATTATGATTTCAACATTGTAAGCCAAGGTTGGGTGGTGACTTGGCAGTTCATTCGACACCCAGGAGTTTCTGACTGATTCTTGGAAATTGACAGTGTAGACCGGGACTGAGCAAAGGTCCTGTCAGCCCTAAACGCCCTGAGAAAATGCAAAGCAAAGAAGGGTCCCAGGCCAGCTCTCTTTGCTCCCCCAACCACCTCCTGTCCTGCTGGCTGTGCTCAGAGCGCCAGCGCCAGAACGAGCGCCACTCACAGCACGTTCTGGGAAGTCCAGTGACCATTTCTTATTCTATCCCTGACTCCCAAATATGACCTTGGGCTATCTTATCTTCTATCTGTGCCTACGTTTTCTTTTTTTCCATTTTTTAAAAACCATTCTCCCCTTTTATGTGAGGAAATGGCAGTTTTGTAAAAGGCTTTGCATTCATGGAGGAAAGGCACTCTTCAAATAACACTGCATCCATATCTATATATTTTTCTTTACTGTTAGATACAACCAAAAGTTATGCTTCCCATTCTCTGAATTCTAGGGGGTATGTGAGGTGGGGGGGTGGGAGGAAGTAGCACAAAAGGACAAAGACAGAGAGACAAACTCCAAATGGCTCAAGAACAAAGAGGATAAAACGACCTGTTTCCTCTCATAGTGCTTATAGTACTGCAAAATGGTGTGACTGTCTTTGGGCTACACAGAGGGGCCTGGGCCAGCCACACAGATCTACGTAGCTCTGATGGCTTTTATCAACTGCATTAAAGGTAGTCGTATTAATCACCACCTTATTGATGTGTAGTGACAGCCGGATATCTTAAGTGTTCTGACTATTTCTCCAAGCCAGCTGGTAAATGGCTTGGCTGCTAGGTCACAGGTCACCATAAACACGGAATCTAATAGCAGGCCATGTGCAGGGGTTTAACTAGTTATCTACTGGGAGACCCGTCAGCATCCTAAAGAAAGGAAGAAAATTTTATGACTCGGAAAGAAGACTCTAAGCCTGCTGCTTCCTATTAGGAAGGGGATGATTGGGGGAACTCAGGAACCACAGGAAGCTTTAGTACCAGTGACCATAAACAGGGAGGGTTCAGCAGGAGAAGAAACAATTTCTCCAGCTCCAGACCCAGGGGGGATGGAGAGAACAATGAAGGGAAAGGAATCTAAAGAAAACCGTAAAACCAGAAGGAAAATTGGAAAAGAAAAGTTCCCCGGGCAATTCATTAAAGAGGGGACTTAATTTCAGGTCAGACTAAGCTGCCTCAGGTCTTCTCTACTGAAATGGGGCACCCACCCATTTCTGCATATGCTTCAGGGAAGTGACTCCATCCTGATGAGGTCTCAGCCACTCTGGGCTCTCTGGACTAAGACCGCCATAGCCATAGCCTTCAGCTACAGAGAGCTGCAGGGCCGAAAAGGAATTAATGGGGACAGAACAGCTTCTCCTGACAGAGGGTACCCAGACCTCTGCGACTCTAGTAATCCAACCTGAGCTCAATTCTCTAATTTTGCAGGTGGATTACTCAGCATCTTGTGGGTCACAGAGAGGAAACATTCAACAATCAAACACACAGAAACCCAGCTCCACAAAGTAGCTAAGGAAAGCAAGCTAGAGTGAGACTGGGGCCATGTAACTCCTTACACTGCTTTTCTTTTCTGCGTGCTGTGAGGACAAGAGACCAACCAACATTTGTAAGTAGAAGACTTTGTAAAACCCTTTCTGAGGGTGCCTGGACTCTTACGGTCACTGTGCTGCTCAGCCCCTAATCTTTAGTAGTTGAGGAGATTTCTACTTCCTATTGGAGGGTGTTAGGTTAGGCCTAGCAGGGGGAGATAAGCAGGAAGAGGGCCTTCCAAAGCCTGGATATATACATTTTAGGATGTAGGAAGATGCACTTGGTGTAGCATTACTTCCCAAGAGAGTAATAGACAAGTTACAATGAGTTTCAATGACTTGGAATATATTCAAGTGTGTGAGAGGATGTTTAAACACATCAGTATATCCTAAGGCCACATAGCATAAAACAAAACCAAGATATCTAATAAGATACAATTAAGGCACTAGAAAAAGAATGGCTATCACAGAGCAGATAAAGGAATATTTGAATAATCTGAACCTATGTAAACAAATAAATCATCTCGCATCGTTGGGTGAGGATAAAATTACGTAATAAACTGTAGACTTGGAGAATTTCTATGACTGCACAGGACTAAAGAGGGAAAAGCCTAGCTTGGTTTTGATGTTCACAAATGTTATTAGTGATGTTTAAAAGTGTAAATGAAGAACTATACTACCAGCAATTGAGTAAAACAGGTTAAACGAGGGCAATAGGGAAAAAAACACCTGGTACAAAATTCCCCAAAAATAGAAGCCTTGAATAGTATGGGGGTCTGAGAAGCTAACGGTGCAGAAGAGCATGGCAATGTCTTCTTGGCACGCTGGGGTGGGTGGCGCAAGATTAGAAAGGATCGCTAATGGCACTATGCAAAGTGAAGAGAAATGCCTGATTCTACCACTCACATGGTATTAAGTTCAGAATTCATTTGTTCATAGATTTCTTCATTCCCCCAATATTTGTTAGTATGTAGGATATATCAGGCTTTGCTCTGGGCATGTCTTTGCTCAAGGTAAGACAAACCAGGCCTTTACTCTCATGAAGCTTATGTTCTATGGGGAATAGATTGAAAATAAGCAAGTAGCCTATGAACAGACAAGATAAAATCGGATAGTGATAATTGCTATGAAGAAATGACAACCAAGTGATGGGATAGAGTGTGTCTGGGTGATGGTAGAGGCAGCGTTAGATGGAGAGGTCAGGGCAGGTCTCTGGGGAGTCGAGTGGCATTTGAGCAGATATCTGAGTAGTGAGAAAGAGATGGTCATGTGGAAATCGGGAAAAATATTCTAGGCAGCAGGAATGGCACAGGCGAAGGTCCTGCTGAGGCCACAAGCTTGCTGTGCTTAAGAAACAGAACGGAGGCGAGGCCAAGGGAGCCTGGGAAACGTCTGAGGGCAGGAAGGGGCTAGATCTAGGAGGGCCTTATGAACCAGGGTAACAAATATGCGCCCTACTCTAGGTGTTGTGAGAAACCAGTGAAGGTGGAGCGGGATGTGGTCTGGCTTACCACGGAAGTCTAGGCAGCAGATGTCCAGTTGGTACTTGTGAGGGTCTCTGCAGCAGCAGCAGGAGTTTGGAAAAGGGAAGAGATGGTCTTGGACCTGGATGAGGCTGCCACGTGGCCACGAGGGCAGGCTCCCTATCCAGGCTGGCCAGAGGCACTTCTTTAGCAACTAGGGGTTGCCAAGCGAAGATTCAGTCACAGCCTGGGTTGTTCTCTTGAAGGGAGGATTGGGAAAACCTCTGGAGTGGTCAGCAGCTGTGTTTTCCGCCTTGTAGACAGAATAGCAAGAACAGCCAAGCAGAGAAAAGAACAGCTAACACACGTTCCTCTGTGCCACGCTGGGCGCTTTACATGTGTTAACTCTCTTTACCCTCACAACAACCTTATTCTTATCCCTGCTTCAGATGAGGACACTGAAGCACAGAGAAGTAAGTTGCCCTAAGCCATGCAGGTAATAAGGATCTGATAGGTGAAGGAATGAAGAAGGTATGCAGAGAGAAAAGCTAGAATTCCTTACAGCCATCTAGACCTTGGTTTTCCAGCCTTCGTGGAATTCTTGCTTTTGTCCCAGGAAATGCCGGTCCTCCCTTTTACGGCCTGAGTAGGTTTCCTTTATATGCAACCAAGAGTTCTAGCTGCGGAATATTTAAACTTCTAGTTGTGGTGAAAGAGCTAGTTTCTATATGAAAATACAGTCTGTTCTGCTCACGGCTCTGAGCAAAAAGGGACACTTTTATCCCCTCCACAGACAATTGTAATAACAACATCATGAATCACAAATACCATTTGTGCCACACTTACAATGTACCAGGCACTCCTCTGATTTCTTTCCAAGTACTAACTTACTTAGCCAATCCCCACAAGCACCCTGTTACGTTCTTCCTTTTAGGGGAAACAGGCACAGAGGGTTGAAGTGTGTCCCTGCAAAAGATATGTTGAAGTCCTCGTACCTCAGAATGACCTTATTTGGAAAGGGGTAGTTGTAGATATGGTTAGTTAAGATTATTAAGTCATACCAAAGTAGGGGTGCCCCTTAATCCAATATGGCTGCTGTCCTTACAAGAAAAAGAGAGGGACACACAGGGAGAATGCCACATGAAGATGGAGGCAGAGATCGGAGTGATACATCCACAAGTCAGGGAACAAGGACATCAGGTGACCACCAGGAGTTTGGAGAGAGGCGTGTGCCATGTTCTTAAGATCCCTCAGAGGGAGCACAGCCCTGCTGGCCCCTTGATTTTGGAATTCAAGCCTCCAGAACCAGGAGACGATGCAATGGTGTTGTTTTAAGGCACCCAGTTTGCAGTACTTTTGTTCCAGCAGCGCTTGGGAATGAATACAGAGAGGTTAAGCCATTTGCCCACCATCACACAGCTAGTGAGGTGGTACAGGGAACATAAGGCAGGGGCATGTGCCCCGAGCTGATGTTTTCACCTTCTTCTCTGCAGTCGCACACTCCATAGCAGTGTTGGATGGCATGTGGGGTGGCGAGCTGGAAGGGGCCCCCAATCAGATGACCAGCCATGAGCAGAGGGAGAGTCAGAGCTACTTTCTCTGCTTCTGTCCGCTCTTCCTCACTCTGGGACAAAGGCAGAGAGTGTAAACAGTTAACACGTGCAGGAAAATCTGGATTGGGCAAGTCGGCTGGAGTCAAGGACAGCCTGCCACACTATCTTGACAGATGGTCACCCAGCATCTCCCTAAATACCTGCAGGGAATCAGTGCCTTGGGCGGGCGTGTTGGAGGGGACTCCCGCTGGACTTGGAATCCTGCTCGGCCTCCCACTGGCTGACTGTCCTTGGCCTAAGTGCCTGACTTCCCCCACGCCTCAGTTTCCCCATGTAGAAAAGGAGAACAAGCCCGCCCCCCACTGTTATTGTGGCAAACGTGGCAGTAAAAGTGACCACGTCAGGGCCCAAAGCAGAACGTTAGAGATAAGCGAGAACAAGCAGGCACCCTCCGATCTGTGACTCCACATCCACGAGGTGCCATAAGTAAAGCCACAGCGCTTCCTCTCTCCCCTCTCCATGGTTTTGTCTGAGCCAGCTCATGGCCTGGCTCTTAGTATGCGCAGCCCTTCCCTCAACTAAGTGGGATGAGCTACATGAAAAATTAATTGTACATTTTTTTCTCCTTTTTTTTAAAGTGCAAAAATTATTTAGGGCTTTGGGAAAGATGGGGCGGCTCTTTGCTATACAGTGGCTCATCCCCTCAGCCATCACCCCTGCCATGTTCAGCAAATGATTCTTCTATTCTCTTCCCAGCAAGTGGTCTTGCAGCCACATGCGTTCCTCGCATCCAGCAGGATGCTCCGGGGAACGCAATGTGGGGATGACTTCTGTTTCTAACCACTGCCGTATCAGGAGGCAAAGGAAAGAAACCCTGCCCGCCTGGTAGGCGTCGGTGGAAGCACTGACATCCCTGGTTATCAGGTCTGGGGCCAGCAGGATCTGGTTACCAGACTGGTCACTTGGGAGTGAGATCTGGCCTTTCCGCAAAGGAACTCAACATCTGAATAAGTGACAGGGACACAGCAATCAGGATGCCCTTATTTATGGAGCACGCAGTGTGCTCTTGGTTCTGTGCTAAGCGCTGGGGCTGGGGGAGAGACAAGCAGTCATAAACACAGCTCCAGCCTTTGGGGAACTTACACGATAGCTGGGGACAAGGACAGAGAAACAAAGAAAAAAATAGCTCAATTTGTCCATCCAACAGCATTTATTGAGAGCTGTCCTTCTGGAGTTTATAGTCTAGTGGGGGAGAGAGACAGTAATGTAATACTATCACAAATATGCAGTTACAAACCATGGCCAATGCTATGAAAGAAAAGTACAGGGGCTATTAGAGCATAAATGGGGGCCTGATTTGTTCTGGGCTTAGAGAAGGATTCCTGAATGAAGTGCTCTAAGATCCAGCTGTGGAAATGGAAAAGAAAAGTTACGCTAGGAAATGTTTGCAAAGAATTAACAAGCTGTGTGGACAGACATAGGGTTGAAGGAAATAGATATTCCATATAACTTCTAAGTTTCTGACCAGAACAACTGGAAGTCAGAGGCTCTCTTCTCAGACAGGCCAGTTGGGAGGGGAAGCTGCAGAGAACAAGGTAAGTTCAGAGGATAGATGGAGGGATTGGAAATGCTGTGCAAAGGGGAAGCAGGCGGGTGGGGCCTAGTGGGGGTGTGGGGGGCTGTGAGAGGGGCTGACTACAGGAGAAATAACTCCAGGGAAGTGAACACTGGGGCAAGCTCTGAACCTTGGGAACTGCTCATAGCTAGGAATTTAGACGGGAGAATGGGAACTCACACTAATGAACGCATGCTGCTGCCTGCTTCTGTGGTGGGTGTTCATATGATGAATGATCCCACTGTGGGGCATCCGTAAGCAGCAAGACTCAGGAACGCACTCAAGGTCATTTCGGTGAAGTGTGTGTGTGTATGTGGTGTGTGTGCGTGTGTGTGCGTGTGTGTACGCACGCGTGTGCATGTGTGTGAGTGTGTGTGCATGTGTGTGTGTGCGCATGCGTATATGCGTTGGAGTGAGGGTGGGACCAAGGAGAGCAGTTAGGAGGCTGTTGCAGTATTCCAGTTAGAGATGATGGTCATCTGAACTAGGGTGGGAGCTGAGGAGGTGACGAGGAGAGATCAGACTTTGCATAGGTCTGAAGGTTGAGTAATTGCCAACAGATCGAACTGATTTGTTTCTGGATCTTTTAGTTCAATTTGTTGAGAGAGTGAACCTTATGGGTCCAGAGCAGCATATGGATGAATTAGCCGTAGAGGGAGAAGGGGAGGGTCAAGTGGTACAAAGTACCCTTCAGGCAAGTGAGTAAGGAAAAATTCTCAAACAAAGGTATACGTGGTCTCCTGGTTGGCATGTTTCCTTCACTCATGCCAGCTCATTTAATGCTGCTCACAGCAGCCTGTGAGGGAGGAGATTTTATTCCAGTCTTCTACTGAAGAAACTGGGGCTCACACAGGATGAGTAACTTGCCGACGGCCACATAGCTGGTAAAAGGAAGAGCCTGGACTTGACCTTTTGGATTCTGTGGGATTCTAAAGCCTATGCTATAACTACCTAGTCAGGCTGCCTCAGGGAGATAATGCTGCAGAGAGATGCTGCAGGAGGAGACAGGCAGGGGTGCAGGTCACGGAGGTCCCCCGAGGAGCGCCTGAGGGATGAGAAAGTGGCTCACAGTACCCACAGTGTAGAGAAGCCAGCTGGGGGGAAGAGAGAGGCTGACTTTGTCCTTGGCCAGAGGGCCTCGTGGCTGCAGCAGAGAGCCAGGTAAGATGAACATGATGGCAAGAGACTGAAGGGAGGATGTAGGAATGAAGTGCGCTGGGCTCTGCAGTTAGAAGGCCGCCACCACCTGCTGGTGGGGTCATCTTGGGCAATTACCTCCTTGGACCCTCCATTTCCCGTCTTAAACTAAACATCAGCTTAAACTAAGTTATGCTGTGTTAAACCACCACCACAAACGTTTCTTTCTTTTTCATGTTCCATGTTTACTATGCATTGGTTTCAGTTCTGCTGGTCCATGTCATGTTCACTCTGGCTCAGGCTGACAGACAAGGCCCTGTCTAGGGCCTGGCCACTTCAGTGGCAGAAGATGGAGTGGTGGGGGTGGAGGGAGGGGAGAGAGAGATAGAAAGAGACAAAGTGAGGGAGAGGGGGGGGGAGAGAGAGAGAGGGAGAGAGAGAGAAGGAGAAAGAGAGAGAAAGAGAAAGAGAGGGAGGGAGAGAGAGAGAAAGAGAAAGAGAGAATCACTGGTCACTGTCCAACTGAATGGGAGTGGAGAGTATAATCCTCCTGCCAAGAAAGGGCAATAATTATTTGAACAATAGGATCTACCCCAGCTACTTACCTCCAGGGCTTTAGAAAGCACTTAGTGCTGCGTAGGCACATTGAATAGTTTGTCCCTGGGAAGGAGAAAGAGCAGTCGAAATTCTGTCTCCATTCCCCACATCTCCGTAGCCGTAGCCGGCTTCCTGACTCAGGTCTTCTCTCTTCCTTTGCTGTTCATGTCTTTCAGGTTTCCACGTCAGCTCCTTTCTCCTCCAGCTCCTTTCTCCTCCTCCTCTGCTCTTCTCCTTCACACACACACACACATACACACACACACACACACACACACACACACACACACACAGAAATTTAAGTAGGAATCATTTGTAGTTACAGATTGTGGTCAAGATCTCTAGCTAGCCAAGGTGCATGTTCAATGATTCCTTACTTTCAAGAGAGCAGAGTGAGGAAAATTTTGCCTCCAGCTTGATCTCTACACTAGGCAAAAAGCAAACAGCGGAGGCAATTTCAGTTCTCATAAACCCAGGGGACCCCACTCTGAGTGGGCCCCTCATCATCCTTCCTGCTGCATTGGTGCCCACATGCTGTGGTCTGGGCTAGATGCTGTCTACACATTCATAAAGAAGAATGGGGATAGACACAGCCTAACTAGGAATTCACATTTTAAAAGAATGACAGTATTGACACTTAATATAGCTATTGGGAGTGTGCTTTATCTTTTGTGATGTAGAAAGACAGTCCTGCTAAAGTGACCTGCAGTCAGAAAAGGAGAACAGAATTTGCAGTTACTAAAAGAGGGGGAGCTGGATGTTGGGAAGACAATGCCCATCCCCTACCTGGCCTACCCCAACCCCACGCAATCCTCTAGTAAAGGAGAGTTCCTGCCAGTCCCAGTCCAGCATCTTTTGTGATGTAGAAAGAATGGGATAAGTGAAAAGGGCTGTTGTTGTTGGGGGGGGGGGGGGGGGCACGCGGGGCTGTGGTGATAGAGTGAGTGAGTGGGGAGAAGAGAGAAAGGTCTGCATGCCTTGCAAGGTGCTGGAGTTTGAGAAAGAATTTGGGGTTTGGAGTATCTCCCAAATAGCGTCACTTAGGGCAGAAAGGAGGGACTTCTGAGACACGTTATGGTGAATTATGAATTGAATCACCTTTAATGTACTTTGTGAGCTTTAAGTGAAGACAGGCTATTCCCTTTTAATAATGGATTGTGTGATTTTGAATATGACTGTGCAAAGACTGATCATGTAGGGCCCTGGATTTTGTTAAGGTCATGATAATGTTTAGTGTCTGTCATCCAAATTCTTGGAAAGTGAGCAGCCTACAGCTAGAGGGGCAGGCAGATGAACGTGGTTGAATTGATTCATTTTCTTCTTCTTCTTCCTCTCCTCCTCCTCCTCCTCCTCCTCCTCTTCCTCCTCTTCTTTCTTTCTCTTTATTTTTCGTCTTGTGTCTGGAATTACTTATTTTAGATTTTTCATGAGGGAAATTTCAAATCTGCTTGAACTTTTCTTAAGTAAGTAAAACCTGTGATGGCTTTATTTTCTAGAAAGTGGGTGTATTTCTAACAGGGGGTTAGGATGTACTTAGATGGGCCCTACGTTTCCATTATTATTGTTCCCTATGAACAGCTCATCATTTCTATTGTAACTAAGAACTCAAAGTGCACCAGTTTATAGATAAGAAAATTGAAGTCCGGAATCTAACCCATAGAAGTTTAATTAGGCTAGTCTGCAATGTCATTGGGAAGTCAACATTATTATTGTCATGATAACTAACTTCCTGAGTAAACATTTCACATACATCCTAGTGCTATGGGGTAAATCTACTCTTATCTCCATTTTAGAGATGAGAAGAATTAAGTCAGTCACTTGTTGATAGTCACACAAGTAATAAGAGACTGTCCCAAACTCACCCGTCTGAATAGCTTGATCACCGAATAGTTCTAGCGACTAGTAGGACTCATTTACCACAACTGCTCTAACATTCAGAAAACAATTATATTAGCATAATTAAGAGAACTAAAAGAAGTGTCCTTTGGTAGGTCAATGAACCAATTTTGGATTAATTAGGGTTTGCTAATAAATTAATTTAAAATATTTGGGGGCTATTTACTATGTCCTAAGCCCTGTGGGCACAATAGTGAGCTAAGAAAATAAAAATCCTGCCTTCAAGGAACTTAGAGCCTGGTAGAGATGTCAGATGATAAATAATTGCAAAAAATAAACATATAATCACACATTCTCAGAGTGATAAGTTCTTTGAGGGCGAATTAGTGTAGTAATGACAGGCAGAGGGAACAGAGGTTGAAGGGGAAGCAGACATTGCCAGAGTCTGCCATCCATCCATCCAACATGTGTTGTGTCCTGTAGGCATGCGATATTGTGCCAATTGCCGCGGAGGGGATGGAGATAAACAAAATGTAGTCCTTGTTCTCAATAGGAACTCCAGGGAGAAAATGCACACACACAAATAACCCTAATCATGTGCAAGAAAAACATAAATTAAGATGACATGATGGCAGTGATGATTATGATAGCTAACATTTCTTGGCACAATTTGAAATACTCTACATGGACAACTCATGAATCTTTAAAACAACCCTATCAGGTAAGGACTGTTATTATCCCCAAATGGGTGGGGAGCGGATGGAGCATTGCCCATTGGTCTCTAGTGAAGTGTCTGCCCCACAGGAGAAGATGAGGGAACGCCGCTGGCCAGAGGCCTGACCTCCTCATGGCCTTTCTCTCCTCTCTTTCTCTAAGGATTTTCCCTGGAGGAAGCTTTCCAAGTATCTCAGAAGCTCAAGCTACATTTCACAAATCCTTCTGGCTGAAAGGACTGGGTTCTTTACTTAATAGAATAAAAAAGGAAGGTGGATGCAGGAACAATTATGTCAAGACCAAGACTGAGAAAAGACCTACTGGTTGAGTGAGTTGTCTTGGCGCAGAAACAGAACAGTTTCAGCCAAATAACAATAATAACAGTAATCATAGCAATAACAGCTATTGGACACCAATTTTGGGATCACCACTGTGTTAGAAGTTTCATCTGCATTATCTTATTTAACCCATATAATAGCCCCGAGGAATGCTAACTGGGGCATTCCTCCAGTTATCACAGGAAAAAACTGAGGCTTAGACAGATAAAACTTGCTCAAGCTCCTGACTGGCAGAGACAAGGCGCTGTTTAAGAAATGGTGGGGCTGCACTGACTGCAGTGGAATGGTGCCTGAGGGGCACCCCAGAATAAAGTAGAGAGGAAAGAGCCCTGGGCCTGGAGCCAGCGCACCCAGGGCCAATCCCAGGTCTGTCACTCCGAGAGTCCCTTAAAACAATCCAGTTCTCACCCTTGTAAACTGTCGCAGTAGCCACTCTCTCTCCCAGCCTCACTGGGTGGTCATAAGGCTCAAACAAAACAAAGAAGGGTTTGTTAATGCAGGATGTCCTGCTACACCTGCTGTCTATGCAGAGTGGACTTGGCAATGCCGTCACTTCTTCATTTAAAGGGCAGAGTCCCAGTGGAGGTTGGAAGAGAGAGTTACCCTCAGTTCCACTCAGCTCAGCAAAGCCCGAGGGCCAACTCTGCCTGGAATTTTGCCTGGTAGGCATCAGAAGATTCATGGTGATTCATCCGCATTTGAAGGGGCAGGGGAAGTACATAAAATATGAGAGACAACACTTCTACCCTGCAGGGCAAGGAACAGCAGGAAAGAACAATACAATGGAGATGTCCTTTTCCATGAACTTCAAAACCTAGGAGATGGCTGGATCAATAGACTGTCATTTTGAAAACAGCTAAAGGACAGGAATATGATGATAATCAGCGGGGTGTATGGATTTACCAGATACAAATCATATAACACTGAAACAATTTCTTTCCATCAAAAGATAACTGGCTTTGGCTTGGGGCAACAAAAAGTAGATTTAGAGGAATATTGAAGCTCAATGAAGAAATAACTCTTACTTCAGCTTTCTCTGAATTCTAATTTGGGGAAGCACCAAAAGCACTAGTTTTTTTACAAATAATTTTTAATCTTTCAATTACAATTGACAGACAATATTATATTAGTTTCAGGTGTCCAATATAGTGATTAGATATTTACATAACTTGTGGATTGATCACCCTGATAAATCTAGTACCCATCTGGCACCATACATAGTTATATTATTATTATTATTATTATTATTATTTTAAGATTTTATTGGGGAATGGGAACAGGACTTTATTGGGGAACAGTGTGTACTTCCAAGGCTTTTTTCCAAGTCAAGTTGTTGTCCTTTCAGTCTTAGTTGTGGAGGGTGCAGCTCAGCTCCAGGTCCAGTTGCCATTGCTAGTTGCAGGGAGCGCAGCCCACCATCCCTTGTGGGAGTCGAGGAATCAAACTGGCAACCTTGTGGTTGAGAGCCCGTGCTCCAACCAACTGAGTCATCTGGGAGCTCAGCTGCAGCTCAGCTTAAGGTGTTGTGTTCAATCTTAGGTGCAGGGAGCAGAGCCCACCATCCCTTGCGGGATTCGAGGAGTCAAACTGGAGCAAACCGGCAACCTTGTGGTTGAGAGCCCACTGGCCCATGTGGGAATCAAACCGGCAGCCTTCCGAGTTATGAGCATGGAGCTCCAACTGCCTGAGCCACAGGGCCGGCCCTAGTTATAATATTATTGACTATATTTCTTATGCTGTACTTTACATGCCCATGACTATTTTGTAACTAGCAATCTGTACTTCTTAATCTATTTGCTTTTTTCACCTACTCCCCCAAAACCCCTCCCATCTGGCAACTGTCAAAATGTTCTCTGTATCTATGAGGTTGTTTCTGTTTTGTTTGTTTGTTTATTTTATTTTTTAGATTCCACATATAAATGAGATCATATGGTATTTGTCTTACTCTTTCTGACTTATTTCACTTAGCATAATACTTTCTAGGTCCATTTATATTGTTGCAAATAAAAAGATTTCATTCTTTTTTATGGCTGAGTAATATTCCATTATATCCCTTCTTCTTTATCCATTCATCTACGATGGATACTTAGGTTGCTTCCATATCTTGGCTATTGTAAATAATGCTGCAATGAACATATGGATGCATGTATCTTTTTGAATTAGTGTTTTGATTTTCTTTGGATAAATACCCAGAAATAGAATTACTGGGTCCTTTTTTGTCTCTTATTATAGACTTTGTTTTAAAGCCTATTTTGTCTGGTATAATTATTGCTACCCCAGCTTTTTTTTTTTTTTAATTTCCATTTTCATGAAGTAACTTTTTCCATCTCTTTACTTTCAGTCTGTGTGTGTCTTTTGATCTGAAGTGAGTCTCTTGTAGGCAGCATATGTAAGATCTTATTTTCTTATCCATTCAGGCACCCTATGTCTTTTGATTGAAACATTTTATCCATTTACATTTACAGTAATTGTTGATAGTTATGTAGTTACTGTCATTTTATTATTCATATTTTTAATCTTTTTTTCTTCTTCTTAATTAAGTCCCTTTAACATTCTTTTAATACTGGTTTGGTGGTAATGAACTCTGTTAGCTTTTTCTTATCTGGGAAGATTTTTACCTCACTTTCAATTCTAAATAATAGCCTTGTTTGGTAGCGTAATCTTGGTTGTAGGTCCTTGCTTTTCATTACTTTGAATGTTTTTTGCCAATCCCTTCTGGCCTGGAAAGTTTCTGTTGAGAAATCAGCTGACAGTCTTATGGGAGCTCCCTTGTAGGTAACTATGGTGTTTCCCCGAAAATAAGACCTAACTGGACAATCAGCTCTAATGCGTCTTTTGGAACAAAAATTAATATAAGACCGGATCTTATAGTAAAATAAGACCCGGTTTCTATAATATAATATAATATAATATAATATAATATAATATAATATAATATAATATAATACCAGATCTTGTATTAATTTTTGCTCCAAAAGATGCTTTAGAGCTGATTGCCTGGCTAGGTCTTACTTTTGGGGAAACACAGTAACTGCTTAGGTAACTCTTGCTGCTTTTGAGATTCTCTCTTTGTCTTTAATCTGGCATTTTAATTATGATATGTCTTAGTGTGGGTCTCTTTGGGTTCATCTGGTTTAGGACTCTGCACTTCCTGAATTTGTATGTTTATTTCCTTAGCCAGATTAGGAAAGTTTTCTGTCATTATTTCTTCAAATAGATTTTCAATTATTTGCTCTCTCTCTCTTCTACTTCTGGTACTCCTACGATGTGAATGTTGGTATGCTTGATGTTGTCCCAAAGGCCCCTTAATCTAGCCTCATTTTTTGGATTATTTTTTCTTTTTGCTGTTCTGATTGGGTGTTTTCTGCTACCTTATCTTCCAAATCTCTATTCGATCCTCTGCTTCATCTAGTCTACTGTTGATTCCCACTTAATGTATTCTTCATTTCTGACTGGATGTTTTTTATGTTTTTAATTTCCACTTTTATGTTTCCTATCTCTTTGTTGAAATTCTCACTGAGATCATTGAGCATCCTTATAACCAGTGTTTTGAACTCTGCATCTGGTAAATTGCTCATCTCCATTTTATTACTTCTTTTTCTGGATCTTTGGTCTATTCTTTCATTTGGGACATGTTTCTTTGTCTCCTCATTTTGGCTGCCTCCCTGTGTTTGTTCCTATGTATTAGGCAGAGATGTTTCCCAATCTTGGTAGAGTGGCCTTATGTAGTAGGTGTCCTGTGGGTCCCAGTGGTACAGTCTCCCTGGTCACCTGAGCTAGGTGCTCCAGGTGTGTACTTTGTATGTGTTGTATGTGCCCTCCTGTTGTAGTTGAGCTTTGATTGTTGTTTGCATATCAGTGGGAGAGACTGACCCTCAGGCTGATTGGTTGTGAGAACTGGCTGTGACTACAGTGGAGGAGCTGTTGCTCAGGGACTGACCCTATGGAGCAGGATTTACTTTAGTGGGGCCCTGGTGCCTTCCCAGGCTGCCTTTTTGGGTGTGTTATTTGTGGAGGTGGTTGAGTGGTGCTCCGGTGTGATCTGAAGCTGGCCACTGGGTGTGTTGGTTCTGGGGCCTCTTGTGAGCAGTTCTGGTGGAGGCCAAGATCAGCTGCTGCCTGTACCCTTTGCAGGGCCATTTGGTGTGAGCTACAAAGTGATCTTCAGATGCTTGTCCCTTGTGCTGGGCTAGGAGGTGCTTGGAAAAGGCTAAGCTGCAAACTGACGTTGGCTGCCACTAGAGCCAGGCTTGGGGCTGCTTAGTAAGAGGTACGTGGCACAATGAAGCCAGATGCTGCTTGTTTGGGGTTTGTGAACCTTTGAGATTTTAGGAAAGTCTGCAGCATGAGCTAAGACCGGCTGTTTGTATGGAAAAGGCACTGGAAGTGGCTTGGCTGGGTCTGAAAATTGGGTGAGGCAGGGTCTCAGGGAATCACCAGGGTGGAGCAAACAATGTTAGCCAGGTTGATGGAGACTCAGACATGGCACCAGCTTGCCCATACAGGCTGGTTTGGGAGAAGACTCAACAAAGGAACAATGGCTTCTGCCAGCACTTATATCTGGGAGAAAGCTACTCCTCCAGTACAATTCAGTTCTTCCCCGTATTTCCCTGATGCTTTTCAAGGGATGCTTTTCCCTGATGTTGCCCCAGCACTGGAGCTCAGAGTGAGTGAGTCCATTAGTGAGTAAGTCCATGTGTGGGCCCTTTAAAAGAAACACCTGAAATTCTAGCTGTCTTCTGTCTCACTTAGCCATAATCTCCACTGGTCTTCATTGACAGAAATTATCTTTCTGGCATTGGAACCCTGCGCTGGAGAGTCTGGTGTGGTGCTGGGATCCTTTGCTCCTCAGAGGGAACAAAGTTATCCCTCCCAAATAGCTGAGGTATCCCTCCCAAATTTTAACTGTCACACTTGGGTGTGGGACCAGCCTGTTCCTTATCTCTAACCCTTCTACCAGGCTTGATGTGACTTCTTCTGTACATCCTTAGTTATAGGACTTCTGTTCAGCTAGACTTCAGGCAATTCTTGTTGATAGTTTTCTGTAGTTTAGTTGTAATTTTGATGTGTTCGTGGAAGAAGGCAAGCAGAGTGTTTACTTGCTCCTCCATCTTGACTAGAAGCCCTCCAGTCTATTAGGCTTGTTTTATAGATGAGGATATTGAGGCAAGGTTGAACAAAGAGTCATGAGAGGAGTTTGCTGGACTGGTAGTTGCTCTGGGTGAGTCTGCATGAGAGGTGAGTAAGTGTGAAGGCCTGTTTTAGTTCTTCTAAATTGGGGGAGGGGAGTGGGAAAGCGGTAGAAACACTACACCTCAGTTGGAATTTGCATATCTTGAGAACATGACTGAGTTCACCTCCTTCCTACCAAAGGTGAAATTTTTCCATTGCAGCAAGGTTATACTGGGGCTGCTAAGATGTGGAGGAAGAATTTTTATTGATTGAGTTCATGCATTTTACAAGGGGAGAAATGCCCTGTATTGTTCAGAATCTTTTTAATGGTATAACTGTTTCTTATAGCAAAGTATTTTGTTTTTCAGCAGCAGCTTCACATAGCGTGGTGGTCCTCTGTTGCCTCAGGCAAATATTTTATTTTTATAAACCAGATACCAAAAAAATTTAGGGCAGATGTGTAACCCTCTTCCTCTTCATGTTCCTTTTTGCAGCCCAGACAGGACCCAGGATGAGACCTTGAGGATCATTCCATTTTAGGGCTGCAGCTCTCTCACTCAGCCCCTTAGTGCTAGATGTAGCCAGGCCTCAGGGTCACTGCAGGTGCATGCCAGGGTTGATTGTTTAATCTTGCACGGTCTGCCTGATATATGAGAGAAGGATCTGTCAGATAGGGTTTATCTTGCCTCACAAATAAATGCAATAAAGCCTCAGCAGGTCATAGTCTGTGGCACTCAAGGCTGATAAAGTGTCCACAAGCCTGGAGGATCTGATCTTCCCATATGGCACTTACATGAATATTTATAGTTTTTGAGTTAGTCTTGTCATTCATTACTCCATCCAACATTTACTGAGCACCTACCATGTGTCAGGTACTGTGCTAGAAGCTGCTGATATAAAAATAATTAAAAGACACTCCTAGCTCTTAAAAGACCAGAGTGTGGAAAGGAAGACTGACACATATACACAGAGTTGTGGTACAGTGTGATGAATGCAGAGATAGAGGTGAGGGATATCACAGGAGAAAGTGGAAAACTGCTTTTCAGAGTCAAGAAAGGCTTTCTAGAAGAGGAAGAAGATAGTTTATCTGGGTCTTAAAAGACTCATTGAATGCTTCTCAGGTGTCTAGGTTGGAAAGCCTAAGGGGTGGGAGCTGAATCACCTGGACTGAATGAAGTGTGGAGGACCTTTGAGGAAAATCAAGGTGTCGTTACTAAAAGAAAGGGAACTGGATGCCAGAAAGACAAAATGATAGCAGAGTTCTACCTCTTGAATTTCCAACAAGATGTAAGTTCCTTGAGCTGAAACCTGGATCATAGATTTGTCTTGACTCATCTATGGAAAGTGAGAGCCCACAATAAACACTTGCTGTGGAAGCAGCCTGGCTCTTCCACTGTAGTTGTGGCCCTTGGGAAGCAGCTGTCAACACAGACTTGCCTGAGAAGAGGCTGGCGAGTTGTTCTAGAAGTCTAACATCCTTTGTCCTCATGGGCTTTCCCTTTGTACTCAAGGAAAGTGGGGGGACAGAGTCCCAGAGAGCAGTTTCCAGGCTCTCAGCCTCATGTGGAAAGGTGCTGGCTTGGGTAGTAGATGGCCATCAGCTGTGACCGGTTAGCCATTAGCCACTGATATAACTGCCATGGCTACGTTGGTTGGTTGGTTGGTTGGTTGGTTGGTTGGTTGGTTGGTTGGTTGGTTGGTTTGTTGGTTGGTTGGTTTGTTGGCAGAGAAACAGACGGCAGATTGTGCATCGTGTGGCTCCTGCTTCCTGTGTTTCCAACCCAGCTGCCAGCGAGAGTATAGTGGTATGACTCCCCTATCTATGGCTCCGTTGGTGTCCTTTTTTGGCATCACCATATCCTGCGTTCTGGTGCGGGGAGTGGGACCAGAGTCTTTCCATGACAGAAAGCAAGTCCCTTGTACTTTTCCACCAGGGGGTGCCCTCACGACCTTGCTGATTTGGTGGCTGTCCCTGGGGGCCTAGCTGGGTGCACTTCCTGATTAGTCCCTGATCCTCATTAGCTGCTCCAGTCAAACAGGGCCATACAGGGCTGCATAATGATTCCCCTCACTTAGAGCTAAAACATCTTCCAATTTATGGGAATTGCTGCCATAGGGAGCTTCAGATGTGTACTTGTCATTAAGGTGATAGAAAACTACTCAGTTCTCAGCTCAAAATTTTCTCTACCGGATGATTAAGGTATTAGGGTTTTCACACTTCAGGACTCAAGGCAGACTGTGAAGAAAAGGAAGCTGTGATTGAGAGCAGAGGCAACGCAACCCCTGGAGCAGGGCTCATACTGGGACAGGTCAAGAGTCAAGATCCACTGTCACAGATGACTCAGTTTCTTAAGTACCTCTTTCAATGGTTCATTGGCAAGGAAGAAAACCTAGCTGAGGAAAAAGAGTACCAGTCTAGTGGGATCGGGAAACTGGAAATCTGAGCCCAGCACTGCACTGAATTGGTTGAGTCGCCTGAGACAAGTCGCTTTCTGTATCTGTTCCTTTATCTGTGAAGTGGGAAGTGGCCCACACACAAGGAGTATTGTGAGGGTCACCTAGGAGATCAGGTGCTCGGAGCTTTAGCTGTTTCTTCATCTGTAAATGAAAGAATTTGGCTCAATCTCTAGGCCCTTTCCAGCTCTAAAATCCAATCGCTACTTTGAAAAATGAAGAGTTATAAATACTTGACATTATTATTATAGTTATTATTCTAAGTAGTAAACTAAAGATCTCACTAATGTACTAAACAACCTGCTATTCTCTACTGGGCAGTGCTTAACAAAAGGGAGCAAGGCAGCTCAGAACTTATGGCGGACCAGATGCTTCTCTGTGGGACAATATTATGACAGCCTGCTTGCAGAGGAGACTTCAGTGGGAAGGAGAGTCATAAGGGAAATTGCCAGCATCTCCCCCTCACAAGTTATTGAAACTCATTTAACACCAAAAAAGATATTTTTGGTAAGGAATGGGCATTATAGTAAAAAAAATCAATCTGACTTTTGGCTATATCGATTTTAAAAATCCTTTAAATGTGGACCCACGCAGGGTTACAGAGAGAAGCAAGATAAAACCCCTTGTTCTCATGCTGGGGAAGGACATCTGAGCATGAAGCAGGTAATACAAGCAATAAAGGTAAGTTAGATGAGAATCTAATGCAAATCACACAGGATCCAGAGAGTGTTCCATGGCTAATTGTTGAATGAATGACAGAATGGTTTGTGAGGGTAGGAAAAGAGGTGTTGTTAGGAGCCAAGTTCATGAAGCTTGAGGTTTAAGGACACAAAGGGAGCAGCCACGATGGCAGCCTTGTCGGGTCTCTCAGAAGCAGAGGTCCACGCTGGCTGATGAGGAAAGGAGGTGGCATGGACTTCATTAAACCCAGAGAAGTCATCTCCCCCATATCAATGCCCTCTTCTAACTCCGACTTCACATACTTCACCCTGGGACTTGGCAGATTTTGAGATGCGGCGTGGTCTGCACTCAGAGCTCCACCCTCAGACCTGTCTCTTCTCTCCTCATGGTCCCCGGGCAATCCCACCAACCGCCTTGGCTTGTGCCATCACATCATGCTGATGTTGCCTGAACTTCTGTCTCCAATTCCCACCTCCTTCCCGAGCTACATGCCCATGTCTCCAGTTGTCTACTAGACAGGTTCACTTGCACGTCCCATATAAACCTCGTATCCCGAGCATCCCAGACCAAACTCGTTGCTTCTCCTACATGTTGGTCTACATTTAGGAGACAGATTAAGTGTTTCACGGATGGCATGTCATCCAAGTCTATACGATGACTCAGATGAGCAGTATGTGGACGTGGCATATATTCCTGGAGATTCCATTTTTACTGGAAGGTAAGTAAAATACTACAGAATAGAATGCAAAATCTATATTAAAAATTAAGGTGGAATGTAAGACTTTAAAGAAAATGTGTCTGCAGGGTTTGCCTCAGACTATACCTCCAGTTCTCAATAGGGGACAGATTTATTCTTCCCATAAAGTACTTGAGTGACCTTGAATTAGAGCATGTGAAGTCATCTATAGGAGAGAGAATAAAGAATTCCCAACCAGCAGGCCTTGGTTGTAATTGACTGAATGTGTTAGCTGGGGTTAGTCAGCAGTGGAGCCCCAGGAAAACGAGGGTACTTCCATGCACTGATGAGGGAAGAGGGAGTTTTGGCCAGTAGACACCCAGGAAGGCATAGTGTGGAGACTGGGCATGCCGGAGGCACACCACCCAACTGTGACTGTCCCACATCACTGACAAGAACGTATCATAGCAAGCTGTAGGCTGCAGGGGAAATTTTTAATTTTTCCTTGTATCTGCTCATCCCATTTTCATTAATAGCCCTCATTAATGATTGAGATTCACCCTCCTTCAATTTAAGGCCACGCATTTTAGGTGTCGTCTGACTCCCAATTCAGGAGCCAGAACACGGGAGAAGCCTAAGCTAATCAGCATGCGTCATTCCCCTGATGACAGTGTGTGACTCTTAGGACTTTTGCAGATCTACTAGAGAAGAGGCTGCGTCCTTACCTAGTTTGGGGGTTGTAAGTGTCAGACTGGAGCTGCTGCAGCCAGCTTGCCATCAGGTGGAGAGAATTTGTCTGAGAATGGAGTCAACCATGAGGGAGCAGGGACAACAGCTGTAAAGAAAGAAACCGAATCCCTTTAAACTCTTGCATTAAGCCACGTCTGACGTCAGCTACTTCTGGCTTCTCAGTGGTATGAATCAGCACATCCCCTTTTTGCTTAAGCCGGTGGGGTTGGGTTTTCTGTCACATGCAACCATAAGAAGTCTAATGGCACTTATATGTCAGGCTATCTAAACCTGATGACAACTACACATTTGTTTCTGCTCACGGTCTTTAATTTCATTTCATTAGCTGCCTTCTGATTATTGTTGATTTCCAAGTGGGTCTTCCCAGGGGAAGTGAATGTACAGATCACGTTCATAGACTTTTTCCATCTAAATCAGATGTTGTTGTTTTTTTCCATTGTAAGGAAGTAAATGGTTTTTCTGATTTCATAATTTGGTCATTGTGAGACTGATTCCTTAGAGAAGGTGCAAATTGTGTTTCTGGTTTACAAGATTGAGGGTCAGATTCTGGACTGTGGAAAGCTGACCAGAGTACCAAATGCAGCCTCTGGGCCCTTTCTCCTGAAGAAAAAACAGATAATGGTGTGCAGCTGTGTGAGTATCAGACACTTTTATCTCCACGTCCTTCAAGAACCAACTGAAATGTCTACCCCTCCTCTTTTCCCATTCATTCAATGATTATGTACCAAGTACTGGGTACACGTAGTGAATAAAACTGACAAAAGCCCCTGCTCTTATAGGGCTTACATTCTAGTGAGGGGCGGCAGACAACAAACAAGATAAATATGTAATGTAGACAGTAATAAATGTTTGGGGGGGGGGGGGACTGAGAGGTTTTAGACAAGATGATCATAGAGGCAATTCTTGACCAGATACCTAAGGAGAATGAGGGAAGTCATCTGGTCAGAGCGCCCAGTAGAGGGAGCAGCCAGTGCCGAGGCTCTGGGACGGGAGCTGAGGGCTGAGCAACAGAAGATAAAGTTAAAGAAAAAAGACCCAGGGCACATGGGGTGTCAGAGTGAGGGGGTGTGAGGTGGGAGCATCCAAGGGCTCTGAGCACAGCAGTGACATGATCCAACTCAACTAGACAGGATCCCTCTGGGTGCTGGTTGCAGATGGATTAGCGGGGCCATGGGCAGAAGCAGGAGGTGATGGCGGCCTGGACAAGAATGGAGGCTGACAAGACAGGATTTGCTGACAGATGGGATCCAAAGCAAAGAGTGAAGGACGGCACTGAGGTTTGCTTTAGTTTATGTATGCATGTATGTGTACATGTAAAAGGTCTGACAGTTCAGTTCGCAAACTCATCCTAGAAAAAGTGCTCCATACCTTGTTGCTGAACATCACTATGGTCACCTTTGAAGTACTCTCCTTGGGAAGCTATGCACTGACGCCAGCACCTAGTCCACCTTTCACAGCAATTTTGAAACTTTTTCTGGAATGGCTATCAGAGCTGTCATCGTATTACACTTGCTGTCCCAAATGTCATCCTAATGTCTTCCTTTCAATATTTCCTTTATCTTTAGGTAAAGAAAGAAGTCCGTGGGGGCCAGATCAAGTGAGTAGGGAGGGTGTTCCAATACAGTTATTTGTTTACTGGCTAAAAACTCCCTCACAGACAGTTACGTGTGAGCTGGTGCATTGTCATGATGCAAGAGCCATGAATTGTTGGCGAAAAGTTCAGGTCATCTAACATTTTCACGCAGCCTTTTCAGCACTTCCAAATAGTGAACTTGGTTAACTGTTTGTCCAGTTGGTACAAATTCATAATGAATAATCCCTCTGATATCAAAAAAGGGTAACAACATTGTTGCAACAAGTTTGTGAAGTTAATTGTCATACTTCCTATGTATGTATTTAGCCTAAGTACTGATATGTCAACTTTGTTTATGCTGCAATGGACACTTACTTGGTAGCATACTCGGTTACTTGAGTATCTGTTTCTTCCACTACACTGTACACCTCTTTAGGGTGGGGTGCTTTTATTTTTTTCATCTTTGTTTACCCCAATCTGTGTAGGAGACATTCCTGCAGGAGGAAGATTGTATGATGACATGGAAAGAACCCTATGACTGGAAGTCTGAGCAAATCTCCTTTGGGAACCCCACAGAAAGTGCTGAGCAGGGAAAGGGGGCCGTGATTCCTTACTGCTGGCAACCCAGGCAAGCAGTGGGCTTTTGGAGGTCAAGGTCAGGACCAGTGTCGGGTGGAGCAGACTCTGAGGGGGTTTGGAAGTCAAGGGCTAGGGCTCTGGGATGGGTGGGCTGGGCCTAGTGTGAGGAACATCAGTGGTCTAGAACTAAGGCAGGTGATCTTCAATAGCACAGAGCAGAGCAGAGTAGCCTTCTGGAGGCAACTGGCATTGGCAATGGCCATGAAGAATATCCAGATTGGCAACTTGGTAGCATGAGGTGCGCTAGGCATGTGTCACTAACTAGGGCCAGCAGAATGACAGCAGACAGTGGAGGAGAGTGGACAGAGCCTGGAGCAGGGAAGAGACTGATTATAAATGGAAATGCTATGTAATCCATAGGTCCTCCATCCCTTTGGAGATAATCTTAAGGAGCTGCAAGAAGGCAAAGGGCTAAGATCATGCAACTGGGTAGCTGGTGGAAATTGATCTGGAGGGCATATTTCAAGCTATTGCAGTGATCTTGCCTAGGACAGGACCTAGGGATATTTTGGTTTATAAGTGTTGTCTGTATAGGGCAGTTCTGTTGATGACCACCAATTTCCTCTGTTCTCTAGAGGTGTAGTAGTGCTAAGCGGTATCCTTCTGGTTCCAAATCTCTTCTCCATTTGTCTTCTTTTTAGTCCTGTTTTTTGTTGATGTTCTATGCTGACCCATGTCCCTTGCCAGCCTCTGCTCTTCAGCACTATATTGGTTGCTCCCCTACATTAAACTTTGTAGAAGGATTGTTGTGTATTCTCAGCCTCTCTGTCCACAACTGTTTGTAAAGATGAGGCTTCAATATACACAGACTTCTGCCTCAGTGGTATAGCCTTAATCAATTTGGCTTTCTTTATTTCTTTTTTGTGAGATCTATTGTCTTCTGATTACAAAAGAAATACATGCCCATTGTAGAATGCAATTGATTTTCTAGAGCTCTTATTTTAAGTTTGCATTCCCTATGAGTGCCCATCTGGGCAATTTGGGAGATGCTGGAGGGGCAGCTCTCCTTGAATGCAAATGCATCCTGTGCAGCCTTGGCTGGTGAAAGGGCTTCTGGGGAAACAAGTATTCACAGCTGAGTGCTGCCTGGACAACCTTTCTCATTGTGCAAACATCCTTCCCCTGTAGTTGTTTTTTGTCCTTCCCTTTCAAACAAGCTTTCAGCAACAACAGCTGGAATTAAAAGGCATTGACTTGCCAGAAAATAGGGTCTTGTGGGGGCTTTGCTGCTTACTTGTTCATGCTCTTCACTTGGACAGTTCACATGTGATTTGAAGAGCTACCTCATTTGTGTAAAATTTGTATTTCATTTGTGCACTGATTTTATTGGGTACAGTCTTTGGTTTCTGAGTATGAAAGGATATTATACTTACAGTCGTTTGGTGAAAGTAGAAAGAATTAAGTAGTTAACAAAGCCCAGTTGCTACTGCATGCTATACATTTTCTTGTATCTTTATCCATTTCCTGAATTCATTATGTACTGTGGGTCATATACATGAAGATTACCTGTTCGCATAAATGCCAGGAAGAAAAGAATAATATTTATGGAACATCCAATCTGTGTCACTCACATATCTTCTGTGACTCAGAATCCTCATTACGACTCTCTGAGTAAAGTATTGTCCCTGTTTTACAGGTTTCCCTGGTAGATGGATGAAGAAACTGGGACTCAGGGAGTTAAGTACCTGCCCCAGAATTTTGAGTTCTGTCACCAGAGTTGTTGTGACTCTGGATAAGCCCTTAAATACTATTTCAAGGCTAGGCCAGAAAAATTGCAACTTGAGGAGAACAACTTAAATTGTTTAATTGTTAAATTGCAAAGAACACAGGTGTTGATTTTTCTGTCCAGATTATTTTTTTCAGCTCTTTCACAACTCTATTTGCTCCCCTTAAACAACCCGACCAGCCAGTTGCCCAGGGTCTGACATATGGCTGGGAGCATATTTGTGTGAGCATAGACAGCAGAGCCCAAGGAAAACCAACTGGCTTGGCTGATGGGGGTGACAGCTTGGTAATGGACCTCTGAGAGTGTATATAAGAATTAAGCACCTTTCATTTCCTTTGCTGCAAAAACATCAATTTAGTTTGAATAATCCATGGGTTTTCCTCATTTTCAGGCAGAAGAAAATCAGCACAAATTGTCTGGACTGTGTTTTTCTAGGCTTTGATCATTAATCGTTTTCAGCTTTTTCCTGCCATCCCCACCTAAAAAAAAAAACAACGAAAAACAAAAAACAAAACCCTCAAAAACAAAAAACCCACACATTGCCATTTCTGGCACCAACTACAAACATTTACTAGGCAATTTGCTCAGTCTTGAGTATAATGAAGATGTACATTCAATGTTTTGAAGGCTGATTCTATGGAGAAGTTGCCAGTCTATTCTCCTTAAGGTTGGTGGAGGGCTTATCAGAGCACTTTTTGCAGGTTGGCCAAGTTGATTGGCTTTGAAATCACACTCTGGTCCCTGGCTGCTGCTGCCCTGCACTTGAGCCAAACAGATGTGTCTCTGCCGGCCTCTCCATCTGGCACCAGCCAGAGAAAGCCTCATTTGTCTTTAAAAGGCCTCCCTTGACCCACACTCTTTTTTGAAATGATGCTGGAAATGCTGTGCTGAAAGAATTGATACCAGCAAGTATCTTTCCCTCAGCTCAGAGCCCATATTACAATGATTTGGGTAACTCTGGGTCCACCTCATAGGATCCTGGCTACCTGACATGAGTAGATCTTAAGAGGTCATCTAGGTCCTCCTTTGCTCCTTTACCCAAACCTTCCAGTAACACATCTCAGCTTTTCATAAGGATGATGGTGTACTGAGTGCCAAAGGAGTGGCCCTTTACCCATGTCCTTTCCTTTACCACAGCTCTCCTGGGTAAAATGAGAGGGAACTTATGAAACTCCTGATGTGCTACTGCCTTTGTTCTGGAAAAGAGACAATTGCACAAGGTTCAGCCTAATAGGTATTATTAGCCCCGATTTCCAGATGAAGAAGATGAGGCTCAGATTGGTTTACAGTTTTTTTCAAATAAGCAGAAGAGTCAGAGCTTCTACGCAAACTTGAGCAATTTCAAATCCTCCTGTTTTTCAGTTTTTTAAAAGTTGTGAAACATTTTAATCACACACAGGAGCATGTTTACGTAGACCTCATATTTCATACGTAATTGATGCTCTCCTTCAATTTTCTTCCCTCTCTCCCCAGAGAGACATACCATCTGACTGTGGTATACGTCTCCCCCATGTGTGACTTACACTTTCACTCCATGTAAATGTATGCACCAACGTGTGATTGCAGTGGTTTCCATTTTAAAGTTTTATTTAATTGATGTCAGACCTGGCTTTTCTTTTTTCCTTCTGTGTCTTGTATTTTACTCAGTTTTTCATGTGTGAGGTATGGACAGCAACACCTGTCCATGTTGCTGTAAGTAGTTATAGTTCACTTATTATAACTGCTGCATAGTATTCCATTATTTGATAAACCACAGTTTATTTATCCATTTTCTGGTTGATGTACATCCTGGTTATTTCCAATTTTTTAGTATTATCAACAGTGCTGCAGTGAGCAGCCGCGTATGTGCCTCTTTACGTGTATACATTTGAGAATTTCTCTAGGAGTGGATTTCTGGGTCAGAGGGCATGAACATCTTTAATTTCCTTGGTTATTTCTGAATTGCATGCCCAAATGGCTGCATCAATCCACACTCCTATTAGTATCATATGACAATTTTCTTTTCTCCACATGCTCATCGATGCATGCTATTGTTAGACTTTTATGTCTTGCTGATATGATGGTGCAAAATGATATCTCATTGTTGTTTTCCCCTTCCCATTCCACCTTTCCTTAATAACTTCTGAAGAAGAGATGATCTCTCTGTGTGCTGATTTGTTTTCTTGGGAGCGAGAAGGAGCAGTTTTGGGCATGGGTTATGTTGAACCAGTCGTGGTTTTTTGCTCTATACCATGGACACTTGAGGTACATAGCACCCAGCACTGCTGATCACCCTTCCTATGCTTGAAGAATTTCCTATATTATGCCTCCTTAGGTTGACTCTATAAACCCACTTCATTAGCCTCCCAGGAACCAGATTTTTAGACAAGACTTACCATCTGTCAATCAGACATACCCATATGAGACACATTTGGAATGTGAGGAAGGAGGTGCTATGAGGACTGTAGTCTGGCAAATGGGTAGAGAGACACCCTGCTTTCAGAAGTCACAGTGATGGAGCTCCCAAGGGTGGCAGACTGCAGCCAAGCTCAGCCAAGATGGCTGCCAAGAGAGGATTTCTGCTGGAGCAGTCTCGAGGTGCAACTGCGCACTATTCCAGAATGCAAACTTAATTATCTGGCCCTCCTACATATTCCCTGAGCTCTCCTTTATGAAATTCCTTTGCTGCTTACACTGTGGGAGTGAATTCTGTTTGAGACTAAGAATCCCATCATCACTCCTTTTTGAGACCTTAGTATTTGCCCGTTGTTTCCCCTACTTATCTCTTTCCATCTCTCAAGCGATCTGCAAAGCAAGCATTATTACCGTGTTTCTCCGAAAATAAGACCGGGTCTCATATTAATTTTTGCTCCAAAAGACTCTTTAGGGTGTGTTTTCAGGGGATGTCTTATTTTTTCATGTACAACAATCTACATTTATTCAAATACAGTCATGTCATCTTCTTCTGGAACATTATCATAACGTACTAAATGAGTCCGGCTGGCTGATGATCTTAACTGGGGCTTATTTTCTGGGTAGGTCTTATTTTCGGGGAAACACAGTAGCTTGTTTTAGAGATGAGGAAACCAAGGCATGGAAGAGTAACTTATCAAAGGCAAGTGGAGGAGCTGGGGTTCAAACCCACTGACTGTCTGCAGAGCCCATCGGAAGGAGCTTGTCTTCTCCCTCCTCTGTTTGCTCTCCTGCACGTCACCCTGCTTTCTTTTTCCTTTATAGCACTTATACAAGCTGGAATTATCTTATTTATATGTTTACTTATATTCTCTCTCTTCCAGCTGACATATCAATTCCATAAAGAGCAGGGACCAGTCCTTATTCACCATTGTATGTCCAGCCTTGAAATCACACTTAGCAGAGTAGGCAGTCATAAATATTTGTTGAATGAATAAATGAACTGAACCAAACCATGGATTTCTTTGGGGAAAAGAATCCTACCTTGCATTTCTACCAAGCTCACAATACTTTTCAATACTCTCTTGCATGTGTTCTTTTCACTCAATAGTAACAGATTATAATGCTTCCTGCCTCTTAGAACTTGAAGCTGTATCTACTGCCTCCTTTTTCTTTCTTCACGGATGTTTTAAGTCCTTTCAATGTCTATTCACATATGCTGCAATGCCTGTGCTCTGGGCCTGTGTCCCCTCAGTCAGGATGGTTCCAGGGTCTCTCAAACCAAGGGACCACCTGTGTGGCAAAGCTGGACAGTTGCAGCAGTTGATGCTCTTTCCTTTACTGATTGTATTTCTTCCAAAGATCCACTAGGAACCAAACCTCAGATCTGGTGTTTGAATGAATTAATGGAGCCAGGATAGCCTCAGCTTTTCACCTGAGAGAGACTTGAGGTCAAATGGCCTCTGTGAGTCTGTCAAGCATGTGGTAGTTGACAGCCATTCTGTTTCTAATCCCATTCATTTCAGCTCAGACTTCTTTCCCTCATTATCCTTTCCCACATGTTCTCTATTCCATGCTCTTTGGGGCACATATTTCATGGCTACTGGTTTGCAAATAAATATGACCAAATATAATTGCTTTGTGCCCAATTCTTCCTCCAAGAATTCCTTGAATTTGTTCTATGAGTTGTCCTGTCTCTCTTTCCCTTATATCATCTTTCGGTCACTCTTAAGGTTCAGAGTAGAGAATTAAGATTGTTGACTGGTTCTCAGAATAGCCAGGATTGTAAGACCCAGCTCTGGTTCCCTCCTTTTAAATCCACTCACACAGTTAAATGTTGATACTGGAACATTTAATGGGTAGAAAGAAATTTAAAGAAAAGAAACCCTGAAAGGCAAAGAAATACTGACTAAATCACCGAGACTGTTATGTCGTGAGCCACATGAGATCATGAAAAGAGCGTTTGCTTTAGGAGTTATCCAGGCCGATCGGAATCCCAGTCATTCTGCTTACTGGCTGTGTGACCTTGGGCATGTTACCTACCCTTAACCTCTTTGAGACTCAGTTTCCTCATCTGTAAGCAACTCTCGTGGAGTTGTTGTGCAGTTTAGGGATAATGTATGTAAATCACTGACAGGTCAGGCACTGCTCTTACCAAAGCCAGGTCAGAGCTGGACTTGCATTCTCCATTTCTGGCTCACTGCCTTGCCTAACACACACAGACACAGAGACACACACTCAGACACTCAGTTACACACACACAACCCAAATATACATACACCACACATACATACACACACCATACACATACCACACTCACATACCTATACATCCCACACACATACACAGACATATACCCTTCTCCCCACATACACACACCCTCCACATACATGCCACACATATATATACACAGCATACACATACATACAACACAATACATATACATACCACACACAGGCACTCCCCCCACATACCCCCCCACATGTACCCCTCCCCTCCATTCATACACCACATACACATGTCTAGGCCAGTTTCCCATCTACTCATCTGACTTGGTGAAAAAGGAGAAGAGCTGCTGTAATTTGAACATCTTAAAAGCTATTTTGATTTCACTGGGGAAAAAAAAAGTATGCAATTTTACCACTCTACCTGAGAGGTTCAAGGAAGTAAATGGAAAGAAAAACAAAGTAATTCAAAGAAGACTTTCAAAAAAAGTAATAAAAAACCCCGTCAACTTTGCTATTTGGTTGTAGTTCTGGCCAGAAGGTCTTGGGGAACAGCAGGTCAAAACTATTGCCTGAAAAAAGCAAGGGTTTGGGGTGATGATTTGTCTGCTCTTTTCACAGGTAAGTTAAGTTGGCTCCTTGTTTTACTCTGGTGGACTCGCTGGAAGAGATAAGAACAATAACAGCAACATCACCTTAAAATTGCACTGAGTGTTATATTCTCGCAAATGCCTTGAATGGTGCTATGTGATTATGGAGTAACTCTTGGGATGTGTCACAGCTGACAGCCATCTGCTCTTGTCAAGCCCCATGAGTTTTGGCAAAATAGCAACTTGTTTAGGTTCACATTAAATTACGGTTTGGGGTCCCAGTCACTAACTAGGCAATGTGAAAAATAACACATACTCAATTCATTGGCGTATTTTGTGTTACATATTATGATTTTGGAGGGCAGGATGAACAGAGGCACCCCTCTTTCCAAAGAAGGAATCCAATTTCCTGAGCACTATGTGACTCTGTCCTGACATGTGTTCTCTTACAGCATCCACAGGGACTGGTATTCTCCCCATTTCACAGATAACATAACTGAGTTAGGTAACCTGCTCGGGGCAACACTATTAATCAGGGGTAGAGTCAGGATTCAGACCAGGCAGCTCAACATTGGGACCTGTGCTGCCCGTCCTGGGCTATACAGAATGTCGCCCAGTGCAGAAAGGCTGGGATTTACTGATATCAAGGCAAGGTCGAGGTCAAAGGCATGCTATCAGGAAGAACAATCCTTCCTCATATGAGAGTAGTCTATGTTTTTGAAAAGGACAATTCATATTCCATTAAAGTTCCTGTGGGAGAAACACGATTGCTTCTTAGGCAAACCAGTGAGAAAATCAGCTCTGACTCTTACTGGTGGGAATAACCTGGGGTCTGGTTCTCATCTCTGTTCTCACTTTTAAACACTCGAGTGACCCTTATTGGGATTGTTGGTCTTTGGGATGGAATAAGACTGTCCTGACTATTGCTGGCTATTTAGCATTCCTGGCCCTGAGGCACTCGATGCCAACAGCGTGCCCGGTGACTGAGCCAAGCGCCCCCTTCCCATTCCGCAATCCTCCCACCCTGCTTAAGAACAAGTGAGTGAGGGGATCTTGCTGAAGGCTGAGGTGCTAGGGTCTGAGGGGAGAGCAGCTCCTCCTGTGGGGATGGCTGGAGTTTCCACTGGAAAGAGGAGGAAGAGAAGGCTAGACTGGGGCTCTGACGAAGAGGGCTGCATGGAGGGAGTGGGGGATGGAGAAGGGAAGAGAGACAGGTCTGGGGAAAGGGACCTTCATAACACATTAAGTTTGGGAAGGCTGTCCTTTGTAAGTTGAAGTAACCTCTGCTTCCCTCGGCTTGCTGCTATCTGAGACTTAGACGCTTCAGGGCTTGACCTGGAGAAGGCTGAGTGTGTGGAAAGTATTTTGGGAAGGGACCACAGGTGTTTCCACACCATTTGCAGTCAAGAAGGAACTGAGCTCCTTCACCTTACGGCAGGATCACGTCTTAAGAGATCTATGGCCTGCTGTGGCACAGAGGACCCCTCTAAGAGATAGGGACATTGTAGATATGGCAAAGGGATTTTAGGAGTTTGCCCCAGTTTGGAGGGCATTTCAGATGGAAAGTCCCATTTAACATTGACTTACATGCTTCTTTCAGGCTAATCTCAACACAGTTGCCAGCGTGATCCTATTAAAAGATAAATCAGGTCACACCACTCTTCTGCTCAAAACCCTCCAGTGGCTTCCCATTTCACTCACAGTAAAAACCAACATTCTCACAAATGGCATCAAATTCTCTACTCATTTTGATCTTACTTTCTTATACTATCTCCTTCATTCACTCTGCTCCAGCCACATTCCACCCCTCAAACATACTGTTGCTGCCTCAGGGCCTTTGCACTGACTGCTCCTCTACCTAGAATGCTCTTCCTTACAGACTGGCATGGCTCTGTCCCTCATCTTTTTAAAACTGTTGAAATGTCACCTTTTCAGTGAGGCCCACCATGACCACTCTTTCAAATTGTACTTCCATGATCCCCAATCATTGTTATCCCCCTTATATTACTTTTTTTTTTCCAAAGCAGCTGCCTCCAGAATCTGACATATTAGATTATGCTTATTTCATATATTAGTATCTTTCCCCTCACAGCCACAAAAGCAGAGATTTTGTCTGGCTTGTTCACTGATGAATCCCTATTGTCTAGAACAGGGCCAGTAGGAACTTCACCAATACTGTTGAATGAAATGTTTCTCTTAAGTTGGAATACCTCTGGAGAAAGGGGTTCTGGGGATCTGATTGAAACGCTTTCTGATGCTTCTCACATGCATACTTGCTAGTCCTTCTTTCAGTACAATCCTCACACAGCCACAGCACCGGGAATCTGAATGCCCTCTGCACAACCTTGCCTGCTTCCTCTGCTTTCCGGATTGGGTCACACTGACCCACTGAACTGCCCTTTGGAGCTCACCCTAACCAGGTTACATCGCTGCTTTGGGGAACCCTGCAATGGTCTCTCCCACCCTGGGTTCTCTGGGCTCCCTGGTCTCCTGCCCAAGCCTTGGCCTGAGAATCCATGAAACAGAAACCCCTCTCCTTGGGTAGGCTTCCTTCATGCACATTCCTAGCTCTCCAGAGTCCCTGTTTTTTGCATGTTTTTCCCTTGAGACAGAATTTTGGGAACTATGAGGCAGAGACATGGATGAGAAGCAGGGTGTGCATCCACACTCTCCCAGACAAGAGAGTTAAACGATTTCTTCCAGTCGGGGGCTGAGAATTGCTTTGTGTCCATTTAATGAAAATGACACAGAGGGGCCAGAGTTTAGACAGAACATAATTCAGAAATTCTAAAAGTTACAATGAATCAACAGGTTAAGAATTCTTTAATATTCTAATGAGCTTTCAGCATTTGTGTTGTTTGCTGGGCTTAAGGAAACCCCCAAAACAAAGAACAAGAATTGCCTTTTGGTAGGATGAGGAGGTCTAATGCATCTATTTTTCTTGCTATGTTCAGTTTTCATTTCATTCTGAGATCCTACTAAACTCAAGAGGTTGCCTTTGGGTTTTCAACACTGCAGGGGATGATCTAAATCTAAATAATAATAAAAAGCTACTGCTTTTATTGGACTTTTATTTTATAAGTTGATGGAAACATTTCATATACACATCAGGTTTTGTAACCCAATCTTGGTACTTGCTGAGTCCCGGAGGGGCTGTTTCCCTACTTGAAAGTTCCCTGGTTTTTGCATTATTTCTCCAAGGCAGAAGGAGAAAATGCTTTCAGTGAAGGCAGAATAGTGTTTTTATTTGAAAGAATTCTGTTTAAGGTAGGACACACGCACGCACATACACACACACACACAGGCACGCACACACACTACAGGTTCTCTCTCACAGGCTACATCATAAAATTATAGAGTTTTGGAATTGAAAGGACCTTAGAGATCATCTATTCTAACAGTTGCATGTTACATATGAGGAAGCTTCTACCCAGACAGGTTAAGTGCCTCATTCAAGGTCATCGGCATCTAGTGGAAGAGACTAGACTACAATTCAGGTTTCCTGACTCAAGTCTAATTTTGTTTTTTTCTGCCACACCAAATTGCCTCCAAAATAACATAATGTCTATGAAATCATTTTGAAAATTGGAATCCATTATACAATACTGGGTGGGAGAGGGAACCTGATAATAAGCTTTCTTCAGAGACAAGCCTGATGAGTTCAGGTCTCTTTCCAAATGAAGTAAATTCATGTAACATGAATCACACATCACATTTCTAATTAGATTCCTGAGTATGGTCTCCAGTAAATGAGCATCAAAGGGGTCAAACCAATGTATTTTTCATTCCAGTACAATATCTATATTGTATCCCACTTTTCCTTCCTTCTCACCCTCTCTGTCTACCTCCCTCTAGTGTCCACCCTTAGTTATTGCATGCATGCCAACAGGCGGCAAAATATTTATGATTTAGTAAAATTATCTGGCCCATTTTTTTTATGTCAGCAGCTGTTATCAAGAGAAAATTAAAATGTTTTCATATCAACAGGAATAACTGGCTAATATAAAGACTTGTATATTATTAAGGAAAGTCTTGAAAATAGTTTTGTAATTAGAATGAGAACATATTTAAAGTTTGGCTATTAAATTGTTATTAATAGACTTGAATCACATAAAAAGTCCTTATAACTAATTGAAGTGTTTTAATTATGAGGAGATATAAAATTTTCAAGGTAGAAGGCCAATTAAACTAACCAACACATGATTCATTAAAAGAAATAATTACTACTTTACTTGGAATAGTGACACCTAGTAAATATAATTGCAAATGACTTGAGGGATTATTTATTTTGGTACTATTAATAGATTAAGTCACTAAATCATACAGTATTTGTAAATAATTTTTCATTAGTTTTGTATTGCCCTCTGACACACACACATACATTTCAGCCCTCATCCATTATAATTTCTTCCCTTGAAGGAAGCTTGTCCAACATTTCAGTATTCTAGCCAGGCCCTATGTTAGTGTGGGAACTATTCGCGAGAATGATCAGCTCATGGAAGGAGAGTCCTTGGTAGTCTTGCCTAAAGGCTCTACACTGAGGAAGACCAATCGGTTGCTAACAAGGTCTGTAAACTCTGGACCCTATTTCCTGACTTTTAAAAATCCACGCAAATGTCTGCGTGGCATTTACAAATGAGAATCTGCCACCATGTTCCCAGCTCTTCTCGGTCTGTGACAAATTGGTCAATAGGCATAAGTGAGCAGAAGTGGGGCTGTACACCTTTCTCCTGTCACCTGCCTTGATCTGCCCGCTCTTCACTCTACTTCCACGCCCTTCCTCATCGAGAACACGCACACATACCATGCATCCCTGTGCACACACGTGCACACATGCATTCTGAAGGCAGGAAGGCGAGGCATTGTCAAGGTGGACAATGGAGCCGGGTCTTAGAGCAGAAGGTGGGCACAGGCTGGCAGCGCCAGCTGGCTGGTTCACGGTGCCGCTCAGCCACAGATGGGGCCTGAGGACACACTGCGCGCCTTGTCCTCTCTTGAAGCGAAACTGTCAAATAACAGAAAGATGAAAATTAAGCGGCAAAGACATGTTTTTATGGTTTTAAAATATAAAGTAACTTTAAAATATGAAGTAACTTGACTTTAACACTCTAAGTGTGGTCCAAAAATTCAATCACATAAATTGCAGGGGTGCTTTATCAGGTTAGTGAGATGGCCAGGGTGAGCCAGCAGCCCAGAGCCCCGTGGAGTGCTGTCTGAATGGGCTTCATCAGGGATGCTCTAGGGAGGGTTTCCATACTCCTGAGGGGGGGCGTCTAGGTGGCTGTTGTTTCAATACTTGTACCCCCCTGCCACCTCCTTCTTGTGACAGACTCTCCTTGACTGTAGGGGTGGGCGTGTGACCCAGTAGAGACAAATCACAGATACACAGATGGGTCCAAGGATAGACAGAGGCAGAACAATCAGAGGCCTTCCCCGAGCGGATCATGTCTTCATGAGGCTGTAAGGGCCCAAGTCCAGAGCCTGGCAGCTACGGAACCAGCCTTGTGGGGCTACGCAGACAGAAGCAGACGTGGCCATCCAGGATTCCCCAAGTCTCTTGTCCCTAAGGCCGGTTGTAGCCATATCCTTTCTTGCAATTTAGTATTTCTTCCCTTTTTGGTATAAGTTAACTTGAATTGAGTTTCTGCTACTTGCAACTGAAAGACCCTGGAATAATACGGAAATGACTCCAGGGTTTGGGTCTGAAGATGTATTAGTGAGGGAGTCATTGCAAGTGATGAGATTCCATCTTTAGTTAGCTTAAGTATAGAAGAAATGCATTGGCTCATGGCACCAGAACATCCAGGAGAGACTCCTTTTAGACACTCAGGTGGCATCTGCAGGACCCCACTTTTCCTCCGGCCCTCTGCTCCACCTTGCTCAGCCTTGGTTTTATTTTCAGTGTGGCTCTCTCTGCATGGTGGTAAATATTCTCCACCTCAACCCCACCCCACCTTCGGAGCGCTAGGCTTGCAAGGTCTTTTGTTCTCACAATGCAGGAGGAAAATAGCCCTCCATCTCTGAATGCCCAGATTACAGCCAACAGGAATCGATCATTGTGTCCATTAGAATGGGCACTGTAACAGGTCAGAATTGACCTGTGTCTGACCTGGAGGCCCAGGGGCAGGGGAGCTGAGCCCTTGCTAACTGCACATGCAGGAGTCTTACCATAGAACAGGTGAAGCTTTGGTAGACCAAAAGCTCTGACTACAGAAGGTGGAGGGAATATGGCTATAATGGATTGAGCACAGAATACAAGGAACAGAAAATGCAGATTAGAAACTACCAAGTGGCAACAGTTGTGGCAGGGAGATGACATTCCAGGCACCCAACCTGGCAGTGGAGGAGTCCTGTGGCTCCACCTGGGAAGGCTGGACCCCGACTACTCTCACGAAGATGCCCAAACAGTGCATGTTTCAGGTGAGGCACAGTCTCCTGAGAGGGAATCAGTGCCGGCAGCCTGGCAAAGTGGTACCCGGTAGAGTGGGGCTGTTGGGTGGGAATGGCAAGGAGGAGGGTGAGGCAGCACCAGCCAATCCTACACACACTAGACTCAGCTGGGCGTCCGTTTGGGCACCATGGACAAGAATTCCACTTGTGGGGAATTTTCTCTCTTGCCATTTTCTTTTCTTTGTTTGACAGTTTCTCCCTCCCTTTGGCTTGACCAGCATAAGAAGGGAGGGAGGGCTGAATTTGTTTTAGAAAGCAGACACCTTTTCTGGGAGCCTGGGAAACTTTGAAAAAGACACAGGTGTGTGGTGACTACAGAGTGTCACATGGGATTTACTGCGTGAATGGGTCAGGTGCAGAAAAAGGCCGCTAATGAATGCTGATGAGCTGAGAATACAGTGGGTAAGTCCTGAGCTGCTCAGCATGGGATGTACTATCAATTGTAGGATATCAAATCGCTGAAATCACGGGTCAGCCAGTGTCTTCCCTGGGATGCAGCGGGTGTGCCCTGAAAAAGTCTTTGGGGAGCCTGGGGATGGTTTTAGACTCACCCACTGCTCCCCTCAGCACATGGTGTTTTGAACAATGGGTTGGCAAGAAAGTTCAGGCTGAGAATTGCAGCAGTAAGAAAGGAGATGCCTGGCTTCAGAAGAGTGCTATGATTCTGTCCGGTGTTTTAGCCATAAGCATCTTCACTACAGACATCTTGGCTGCAAGTATTTTTGCCTCAAACATTTTTGCTGCACAACTAATTGGCCATAGGCAATTTTGCCTGAAAAAGAGAAAATAATGACTTTATTGCAAAATACAAAATATTTGAAAACATTTAAAATGTGTGCTGATTCATACCAATACTGCACAAATAACTGATTTTATTTTGTGGGATCTACCTAAGCACTTGTCTTCAAAGTCTCTCGGTCACAGTATTATGTTTTCTTGATTTTTGCTTGTTGATTAATTTCCTCATTCAGCAATTTTTTTTTTTTTTTTTTTTTTTTGCTAAAATTTCTTCATTACGAGAGGTATCAGTTTCCCAATGGTAGGATACAGAGTTGTAACTGAGCTTTGTATTGCATTGTGAAAGCCTTCTACACTGTCCTTGGCATATTGTCACACGTCCATTGACAAATGTTCCAAAGTTCTATGGGAAATGTGGAGCTAAGATTTATATAATACAAAAATGCGAGTACTTCATCAACAGAGAAATGAAACCAAACTGTCAACCAGTTGAAACCAAATTGTCAACCAGTTGAAACCAAATTGTCAACCAGTTATCTTATGTTTTTTTATGGCAGTTGATTCATCAATGGAGAAATGAAACCAAACCAACCAACAAAAAAACCCAAATTGCCAACCAGTTATTTTATGGGGTTTTTTGTTTGTTTGTTTTTTTACAGCAAAATTGCCTTATGGTCAATTAGTTAATGTGGAGAAATGCTTGCAGCAAAGGTATTATATCTACAACAAAGATACTAGGCAAGAGAACCTAGAACTGTGATTTGGGGGCAAAGTAGATAATCTCATCTCTTTCTCATGAAGGGCTTGGCCCCTAGGGCGACCCCCAAAGCAGAAAAGGATTGTGAGTTTCATGGAGTTCACAGGTCTTTGGCAGGGCAATAAATCTATCTAGCTGAGAAAACTGTTTACTTATAGCACCAAACCAAGCAAGTCGGGCCTTAATAGACTGATGCTGGTTCGCTGCTTCCATTCTTGAATTTGGTTCTTTCCGCAAAATACTGATTTAAGGCAGTTTTGATTTCCCAAACTCCTCTCAGACCTGCATGAGGAGGTGGTATAACCTTGGCTTTAAGCAGTAAAGGCAAAGAGAATGAGGGGGCGGGCAGTGAGGGCTGAGTTCCAGGTTCCAGATACTGTCCTCTTGGGGTGGGGGTTAGGGCTTTAAAGGTAGAGACCTGCATTTAAACTGGCATCAGCTGGGGGTGTTGGGAAGTAGAAGGCGTGGTCCTTGACCCTATGGAACATATAGTCAACTAACAAATCAACAACAAACCACATCAAGAATATCTAGAGGTGTTCCTACTAATTGGCATAGGAGAAACGATAAATTAATGCAGACTGGACAGTCCATCAAAGGACTGGGGGTGGGGAGAGGAGAAGTGAGGAAGAAAATGGGTCTCACCTAGGCTGGCCTCTGGAGCATGGAGCTCGACTTAGGTTTTAAAGATGGAAAGAGAAAAATTGGCTATTTCGTCACTCATAAGACCCTCTGAGAACCCACTCTGAGCAGGACTCGGCAGAAGGGTCAGAGGAAGAAGTTAAAGCCGGAATGTTTCCCCTCCCTCTTTAATTCCAGTGCCTCTACAGCTACCCTCCCCTAGGCCCAGCTGAAGCCCCTCTAACTGGGCAAGAAGGAGGGAGAAAGGAAGGAAGGCAGCAGAGTTCAAGAAGGTAGAGTCTGATTTTCACTTGTTGCGTAGGACGGGGTTGTAAAAGAACCTAGTAGCTGGTCCTGTGTCACTGTGTGATAGCACATGTTGGCTGTTCTCTGATCTGGGATTCAGACTCCATGGGTGGGAGAAGTTAAATATCATGTCTTCCCTAATTTCTCCACACTTTCCAGGATAATGACTGTCACACTACTTTATTTGTTCTGAAGAATATTGAATGAGCTACCGAGCCCTCGCTTAACAAGCAGTAAGAAATCAAGACTGTGTATGGGTTAGCCCCACCGCTCCCTGGGAGCCTGTGGAAATCCCAGAGGATCCGGGCAGAGCATGATCTTCTTGGGCAGGGCCTCTTGTCACCCACTGTTAGGGTCACTGCTGAGGAAAGGGCTAGAGGAATGGGGTGGCCCACTCTTTCTGGGCCAAGTAGGATCTTGGCTGCAGCTTCCACGTTATGAAGCTAATGTCCATCTCCTGGGCATTCACACAATGGCACTTCTTTACAGACAGGCCCAGCCAACTCTGGGTGTTGTGTGGGAGTGGGGGGGGGGGCACACGTCCATGCCACTTGTGGATACTATCATTTTTTCCTACCCTTTGACCTTGAAGAAATCACCCATTTCTCTTCCTGAAACAGGCTATTCCCCATTTTGCCCCTGAACCAGCCTTCCTTAATTGGCCTAGTCTTTGAAACCAAGTGCTTCTATATATGGGGGAGGGGTTGGTTGTTTCCTAGGTGGGAGAGGGGAGAAAATGTGTCATGCAGGCATGTACATGGCTATCTCCTGGGCATTTGCAACTTTTGGCTATAGATAGACATGAGCTACAAATGCCAGGAAAACTCCCTGGAGACTAGGCAGCCCAGCTGTTCCACACAAAGGCTTCATGGGACGGGAGAGGAACAAATACCCACCTTCTTTGACTCCCACTGAAGCAAAACCCGGGCAAATTAATGTCTCAATCTGCATATACCTGTTTGCATGGGGGTCTTGCTGGAATTGCCTCTATGTATCTGCATCTACCTAGTTGTATAAGGGCAGAGACATTTGGGAGAGAAGAGATCAGGGTCCTCAGAGTGGCCTTGTTGCCCTGACCCCCTTATCATCATCATCGTCACCACTATCTCTCTCTCTCTCTCTTTCTGTCTCTCTCTCTCAAAAATAGGCCAGATCTGACAGTCTGGGCTGACTTCAACCAGGAAATCCACCAGGGCCTCTGAGAGGAAATCCATCCAGGGAAGGGGAGAGGCTCTACTGGCTGGGCCTTGGGATTGATGCCAGGCTATATGGTAGGTTTAGCAGATAGTCCAAAATATGTGTTACTTAGCATTTAGTGAAGGAAACCCCCCTCCACATCTGATGGGTTGGAATGGCCCTGTTCAGTGACTAGAATGTGTTAGAGGTAAAATGACCACAAGTGCGTGAGTGGAAAGAGCTGTGCCCTGAGCCTTAAGTAGTATCTCATGTAGCCTGAATGCAATGACAGTCTAAATCGAGAGGACGGGCTAGGCTGCAGGGTGAGCCATGTCTGAGTGAGCAGGCGCTCTGAACACTGCTCTGCTCTCCACAGACCCCTCCGTTTCTTGCTGGGCAGAGGTAGTGCCTGAGTAACTGAATCTCTCAGGATGGGCTGATGGAGGCAGTGCTGAGGTGTCAGCCTCAGGACCCCTCTGGGGACTTGGCTCTCTAGCAGGCTAGGAGAACCCCCAGAAACCAAGAAAAGACTGGGGACCCTGCCAGGAAATTGGGTAGAGGATAGAGCTGCCAGTCATGGGAGGCTCATTCTATTTCTTATTTCCAATTGTTGCCACTAAATACCAAATAGATCTGGTACATGACATTCTCAGTGGCACTGAGTTATCAACACTTCCTTACCACCCTGGATAAGGCACCAGGAATAAGAACTGTAGCATGTTCTAACAGATCGTGATGATTACATCTCCAGAGGATTTCCTTCTAAATTATAGGCTGTCATCTGAAGTATGTGGTACGTTTGGTAGTGGGTTTAGCAGGTGATCCAAATTATGTGTTAATTGAGCCCATGGAGAAAAAGAAAATAGATCTAAATAACAAACATGAAGGAAAGACTTCCCACCATGAAACTGCTGAGTATTAACGGCTCACTGGTGGCTCCCTTCTAACAAATTGTGAAGCTGGTGGCAATAATTCATTTAAAAAAATAAAATAAAATTTTCTTCTAATTTGTAATGTCTGTATTTGCTATTGCTGCTGTCACCATCATTCACAGCTGTCAATCACTTCATAAAACCAAGATGTAAGTAACTGGTTAGGGTCTTTCTGATTACTCCATGGAGGACAATTGCTCCTTCTAGAGTTTTCTCCCAGGCTTTGCTAGGACGAGTGTTAAAAGGATCCCGAAATGAAGTCCTGCCACTTCCCCTGGGAAAGACTATTCCGTGGTTAGATTTTATCACAAAGACATGTTTTCCTTGTTATTCTTTCCCAACTTTCTGTTCTAAATGTCATCCTGGCAATCATTAATCACAATGAATAGGAAGTTATAATTAATAGAGGCCCAAATCATTCGAGTGGAAGATTACTCTTTTGAATTCTTGTATTTTTCTTGGAAGATGTCCTTGAGTTAATTATTTAGTATTTGGGATTTTTTTCTTTTTCTTTCAGCCACAGTCTTGTTTCCAAAAAGAACAACTTGATCACAGTACTGTGGGGGATGAGGGGCTTATGTATAATGTATGCGGGAGACAGATGTTAAAAATAAGAACGAGGCTCTGGGGGCTTTGCTGCTCCCCCTGCTGGCTTTGTAGGAAGAATAAAGGGAAGCTGCCTGGGCTCCGAGCAGCACAGATCCTAAGGATGCTCTTAGGGCACCAAGAAAACACACACCGAGAGAGCTAGGACCATTGTCAAATCCCCTTAGATGCCAGGCCCTGCGGGTGAGGAGACGAGGGGGTTTTCAGGAGTATGGGAGGGTTTGGCGGCTGCAGGTTCCTTGAGGCCTGCCATTTAGTGCCCTGAGGAGTCATACCTTTTAGATGGAGCCATCCTGTGGCCCCAGGATTAAAAACCTACATCCACAGCAGGAATGTGGCACATCAAGGGCTGAACTGTAATGTGGAGGCAACCGTTCAACAGTAAGACATGGAAGGGTGTGAATTAGAACATACAGCTGCAAGGTCTCTGGTTCTGCGGCTGAGGGGGTGGGACAGAGAGTGTGGAAGCCTCCAGAGTCCCCACACAGGCCTTCCCATTCTCTGAGCTACTGCCATTGTCTTGACAACTCAGACAGCTTAGGATCATATTCCCAGGTACAATTCATATTAATGTCCTACATTCTCTTGTTGGCCTCATTTGTGTCACTTGTTTTTATGAAGGACATTGCTGTGTACTTATTCTCCAGGCTTAGCAACTTCTGGGGCTACGGGGCCCCAGGGAGGAGACCTAACGCTGTCGGCTCTGGGCAGTTTACAGCATCTCTCCTGTGTTGGGTTACAACGCCTGGGCCTGTTCCTGCTGACCTGACTTCACCCTGCTGGCCTTGGGAAAGCCCTGATTCACAGGATCTTCATTGTGATGGAATTCTGTGACGGAGAAATGGAGCAGCTTGGGCCTCGGGACTAGAATCCTGAACTATGCAAGCCTGGGGACAGAATGGTGCTGAATTACAGTCTCTCAAATTTATTTTCTCCTTTATTCACTCATCAGGCACTAACAAAATTAGAAATTAGCGCTAATAATGGAAATTTACTGCAAAGTGAGTTCATGTAGCTTTTAATGAAAAGTATTTCACAGTACCGAGTCTTTCCACATTGGAATAAATTGTTGGCAAAATTGACTCCAATTCTCCCCACACCCCCATATCCATCCATAACTTTTAATGTGGCTTTGCAACTTTCTCCTTGAAGGGAAATCCAGGCTGGTCCTGTGACTTCCTTTGACTTACAGAATGTGGCAGAAATGATGGTGTGGCAGCTTGGAGCATGGGCCTCAAGAAGCCTCAAACACTTCTACTCTCTCTTTTGGAACGCTGCCACCTTGAGAAGAAGCCCAGGAGGGTATTGACGTCCCGTGGGAGAGTGCCCAGTTGTCCCAGCTTGAGGACATCCTAGGTCATCTCACAACCTGCTGACCTCCAGGTGCATATGAGAGCCCAGCCAAGACCAGAGCTGCCTACTCCACCTATAGCTGACGCCAGCGCATGAGCGAGCCCAGCTAAGGCAAGAGTTCCCAGCCGACCGGTAGGCTTGTAACCAATAATCAATGCTTACTGTTTTAAGCCACTAGGTTTTGAGATGGCTTGTTTACAGAGCAATAGCTAACACACACACACACACACACACACACACACACACACACACACCGGGAATAGTTTATATATGCATCAACACTTCAAGTAGGTGGCAAGTAGAATCAAGTCCCAAATTCCCCAGTAAGCATGCCAAATGCATTCATAGTAGTGAGTAGACAAGGCAAAATCTGTCCAACACGTCTGGAAGAATTGGTTGTTACTAGGAATTTCAAAGATTCCTAGCTGGGGCCATGAGAGGTAAAGAAAGTTGTGCCATGATTCCTAAGAAACCAACCCACTTTGGATAGCCAAATCAGGGCCAGTTCCAATAGTGGCCAGACTTTCAGAAAGGGTGGGGAGTTGCTATGACAACGAAACCCACTCTTTTTATGCTGTCTTCTGGCCAGGCATCCATCAACATACCTTTAGTCCTATTGGTAGCCTCTCCCCTGACCCTACTGCCCACTTCTATGGTCTGCAGATCTGTCCATGCAGCACAGGGGGCCTGGTAGCCACCTATGAGGAACGGTTCTCGCATCCTGGTGGAGAGGATCTGGGTCTCCAGTACCTCAGGACCACTGAGGCCTGCCAAAAGGACAGGTGGTCTGGTTCAAACCTTTGCACAGGAGCTTATTGCAGCTCAGGATTGGTGAAGGGGCACAGGAAAGTGCCATGACCATGTCGCCCACTGTGCCACACCACCTCACATAATAAAGGGGCAGGGGTGCTGTCAAAGGGCCACTGTAAAACTGTGAGCCGTCACCAAACAGGGAGTGGGAGCTCAGAGTTGTATCAAGTGGTTTATCAGTGTCACTTTGTAGTGAAAGGAGATAGGACCAGGAAACCCTCCATTGTTTAGGATGTCGGGGGAGCACCGAGTGGTTCTGACACCAGTCACGTGTATTCCCTCTGCTCCCACGCCATGCATACCTCATTCTAACAGGGGTCCTGCTGCAACCCCATTGGTGACTTTCTTGCCTCCCGTGAGACCCCTGTGAGCCTCTTGAGATGAGGTCTTAATGGAATATTTATTGCCCATGGTGGGGGGACGCAATGACTGTGAGTCCACAGTAGGCCTGGGCCGGGGCGAGGCCTGGCAGAGGGGCTGGCATATCAGGCAAGAGAGGTCTGCTTTTGCCTAAAGTGGCGCCGCAGACTGGCTGGCTGGCTGAATACACACCTTACTAAGGGTAATGCAAAGTCTCTAAGGAGAGGACAGGTCATTCTTAAGTAGTTGAGAATAAGGGGAAACCACTTTTTGTGGCAGTACAGAGAGGAGGCCACATAGAGGTGGTGCGCCGGTCTGGGCGTTGAGAGGGGGGAAAGCCATTATTCATCGCTTGTAACCTATCACCACCTTCAGGTAGTTGTTGATGAGAGTGTGAGAGAGGCTTGCTACTGGTCCAAGTCCTCTCTCTTTAGAGAAAGAAATTCTTATACATTTCAGAACAGAGGACGCGCATGTCAGTGTGAGTGCCAAGAAACCAAGACTTGTAGCTATTTTTGCTGATCATGGTGGGTTAGTTAGGAAGGTTCCTCTGTGCACTGAAACAGTGGGAGGGGGTGCTTGGGGCCATCCCTGAACTCTCACAAGACCAGCTAGGAGCTGGTCTTGACCCCAATATATAGCAGGGATCCCTCCATGCAGTTCTCAGCCACCTACTTCAGGCTCCCATGCAGGGCTTGTTAGACATGCAATTCCTTGAGTCCATAAGATCTACTACCTCAGAATGAGGGGGGCTAGGCTTAGGAATCTACTTGAGTAGCAGTGTTTCCTGGAGATGCTTCCGGCATGTGAAATTGGAGAACCACTGCCCGGAAGAGAGCTGCCCAGGCCCTGCCGGACCAGCAGGCAGCCTCATCGACAGGCTCCGAGGCCAGGAGGGCAAGTGCAGAACTCTCTGTCTTTACAATGACCCTCTTCTCCACACGTTCCTTCTGCTATACCATTGGCTTCCAAATATAGCTGCACACCAGAATTACCTAGGAAGATTTTTCTAAAATATTTATCTCAAGTCACCATCATAGACCAACTAAAATAGGATCTCATAGGATGGGGCCCAGGAATCTCCACGTAGTTTTAGGGAAAAAAAAAAAATCTCTGCAGTGGACTTTGATGCTCGATCAGTTAGGCAACTACTGGGCTCTATCTCCTCTGCATCACAAACAGGTGGCCCGTTCTTAAGTCGGTGCTCAAAGATCAAAATGCACACACGTCCTTTCAGTATTTACTCAGGGTATGTACTTTTTTCTGTTTAATTTGGGGGCGCTCTGAATCAACTAACTTTTGAGTCTTTGAAAACCAGAGGGAGAACAATGAATGTGAACTCGTAGGAGACAAACTGAAACACGCCATCTGCAACAAAATCAGAATAAATTCCCCAAATGGCATCATGCTGCCAAGACAACTCCCCAAAGTTTCACTGTCTGCCTCAGTAGAGCACGGGCCCTGGAGAGGTTCAATTATCCTCCACAGATGTGCTCTTAGGGAGCCCGGCAAGAGAAGGGATAGAGTGTGCAGCAATAAAGGTCCCAGGGTTTTAGAATAATGAGAAGGACAGGTTAAGTCAGAACTCAGCTTGCATTTCTTTCATAGCTTTGATTGCTAATAATTAGCCAATAATTCAGTTGTGATACTTGCATTACTAACCTAATTGAAAAATAAGTGATGGATGGCTTCGTTATTGGGGATACATATCACATTTGGATGTCCATTCATTCATTCGACAGATATTTCTCCGCTATACGAAATCGTGGACAAGCCATATGGCTTCCGTTGTCCAGTTGCTTATGGAAAAGAAGGTGTGTATCAGAGAGGAACTATAAATTAAGAAGTTTAGGAAAGCTATTGTTCAGCTCAGGGGAAAATAAAGACCTTTTAAGGAGGAGATGGAATTTGAGTACAGCCTTGGGAAATAGGTTGGATTTACAGATGTGTAGCTTAATGGTGTTGGGGAGGAGGAATGACAGCATGAATAAACCACAGAAGTAGGTGGGTATACAACAGGTTTGGGGAACAGTGTAGTGTTTTGTTTTTTTAAGCTAGAGATTGGAGAGCTTTAATGTTAAAAAGATGATGATGGTTGGTCAAATGATGGCAGGCCTAGAAGTGGGGCAGCTCATAGAAGGCAATGGTGTCCCATTGCTCTTTTCTACCAGTAATGCTCCTGGAAGACATGACCAACTGATCCTGGGAACTTTTTCCATTAACTCTGGATACAGCCTTTGAGTCCTTTTCCACAGTGCATTCCACACAGTTACCACCAATCAATTAAAGTTGGCTCATAGGAAAAACTCATTCCATACCTCTCTTTGCCCTTTTGAAGACATTAGCATTTTTTTTCTGGAAACAATGACTGAAGGAAATAGTTCACCCCCCACCACCCCACCCTCCAAAAAGGTGTTATAATCAAGCATGATCTTTTGGATGAATACTCTGACAACAGAGCCTGGAAAGGACTGGGATGAGGGTAAGGAGTAGTTGAGGTTGGGAGACCAGTTAGGAGGCTATTGTCACAGTTCAGTAAGAAGTTACAATAGATGTACTTAGGGAAATGATGACGGGAACAAAAAGGAGAAGAGAGAAGCAAGAGACGTTTTAAGGGTAAAGTTGGCAGAACTTGGAGGCTCACTGAATATTGGGGGCTAGGAGGGGGAGAAGTCAGAAGACTCCAGTTTCATAGCTGAGAGTATGATGGCTCCAGTAGAGGAAGGGAGCTCAGCTGGAGAGGCAGTCAGTGGACTGGATGGCGAATTTAGTTCTGGAGAAACTGGCACCACTTTCATGGGGAGATGTTCAGGAGAAGTTAGGAAGGATGGAACCAAGGTCAGGGAAAGAGAGGATCTAGAAATGGGCGTGTGGGAATCATGTGTGTACAGATGATGGTTGAAGTTAAAGGAGTAGATGAGATCATGAAGGAAAATAATGTAGAGGAAACACAGGGAGAGAGGAAGGAAAGGGAGAAAGTAGAAGACAATAGCAACTTGTGTGGTGAAGTTATTGTAGAAAAAATTGTGCTTGCTTTTCACCTCCTAAGTCGAATTGTTTCCAGCTTATTTGAAAATATCGACTTTCACATACTACTAAAAAGCCTTTGATAAATATAGCCTACCCACACCATCCTAATCAGGCAGGTTCTAGAAATGACCTAAAGCTCACACACAATTTGATAGACATCAGTGGCTGGCCCTTGCCGACTCTTGAATTTTTGTTGCTATGCAGACGCGTAGGCGCATAAACATATGTGAAGAGATGCTAAGGAAACCCCTCTTGGATTCAGGAGCCTTGTGCTTTTTGCCTTAAGATGCCCTGTAGTCAGCCCTGTGGTCTGGATGCAGGGCAGGAGGGTCTCCCAGGGTCAGCCCAGCTGGGCTTCAAGACCACAGCCTCTGATTCCAGCTAGGAAAGAGACTGACGTCCAGTCCCTGCCCTATGACCAGGTGGCTTTGTGGAATTGAAAGAGAGTGTCTAGGCTCAGGGGCTTGTTGATGCCTTCCTGCAGCATCCTCTCTGGCTTGAAGACTGAAATGGGGGCAAACCCACCAGGCCCCAACCCGAAACCTAAGGGCTTCCAGAGCAGATGCTGAGGGAGACTCCTGTCCTCCATCCTGCAGTAAGCTTTCCCAGCAGGAAATCTCTTCCCTCTGGCCCCCCACACCTGCAGCTCCCGCCTCCCTGCCTGCCCTCCTCTGAGTTGCAATCCTCCTCCCTCCTCCTCCTCGCTGTCCTCTTCACAGGGTCCGCCTTGGCCTTCCTTACACTTATCTCCTTGGCTGCCATCTCCCTTTTGGCCAGGTAGGTCTTCTGCTCTTCCTGGAGTGGCTGTGGGTGGCCACTGCTCGGCTGGAGTCTCCTGTTTCTTGGCAGGTGACATTCTTGCCCTCCTGTGGAGGGTCACGGTGACTTCCTTGCCAGAGATGATAACCACACTTATTTTGGATGGTGAAGGCATTGTTTTTGTCTTTGAATTAGCCACAGGCTTTGCCCTTCTGAGGGACATCTTTTTTCGCTCCTCACTGGTATCAACCTAAAAAGGTAATAATGATAATCATTTTCATAATAATAGTAGCAGTAAGAACTAACACAGACAGCAGTTACTGTGTGCCAGGCATTGTTCTAAGATCCTTGCAAGGAAAACTCATTTATTCCTTACAATAGCCCTATAAGGTTGAAGAAGGCACTATTATTATTATCCTCATCTCACAGATGTGGAAACTGAGGCATAGATGTTAAATAACGTGTGCAAGGTCCACGTAAAGCCCTGGATTCCATGCCTGAAACATGATAAGCTCTAGATAAACACTAGCTGCCATATTACTTCTATTATTGGTTCATGTCTGCCTCAGACTCATGGTGATCTGTTGAAACGCACCATCTCTCTAAGTCTGTTTCCTCATTTGTAAAATGCTAATCATCTATAGCTCCCTTCCAGTTGTCATCTTCATGCTCTTTGCTCATCTCATTCCTGCTTTTCTGCAGAATGAGTCCTGTTTTCCCAGGGAATCTATCTCTCCAGCTTTTCCTGAATTTTGTAAAGAAATAATTGCTTGACTGCTGTGGAAGCTTCAAGAAAACAACTTGAAATAATGCCCAGGGGTCATTTTGTTGGCTCCCCTTTCTATGAGAGGGCTGTGGAGTCGCAGCTATCGCAGTGGTCTTCAAGAGCCTTCATTAAACCAGGGTGTGATACTAAATCAATGTTTTTCAACCTGAATTCCCTCTGGGAGAGGTGAGGGAAGAGACATGGGAGGCCAGGGCAGTTCTCAACCACACTTCTCTGCTTTGATCTTGTGTCTCCTCTGCATTAGCAGACGAGGCTCTACCACCTGGGATTCACCAGAACAAAGGTTAGAATCAAGGGCACCCCCTTTGCCATCAAAGGGTTTTCTCCTCTCGGAAGAACCACAGTCACAGAGGGTGCATTTGTTTTGCTTCCTGATCCGGTGCTATTTACAGGTGATTGAAGTTCTGAGCTCCCAGTGCCCCAGAGAGACAGGCAAGCCCACCGGCAGGTGGTGTGGGCATAAGACCATGACGCAGGCAGGGTGTCCTCTGATCCTGTCCTATAAAGCCCAGTAAAATGACATCATGGGGATGCTGGAGTCTCTGGCCAGGGTGCTGAAGTACAGAATGTTAAGAAGGAAAACTATCTGAATCCTGCAAAGCACAGGCCCGTGTCCTTGCCAAGCAACACGGTGGAAGCCTGCTGGGTATTAATAGCAACAGCTAACATTTATGGAGTGCTTACAATGTGCCAGCTGCTGTGCTAAGCACCATTTAATCCTCACAATGACCCTCTGAAGTAGGTCTTATTATTATTATCACCACCAACACTTTGTAGAAGAGAACACAGGCTAAGGGAGGCTGAAATACTTGCCCCAGTCACACAGCAGTGTCAGCAGTCACACGGCTCTGACACCAAAGTCCGTGGGCTTACCCACTCCACTCCACTGCCTTCCTCCTGAGTTCTTGGTGCTGAGGAGCCCCCAATTAGCTAAGGGGACCCAAAAACCACAGTGGAGAATCAGCTTTGGTTTCATCTTTGGGCTGGGTTTGTACCTCAGGGGACCTTGTAGTCCCACATCTGGGTCGTGGTACTGCCGACTGAGAAGTTCTGTTATCAGTTATCCAGGCGGATTGGGTCTGGGGGAAAGAATTCCTACTGATTCCAAAGAGGATTCAGGACACTGGCATGCAAACGTTAGCATACAAGGGACTCATACCAGCCATATGTATGTGAGGTCCTCCTGGCCCACGGTCTGCTCAGGAGACTGACCACCCGGCAGACATGAATGTTGCCCAACGGCTGTTCCCACCAGGGCATAACTCTTCTCTCGGCTTTTTGGTACTGGTCTTTGGAATTCAAAGAACCTTCTTTCTTGATCTTTACTAGCGATGTTCCAATACATTCTTATTCTCCAACTTTTATTGTGTAATATTCTTCCTTAGGCCCCCAAAATCTTCTGTCATTACAATGCTGCTTGAAGAAAAACATGGTAGAATTTCTGAGGTTAATTTTATTTTACACCAAGACAGGAAAACCTCTGCCTTCCAAAGCAGAAACAGAGAGAGAAGTAGATTAGGCTGCGGGAAATGTGGATGCCAGGCTCAGCTCCATCCAGGTGAGCCATGTGGTCTTGAACAAGTCAGTCCAAGGAGTAGGTAAACTAGAAATGGTCCAATCCATCCATTTTACTTCTTGGCCTGGAAGACTTTCAGGATACACTCCTGCCTGGGGCTGGGATGGGGAGAAAATAAGCACCCCTGGCTGCCAAGTATTGGAGGAAGGAGGGTGTCAGGGGATTACCTTTTAGAAAAGTGATTGCTGACCTAGAAATCATCAGAGATATTTGAACTATTTTCAATATTTAAGAAAGTCTCTTGGAAATTGTACATTTACACAGACAATAATGTATGTGCTAACAAAAATGTCAAGTTTCTTTGCCCTTGGCTTGAATTATATTATTAGCTCGGCGTGATAACACTGGTTATCTAATGCTAATCTGAAAAGCTGGCTGGCAGCCATCTATATTTTGAATAAATACTAAGTAGGGAAAAGATAATCACATGCACTTGTCATTTACACCTGTCTCATTACACAGCAGATTGGAGGTGCCTGAATTTCTGCTTGACTTTTTTTTTTTTTAAATTATAGAACATGTTTGACAACCTTGGGCCTTTGTAGATAAAACCTAATGAAAGAAGTATGCGGGAATGAAGGGTTGGAGGGCTCTTTGTGGTTTTTTATTTCTCATCTCAAAGGTAGATGGAGGCTGAAGGTCAGCAGAGGACACCTAGAAGCCCCTTAGTAAGGAGAAGACGGTTCCGCTTCACAGGTGCCCCTGCAACTTGGGGGTGAAGACAATATTTGTCTACTCTCTGCTGAAGCCATTCAGATGCTTTGTGTTCACTTGGGTTCTTTGACTGTTCAGCTATTGAAATCCTCAAGGACTACAACTCCCAACCTCTCTCTAAAACTGTATCCCCTAGCCCAGGGTCATCACTTGCTTCTCTGAATGACTGTGGTCCTTTCTTCTCCACCCCATTTAATAGGGAATTAGGCGTTGCCTTGGTGTCTTCACTAAATGCTCCTGTGTCATACATCTCTCCTGAGACCTTATTGTCGGCTCCTCTCAAATCTTTAGTGGCAGAAATGTTGATACAGTGCCATAAGGCCCTTATCATTGCATAAACTTTACTATTTCAAAAATGCTGTAGCAGTCATCGCCACGCACAATCCCACGTCAGTGAGGTGAGGTAAGTGGGAAGATGTTAATATTCTCACTCTACAGAAGAAGAGACGGAAGCGCCGTGAAGTTAAGGAGCCTACCCAGAGTCACTAGTGGGCGAGTGGTGGGTCTGGGACATGAACCACTGATGTTTCATTTTCTTTCCATTATATGAAATGCTGTCTTTTTCTAAGTATTCAATTCCAGGTGCAGTGACTTCTAAATTATATCACCTTACTTGATAGGACTGCAACATGCGTTTCTCAGAAAATTTGAGTGAGATCCCTGTTGAGCGGGTACGGGGCTAAGCCTGGTGGTGGTCAGAAAGGTCGTGCTGTAGGTTTCTTTGCTTAGCTGACCGTATTTTTTCAGCTGATACCTGGGCTAGCCAAGGACTGGGGAGCCCTATGACCCTATATTCCTGCTCTGCCAAAAGGATTGGAAAAAAAAAAAGGCACTCTGGTTAAATGAAGTAGCCAGCACACAGGAGAACTGAGAACCATCAACTAGAAAGTGGTCTCCTTTTGCCTCACTGATTCCAGTTGCTTTAGAGTTGTTTGTTGGTCTCTGTGTCACTTACTTTCTAGACTTTTTGTTCCCCTCCCGCTTACCTTAAGCTCTGATTCTGGGTTCATGAAGGTGGTCAGCTTGTACCAAAAGCCTCACTTCCCTTCTCGGTCAGGACACAAGGCTGACAGGGAGGGTGGGGATTGACTCGTGTCCCCCATAGTCTGCACGTTCTGGCTGCCATCCCCAAGGCAGAAGACCACCTCACCGGCCAAGGGGAGGATTTTAACTCTTCCCTTAGGTTAGCTGCCAAGTGTCAATCCCAGGCCCCTACACATTAACACCCTCCTGGGATGCTGAGAAAGGAATTGCTTCATTTCGAGGCAGCCAAGTGGATAGATGGTGAGAAGCATTTCTCACAGCAAATAACATTTGCATGATTGTGCTTGCAAATATCACCATGGCATTTGCTAAATTAAATTCAGAGCCTTTACTTGCCTGACCTTCACCTTGCTCCAGCCCCAAGATGTTCGTGGTGTCTGAGAGCTCCGTCTTAGGGAGGGACTCTCCCTTCAGCTCTGTCCTCTGAGGGCAAGATATTCTTTTCTCCAACTGGAAGAAAACATCTCTTGTACACACAGAACCCAGGTTTTAAGCTAATTCTGATCTGGGTAGTCCATGGCATGGAAGCAATGACAGTTACCCTTACAGTTTCTATTTTTGCCTCCCCTAAGCCTATAACACATGACATGATAGGTCTTTTCTCTATACTCTATAGGACTGTAGTACTGTACCACTTGTATAAACTTTCCTCCTTTGTCTTCTTTGTCTTGATATTTTTGTGTAGGTGCATTGTCTCCCCCAAGAGATGAGGGGCTTCTGGCAGAGAGAGATTATACATTGTACTACGCTGAGTCATCTATACATGTGGATAAGCTATGTTTAGGTGTATGTGCATGTATGTCTATATAAGGTCATATGAGCATAAAGAAGTATATGGAAAGGTAATATTAGGTTGTTAACATGGATTATCTGGGCAAGGGGTAGCTAATATGGATGGAAGAAGAAGAGTGGGGGAGGTGATTAAACAAATAAAAAGGACAAAAAAGAAGACTATGCTTAAAAAAAACAGATATTCCTTTGGGGGCTGGGGTGGTGGTGGAGAAAGCCAAGATGATGAAGCAGCAGAATACATTTATGCATTTATGTAAGATTTTACATATGCATTTGTGTCAAGAAGTGAACATAGGGTACAATTAAGGAAGAGAAAAGAAGTACTGTGCACACAACAGACATTTAATAAATACCTGGTGAAGGAATGAATGCTAAATGGTATACTGTATGTGATAATTTTACAAATTTGGATTTTCAAAGAACTATTTATTAGCTGATATTACTATGACACCTACAATGCTTGCAGTATGTTCTCATAATCAGAATCACTATGTTCTCTGGTTCATGGGTGGGACAACAGGCCTGGGAGAGTCCCCATTTACTCTATGGTTACCTTGTTTACCAAACAGATTGGTCAGAATTACTGGGGGTGGGTGGGCGGTGATTGTTAAAAGTGGAAATGACAGGGCCCCAACCCTGGGGTATTGAATTAGCATGGGGGGTGGGTAAGGAATGGGACCAGGGAATCTGTATTTTAACCAGTATCCCAGGTGATTTTTATGTTCATTAAAGCTTCAAACCATTGCTCTAGGCATTGTCAGCTGTTGAAGTGATGTACTGCTTCTATAATTAACTGTTCTCCAAACAAAGCAAAAAAAGAAAGATTTATTTACTATATTAAAAAAAAAATCTTGCCATATTATCTGACCTTCCTTTGCTCTTGCCAGTATTTAAAAGACCTAATTCATGTGAACTTTCTGATGTGTAGATAGAACTGGAATGAATCTATTTAACTTGGAGGGAACCAAATTCCCTGAACTGAAAATGCCTCAGTATTTTCTCTTGTGCCAGCTTTGTGCAATGGTGACCTGCTCTAGCAAAAGAATCTTAGGTGTGTGTCATTTAAAATAAATTTCTGAAAACAAAGTGCACTATATCAAACATAAAAAAAGCATGGAGAATAACATAACGACCATCCATGCTCTTACCACTCAGCTTTGTCCGGTCCTAACATTTTGCTAGGCTTTCTTCAAATACTTGTATGTTTTTTAAATAAATGAAACAGAAAAAATTATGTAGCCCTCCCTTACCTGTCCTTCTTCCCCCTCCCCGCAGGTCACCACTGTACTGGATGTAGTGATTTTATTCCCATAAATATTTGTATACTTTTACTGTACAATGTTTTCATGCACAATTTGTTTTGACATATTTTAAACTTTATATAAATGGTATCAGATGGCACGCATTTCTTTGTAAATAGATTTGTTTTGCTCAATGATTTACCATGTTGACATGTGTAGCTCCAGCTCATTTAATTAGTATATAGTATGGCACAGTGTGATCCAGTTTTGTTTAGTAGGCTATGATAGTACAGTATTTCTGGTGTACTATGAATAGTATGCTGTTGAAGGAATGTAGAACTAATTTTATCTATTCTATTTTTGATGAACATTTAAGATGTTTTCATTTTTTAATCTATTATGGATAATGTTGAAGTTTTTTGGTGAATTTCTCCTGCTGTGTCAGAAGTTTATGTATCAAGCAATGGACTTGTAGGTTATAATGTACGTGCACCTCCAGTTTTAACAGATATTGCCAAATTATTTTACAAAGATGTTATACCAATTCCCATAACCAGTTTTTGAACATTCTAGTGTTTTTCCTTTTACAGCCTCAAATTTCAGAGCAGAAAACAGAACAATAAGAACCAAAGAAAGAAAATAGCTTTGAGAACACATTTAATTATCGGTGGAACTTACCTTAGACTGTTCTTTTTCCAATCTGAAGGCGGTTCTCCCGTGAGACCACCTCCCTTCAAGTACAATCAATGCATTTTGGTTAAACTGTGGTGAATAGGCATTTGGGAGCAGGGCTTCAAAGGTGTACATGCCAAAAGACTTATTTTCTGAGAGTTTAAAGACTAAATGGGAAGCTAAAACATAAACTGTAGATAAAAGTTAATTATTGAAATAATTTAACAGGAAGAGAGAAAAGGTATCACTGGATAGTGCTGGTTCATCATTGAATAAATCGTACCTACAATTATTCTATAGGAGTTCTCAAGATAGGGAAGTCAGAGCTTATGTGATTCTAATTTGCCAGAGAATGGTTTCCTAGCAACCATCACTAGATGAGAATCAGCTAACTCTGCTTTTTTGAAGCAGACTTTGCTCCCCGTTAGAAAAATGAGTTAAATAAATGCCAGCCTAAGGTAGAATTTCACCACATAAAACTACATTTGAAATATATGACTTTTGAACAAAGATCTAAAGTGGTTTCCTTTCCCAGAAGCTAACAAAGGTGGATGTGTGGAAACGGAACTGGCACCAGATTTAGGGACTTGAGTATCTGACTTTTCTCAAGACTTGAGGTTGGACAGTGATAACTGAGGAGACGAAAGACAGACTGAGGGACACAGGGAGGGGCAATTGAGCCTGACACTTGAATTATAGAATCAGGAATAGGGCAATTTCCTAGGTGCCTATGTCCCAGGAACTTTAGAGCTAAGTGGTGGGGAAATGAGTCATTTGGGCATTAACCCTGGAGACTTACTTTACATTACCAGCTTGTACTACCGTCTTTCCCTGAAAATAAGACTGGGTCTTATATTAAGGTTTGCTCCAAAAGACGCGTGAGGGTTTATGTTCCGGGGATGTCATCCAGAAACATGCTAAGGCTTATTTTCGGGGAAGCGTGGTACTTAGCTCCAAGAGATTACACATCACAGTTTTTCGGAAATAGAGGAAACAGCATTAGCCTGATAATTCCTCTCTGATGGTGCCTGATTGGAAGAGGGCAAATCTTATGGGTATTCCCAGGAAGAAGGCCCACGAGGGGCTTGTTTATGCATGTTGAGCTTGCTGTGTACTTGTTGCCACAGCACCCGATAGAGTTTGACAGAGAAAACAGCCATCGCTGAAGGAAAGGGTTTCCAAAGCAAACTCTTTCAGCCCTCAAACATTTCCCGGGCCTTCAAATAGAAATGGAGGCTCACAAGAAGCTGGAAGAGACTTTTACAGATCAAAAATTTGTGAGGTCAGACAATTAAGTTTGTGAACTCATCCGAGAAAAAGTGCTACATACCACATTGCTGAATATCACTATGGTCACCTTTTTTGAAGTACTATCCTTGGGAAGCTGTGCATCGATGCCAGCACCTAGTCCACCCTTCAAAGCAATTTTGGAACTCTTTTTCTAGAATGGCCATTAGAGCTGTCGTTGTATTACCCTTGATGTCATGAATGTCATCAAAATGTCTTCCTTTCAATATTTCTTTTATCTTTGGGTAAAGAAATAAGTCACTGGGGGCCAGATCAGGTGAGTAGGGAGGGTGTTCCAATACAGTTATTTGTTTACTGGCTAAAAACTCCATCACAGACAGTGCTGTGTGAGCTGGTGCATTGTCATGATGCAGGAGCCATGAATTGTTGGCAAAAAGTTCAGGGCGTCTAACTTTTTCATTCAGCCTTTTCAGCACTTCTGAATAGTAAACTAGGTTAACTGTTTGTCTAGTTGGTACAAATTCATAATGAATAATCCCTCTGATATAAAGAAAAGTTAACAACATCATTGCAACAAGTTTGCAAACTTAATTGTCTGACCTCATAGAATATAAAGAAATGGAGAATTCTGCCTTTTTATTTAGAGTTATGTGTGTACCTGACTGCCGGAGAGGAGACTATCTCTTTACCTTCCTCTGCAGAAAAACAAATGCTATCAGAAAGTATCAGAGACGTCTATAAGAATAGGCATAATCTTTTAAAAGCTTAGTCAATAATATTTGGAATAAAATATAAGTTAAAAAATCCTGAAAAAATTCTTATTATTCTTAAAATCTCTTTAAGGTTTTAAGTTAAGGTAAATTTAAAGTTGAGATTAGAGTTGTTAATGACTTTGCACTTTAGTGCAATTTTTTAGCACTGTAATTTCTACTACCTGTCAGATGTCATTGAAAGCCTTTAGAAATCAATGCTATGCCAATTTGAGAACTTTATTGACAAATATTTTGTTTCAAGATAGTTGACTAAGCCAAACAATTATCCTTTATGGGTTCCTTGATACCATTTTTTAATACACCAATCATTATTAAAAGTAATTAATTTATCATGACACCAGGTATACAAAAATATCAGAGTCAGCCCCCTGCCCAAAGCCGATAGGTCTTCTGGTTTCTGTTACCTGAATTTAGCCTGTTTCAGTAGATGCAGTCGTGTATAGGAGCTGCCTCTCTTCCCAAATCCATGTTCAGTGATTCATGTTGGTACCTTGGAACCAGCCCCTGTGGGAATATTGATACCACTAGAAGTGGCAAACGCCACAAATCATGGCTTTTTTTGGAGAGCCAGTGGTTACACATTACACCCCTGGGCAGAGGTCACCTCTGTCTCCACAGTGAATTGTGAATCCTAGGCCCACATTTTTTCTGCTGCCATTTGCCACCGAGCTCATGTGTGCCCAGGGCATAGGCTTGATTTTCTTATTCATCCACACAAAATGCAATCAGAAAGGTAGTCTATAGCCACTTCTCCCAAAACAATTTAAAAATTAAAACCAGACAAACAAAAAGCCTCATAGAATCTATTCTATAATTGAGTGTTAGGTATAATATTTTATTTTGTGGGATTATCCACACCACTAGAAACCTCTGTAATGGAGACATCTCTGGAAAGCCGATTCGATCCTCTTGACTATTCCTTATTTATGTTTCACAATGGGCCCGCCTAATGATCCTTCTGCCTGTTGGGGAAATTTCTTCTGCAGCAGCTTTGATGTGACACCCCTTCACTGACCCCCAGAGGACCAGAGACTCAAACATGCCTTTGATCCATGCCTTTTATTAGCAGCTTAGTTCCCTTAGTGCTAAGTATTTTCCTCTCTGCTGGTTAAATCCCTTGTTTTTTCCTCTTGGTTGCACTGAGATCATCACTAAGTATTCATCACACATGGGCAATGTGCTAGGTACTGGTCTGTCTGGAAGACAAGAAGTGTTTTTTCCACTGAAGTTCAGAGCCAATCCAGCATGATATAGATTTAATGAGAAATTAGAAAGAACCCAGGAGACAGGTATATGAGGAGAGATCTGTCCTCCATCCCACTGGAAGGCTAGAAACAGCTGATACTGTATTATGTTTCGTGTTCTTGGTACATTTTTGATGATGCTGATATATTTGTTAAAAAACAACAAAACAGCAATGAAAAATGTACTGTGATTTGGACTTCGGAGTTAAGTCCCTTTAGGCAGAATAGCTATCCATCCATCCATCCATCTATTCATCCCATAATAATTTATTAAACATTACAAAAACCTAGAACTCTTTGGGTGGTCAGGGATGGGGGTGTAAGGGCTGCAGAAGACGGTGGGGAATCCACCTACTATTAGCTTTCTTCCTCCTGGGTGCTGATTATTGTGGGTTACGCCAAACAGCAACAGGTCTTTTCCTGTGAAGAGTTTATAACAGTATAGAAGCTTGTTATCTAAACTGTTGGCCACCGTGTCATCTGCAGTGACAGGGGTGACGATGTAGATTTCATACCTCCTGCACATTCTACGCCCTCTAGTCTCTAAACAAGGTGACTTAAAGAATAAAAAAATCAGAAGGTATAGAAGGAACCACTGATACCAACTCGTAAGCCTTTCTAGGCCTCGATCTCCTTTCCCAGCTTCATACTGAATCAGGCCTCCCTGTTTCTCAGGAGGGAAAATTGAACCACAGCAGAATCACAACCTTCAGCCCCAGTCTAGGAATGTGCTGACCTACCACATTTTGGGGGCATAGGACCCAGCCTACATCCTCCTGTTGAAGTGTCAGAGACTGTTTTATGCTTATTGACTGTCAGAGAAAAACCCAAGCAGAAGTAGTATTTTGGTGGAAGATCACGTTCCACGAGTTGAGTCTCATGCTGTGTTGGTCCCATAGATGCAATTAGTTACCCAACAGCAGAAAGCTTGTTCTGTGGTTGGCAGGTACCTTGGCACATTACCCACGGAACAGATGGCTACTGGTTCCACAAATTAGATTTCCAGATGATTGTATAATAGTGTCAACCAGCCACTCCTGCCTTGCCCTTCTGCCTCTCTGATAAATTGGAGTGAGTCTATGTAAATGCACCGACCTCCCACTAATTAACCATTTCTCTGGGTGAGAGCACAGTTGTGACAGGGTCTGAGGGAGGGCAAAGGAGCCTGCTCTTTCAAGACATTTAATTAATCTGCAATGTGCATGTCTTCTTGCCCTTTCTCTCTAATCCCCATGCCAGATTTCTCAAATGTTCTACGCACTGACCAGAAGGCACCTGGTCTCCCTTCAATCTGCTTTGATGACCAGGTTAGGAGGGATTCCTTCGCTCTGGGTCTGATTCATATTGATGTGATGCAAATAAGAAGCTTCCCTCTCACTAAGGGGTCTTCTGCAGCAGAATTGCTCATCAGTCCTCTCCTGTTCCCATACTCCCTTCTTAGAGGAGTTATGTTACCCCAACCTAGCCAAGTCCTTCAGCTGTGTATTCTCCGTCCCACCCCCAATGGCAGTTGACTAAGAAGGTTGATCAGAAGCTAACTAGATTCCCTCTCTTGAAAAATGCGGAGACAGGGATCAGGAAGTAGTGTCAATGCACAGATGAAAGTGAGGGCACTCTTGCAGAGGCCCTCAGAGTGGTCTTGGCTTCAGAGTCTAGTTAGTCACTTTTTCCTTGGCTCTCACTTAATAGGAATCTTTTGAATAAATTTCCTTTTATTTAAATTTGCACAAATGGTTTCTATGCGTCCAAATGATTCCTCTTTGGTCCATCCCCTTACTCCATTTCCTTCGCCAAAGGAAAAACACAGAAACCACGTCACTGTTTGACTATGACTATTCCCCAAACCCTGAAATGTCAGATGCCCACCACTTTACCAGGCAAAACATTCCTGACCCAGAGCTAGAATCAATTCTAGAAACTTCAATTATAAATGAAGTGAGACCTTACCCAAAGGCCTTTTACCTGTGCTCTACCCACTAATGTAGCTTACATTGCCCATGTCTTTAAACCATGACATCAGTGTTCTTTCCCCCAATTGCCAAAATGCCAATGCAGAAGGGGCCGCACTGCTCCATCTTGGACTTGCCCACTCAGTGGGGTTTGGATCATCATTCTAGTTGGATCAGGTACTAATTGTACCCCTTGATTTTCTTGCTGTTACAAGAAGGTGGTTTAGAATAGAGAGAAGTGGTGCCTTTCATGACAGAGCTGGTTTGGGACATCGACAGTCCTCCAGCAAGGATGCAACTGGGCTCAGACTCAGGGCCAGGCTTCAGTGGAGGAGAGTACCTGGAGGCAGGCCTGGGAAATGCCCAGTTAGCTGGAGAAAAGGTGTGTCCTTTTAATTTTGTTGATTTGATTTAATTGCTTTTGCTAATTTGTTTTTTCACATTTTTAACAAACCTGTCAGCCAGGGTGTGTGCCAGGAGCCCATTAAACTCAGTCTTCTTAAAGGGATGGTTGGCACTGTGGGTGTAATGAAAGTGACCTTCCAAATTCCCTGCATACGAGGAGGAGGCAGAGCAGAAGCATCACTCACATCCGTCTTCCAGGCCCTACACATGGGATCTTTGAGGCTAAGCTCTGGCAACCCACCTAGTGGCCACTCTCTTAACTGTGTAGAGACAGTCCTGATATGGACCACTGGGGAGCCGCCAGCCAGCCTTAAGAGGGACTCGAGGTGAAGCAATATCTCTGTTGTCATTCTGTATTTGGCCAAAGACACACTAAGGGATAATGACTATGGGTGATGAGTATGTTCCTTCTGTGTGTTTGATATCTGTTTATAGGCTTGGTGACCACCTGCTGCAAGTGATGTTATTTTCAGGGATGCATTGGCCAAGTAAATTATCCCCTTCAGCCAGAATGTGTGAGTTTGTGGTTTATAGAAGGCAAGACAGTGAGGTCTGGCCATAGGGAAGAGACCAAGCAAACCACAAAATGATCGTTTCCAGATGTGCCCAATTTTGGTATAGAGCCACCTTATGCAATAAAGCTGGTGCCCCCATGCTACAAGGCCACCTGAGTCTTCAGCAGGAATCGGCTCTTGTTTCCTTGGCCTATATTCATTTATCTTCTTTAACTTCAAGCTGACCTCTTGTTTTCTTCTTTGCAATCCCTAGAAGTTTATAACCAGATGATTATAAAATGTAAATAAGCACACACTTGGAAATGGGAAAAAAAATATCAAGACTCAGACCTCAGGCAATGGCCAGGTTGCAGGCTGCCACAGCTCAACAGCAGGCTTCTCTGCCATCTCATGGTCTCATCTCTGATTGGGGGCAAGTGGCTTGCCCTGCTGTGCTTCTTGGGTGAGCAACAATACTAGACCTTTTCTGGCATAGGAACAACTTCTGGCCTCAAACCCATGACTCTTTGGAATGCTAACAATTTAGAAAGAGTTATCTCTTCCACTTACTACCTGAATGAGTAACAAAATCCTAATGGCATGAATACAGCTGAGACAAAAATACATCAAAGGATGAGTAAATCACAGGGTCTGCAGTAAGTGCAGGGAGAGATAGTCTTACAGGAAAGTGTCCAAGCCCCAGCTTCCGTTAACAGTTCTTTTGATGCAGCCCCATGCAATTCAGGACTGACATCATGTCGATATCTCTAAGGCCACATTAGGCCATTTGGTCAGGCAATGTTTATTGGGTGTTTGCTTTATGAAAGGCATAGAATTAGGAGCCCAGCGGGGAGAGGGAGAAAGGAATCTAAAGACCTGGTTTATAGTCACAGCGTTTGCAATCTTATTGGGCGATATCCTGCAGGTCAAACAATTTACAGGTAGTTCTACGAAATCATAAACTACAAAGTAGCAACAGCATAAGGGATACCAGAGAGGGGAGACTCTAAGACCCTGAAAATCCATCTGTCTTGTCTGGGACATTTCCTAAACACATTCTGTGTTAACATACATCCAACTAAGTCCTGCATCTAGCCACATGGATGTAAATATCACATGAGGGTCTCTGATATGCTTCGCTGCTCAAATGCCAGTGGTGGTTTGGCTGATGTTCTTTTTTTCCCCTTTCTTCCACCTCCCTCCCCCCTCCCAACTCCGGTTCAAGCCATTGTTTCTCAGTCTAGTTGTGTAGGACACAGCTCCCTGGCCCATGCTGGTATTATGAGCCTTGCGTTTCCCCCGGCTGAGGCAGTCAGTCACCAGTCGTCGCTCGCTCACAGCTAGTAGCTCATGGCAGCTGGCTGCCGGCCACTCACGCTGGCTGCCGGCCGCTCATGGCAGCACACAGCAGTCCGCGGCAGCACTCAGCAGCCCACCACAGCTCATGCCTACCTCAGGCTGCTCACAGCAACCCGACTCCAGGGAGAGCTGTTGTTCACAATCTTAGTTGTAGAGGGTGCAGCTCACTGGCCCATGTGGGAATCGAACTGGCAACCTCGGCATTAGGAGCTCGGGGCTCCAACCACCTGAGTCACCAGACCAGCCCAGGCCAATGTTTCATCAACATCACTTGGGGACTTTCACCAATGAGTCTGTTAACCAAGAGCTCAGTGTTAATCACCAACTCCTTTTCTCTTTCAAGTCTTATGAGGTGAGATTCCTTGCAGTACTGTGATTGGATGGTATTATTATACCTCCATGAACTACTTTCTCCAAGAATGTGTGTGAAATTAATGTTCTTGTTGGGTGTAATGGCAACTATATATCTGGACACGTGTGTGGGAGAGAGTATATATGTGTATGGGAAAGGTTATATATTTGAAAGCTCATGTGGGTTCTCAGCATGTGACAGAATAAATGACCTTAATAAAATGTGAATGTTTTGACTTTCAACACTAGCTCTCATGTGGCTGTTTATTTTTTCCTACTGTGTTTCCCTGAAAATAAGACCTAACCAGAAAATAAGCCCTAGCATGACTTTTCAGGATGACATCCCCTGAACATAAGCCCTAATGCATCTTTTGGAGCAAAAATTAATATAAGACCCGGTCTTATTTTCGGGGAAACACAGTATGTTCTTGGCTGGCAAGATAAGGTAACTGGCAACACATGGGCATTGGCTTAGTGAGCCAGGAGCCAGGCTCCCAGGAGGTGCCATTTATTTAACCAAAGTGAATAACATGCTTTGCCTCTTATTTTTAAAAGTACCCTTTCATTAAACAGCTAATCACATGCATTTTCTAAAACTTTATTGCCGACTTTTAAAGATGGTTGAATTTTAGAGTAGTCATTAAGGAAACAATCAAGAACCTATGGGCCACATGATGGAACCTGTTTAACAAATCTTGGCATATTGGTAGGTGGTAACTTGTGAAACTTGAAAGACAAATCTAGGTTAAGTAGGGGATGTATATATCATACAGTGGGTATATGGAGTTTGTTATACCTATATACCCACATACTCATGCAGTGGGTATATGGAGAGAGAATAGACTGAAAATGAGAATAACTTAGTCTTAGATTTGTTCTTGAGTTAAAGACTGATAGAAGGCTATTGAAGAAAATGAAGATTGGGCATATATAACTATGTTTTTTAAAATAAGAAAGATGAAAAGATTTCCGTATATTCCCTCTGTGGGGAGAGATCCCAGAGAGCAGTTTCCAGGCTCTCGGCCTCACATGGAAAGGTGCTGGCTCAGGTAGTAGATGGCTGTCAGCTGTTACCGGTTAGCCATTAGCCACTGATATAACTTCTGTGGCTACATTGGTTGGTTGGTTTGTTGGCAGAGAAGTGGACGGCAGGTTGTGGATCATGTGGCTCCTGCTTCCTGTGTCTCCAACCCAGCCGCCAGCGAGAATATAGTGGTATGACTCCCCTATCTATGGCTCTGTTGGTGTTCCTTTTTGGCCTCACCATATCCTGTGTTCTTGTGTGGAGAGTGGGAGCAGAGATCCTGCATGACACCCTCCCCCAGAAAACATATTCCTTGGGATAAAGTTGAGGAAAGAATGATGGACTGATCTAATTCAGCATAGAAGGCCTTTCATATAGGGCTAACAGACATGTCTTATCAAGCTGTTGTGTAATGTTATGTATGACCTTGTCTAAACCAATTAAGGGACCAGAGTCAGTGGTGTGGCTCTCATTCGACTAATTGCCAGCTCAGTGAGGACCAACAGTGTGATAACCCTGCCGAGTTTGTATAACGTAAACTGAATTGGAAGAAGCCTAGACAGTAGAAAGAGGGAGAAGATGGTCCCATGGCATCCTCTTCTAAACAGATCACTTCTGGAATAATCTCTTTCTAGAAATGAAACTTGGATGCCAATGATGTAACAAGTTTGAGAAATAATGCCTAAATATTTATGTATATTTTTTCCATGCTCTCGAGTTCTCAAAGTGGCTACATTATTTCACAGAGCCTCAAAATAAATCTATGATTTGACATTATCACCATATAACAGATGAGAAAACTGATGCCCAGAGAGGGTAATAGGCTAGCTAGGAGGTGGAGGTTCTAGAACTTAAATACAAGCTCTCTGGCTCCAGGACTGGTGTTTTTTCTAGTATTCCATGAACTGAACTACAATGACCCCAGAGGCAGGGAGTCAGGATTACAGATTCTGGATTCCACATTCCAGAAGGAGCTTTTGAAGAAACTGGAGATGCTTGGCCTGAAATAGCGATGCTTTTTGAGGGCCCATGATAGTTGTTGTCAAATATTTGAAACTGTCATGTGGAGGAGGGAGGCAACTTCTTTATAGTCCCAGAGGGCAGAAGTAGGACTAATTGATTAAAATCGTGCATGAAGCCAGAGGGTGATGGCAAAACTGTGTCTGAAAGAGTGACTAGTGTTGAGCAGCAGAACTGTGTCCAGATAGGTCAACAAAGCGATGTCCCCAGAGCAACAGAGAGCCAGCCCAGAGCTAAGCATGTGGGAGGGAGGGTCATCAGCATAAAGGTCTGCACCTGAATTTTTGCCTGCTTTTGTGGGTGGGCTGAATCAGTCTAAAGCATCACTCCTGCTCAATTTTATTTCCACTTCAGCAGTGTCCCCTGATGTGGCATCCTATCCTGCTGTGGCTGGTCAATTTGGAAAACTCATATCTCAGAGCTGACCACAGAACCCTCATACTCCCCAGTTGGATTGGGCAAAGCCTCTCTCAGTAGGCAGTTGTTCCTGACAGGCCTACAAGTGCTCCCCACCTGTTGGCTATTTTGGGTTTTCCTGTTTGGGTCTGTGGATGCCTTGTGGCTTCCCTCTGCTTTTTCACAGGTGCTAAGAGCACCCACTGCTTGCTACTGATGGTGGTTCATCCCAACTTGCTTGCGTTTGGGGTTTGTGAGGATACATCAGTTAGTTTAGTAATAATTGTTGTCCATGGTCAGGTTTGTTGGTTTTGCTACTTAATAGCTCTATTTTCATGTGGAGATTCAAGAAGGTCCAAAACCTTTGCTGCCATATCTTCGCCATCTTGCTAGGATTCTCGGGCCTGCTACTATTACTCCAAGTGGCTCCTTCTATGGCGCTCTGGCCAGGTATCTATTAATTTAATTATATCCAGTTGTCTCTTAGAAACTGTCACCGGCATAAAATAAAACACAACACTTCTGTGAAAGGCTTGGAGGTACAAAATAAGTTAAGCTCTGGTAGAACATAACTTGAGGAAACTCAAGAAGATTTAAAAACAGATATAGAGGATTTTTTCACAGTGAGTTATGGTCCTGGGCTGGGTAAGATAGGCCGTATATCCACATTTTGCCTTCCTTGCCCCAGTAGAGAACAATTCTCACAGTTGGATGTCTGACTCAGTAATCTGTCGGTTTTGCCTGACTAAAGTCACATCATTGATTGATGCCAAATCTTGCTCAATTAAAAGTTCATTTTTCTTTTTGGCCGTTGGCAAATGCAACATTGATTATGGGTTATTAGCAGCCACCCCCTCAGATTTTGAATGCTCTGGGGGAATTCGCTGCATACCAAGTACTGCAGCAGCAGCAGGCTTCCGAACCACCTTTCTATTCTGAGCCCAAGGACACCTGCTAGTGTGTCTGACTGCAGGGAGGTTATATGCTCAGTCAGGCCCTTCCCAGGGTGATTAAAGGAAAAAAGAAAAGGATATTTACCTGCTGTCCTGCTCACCCCCAGGCCCCCACTGCCCAGCTAAGGAAAAACAGCAGTATTCTGTGATACCATTTGGGTTCTTTTTACTAGTCTATTTATTCGTTTGGTGGTTTGTACATTTGTTTATTTATTTATTCAATAAGTATTTTTGGGAACTAGCTAGTGGGGCAGAATGAATAAGTACAGAGACTACCGAAGATGAGACTGAGTCTCATAAGCCAGGTGTGAAAGCAGTCTCTGCTTTGTTGAGGAGTTTCTAAGCAGGATGTGGAAACTCTGAGCCCATTGCTGCAGCCACACCTTCTGGTAAGGCACTTCCTCTGGGGTTTCTGAGGAGAGAGAAGACAGCAGCGCTGGTCTGCCAAAGGACTCTCAGTTCGCACTCACCATCTTCCACTTGGGGATGGCCCCCAAGTCCTCAACATGCTCTGGCCTTGAGCTGAGCCTCCTTTGGTAGTAAGGCTTTGTAAGAATGAAAAGTGATTGCTCTTCCCTCAGGGCTGAGGCCTCCAGAGGAGCCTTCTGGCAGGATGGAGTTGATGCCCAGAGCTGCCCCTGCAGAGGTTCCTCTGCATGCTTGCCTCTGCTCCTGGCTGGGCCCACAGGTCTCCACCATTACACGGTGCATTTATTTCCTAGGGCTGCTGGAAAAAATGACCACTAATGTAGTGGCTAAAAATAACACACATTTATTATACAGTTCTGGAGGTCAGAAGTCTCACTGGTGTACAGTCAAGGTGTCGGCAGGGCTGGGATCCTTCTGGAAGCCCTGGGGGAGAACCTGCTTCCTTGTCTTTTCCAGCATCTAGAGGCCTCATGTTTCTTGGCTCCTGGCCCCCTTCCTCCATCTTCAAAGCCAGCAGTGTAGCATCTTCTCTCCTCTCTGACTCTGTTTTTGTTGTCACATCCTCATCACTGACTGACCCTCATGCTCCTCTCTTATAAGGACCCTAGTGACTGAATTCACCTGGGTAATCCAGGATAATCTCCCCATCTCCAGGATCTTAATTTAATCACATCTGCAAAGTCCCTTTTATTATTTTTATTATTATACATTCACAGGTTCTGGGGGCATTTTGGGGAGATCATTATTCTGTCTACCATAGCTGACTCCCCGCCCTTTTTTTTTTTTTTTTTGGTTTGTTTTAATCCTTTTTACTTTTTCCCCCCATTTTTTATTGTGGTAAAATATACATAATATAAAATTGACCATCTTAATCACTTTTAAGTATACTATACAGTTCAGTAGTATCAAATACATTCATAATATTGTGCCAACTGACTGTGGCACCATAGCTCAGGGGTTAGAGTACTGGTCTCGTAATATTGTGCAAACATCACCATCATCTGTTTCCAGAACTCTTTTCATCTTGTAAGACTGAAAGCCCATACCCAGCTACTTTTATCCTGACCAAGGCAAGATAAGTCCCCAGTGCAGCTCGGCTGTGGCATTTGTCAAAATGATAATAATGAGAGCTAACATTTAATGAGTGCTTGCCACAAGAAAATAGATTTAAAAAAATAGACAGTTGAGGAAACTGAGGCCTGAGAGGTTAAATAGCTTGCTCAATCTAACCAAACCAGGAAGCCTGACTCTAGACTCATGCCACTTCTCTGCAGGAGGAGGTTTACTAGGGCACTAGGAGGGCAGACACAAAGAGTTGTTCCCACGTGTTGCTTGCAGCAGCGGAACCTGAAGTATCTCATGTGAAAAGCAGAAGATAAAACTTCTCAGCTGTCTTTGTGGCCAGTGTCAATTAAATAGCATCACTCTAGGGGATTGTTAATCAGACACTTCTGTCTGAAAAAATAATGCTGCTGAAGTAAGCAGGACTTCTCTACACGTTACAGAAGGGCTGTGAAGCTTGTTAGTGCAAATTCCCCCCCAGCCCTCCCCCATGTGGTTTGCTGCTGACGCTGCTGTAAAAATGCCTCTGAGTGCTTTTTCCAGGCCTGGTCTCTAGATGGGTCTCTTATCTTGTTGCTTGCTATTAGCAGTGATGTTCCTGTGGGTCTTCAGAAGTCCAATTTTCTTTTTGGAGAACTAGCAAATCTTCACAAGAACTCTGCAACCCTCTACTCCAGCTGACTGCTGTGTGAAAGATTGGCCCGGCGATCAGAGTTTAGGGGAATGAAAAGGGTTCACAGCCACTCGCCCTGAAGAACACGAGCCCATGGAGACTCCGGGAAATGAAAAGAAAATGCCCAGTTTGGATAGAGAGCCAACAAGACAAATCCTGTTGGTGGTTTGGTGTTAAATGATGCCCTTAATCCCTAGCTCTTGGGACCTGATGTCTCAGTTGAACATTGATCAGCCTTGGCTCAGAGTCTTCTCATTCCCTGCACTTGATGTTCAGGGCTGTTTGCAGGCACAGTAAATATTTGTCCTGTCAAATGGCATTTGGCTGCTCACATGTCTTGTTTAAGAGATAAATGTCAGGGATCTCTCTCCTTCTCCCTCTCTCTGTTGTGAACTACGAGAAGGTGTACATACATCAATATCATTCCTACTTCCCTAACAACTGTGAAGCCACAGATAAAGACTAATATCTCCAGAGTTCTCATATCCTGATTAGCTTTTTGTCAAGTCAAAGTGAAGCCCCACCTGCCTTGGTAATATACGTGCCATCAAGAGCACAGCCTGTTCCAGACCAGAAGCAATTTCTGTTCTGACATGTCTCTGTTATTAAAAAGTTAAGGAGAGTAGAGAAGGGAATACAAGATTGGAACTTTCAAAGATGAAACTACGAAGTTAATGGCACTGAGCCATCTGCTTGGAGACAGAAGGAAATCCACAATGACTTTAGCCTGGAGGAGGTATCAGAAATCCACAGGAAAGATCAACCGCAGGAGGAATAAGAAATAAAAGAACACTTCTGCCCTATAGATATTATGTCAAGAGACAGGTATAAAAGATAATCGTTAATTAGAAGGGAGCAAGCATTGGGGTACTGGAAGACCATCTCATTTGTAATTGCTGCAAGTTAAAAGAGCATAATTGGAAGTGATGACTCACACCTTCATAACTGTGTATTTAGAAACAGCGCATGATGGATGGGAAACCAGGGAAGGGGTCTTTTTGTGTTTGTGCTATAGTTATAGACAATGATTCCGAGTGGTCTTTGGAAGCTTCTCTCAGGCCGAGGGAGAGGGTGTAGTGAGAAGCAGCCAGAGATTTTCCTGATTTGTAGGAGTGAGTACTGTGCTTGCAATAGTCATGCTATCCCCATTGCCACTGGGGGGAGTGTCACTCTGAGACCTGCTCTGGTGAACAAGGTCTCATGAAGCTCTGGAGTATCATTGGTGAATATTTTGCATCCAGAATGAGTGCCGTTCCCCAAAAAGATTAGAAAATGAGCTTTACCTTTATTGTCTTTTGTACCTCTGAAACCCAAGGACCAGCCATGCTGTGGAGCTTTAGCGTTTATAAACTATCACACAACACCCATGACCTCATGTGATCTTCGCAGCAAGCCCAATGGGACGTTTAGTAATTATCCTCTTTGGCAGGTGAGGAAACCAAGACCCAGGGGTGTAGCATGACTGCTCCAAGTCACACAGCCACGGGAGAGTCAGGGAGGGGCTCAGATCACAGAGGGGGAGAGTGCGTGATTTATTGCCCTCCCTCAAACCAGCCGAGCTGCCAGTTAGTCTATTAACCCAGTGTGTTCACACATCATCTCATGTAATCTCAAAACATCCTGTGAGGCAAATGTATTTAATCTGCATTTACTTATTGATGAGGCAAAAAAGGATTAATAAAAGTGAGCCTGAAAGGGGACTGCTGAAGCCTGCATCCCCTTCCCAAGAACCGTCCAGGCTCATCCCCTAGAAATAAATCAAGGGTGTCTAAACACTCCTAAAAAGAGGAGATACGACCCTAACCGGATTAATCTGGTTTTGATGCCTGAGCAAACTGTCCATTACTTGAAGCTAGCCTTGTTATAATACAATTAAAATAAAATGAACCTTAAAGCGTGCCCTCCCCCCCTTCTGTGGTTTTTTCTGTATGAATTATGGATAAGAGCATGCGCAGAGGGAAACTGGTTCTATAACCAACATGTATCAATCAAGTGACCTAAGTCTATATGTCATATCTTCTGCTATAAGGAAATTTACCTACACTTTCCTGTATAAGAAAAAGCTAACCTGAAGTTAGGTGCAGTTGTCTGCCTGTGGCGACAGAGTCTCAGAGAGCTGTTTCCAGGCTCTCAGTCTCACCTGGAAAGGTGCTGGCTCGGTTATTAGATGGCCATCTGCTGTTAATGGTTAGCCATTAGCCACTAATATAACTGTCGTGGCTATGCTGGGGGGGTTTTGGTTGGTTGGCGGAGAAGTGGACGGCGGATTGCAGTTAGCAAGTGTGGTTAGCAAGCGGATTGTGGACTGCGGATCATGTGGATCCTACTTCCTGTGTCTCTCCAGGCCGCCAGTGAGACTGGGGTGCAGGAAGATCCCTTGTTGGGGTACTGGCAGATGTTTGCTTTTGTGTTTCGACTAGCCGCCATCGAGAATATAGTGGTATGACTCCCCTATCTATGGCACCGTGGGTGTTCCTTTTTGGCCTCACCATATTCTGTGTTCTTGTGTGGAGAGCGGGAGCTGGGACCCTGCATTACACTGCCCCAGCAACTTCTATGCCAGCGTCTTCTTCTTGAATAAACTTTCCTTAATGTCTTACTTTTTGAGGCAGTGATTTCATTCACCTTTTGTGAACAACCAGGGGTTAATTCCAATGACACAACATTTATCTCATTTAAGCCTTACCTTAGGGGATTTTATTCTTAGTTAGAAATGACGAAACAGGTTTAGAGAAGTGAAGTCAATTAAGTCACTCTGCTGTTAAGTGACAGAGCTGGGTTTGAACCCAGTGTCTCGTTGATGACAAACAAAGCCCAGGCCCCTTCTGTAGGCCACACTGCAGCTGCCCGGGCACATGGTCAAGTCCAAGTCTCAGCTGTAGGTGTGGGATCTCCTCTGTCTGGAGGACCCCACTGGAGGTTGTGATAGTCCTGCTCTGTGCCTATAGGATGTTCTCTCTCTCTCTCTCTCTCTCTCTCCCTCTTCCTCTCTCTCTCTCTTCCTCTCCCTAGCTCTCTCTCTCCCCCGCCCCCATCATTTCCCTCCCATCACAGTCTCAAACTTTTCAGAGGCAATTATTGAGTACAGCAAGCTCTGTGACAGCCCTGGTTATAATCCCACTCACTCAGCAATGAGCTAAGACCCCCGCCTTCCCTGCCCATCCCACTGGAGCCTGGTTTCCCACCTTAGGAGTTCGGCACTTTCCCAGAGCCCCCCTTCATGCAGAGCACAGCAGCTGAGACCACAGGGATTGACAAAAGCAACTGAGTTGACAAAAACACTGGCTGCTTTTGCTGCGTTTATTTCACAATTTTGTCTCCATTCAAGACAAGCTCATTTTTTCACCAACATAAGCCCCTGGAAGGTTTGACTCCATTTGCTGACAAATAACTTCCTCAGGAACAGAGATGGGACCCAGATTTGAGTTTTTGACTTGGTATAGGCCAGGTCTCCGAAAGCCCTGTGACCTCCCCCTTTCCAATTACTGCTGAACCTGAACCTGGGAAGGATTCATGCTCAGCACAGGCAGCAGTTAGGGTCTATTTAGAGCCTGTTTGGCTCAAGGCCTCTGGGATTTAGAGCCATTAAGGCTGGATTCTTCCTGTTTCCTTCTGTAATCTCCCTTGTAACTTTCCAATTTGAATTTGTTTAAATTGTCACTAGATTGTAGAGCCTTGCTTCAAAAGACTTGTTCCATTGTGAAATAAAGAGTTTTCTTAATATGTAAATGTTATGCAAATCATGTCTTTCCACCACCAATTCCTCTTGCCTAACCCAATCCCTGCTGCTCAGACTGCTTCTGTGGTTCAGGGCTGTCTGAGGTCACCCAGGAGCAGGAATCTGGGGCAATTGTAACCATGACTACTGCTTATTGAGCACTTACTCTGTGCCAGGAACGGTGCCAAGCCCATTATATGCATTTTCTCATTTTTCTTCACAACAACTCAGGCTTAGATATTATTAATATTCTTATTTTAATTAGAGAGGTTGAGTAACTTGCTCAGGATTACACAGCTTTTGGCAGGGCCAAGGTGGTACCCCAGCTTGCCGAGCTTGAAATCCAATGCCCACGAGCACGAGCACTGTGCTTTCCAGTGAATGTCTCCATAGCCAAGTACAAGGACAATGGGGCTGGAGGGTAGAAGGAGCAAAGGGGAAGGTTTGAATCAACTTGATGGGATGCCCTTAGGAAAGCAGGCATAGGATGCAGTACCATATCTGGGGGAGTGGCGAGGCATAGACTCTGAAGTCAGAATTGGATTCAAATACTGCTTCTGGCACATAGAACTGTGCAATCGCAGGCAAGGTATTCAACCTTACTTAGCCTATTCCTCATCTATCAAATGGTAACAATAATAATTTATAATTTATCTCTCTGCCAGATTTTCTCCTCATGTTGTATTCTTTATTCCTAGGATATGCATAAATACATGGCATATAAGAAGTACCATCAAAATGGTAGATATATTTGCAATTCACTCATTCATTCAACAAATATTTGAGTCACTCCAGTTATTTTACTGATATTATTCCATAAGCAGAGTGCCTAGGGCTTAAAAGCTTTTTAAGTGCCTATAAGAATGTTTGATGCTTAAAATAAAATTATTAGCTCCAAGATAGGAAGCAACTTGCCATAGATTCAAAATTAATAAATGCTTAATTGAGTGTCTATTAAACTAACATATGTCAGTCAACTGTTGACAATTTAACTCTTTTATAATTAGGTATAAATAATATATATAACAGCATTTATACCACAAGAACAAAATGAAGAATTTAACATGTTAAAAGGTAAATTTTTTCGAGATTAAAAAGTCACATATAAATATACTAAGTGAATATATGTCAAGTATCTTATTTAACTTATTAATGAATGAGAAAATCAGTAAAATATTCTCACCAGTTCAATGGAGAATTCAAAGACCAGAGACATATGTAGGTCATGAAATGAATTTACAAATAAATGCAAAACTGGCTTTTTCCATAATGAAGATGGGGGAAGGGATCAATTGTTCCTCCACCAGACAGAATTAATTTGCATGTTTATAGACAATAATTATTTGCATTGCTATCATTTTCAAAAATAACTTACAGAATTGTAAAATAGCTCAAAGACAATGAAAGGCTTGAATCCTATAGAATCAGGTAAGCCAAAATGGTGTGCTCTAGATAACATAGTTTGCCAATGAATACATCCATGAGTTTTTGGCTACTTTTGAGTACATTTCAGTCTTTTACAACTTTTTCCGACAGCCTTTCTCCCTTCTCTTGTGATTATAGAATCTCAAAGAAAGATTATTATTTCTTAAGACTTCATTTATTTATTTTTATTTAAAGTTTATTGGGGTGACAATTGTTAGTAAAGTTACATAGATTTCAGGTGTACAATTCTGTATTACATCATCTATAAATCTCACTGTGTGTTCACATGAGTTCTCCTTCCATGACCATATATTTGATCCCCTTTACCCTCATCTACCACCCCTCTCCCCCCTTACCCTCTGGTAACCATTAAACTATTGTCTGTGTCTATGAGTTTTTGTTTCTCATTTGTTTGTCTTGTTCTTTTGTTGTTTTTGGTTTATATACCACATATCAGTGAAACCATATTGTTCTTTGCTTTTTCTGTCTGACTTATTTCGCTTAGCATTATAATCTCAAGATCCATCCATGTTGTCACAAATGGTCCTATTTCATCTTTTCTTACCGCTGAATAGTATTCCATTGTGTATATATACCACAACTTCTTTATCCATTCATCTATTAAAGGACATTTTGATTGTTTCCATGTCTTGGCCACCATAAATAAAGCTGCAATGAACATTGGAGCACACGTGTCTTTATGGATAAATGTTTTCAGATTTTTTGGGTAGATACCCAGGAGAGGGATTGCTGGGTCATATGGTAATTCTATTCGTAATTTTTTGAGGAGCCTCCACACTGCCTTCCATAACAGCTACACCAGTCTGCATTCCCACCAACAGTGTAGGAGGGTTCCCTTTTCTCCACAGCCTCTCCAACACTTGCTAATATTTCTCTTGTTGATGATAGCCATTCTAACTGGGGTGAGGTGATATCTCATTGTGGTTTTTATTTGCATTTCTCTGATGATTAGTGATGTTGGGCATTTTTTTATATGTCTATTTGCCATTTGTATGTCCTCTTTGGAGAAAGGTCTCTTCAGGTCCTCTGCCCAATTTTCAATTGGGTTGTTTGTTTTTTTGTTGTTGAGTTGCATGAGTTCTTTGTATATTTTGGATATTGGCTCCTTAGTGGAGGCACTGTTTGCAAAAATCTTCTCACATTAAGTTGGTTGCCTCTATATTTTGTTGATGATTTCTTTTGCTGTGCAGAAGCTTTTAAGTTTGATATAGTCCCATTTATTTATTTTAGCTTTTACTTCCATTGCCTTTGGAGTCAAATTCATAAAATGCTCTTTAACCCAAGGTCCATAAGTTTAGTACCTATGTTTTCTTCTATGCAGTTTATTGTTTCAGGTGTTATGCTTAAGTCTTTGATCCATTTTGAATTAATTTTGGTACATAGTGACAGATAGCTGTCCAGTTTAATTCTTTTGCACGTGGCTTTCCAATTCTCCCAGCAACATTTATTGAAGAGGCTGTCTTTTCTCCATTGTATGTTTTTTGCTTCTTTGTCAAAAATTATCTGTCCATATTTATGTGGTTTTATTTTTGGGTTCTCAATTCTATTCCATTGTTCTACGTGTCTGTTTTTCTGCCAATACCATGCTGTTTTGATTATTCTTGCCTTGTAGTACAAGCTAAAGTCAGGGAGTGTGATACCTCCAGCATTGTTCTTTATTCTTAAGATTGCTTTGGCTATTCAGGGTCTTTTGTGGTTCCAAACAAATCTGATGATTTTTTTGTTCTATTTCTTTAAAAAATACCATTGGGGTTTTGATGCGGATTGCATTAAATCTGTATATTGCTTTGGGTAATATGGATATTTTAACTATGTTGATTCTTCCAATCCATGAGCACGGAATGTCTTTCCATTTCTTTGTGTCTTCTTCAATTTCTTTTAAAAATGTCTTATAGTTTTCAGCATATAGGACTTTCACATCCTTGGCTAAGTTTATTCCTAGGTATTTTATTATTTTTGCTGCAATTGCAAAAGGAATTGTTTTTTCATTTCTTTTTCTGAGATTTTATTGTTAGTATATAGGAATGCAATGGACTTTTGTACATTGATTTTGTAGCCGGCAACTTTACTGTATTCGTTGATTGTTTCTAATAGCTTTTTGGTGAAGTCTTTAGGGTTTTCTATATATAACAACATATCATCTGCAAAGAATGACAGTTTAACTTCTTCGTTCCCAATTTGGATGCCTTTTCTTTCTCTTGCCTGATTGCTCTGGCGAGGACTTCTAACACTATGTTGAAAAGCAGACGTGATAGGGGACAACCCTGTCATGTTCCTGAACGTAGAGCAAAGGGCTTCAGTTTTTCACCATTAATTATGAGATTAGCTGAGGGTTTGTCATATATGGCCTTTATTATGTTAAGGCATTTTCCTTCTATACCTATTTTATTAAGTGTTTTAATCATAAATGGATGTTGTATCTTGTCAAAAGCTTTTTCTGCATCAGTTGATATAATCATATGATTTTTGTCCTTTGTTTTGTTTATATGATGTATTACATTGATGGAGTTGCGTATGTTGAACCATCATTGTGCCCCTGGGATGAACCACACTTGGTTGTGATTAATAATCTTTTTAATGCATTGTTGCATTTCATTTGCTAGAATTCTGTTTAGGATTTTCACATCTGTATTCATCAGAGATATTGGTCTGTAGTTTTCTTTTTTTGTGTTGTCCTTACCAGGTTTTGATGTCAGGGTAATGTTGGCCTCATAAAATGAGTTAGGGAGTCCTGGTTCTTCTTCAATTTTTTGGAAGAGTTTGAGCAGGATTGGTATTAGATCCTCTTTGAAGGTTTGGTAGAATTCACTAGTGAAGTCATCTGGTCCTGGACTTTTGCTTTTGGGAAGGTTTTGGATGACGGATTCAATTGTTACTGGTGATGGGTCTGTTTAGATTTTCCAATTTTTCATGGTTCAGCCTAGGAAGGCTATATGTTTCTAAGAACTTGTCCATTTCTTCTAGGTTATTGAATTTGGTGGCATATAGTCCTTCATAGTATTCTTGGATGATCCTTTGTATTTCTGTGGCATCCGTTATAACTTCCCCTTTTTCATTTCTGATTTTGTTTGTGTCGTCTCTCTTTTTATCTTAGTGAGTCTAGCCAAAGGTTTGTCAATTTTGTTAATCTTTTCAAAGAACCAACTGTTTGTCACATTAACTTTTTCTATTGTCTTTTTGTTCTCTATTTCATTTAGTTCTGCTCTGATTTTTATTATTTCCTTTCTTCTGCTGACCTTGGGTTTCATTTATTTTTCTTTTTCTAGTTCTTTAAAGTGTAATGTGAGGTTATTTATATGGGATTTATCTTGTTTCTTGAGATAGGCCTGTAATGATATAAATTTCCCTCTTAACACTGCTTTTGCTGCATCCCAAAAATTTTGGTAGGATGTATTTTCATTTTCATTTGTTTCTATGTATCTTTTGATCTATCCTCTAATTTCTTCTTTGACCTGGTCGTTCTTTAAAAGTATGTTACTTAATCTCCATGTATTTGTGGTTTTTCCTGCTTTCTTTTTGCAGTTGATATTCAATTTCAAAGCCTTGTGATCAGAGAATATGCTCGGTATGATTTCAATCTTCTTAAATTTGCTGAGGCTAGTTTTATGTCACTATATATGGTCTATCCTTGAGAATGTTTCATGTACACTAGAAAAAAATGTATAGTCTGATATTTTAGGATGAAGTGCTCTACAAATGTCAATTATTTCCATTTCATCTAATGTGTCATTTAGGGCTATTTCATTATTTTCTGCTTGGATGACCTATCCATAACTGTTAACGATGTATTTAGGTCCCGTAGTATAATTGTGTTTTGGTCAATTTCTCCCTTTAGTTCTGTTAGTAGTCGCTTGGTATATTTCGGTGCTCCCCGATTGGGGGCATAAATATTGATGACTGTTATGTCTTCTTGTTGTATCATTCCCTTTACCATTATGAAGTGTCCATCTTTGTCTCTTGTTATCTTTTTCACCCTGAAGTCTATTTCATCTGATATCAGTATGGCTACACCTGATTTTCTCTGCATACCATTTGCTTCGAGTGTCAATTTCCACCCTTTCACTTGAGTCTATGCTTGTCCTTGTAGCTTAGATTTGTCTTTTGGAGACAGTATGTGGTTGGGTTTAGTTTTTTTATCCAATCTGGTACTCTGTGCCTTTTTATTGGTGAGTTCAGTCCATTTACATTTAGGGTGATTATTGATATGTTGAGGATTTCCTATCGTTCTATCTTTAGTTTTCTGGTAAGACTGTGTCTCCATTGTTTCTTTGCCTTTTTGTTGTTGTCTATTATTTCTGTGTGATGTTTCCCTCTGTTTCTTCTTTTATTACAGTATATATTTCAGTTCTGGATTTTTTTTAGTGGTTACCATTAAGTTTATGTAAAAGAAAGTTTGATATTTAGAGTATTCCATTTTCTTCAGTATGCTTACTTTCTCCACTCCCATATTCCAGTTCAGGCCTTTACTCTCCCCCTCTTTGAGTTTTGGTTGCCACAAATTGTCCCTGTTGATTGTGTTTGAATAGCCTCCTTTAGTATTTCTTGCAGTGCAGGTCGTGTATTAGAAAATTCCCTCAGCTTCTGTATGTCTGGAAAGGTCTTTATTCCTCCTCCATACCTAAAAGATATCTTTGCTGGGTATATTATTCTTGGCTCATAGTTTCTCTCTTTCAATAGTTTGAATATTTGGTTCCACTCCCTCCTGGTTTGTAGAGTTTCTGCTGAAAAATATGATGATAATCTAATGGGCTTTCCTTTGTAGGTTACCGTTTTCTTTTCCCTGGCTGCCTTGAAGATTCTTTCTTTGTCATTGATTTTAGACAGCTTCAATACAATGTGCCTTGGAGAAGGCCTGTTGGGATTGAGGTAATTAGGTGTTCTATTTGCTTCTTGAATTCGAGGATTCAGTTCTGTTCACAAGTTTGGGAAGTTCTCATCAACAATTTGTTTGAATATATTCTGTGTTTCCTTCTCTCTTTCTTCTCCTTCTGGTATGCCCATTATTCTTATATTGCTCTTTCTGATGGAGTCAGAAAGTTCTTGTAGAGTTCTTTCATTTCTTTTAAGTCTCAAGTCTCTTTCTTCTTCCATCCGTGTCATTTCCAGATTTCTATCGTCACTGATTCTTTCCTCCATCTTGTCAACTCTACTACCTAAGCTGGCTATTTCATTCTTAATTTCTTCTATTGAGTTCTTAATCTCCAGAAATTCTATTTGGTTCTTTTTTAAAATTTCAATCTCTTTCGTAAAATGCTCATGTTGTTCTTTGATTGTGTTTCTGAGTTCATTAAACTACCTTTCTGTGTTTTCTTGCATCTCATTGAGTTTTTTCAGAACTGCAATCTTGAATTCTTTGTCATTTATGTCACAGATTTCCATATCTTTAACTTCATTTCCTGGATACTTTTCACTTTCTTTCTGAGCTGTCTTGTTGCCTTGGTTATTCATGGCAATTAATGATTTATTATTTCTCTTCCTAGACATCTATAGGAGTGGGTTCTGCAACAGGTTGATAAGTAGAGGTCTTTCTTTTGTTTTCCAGTACGTGTTGGTAGAATGTTTTATTTTCTCTCCAACTGCAGCTTTTTCTCTCTCTCACACTGTAGTGTTATGTTTTCTCTGCACTATTCCAGCTTCTCACACAATGGGGGAATTCCCTGGAAGGCGGGCTTCTCCTCTATGAACAGTTTGCCTGGGTCATACGTCACTGCATCCCTGTGGTGACATGGAGAGCTTTTGATGTTCCAAAGCTCTTCCTGCCCCAGATTCAGAGTCTGTGTGTTTTAGGAGTTCTGTTTACTTCTGCAGGGATATGCCCAGCTAGGTGGGGGCAGGGGCAGTGTGAGTTGTGAGAATTGGCCCAGAGCAATGGCAGCAACCACCACCACAGCCGGTCCTGCCTCCACAGCTCCCCCACCCCCCCCCCCCGCTGGAACTAGTTGGGCTGCGAATCTGTGTCTGCAGACCACAGTTCTCAGAACAGCAAATATTCTGTTCTTTTGATCTGACACTGCTACTGTTCTGCTTCTAGCACTGGGCAGATGGGGGCGGGGCATGCTCTGGGAGAGTAGGGAGGCAGTGGCTAGTCTTGGTGCCTATGGCTTCTTCTGTTCTCTGCGGCAGTGGGGGCTTAAACCTCTGTTTTTAGTCTTCTTCTCTCAGTCTTTGTTCCAAGGTCTCTGCCGTGAGCGTTGGGTTCAGCCGTGTTATATGCTGTCCCCTCAGCCCAGTGGGCCATAAATGGAGCCCTAGCAATCTGAGTTCTTCCCTCTCCCATAGCTGCAGTTGTTCTGGGATGCAGCGAGCTCGGAGCACTGAGCTAGGTCTGTGTTCTGCACCAAGCTGCTCCGTCTCCGCACTTCTTCCTTCCCTCCTCCCCCACTCGTGCAATTTGCCCACCTTTAGGTGAATTCAGTAGTCAGCCTCTTCGTTTTGCCTGTCTGCTGTGCAGGGTGTCCTTTGTGGAGTTATAGCTGTTCAATTTGTTGTAAATTCCAGGGGAGATTTCCAGAGGCTCACCTCATATCGCCATTTTGATGATGTTACCAGAAAGATTATTCTTGACCACAAAGAAAGGCTGATTTCAATAGGACTGGCCTGATTATTTATATAAACACAGCAAGCGTTTTTATTTAACATGTAGACTTCCTAAAGTGTGCTTTGCAATACTTGAGCCATACAGTATTCAACAACTTGTAATGTCACAAAATTTTGTCTGGGAGATTTCATAAGGACTCTCAGATAGATTTAAGAGCCTCTACTAGTTACTATTTTGAGAATAGGAAACCAATCCTAAGAAACTCTTACCACCAAAGTTCGCTTGCAATACCTATGAATTTAGGTGAATTCCTTTCTCTTAAGGACCCCAGATAGCCTACGGTTCCTGGTCTGCCAGGAAGTGACCTTCCTAACCACCTGAAAGGCTGGCATGCTGTCAGCCAGGAACCAGGCCAATTTTTCTGGGAGGGTTTTGTAGGCATTAATTCCATAAATACAGCTAATCTTTGTCTCTTAAAGCAAAGTGATGGTTATGTCTGATTCAATGACCACCACTCTCAAACATCACACTACAGATACGGCCTATATTACAGTCAATCTGTCCAATTGTATCCTGGTAAAAAGAAGGACTGATTCTTATTGAAATAACTATATTGCTATGAAAAATTGAGACTCTTTAAGAGTGTCTGAGTTCTGGGGACCTAGTGAGAATCAGATATCATTTAAAACCTGTTTCATTTCAGTTTAAAAAGCAGAGTTTACTAAATTATTGTGCGTTGTAGAAGTATAAGACGAAACAGAAATGGCTTTTTTATAGATCCAGAAAATAAAACATTTAAAAAAATCAACAATATTCCAGATAACCACAATAAAATTTCTTTCATCAATTTATTTAGTCTTATAATTAATTCTTGTTCTCCTGGATCTTTGATTAGCAGTCTCATGAAGCTGTGTCCTTCTTAACTAAAAGGAGTTCTGGAAATCTTGACTCAGCCCACTGGTTTAAGGAATGTCATCTCAAAAGGCTATCCATGCTTTGCAATGTCAGTAGTTTGACATACTTGGTAAAGTCTTTTTCAATGAGACTGAGAATGTCCTTTATTGAAGACATAAATTCTGGCCTGCACCTGATGACATCACCTCAGGGAAGCATTAGAGTAAAACAAAAACCATCTGGGTAGATAACAAAGACTGTGGTTAATTTATTACTGATAATTTCAAAACGTAAAAGGTCTGATGACATGCAAAACAAAGACAAAGTCATTCAAAAAATTTAGACAAAACATCCCTAAGGATATTGATTACCCTTATTTCCAAAGAAGTCAGTGGATGCCACATTGGTTTATAAAAATGTATAAATACAATTTTTATAAAAGGAAACAAACTTGAGACATAGCATATAATAATCCTAAGGCATAATATACACAATATACCAAGAACATACCAAGAATATCAAGTAAAGAGAGTCAATAAGTCTGGATTTCATTTTATATTTTTATAGAATATATAAATGGGTATTTATATTTCTGTTTATATGCCCATATTCCACGAGTAAATCTGATGTATATTTCTAGCTGAGAATCAATGCCTAGTGAGACAGGATAGTTAGCATGTTGCTAGCTAGACAGAGGGGTCCCTGGTGGAATAAACAAAAAAGCAGCCATATCCTGAAACTCCAGGCCCTGGACTGTCTCCTTCACTCCAGGACACAGACATGAAAATATGCCTTAAGGTTAATAAATAATCTCAAATCCCTTCTGGCCAGACAAAGGAGCAGATCTGATAGATAGGAATGGGCTGGTTCATTAATCCCTTCAGGATGAGCAAACAGGAGAAAACCTAATAGAAAAATTCTATTAGAAGGCTCCAGCCCCCTTCCCCAAGCAAGTAGGGGAAAGTATAAAAAAGCCTTTTGCCTTAGCCAGTGGGCACCCCCATTCAGGACCCCCTCCCACTCGGGAGCTGCAACCTCTTCTCCTGCCTCTAATAAACTATCCTCTTTTTAAAACTCTGTGCCTCTCCCTGGTCCATGTGTCCTTTATTCAGCTTCACGAGACACGATCCCGTGCCACACCTGGAAACTACTGGCAGATCCAACATCATCTACATCACTAGAAGCCTCTAGATTCAAACTAAAGAAGTAAAGTCCAGGCTAAGTAAATCTTTCAAATAATAACTGTATTTATAACTGATAACATCGTCCTGCTATGGATTAATATCATCAGGTAAAGTATCTCCAGGACATTAAGAAAATATAGGAAAACTTGAAAGCATCTATTTCTTAAGAGTTTTAATCAGTGTTTCCCCCAAGGTGAAAACATTATAGAAAGCAAGAACACTGACAAATTTCCAGAGACTTCCCACAAAGCACGCACTTTCAGAAGTATTTATTTTTATACCATTTTATTTACACAAACTTAACCTAGGGCACACTGAATGTCTCTGCTGATAGTTCTTCCCATGAAACTCTTACAATAGTCTCATATCAGACAAACCTAATTATTTCTAGTACTTCTTGTTTCATAAAGTAAAAGAAAAAATAACAGTTTTTTTCCAGGGGCTGTCTGGGAAATCTCAAAGATGTTTTTAGGTATGAAAAATATCCTGACTGGTTTGTTTTCTTCTATATTTAGGATCCCATTTTGGGAAGGCAAAATAAAAAAAAGTTGTCAGATGAGTTTGGACAATTGATTAAGTTAGGCTCATGGATGCCTGAGAAAGAATATTTGATTACCTACTTAATCAAAGTGACAATAACATTTAAAAATACACGTCGACGGCAATGCAATTGAAAAGAACCTTACCTCTTTTATAAATGAGGAGGCTTTGTGCAGTTTTTTTCCTTCAAATAATCAAGGACATAACAAAGTCAACATAAAACACACAAAAAAAATTATTCTAGTAAGACACAGAATCTTTTCTCTCCAGGCAGTTTACATAGAAAGTAAAGAATCACCATTCATATTATAAACAAAGGCATTTATCAGTAAACCAGGGAAGCAAACCCATCAAAATAGAGTGAACTTTGCTAAGATTCTAACATCTTTCATAACTTCTTTTCAGACTCAGGTATTATCAACAAAGGCAAGTAGAATTCACATTTTGAGTTTTTTCTTTCATTATCATCTTTCATATTGTGGAACAAATTGACACTTTGCATTAGGACAGATCAAAACAAATTTACTTATAATTCTGAGATGTTATTTATATAAACATGCAATTTATTCATTACTACTATCTTGAAATTAAATAATAGATCAGTGTATTTTTTAAATTCTTGGTTTTAATTTTTAATATGATATTGATAGTTATAATTCATATACACAGAAGCCCTGTGGGGTCCCCAACAAATGCCAAGAGTCAAATGGTTTGGAGACCAACAAAATTAAGGAGTGCTGCTTTAGGATACAACTATTCTTTTTCTTTAAAAAATCAAGAAACATATGCAGTTGGATTTCTCTGTCACTATTACTCCGAAGTGTAGTTGCAATCACTCATATTAATTATAACTTTTAATGAAAGCAACGAACTTCACATTCATAGAGAAAAGTGGGTGTGGAGTGGGTATTTGAGAACTTTCTGCCATAGACCAGTAGTACAGCACATTAGAAAAGCTCATGAATATACTTTTCTATAGCCATACACTTCTCTTTTACATATTCATAAAATAACAAAAATGAACATGCTTGCTAACATGACCCATAGATATAGCCCCTCTAGAGCACATAATTAATTAATTATATGTTTCAGTATTCTATCTTGCTTAGAAATTATCTAGAGATTCAATGACTATCCATTAATTAACTCAACTTAATTTAAGGTCTTAAGCTACTTAGGAATCTTGGAAATTATCTTCAAGCTGGCATACTACAAAACATAATCATTCTTGAAATAAAGTTATGAAAATCATGATTCAAATTTTGTTGAACACAAATTTATATAGGAGTAATGTTTCTTTAATCAGTAACCTGTATAACTATGGGAAAAATGCACCCAAGTAAAATAAAACGTGTGCTTCAATTATATTCAACCCTGATAAATCAGAGAGGGTACAATTGTTCTATTAAACCAAACATATAAAACTAGTATTATTTGCCAAAGATTTACTTTAATTGTGTAAACTTGGATTCTTAAAATGTTTCTGAGTTAGTTTTTGTAAGAATTATTTTTACTTTAGCTCATTAAAAGCATTAGAAATTAAACTCATTTTACTAAAATTGTAGGAATATTTGATTTATATAAGCACTTATTTATCTCTTTGAATTAATCACAATACAGCTTAAGATACTCGATAATCTAATTTATTAATACCCTCTCAAAGTAGGAACATTTCACTCTCACACTACAAGAGATAAAGGCCTGAGTTATAGACACAGATATACAGACACAAAAAGCTTCGAACTTCAATTCTACAGTTTTAGCCACAGGTTAAAAGACATTAGAAGCACAGAACACAACAACTCATTGGTCGAGATATCAAAGAGGTTCTCTTTCCTGGTGGACACAAAATTCTTTGAGCTCAAAATAGGCAAATCAAAAAACAAATAAGACTAACCAACCAGATTTTCTGTCATCTCTTTACTCAACAGAAGATAGATTTCTATAACTTATTAATTCATGTACAGAAATTATAAAGTGGTCAGACTATAAAACCAAAATTGGTAGAGAGGAAAAAGAAGAAAAACTAGAGAAACTGAGAGTCCACAAAGTTCTGTTGCTACTTCAGGTTCACCTTCGGGAGTGAAGAACTGACATACCTGGCTTCAGCCGCCCATGGGATGCACTTGGCTGGCAATACAGTTTCTCCTGGTTTGTGAACTTGGTGGAAGATCGCTATGCTGATAAAGAATAAGTTTTTATAAAAAAAGAGATAAAAGCATGGCTCCCATGTAAATATAAAATGAACACATGTCAATACTTTTATTTAAACTCATTTATTAATAAGAGAACCAGTAAGATGTTACAAGTGAATCAAAAGAGATGTCAAAGAGCATAGACACATAAAAGCATGTAACATGAATTTACAAATAAATACAGAACTGTTTTTTTCCCACAGTGAGGGGAGAAGGGAAACCCATTTTCCCTCTATGAGACAAAATATATTTTCATGTTTATAGACCAGAAAATTTGCATTGCTATCAGTTGTCTACAATTTACAGAATTGTAAAATAACAAAGACAATGAAAGGTGCTAACTCTATAAATCAGATAATTTGGAAAGGTGTGTTTTAGACAACATATACTTTTCCATTGCAGACATACCACGATTTTTTCAGGGGGTCTATTTCAAATTCTTTCACAGAGCTCAAAAGTATAAAAATTAGAAAGATCACACAAATCCTTTAAACATTTTTACAACAAAATAGTTACATTAAATGTGGACTATAAGTAGCCTTAACACGTTTGATTTGATGTGGAGTGAAATGGGGTCTGTGAAAGTGCCCAGGATTTATGAAGGTCTCCTTGGTGTTGAATAGGTGCTAGCACTGTGTTAAGTGTGTGTGTGTGTGTGTGTGTGTGTGTGTGTGTGTGTGTGTGTTTGGGAGGTGGGGGGACTCATTGAGAAAAAGGGAGATGTAGGCCAAGCTTTTAAACAACTTACATTCCATCATGGTGTACAAAAATTAAGTTAATTAACTTAATTTCTCATATTGACATGCAATTAACAAATGAACTGAATTTAGTAAAAAAGGATGGTATAGAAGGAATAAAACTAAATAAGTTTGTAGGGCAGACATTGTTGGCTGTTGACTTTCTTGAGATCAGTTCCGCCAGTTCTTTTCAAGTATCTTAGGGTGTGTAGGGAAGGTAGGCTCTTCTCTCAATTCCAGGGGATGGTCAAAGCCAGTCATGATCATTTATTCTCTCTGCCTTTCTCTCCATTAACACTGAAATGATTCTCCTTCTGGCACTATTATCTCTCTTTTGGGTTATTACCCATCTCCAGTGTTGTTATTCTACAAATCATTTTCTTTCTTTTTAAAAAAATTAACCTATTTTAAATTATGAAAAAATAACCACACACAATGAAAAACACACAAAACAAAAAATAAAGAATATCTTTTTATAAAATGAACATTTATATAACCATCATGAAGGTAATAAAATAAAATATTGTTAGCAGCCCCAAATCCTTCCATTTGTCCTTCTCTGATTGTGTCCCTCCTTTACTGCCAGAGGAAATCACTGTGATTTTGTGTAATTCCATCCAGTCTTTTCTTCAGGGTTTTACCACCTATTTTCCAGGTCTTGGTTTCTCTAATAAAAGGAACCAGTGTTCCTTGGGAAAACAGCAGATTACAAGACTTGGGCATAGAAAATGCAAAATGAGCTTGGAGCATCTTGTGGTACCAGAAAAAAAGGAAGTGCTTGAAAAAAGATAGGGTATATCAAAAAGACAGGAACCCAACTTAAGGAACAAACAATGGTCGAAGTTGGAACAATTTGAGCAACAAAATAAATAATGATAAAATTGGGCTCTAACCTATAGACTGAAACAAATATCCATGAGGCCGTACTCATGTAAATAAATAAACAAACAAACAAACAAACAAATACAGTTTTTTCTTATAAATAATTCACATCATTTAAGGATGCAGGCATCCTTAGATTACTAGGTGTGGTAGGCAGAAAAATGGTCCCCCAAGGATCTGCATGTCCTAATCGCCAAAATTTGTAAGTATGTTACCTTATATGGCAAAGGGACTTCACAGATGTGATTGAATTAAAGACTTTGAGTTGGGGTGATTATCTGGGTGAGCCCAAGATCCTTCGAATTAACGTTGCATCTCTAGGGAACCTCCTAAAAAAATAAAGAGTAAAAGGTTATATAACTAACAAAATGGGAGGGGTTAGTGGAATATAAAAAACAAGCAAACAAAGATCTTGATTAATCTTAAAGAGGACAAAAAAGAAAAGAAAAAGGAACACGGAATGGGTAGGACAACTAGAAAACAGACAGTAAAATGGTAGATTTAAATCCAAGTCAGGGAATGAAGTGATAAAAGCAAGGCTGCAGAACTATGTGCATCTTTTAAGGAATTTTTTTATAGGCTTGTCAACTGTGAATGTTTCTGGAAGAACATACAGTGTTTCACTGAGGTCTCAGATGAAAGAAAGGCTTTTCTTTCATGGTTAGAAATTTCTGACCATGTGAATGTATTACATTTTCAATTTTAAAAATGTTAATTAAAATAAATGTTTGTTGAATGAATACACTGCTTTCCTACTACCTAATCTTCTCTCTTTTTCCCTTCCTTCTTTTAACAGGTTGTACCTGAAAGGGGATTAAAGTGGCTTAATTCAAATTTTGCAATTTAGAAAGCACATATTGTACGCCACCCTTTGTTTGAGATATGTGTTTTCAGTAGCTGGTCCCTGGTGAATCCATGCAGAAGGCCACCTCCCCACGAGTGGGCTGCGTCTGTAAGTGAGCAGCAAACTGCTTCTTCCTCAGGATAAGCTTTACATTCCCATGGTTTGCAAGGGAGGGGGCTGGTCTCCAGTGACCTCAAAACTAAACTTTATATGTATTAACTCTTTTCATTCAGCAAGCTGCAGCCACATTCATTTACATATTGTCTATGGTTGCTTTCATGTTTAAAATGGCAAAGTTGAATAGTAGCAACAGTGACTGTATGACTCTCAAGCATGAAATATTTGTTCTCTGGCTCTTTACAGTTACACTGTTATAAACTCACACAGAGCAAGGGAGAGTACAACGTGTCATTTGGACTAAGCTTGGACACACCCAGGGCTAACCTTGTCTTACTAGGGATTGGGAGACAGGAAAAATTTAGGGCCAAGTCGTCTGGTGGTCATTTTACGATTGAACCCTGGCATATTTAGTGGGCACTTTTTCTAAGAGAGCTCATGTTTTATTGCAGAGTGATGGAGTTCAGCAACGAGTAAGGGGAGAGCAGGTTCTGCCTGCAACTGCTTTTCTTGGCAATTGGTTAGTGGTGAGTATAAAAGAGGATGAATAAATGCCATGGGTCTACACCCATGTGCGCAGCAGCTGGAAGCACTGGGTTTGGTGAATACCTAGCTACATGAGTACTGATGAAGCACCTAGCTACAACGAATAATGAAAAAACGTATTTTGTGAAAACAGTAGTGAACAGAATGAGATCTATCTGCTAAACTGTTTATGCCAATTAAAATGTATGCATACATATCAACAATTTGCATCTTGTTATACCATTATAAGCAAAAAGATATACACGGAACATATTATAACTGCCTTGTGGGGGAGCACCAAGGGGATGGGTGGGTCTGGGAATAAAAAAACTGGATTAATCAATATATAAGACAATTGGAGAGGCCTCACATGGGCAAAGAATGACAACGTGCCATGAGCAGAGGTGTTTAACCAAAAAATAACAATGAAAAAGAAGGGAGGGAGAGAGAGAGAAAGAAGGAAGGAGAAAAGGAAGGAGGAAGGAAAAAGGGAGGGAGGAACAAGACTGAAAGAAACTGGAGACATCCTGATCTGTTATAGCTCTGACAACTGAAAGGAGTTTGCGACCTTGTGGCAAGCTGTCAAGACTCAGCTTCCGAATAAGCCAGAGTCTAAACGGTGGAGGCAGTGGTGGTGATGATGGTGAGGGTGTGTGTGTGTGTGTGTGTGTATGTAAGATAGGTAGGGAGGAGTCAGAGCTGGGGGACTCCAAGCCAAATAGGGTGAAGTTCAGTCCTCAGAGAAAGGGTCTACTCTAGGGCAGGTAGGCTGTGAGGGTCCCAGAAAAGTTGGTGTCAAGCCACAGTTGGGATCCACAGTCCAACTGAGGAACCTGTTGCTCTGGGGATGGTGTGGCATGTGCAGGTCAGGGGAGAAGGCTCCAGCTCTTTACATACTCATCTCAGGCATATTAGTCTTAAACTTAGTCCATCCTCGGGAGTGGGCTCTGAATGTAACACTAGGTTCCCTGTTGGCTCAGGGACTGAGCAGAAGCCTTGGGCAACAATAGGTTAAAGGTCATCAGGGGCAATCTTTGGATCCTCTGGTGAAGTGTCATCATCTGTCTGTACTTAATTTTCACAAATTTGGGATTATAATACCTGTTCTGACAGACTCACCGATACAGAGAATAAACAGATGGTTGCAAGGTGGGAGGAGCTGGGTGAAAACGGTGAAGCGATTAAGAAGTACAAATCGGCAGCTACAAATAGTCATGGGGATGTAAAGTATGGCATGGGGAATATAGAAAATAATGTTGTAATAACTATGTATGGTGTCAGGTGGGTGCTAGACTTATTGGTGGGATCACTTTATAAGTTATATAAATATCTAATCACTATGCTGTACACCTGATACTAGTATAAAATTATATTGAATGTCAACTTTAATTGAAAAAAAACAAAACAAAACAAAACAAAAAATAATACCTGTTCTGAATACCTCATTGGATTATTTTGATTAACTAATGAGATGACATATATGAAAGCACTCTGGAAAAATAAAGTACCCAAAACCTTAGTTATTAATATATTTAAGCAACTCCTTAGAAGTTATTTCCTTCTTCCCATTCACTCCATCGACCTAGTTTGTCGTATAGAAAGAAGAAAGGGAACCGGTGAAAGCTCCAAACAGCCAATTTACCCTGAAAGACTTGAGAGAAAACATAATAACTTTTATGTTATTTTAGTAATTTCCTTCAAAAGGAACATGTATTAGTACACTTGACTTCACCCTTAAATTCTCAAAAATTAAATCAGTCCTTTCCCATAGTTTTCAAACATTTCTGAGGTGTATGTGAGGACTGCCCAATTGACCGCTAACTCCCAGCTGGTTGTCCTACTGCTGACACTGGCACTTCATCCAGTTATAATCTCTCAGCCTTGGAAAGCAAGAAAAATGGAGACATTTTTAAAGTTCATAAACCAGTGGACTTTATGTATAAGGAAAGAAGTAGAAAGCATCTGCGAGAATTGTTCTTGCAAACTCAACTAAGATCATATTTTTAAAGACTATGATAAATATGCTAGTATCATTTTCTAATATCAAATAATTTAGATACAATTTAAAAACAAAATTTTCTCATTTATAAAATAATTTGGAAATTATAGTAGAGCCTAAGAAGAGAATAAAATTCATCTGTAGTCCACCAATCATTTGGGTCCCCCCCCCACACATACCTATAAATTACCTATACTGTATTCATATTTTTTGCAATATCAGATTCAAACTACATATACAGCTCTGTGTTCTGCTGTTTTTTAATATTATTACATCACTGGCACCTTTTTATGTTACTAAATTTTTCTAATTTTATGTTACTAAGTTAATATTATTTTTAAGTACAAAACAATATTCCATCATATGAATATGCCATGGTTTAGTTGACCTTTTCCATATTTAGGTTACTTATATTTTTTACTATTATAAGTAACATTTTCATGAACACTCTTTTACATAAATCTTTAATAACATTGTTGATTGTTTCCTAGGATAGATCACTAGGACAAAGTATACTAACGCTTTAAAGTTTCTTTATATACATTTCTAAATTGTTTTTCACACACTTTTAAGTCTCGATATGTAGTTCCAAATTGTTTTTTGGAACCACTGTAAGATTATACTCTAATCAGAAGTTCAAGTGAGTATATGTCTTACCATACCTTCACTGGTATTGAGTTTTGTCTAAAAAATAAAATAAAATTCCTTGCCTATTTGAAAAGTGCAGTGAACAAACTGTCCTGTTCTCAGCATCCTTATGGGGAACATTCCTTCCCCTATTCCATAATCATTCAGCTCAGACCCTAGAAACATAAACAGTAATCAATAATGACATGTATATTGTATGCCTCCATGTGGTGACCCACACACTTTATTGCTTAAATTGGCTTCGCATTGTAAAAAAGGAAAGCTCCCACAATCCATCTTGACTTCAGAAATATCTTATGCAAGTAGCATCTTGCATACATATTACTATCCTAGAGGAATCCGGGCTTCACTGGGTCAAGGCTTACCTTTCAGTGATGAAAAGCTCTTCCAGGTCTATTTTTTTGGATTTTTTGGCACTACACACTATCAGCCCCAATGTATCTGATGCAGCTGATGGTATTTATAGCCCAGTGTGCAATACTTTGTAGGAGGAAGGCATGTAGAAAGCATAGGCTCAAGCCCAGTGTGAGGTAGGGAACGATGTGGTGGAAAACGTTGCATGATCCGACCAAAAAATGCTGGCGACAGAAATAAAAGAACAATGCATAGAACGAAGCAATGAACAAGCAGCAGGAATACTATGTTTTTCAGAGCTGGAGATGTAGTTTACTTCTAAACAAAAACAGGTCCTGATATAAAAGACACATTGATTTTTTCACTGTCTAGCTTTGATTGAGGAGAGAGGCATGAGCTAGGGAAAATATCAGAAAGCTTTTGAAGAGCAGGAGGAAGACTCTACATGCACAAAAGCCTGGACTCAGAGATTCAGGTTCAAGAAACCTCTACTTAAGATTTGTGTCTCATACTGGATGAGGGTGGGCTCCATCTAAGAGCTCCCTGTGATTTACCTGTTCACACATTGCTCCTGTTCTAAGAATCATCAACAGTAGAGTCAAATAGTTTTGTTTTGGGGGTTTTTTTGGATAGTAAGTACAGAAGTTCAATACCCAATGCAGTTGTTTTACTAAAGAGTTATGATGGTATGTGTGTGTGTGGGGGGAAGAACAACACACTTCAGTTTGGAGAAGAGTGCTTAAATCTCTGTTAGTCATTCACTTATTCATAACTCAAGGCTCCATAGCTCATCTTTGGAAGTTCCTCGAATTGTTTGTATTAAATCTGGATAGAAACAGCCAGTCTCTGTAGGGTTTGCCTGGCAAACATTACAGAATAGTTGTTTCTGAGTCACAAATGGGAATAGATGCTGAAGAGGAAAGGAAAAGGCATAAACAATTATAGGCTAAGAGAAATACCCCAGTTAATGTTTCAGCAAAAATTAAAAGTGTGCACTCTGTTGGTGGGATTGCAGATTGGTGCAGCCACTATGGAAAACAGTATGGAGGTATCTCAAAAATCTGAAAATTGAACTACCTTATGATCCAGCAATTCCACTCCTAGGTATCTATCTGGAGAAATCCAAAACTCTAATACAAAAAATGTATACACCCCTATGTTTATTGCAGCACTATACACAATAACCAAGACGTGGAAACAACCAAAATGCCCATCGGTAGATGACTGGATTAAGAGACTGTGGTACATTTATACAATGGAGTATTACACAGCCATAAAGAAGAAGGAAATATTTCCATTTGCAACAATATGGATGGACCTATACAGCATTATGTTAAGTGAAATAAGTCAGACACAGAAAGACAAATACCATATGATCTTACTTATATGTGGAATCTAAAGAAAAGAATAAAGGAATGAACTAATCAGAAACAGTCTGAGACATAGAAGAAAAACCAAGGGTTGCTAGATGGGAGGGGTGGTGGGGATAAAGGGGAAGGAGATGGCATTAGAAAGTGCAGTCGCTAACCACAAGATTGCCACGGGGATATGAAAGTCAATTTGGGGAATGTAATCAATAATGTGGTAAAGATTTTGTAGGGTATCCAATGGACACTTGTCTCATTAGGGAGACCACCTCAGGGATGATGTAGATGCCTGATCACTGCACTGTACCCCTGAAGCTGAAGCTGAACAATAATGAATGTCAACTACAATTTTATATATATATATATATATATATATATATTTATATAGTTACAAGAAGCTGAGTACAACATTAGAAATAGAGACAATGGAAATGTAATGGCTGTGTGTGATGTCAGAGGGGTAGAGGATGAGGGGAGGAGGGTTGTCACTGTGTAAGGGATATAAATGATACATGTCTAACTATTACATTGTTTTGTGCACCTGAAACTAATAAAAAATGTTAAAAAAAAAAGTGTACACTTTCTAACCACCACTATACCAACATGTTCCAGCTATTGAACTATTGTCTCTCATTTCTAACCCACCCTTCCATGTGATATTTTGTGGTACTGGAGCTGGGACTCCGCAAAACACATTTCTGCTTTGCCAGGTGCCTTCCTGTTAGGCTTTCATATAGGGGGCGCTTCAGGGAGGCTGCGACACTTGAAGAGGCAAAAGGGACTTGCTTCTTATTTCCATAGGTTTCTTATTCCCAGTCAGTGAGGCAACTGGGGGGGGTGGGGAGGTGGGGGCCTGCTGTCTGCAGTGGCTACTTCTGTAGATACCATAAAATTCCTTTATTGTTCTTTCAGATGCCTAGATAACTTTCTGTCTAGCTAACAATTCCTTATATTAATTCATTCTGTACAAATAATTGGTGTGGGTTCTGACTTCTGACTGACCCATGAGCCTACTTAGGTCTTTATGCACAAACAAGTGGCTGGGAAAGGTACTGGTGTCTCTCCTTGTGATAGGTGTTTTGGCTTGTCTGTCAGTCACTAAATATTTTCTTGCTTTTGCTGTGTGCCCCACATGGAACTAGACTATGAGGATGCAGTGATGATAAGACATGATCGCTGCCCTCATGGAGTAACCATTTAATAGCTGATGAAAGGTGTGGTACCCATGACAGGGATGCACCAAGGGCAGGAGGCTCTGTATGAGTTTTTTGCCAAATGTCAGATTTCTCACCCTTTGCCTATAGTTTAAAGTCTGTCTATCTATCTATCTATCTATCTATCTATCTATCTATCTATCTATCTATCTATCTTCTATCATCTATCACTTATCTGTCTTTCCCAGTTTTAAAGGGTGTGGTAGAGTGGGTGGTTAAGAGCCCACGCTCTGGAGTGTCAGCTTGCCAGTGTTCCTGCCGCACTAATTGTTCCTCCCTCACATACCTTACTTCCCATAAGCCTTGCTTTCCTCTTCTATAAAATGGGGATAATATCAATATCTACATATAACACTTAGGGTTATAAGGACTGGATGAGATAATGCATGTCAAGTGCTTAGTCTGGCATTCACTATCCAGTAAGTAAACAACCATCTTTGGCTGTCCTTTCTTAAGGCATCTGCGGGACTGGAATAAGACAGAAACTCCACAACCAGAGATACTGGTGGTGGGAGGCCAGAGCTGAACAGGGTGAGGAGTTAAGAGCTCAGATGTGCCTGTTGGTCATAATACACTCTAAAGAAGCTGCGCTTAGAAGACTTGGGGTGTGACCCCAGCCAGCAGCTGGGAAAAGTAGCCAGTCTCTAATGAGGAGGAGCAGACTGCTTTTTAGTCTATCATTGGAAAATGTAAAAAAGTTTTAAAAGGATGTCTTGCAACACAGAGGGTGCCAAAAATATGTATACACATTTTAAGAAAGGAAAACTATTAAAATGGTACTACTCAATATGTACCAATAACAAAAGATGAATACAAGTCACATTGGACTTCTGCAATTACAAAGGCTCTCAAAGTAGTTGCCATCGGCGTCCAGATACTTCTGATTACAGTGAACTACTGCTTGAGCAACGTTGACCAAAATGTCCACTTGTATACATTTTTTTGGCACCCCTGGTATACATTGCTAAAGCCTTAGAGCAGGGGTGTCCGAACTTTTTTCAACGTTTTTTACCAAGGGCCATATGCGGTAAAATACACAAACAGCCGGGCCGCTCACTCGAGGTGAAGTACGTATTGCCTCACCTGGTTTATTTAAGTAAACTAAATATATTTTTGGAATTTGCTGTGGGCCAATTAACAATGGATTGCGGGCCGCAGTTGGCCCGTGGGCTGCAGTTTGGACACCCCTGCCTTACAGCAAAACTATGTAATTCTTGTTCCCAAATACCTGTAAATCTCAATTTTTCTACCTTACATGTTTGTCAGAAGGGATTTTATGAGTCCATTTCCTTATTCCATGCATACCCTTCAATCAAGGTACTTTCAAATTCAGTACTATGCCATCCTTAGTGCCATCTTTCATCAGGTGCCCTCTAGAACACTTGGCAAACTCTTGATGATCAAATCTTATATCATCCTATGTTGTGGAATTACCCTCACTTCCCAAACAGTAAATGGAGGATAAATGACACCCTCAGAGTTATGTTGGAGATAGGTCTCCAGAAGTGCTGTAGCTCGGGTTTTCTGCAAATTGGCCTGAATGGCCAGAAGAGTTACGGGTCCTATATATATGGAACAGTGGGTAGGTGAGGGAGGATGTGGCTAGACTGCAAAAAGCCAAGAGGAAGAGGGGAAATCTGACTCCTATTTTAACCATGGGATGGATAAGGAGGAAGAATGTTTGCCTTAGCCAGTGGTCTTAGAGGGTGGTCTTAGCATCAGCCTGTACCAGGGGACTTGTTAGAAATGCATATTCCTGGGACCCACTCCAGACCTACTAATTCAGAGACTTGGGGTGGGGTGGGGAGTGCTCAGCAACCTGTGTTTCAACAAGCTTTCTAGGGGATTCTGATCCATGATCAAGTTTGAGAACCATGTGTTAGCACATGCACCAGCCTTTACGACCAAGCCTACAAAGTAATTGAAAGGGACATTATGGGGTGTATTGGCACTAAAATGAAGATGTGAGGCAAAATATCAAGCCTGCCTTCCAGGGCACGATAAAAGGGAAAAGTAGGGAATATTTTCTTGCTTTCACTATGTGCTCAACATGGAACTAGACTATGGGAACACAGCGATGACAACAAAAGGGGCATTGCAGACAGAGAGAAGTATGCAAGCAAAGCTTGGAGGTCCGAATCAGCACCCTGCATCTGGGAACCTAAGTGGTTCTAAAGGTAGAAGGGAGGGGTGAGGAGGAAGGCAACCAGAGGAGAGCAGGGCTCCCTGTTTTTTGTTTTTGTTTTAACTCAACAATAATGCTTCTCTTTTCTCTCAAGCTACTGTCTCTCCTTTCACCCCAATTCCAATGTAAACTTCTTTTTTGGTCCTCAGTGGTGTCCATCGCCAGCCAGCCACACTTCTTCCTTTTTGTCTTAGTATATCCCATCTATTTCTCCACTGTGATGGTTTCAATAACAATATCGTCTATTTGCTAGTCTTCTGCAAATCTCTTGTTACCTTCTGTTAAGTCTTCCTCACTGTTATTACCAGTTTTGCAAATGCATTCTGTCCCATCTCTTTGAACTGTTAGCCTTCTTAAACTTTTTTGTTAGCAAAAATCCAGAGGTCAGTGTTATGTGAATGTCGTGCGGGAGACCCTGCTCGCTGCGCCATTTGTCGTGCTGGGAGGCCTGCGGGGTCTCTGCTCCCACTCCCCACACAAGAACGCAGGATATGGTGAGGCCAAAAAGGAACACCCACGGAGCCATAGGTAGGGGAGTCATACCACTATATTCTCTCTGGCGGCACTATACTCTCACTGGAGGCTGGATTCACACTGTCCTCAAACCGCCATCCACGCTTGCCAGCCCAGCCGCCATCCTCTCGCCAGCCTCCATTCTTCCTCTCTTTCTCTCCTCCCTCTGCTAGCATAGCCACAGCAGTTATATTAGTGGCCAATGGCTCACTGGTTACAGCTGACGGCCAACTAGCCACAGCTGATGGCCATCCAATCACATTGATGGCCATTTACTACCTGAGCCAGCACCTGTCTATGTGAGGCCGAGAGCCTGGAAACTACATTCTGGGGCTCTGCCCCCACAGTGAAGTTCTGCTTTCTACACGTGACCAAGGACAAACTTTTATTAGTATTTAAAAATGATACCTTCTATATTTTCTGCTTAATGTTTTACCCTAGTCAAGAGGATAAAGCAAGGGGGTCTTGTGACTGGGGCATCCATTTAGATGTGACCATCATCTTGTAGGTCTGGAATCTCCCAGGGACAAGTGGCTTTTTCTTGGGTACTGACTGTCATGCAGGGTGTCATGCAGGGTCCCAGCTCCTGCTCCCCGTAAGAACGCAGGATATGATGAGGCCAAAAATGAACACCCATGGAGCCATAGATAGGGGAGTCATACCACTATATTTTCTCTGGTGGCTGGGTTGGAGACACAGGGAGCAAACATCTGCCATTATCCCAACAAGGGGTCTTCCTGCATCCCAGTCTCTCTGGCAGCCAGGTGAGATGCACACACAAAGTAGGATCCACACAATCTGCAATCCGCCATCCGCTTTTCTGCCTGCCAACCAATCTCACCTGCTAACTGCAATCCCCACTTGCTAGTGTAGCCACGGCAGTTATGTCAGTGGCTAATGGTTAACCAGTAACAGCTGATGTCCAGCTAGTCACAGCTGATGGCCATCTACTCCCCGAGACAGCACCATTCCAGGCCGAGGCTGAGAGTCTTGAAACTGCTCTCTGGGACTCTGTCCCCACAGGTACCAAATTTGTCAAATGAACAATGGGCCCTTCTGCCCAAAGCACTTTTTAGATCCCACCCACAATGACACTGGTGCTTCATCATTTTAGACACAGGAAACCACACGGCTTGGTTCAGGGATTGTGAAAGAAACACATCTGGCATGATGTTCTCTCTGCTGAGGTATAATCTCATCCAGGTAGTGACCAAAATAAGAATGTTTTGTGGAGTTAGAGGAGAGTAAGAAGAGAAGTGGCAGGTGGCAGAGAAGGGAAAGAGACAGAAAGTCATGGTAATCTAAAAACAAAAAGGTGGTGGTAAGGGGGTCATTCAAGGATCAAATGCAAACTGATTTATGCCAAGAACAAGATTATCTGTAGTGAGGAAAAATTTACTATCACCTTTGGTACTTCACTCGTTCCTAAAGCTAGTCGTAAAAATTCTTGGAATAACAATAAGAAAAATTAGGTTAATGTTCGCTGGGGACTATGTTGGGGTGGGGTGTGGGCAGCAGTGTCAGCCGATGTGACCATTCATTAGATCCCAGGACTGAAAGGTTGGCTGAGCTTATCATCGTCAGCCTAATGCCCACTTCAGTGAGGGAGGGGGTAAAGCTGCTGGTCACAGACGCCTCTTAGGCTTTCCTAAAAGGTGTCATTTGAGGAACTTGCGTTTAATAGCTTGCCAGTATTTCATTTTAATTCTGTTTTCAACAAATATTCCTATCATAATCATCATCAAAGATTAGTTATAGAAATTCAAATTTTTCAGTTGGGTCCCCGATGTACCTTGTCAGGATTATGAAAAATGAACGTTTTGTGTGTTTTTTTTAAACGGAGTTTGAGAAGGTAGTGAATGAGTTGTCTCCAGAGAGTGGTGGAAGCATTGCTTCCAGCCTGTGTGACGAGACTTGGACCTTCTAACCTCGCCTTCCTCCAGCCCTCCAGTAGCCCTCTAGGGACCACACTGACTGCCCACACTTTCCTTTTTTCTTTTTTCCTGCAAAAAACATAACTCTGATAATCTCAAATATCCCTTGGCCTGCCAGTTTCATATCTAGTTTTAAGTACAAAGACTCTGAGCAGGAACAGGTAATATGCTTTCTCTTCATCATTCTCTTCCTTTAATCTCCTCCCAGCTCCTCCCCCCACCCCCAACTCCTCCCTTTTTCCAAGAACAACACCAACATCACAGCCCTCAACCAGACAAGCACTATATGAACTCAAACAACTACTGAGCTGGGGACTGTCCAGTCAGTCTGAACCTGTGTTCAACCAGCCAAAGCCTCCACTATATTTACCATCTCTGCTTTTACTTAGTGTCCGTCTTCATGATAAAATAAGCCACTGGGTGACTGGCCTGGGTATGTCTCAATCATAGCCTCCGTGTAGAGCATTGATTCCTCTCATTGTCAGGCTGAAGGAGAAAATGGAAGGCCCAGTATCTAACTGAGGCCATGTCCCTTTTCCCAGGGAATTGTTGACACAACGTTTCTTTAAGTACCCTTTAAGGGCTTCAGCCCAGTGTGGCCCACAGGGAAGGTAAAAGACTCAGTCTTGGATTTCTAATTAATGTTCCTTCTCACCTTCTAGGGGGTCCTCCTCTGGGATGCCCCATCAAGTTCCAGTTAGAGTGCAGCTGGCCACTCTGTGTGAACATTGTCCTGAAATGCTGTGATCCCAGAACTGACTTTGCTTGAGATTGGTGAGGAGCTAAATAATGTAAAGTGCTGAATTATTTAGGAAGCTTCTCTACTCACAGAAGCTACTGAGAAGGCCACTGGGAACCATCGAAAGGAAACAAAGACAACTGAGGAAGCTAGGTTTACTTTACCCAGCCTCCCTGTTTGCAGACGCTCTGGTGATGCCTGCAATTAAACTCCTCTCCCTGCCCATCTCCCCAGCAGGAAAGATTCACTGGACAGCTGTGGTTTTATGAGTCTTTCTCATGTGAACCTCATTAAACTTCAGATTCCTCAGGGTAAACAGCAAATAGGGAATGAGAATTGCCTGCTTGGAATATGCCGAGGTTAAACACTAAGCAATAAAGGCATTCACCGATTCCAAAGTTCTCTTTGTTGTCTCTTTGCTGTTCACGTGAGATTTCTGTATGCCTACTGCCAGCCAGTAGAATATGGGGACATAGGGGAGTGGAGATTTGGGGTGGGTGGAGTGTGTGTGAATCTAGGGAAGGCACACAGGATGGAAGAAGTTGGTAGGACCTGGCTTCTCTTAATTACAACCCCAGGACCATCTGAAGCACGTCATGTGCTACCATTGGTAGCCAAAGCTGCCCACTGAGGTCCTTCAGCATTTATCTACAGGAAGGTCTCAAAGTTTGCGTAGAGGTAACAGGTCAAAAAAACAGGCCGACACTGCTGAGCTGTGGTCTGGATGTCAGGCTGACTCCCAGCAGCAGCATCACCTTTGCAGGCTGAGGCCTGGATGTCATGCTGGGTCTCTGGCCCCGCTCCCCACACAAGAACGCAGGATATGGTGAGGCCAAAAAGGAACACCAACGGAGCCATGGATAGGGGGTTCATACCACTATATTCTTGCTGGCGGCTGGGTTGAAGACACAGGAAGTAGGAGCCACACGATCCGCAATCCGCCATCTGCTTCTCTGCCTGCCAACCTCACTTGCTAACTGCAATCTGCCACCTGCTAGCTTAGCCACGGCAGTTATATCAGTGGCTAATGGCTAACTGGTAACAGCTGATAGCCAACTAGTCACAGCTGATGGCCATTTACTACCCGAGCCAGCACCTTTCCACATGAGGCCGAGAGCCTGGAAACTGCTTTCTGGGACTCTGTCTCCACACTGCAGGATCTTATTCTGGACTTGAAGCTGCTTCCCAATGTCTAAGGCAGTGAGTAATTCAAGACCCATAGCTGCAAAAGTGTATCGCAAGAAATGTCTTACTTAGGACACTTACAATGAAATTTACTGATTATCTACTTAAGAAAATAAAATGTTTTCCATATTATCCCTAGAATAATATCCCTAGTATTTACTTGCATTTAGATATGCTTTCCTGCATAGGAGTGAGAATGGTTGAGTCATAATTACCATAATAAGTATATAATAATACATGTGAAGGTCATCTGTTGGGTAGTGAGGGCTGCTGATCCAAGGCAGGCATTTCACCAGTCACCATCCAGGAAACTTAAAATGAGAAACAACAACAAAAACAATTAAAAATTCAACCAGACCAGAAAGGTTGAAATAATGTGTGGGATTCTCTCTCTTACACAAGTTTTGATTGGTAGAGGCTGTGTGTGCATAGAGATTCGGGGTTGTATCTGGGCTCTATTGGTGATGTCTGTAATAGGTGGGAGGGGTAGTCACCTTCCTGTATTTGACATTTGTTGTCTGCAAATTATAGGACAGACTTTCATAACAAACTTCTTTCCACTTTCCCTAGGCCCTTTGCTTAAACTTCTTCCCCAAGAAGAGGACAGTAGAATGAGAGGCACAAGTGTCCATTTCTGTTCCCACTGGCCCAATAGGAAGGATTTCCATGCACTTTGTCCCTTCTGTCCTATGGCGAGTATGAAAGGACCTCCCAGCCCACTGGGCAAGTCCTTGCTACTCCTCCCATTCCACCTCCCTCCACCTCTTGTGGGTGTATGGTGTTTTGCTGTGATTAAAGCTTCAAAATAAGGGTATCTCCTCCTGAATTCCAAAATATCCCTTATATCAGTATAATCCTGAAGAAATTTCAATAGTGCACTGGTGACAGTTGTATACCAAGCTTGGAACAGTCATTTTGGTTTTTATTTATATCACAAATTATATGTTCATATTTTAGCTCCAGACTTTCTTTGCTAAATACCCAGAAAAAGAAGGAAAAGGACAGGAAGTGATAGATTGCTTCAAATACTCAAGAATGTCCAAATGTCTTACTAGATGAAAAGCAAATTAAGGATCCTTGACAGGTTAAAATCAAGTGTTTGAGGTTTCTCCACTGGAGTGAATGAATTTCCAGTTTAATAACTTTCTTAGAATTCCCCTTGCTATTCTATTCTGTGATCCTTTCAACTACTGAGCTTATTGCTGGTATGTGTCATGAGTTTTAAATCTGACAGTGGCTTTTAATTAAATCCTTGTTTATCATTCAGTTAATGGGCTAAGACTAATGATGAAAGGAAAAACAGGCTTTCAGTGATTTTTCTCACCCATAATATGATACTTGAGAAAAATAATAAAGTGATTTACTCAAGGGTGAGTTGGTATAAATACCATTTCCCCTATCTGTTCTCCTATGTGATTTCTGGAACAATTTTGGACAGTCAGTCACTCTGCTTGGGTACATCAAGAAATTACTATAAATCTGTCTGGAGGAGCTTAGAGGCATCCAACATCTCCCTCTAGCCAGGAGCTGCTGCTAGGTCTGGGCACGCTGCCATCTGCGGTGTGATCCTTGAAATTTGAGATGACAAATCTTCAGGGTCACCTTACTCTCTTTTCTCTTTTTCAAGTGTTTACTCTGGGAACTTTGAGCACATTCTTGTTACATGTATACCAACTGGCCTGATTTACCTGGCCTCATTTCCTGTGTGTCTTCCTTTTCCACTCCCTCGCCTCCTTAAATTTCTACATAGTGAATAGAATTTTGAAAGTTGGGAGTCCTGAGTTCTCTTTATTGCAGTGCAACTACGTGACCCTGGGACTGTTGCTCAATCACTTTATACATCATGTTTTCCATCTATACAGCAGGGATAATCATACCATTCTCTGAACTATCAAAATGAGATATTGTGAGAATCAGTTACTGAAGTGAAGGTTTAAAATGAAAATAAAAGGAGATACCATTATCTGAGGATATACTTGGGCATACTTCCCTGAGCCCTGGGCAGAAAGGTGCCACATGAATGCCAGATGGATGGTTGGGATGCTCATGGTCATTATTAGGGGGAACATAGAAAACTCAATGACTGTCAGGCACTGTAGTAAGAACACATCAGAAGTTGAACTTGCAAGTTGACCATCATGGCCATCAAAATGTTTCTAGCTCTCCTTGCTTAATCCACGCCAGCAATCTCAAATTTCCTCATTGGTCATATAGGAAAGAGGTTAGAGATAAAATCTGATGCATCTTACAAGTTGGCCATTTGCCTGTATTGGAAAGGAAGGTCCATTCTGAGGATTTTGAAGCCCTCAGATTGAGAAATCCGAAGTGGGTAGTCCTAGGTGTTCCATGGATAGAATTCAAAGATTCTGTGAATTTAGATGGGAAAAAAATTAAATATATATTTTTACTAATTTTTAACAGAAATTAAGAATTTTCTTCAGTTGTAAATGTAGACAACAAACCACAATAGTATTGGTTGTACCTTTGTCTTTGTTACCATCAGAAATTGAAGGTATTTTCATATGATATTACTATCGTTGCACATACCTTAAAATACAATGTAAGTTGATCACTGATTTGATATTGCAGAAGTTATTAGACCAGCTGCTAGAATTGGTTGAATTAATAAAGAAGCATATGTATTATATTGCACATTTGATTAAAAATATTTTTCTATTTAATATAATTGCTTTCCTTTGAACCCCTATATATTTGATTTTGTGTATTTAAAGACAGTATTCTCTGAAGAAGTCATTATTACTCTGTGAAGGTTAAGACTGCCTGTCCCAGAATCTGTCTGATGCCTCTTAGGACCTGAGGCAACAGCAGGGGGCAAAGCCCAGGCCTCCCAGTCAGTAGGCCTGGGGTTTGAGCCCTAGGTTCACCTCTGTCTAGCTGTGGGGTCTCTTAGCTTCTCAGAGCTTCCATTTACCCCCTGTGAAAGGAAGTCATAATAATTTCCCACATATTTTATGGGGAGATCAAATAAATAATAAATGCCAGGAGGCTTTGTAAACTGTGAAGTGCTATTGCAAATGCAAGGTATTAATAGTCAGTGGTGCCAGACACTTCTTTTACTTAGCATTTCTAGCATCAAACCAGTGACGAAAGGGAAGTAATAGAAAACAAACAGGGAGCCAGATGTTTTGTGTGCAAGAGACTAGAGGAGAAAAGTACATTTGTGGCTTTAATTACGAAAAATGGGGATAATAGCTACCTCATAGTGTGGTTGGTGAAGATCAAATAACGCTGATTCCTGTGCCAGCATGTAGGGCTCAAGAGCCATGTTTGCATATTTTTCCAGACCCACTGTTTCTTAACAATCCAAGATGGTGCACATGAGAGAGAAACAGAGGGCCACAAGAATTGTCTGTAGAATTTCCTCATGAATTGCAAGTCCAGAAGCTTTATTTTTCAACAATGTGCTTTAGATGAGCTTTACCAAGGATATTTGCGGTGCCCACTGATGGACATGAGCTGTAGGGGCATTGAGCTCCCCTGGGGCCATCAGCAACCTCAAAACACCCTAATCCATGTTGCTGTCCAGTATAGTAGCTGCTAGCTACATGTGGCTGTTTAAATTAATTAAAATTAAACAGCATTAAAAATTCCATTCCTTAGCTGCACTAGTCACATTTCAAGTGTTTGGTAGTCATGGGTGGCTTCCAACATATTCTTGGAAGGAACAACCTTCTCTCTCACTATATTGTCTCTTTTCCAAAAGTAATGAACTAATTTCTATTTACTAAGAAGGTGTTCTTGTGGATTCAAGATATGGGTCATTGGAAGGGAAGAGGAAACCACACGTTAGGAAAATCTGTCACTGTCACCTCATAAATATGAAGATGCATTAGTTAATCTAATGCTAGCTACTGTAACAAACCCCCAAACAGCAGTGGTTTAACATAATGGAAATTTATTCCTCGCTCTCTCGTAAAGTCCCACCTCATGTTCCATAAGAGGCTTTGCATGATGGATTTTGTAGACACAAAAGCACTTTCTTTACTGTCTCTACCTGCTATATTTTCCTAAAATCAGCCAGCAGAATGGGAAGTGAGAACCATGGCTGGTACAGAAGGTTCACATGGGCCAGACTGGAAGGAGCATATAGCACATCTCCACTGAATGTGCTGTGTGCAGTCTGCGTCTACCACATAGGACTCGGACTTGCTGAGTGAGTCTGCTTTTTTTTTTTTTTTCCTCTTAAGATTTTATTGGGAAAGGGGAACAGGACTTTACTGGGGAGCAGTGTGTACTTCCAGGACATTTTTCCAAGTCAAGTTGTTGTCCTTTCAATCTTAGTTGTGGAGGGCGCCGTTCAGCTCCGGATCTGGTTGCCCTTGTTAGTTGCAGGGGGTGCAGCCCACCATCCCTTTCGGGAGTCGAACTGGCAACCTTGTGGTTGAGAGCCCACTGGCCCATGTGGGAATTGAACCAGCAGCCTTCGGGGTTAGGAGCACGGAGCTCCAACCACCTGAGCCACCGGCCCGGCCCCCAAGTCTGCTTTTGATCCACAGTTTTCCTCTTTTGTCACCAACAAGGATGGATGGGTTTGTGAAGCCACTGCCAATCTATGTATCTGTCTCTTATTTAGGACAGAATTTCCTAGCTGGGGAAGTTGATAAGATCCAGGATTATTAATGTAAGGGAATCCTGGCCAAAGAGGGTCTCCATGAGCCTAGCATGGAGATCACACCCCAGATTTCCATTTTTCTGCTGACAGACTCATCATTAGGATGCACGACATGTGAGTTTGGAGAGATACCTGTCCTCAGTGTGCTACAATAGCTCCCCCTGCAAACTGATGAGCGACATCTTTGCCACCCTTGAAGTATCTTTAGTAAGAGTGATGGGGAGGGGACCTTGGGTAGCTCTCAGCTCATTGAGGCAAATTCTCAAAGACCTTTGTCCTCCCAGAATCTCAGCAGCAGACATTTCATATCAAATCAGTTTTTCCTCCTCTAATACTCTCTCCAACCGCCTCCCTCCACTCAAGTTGGTGTGAGCTTAGGCAAGGCAAACTAATTTTAATCTAAGGGCAAGTGAAAACATAATTAAGAAGATAAATCTGTTTCCCAAAAAGCATACAGTTCTCTGTTCACCACTCTTTTTTAAAGTGTCTGTATAGACAAGAGACATACATCTGTCAATACAGAGACAGCTGCTCATTTGTTTGTGGAGTTTGCAATTAAATACTCAGCTTCGGCTGTCCAGTGCGATCTATTTTGCAGGGCAAGAGAGAAAAGAATTTTAACTCAGCATTGAACGGAGGGAAGTAAAACCCTGTACAGGCACTGAATTCTCTTTGAACAGGATTGTTGGCATGAAAGAACTAGGATCTAAATTTCCCCCAGCATAGGGCTCCTTTTTGCTTCATATTGTCTCAGCCCTTCACATTCCCCTAAAGAAGCCAACAGATCAAGATGGATGAACTTTTCCAGTTGCCTAAATATTTAAATCCATATGCAGGTTCCTGCCCTTTCTTGGAGGCTGAAGTTTAACTCCTCTGCTGCAGCTGGACACACGGCTGTATAAACACACCAGGCCCACTGTTTTGACAGGTGACTAACAGTGAAATGGCAGGGCTTGGTCAGGAGAGGCAAAGGACTGGCCTGCCCCCCACCCCCTCTTCGGAGAGCAGGAAGCTCTTTAGCATGCCCTACTGAGGTCGCAATTCAAAGACAGTCCCTCTGTTCCCAAGAAGTCATTCACTCATTGTAGCTATGGTTAGAATGATAGCCCAGAGGCTGTGGGTTAGGAAAACACATTTATTAGAGAGGGCCAGAGACCACAATAATTAAGTGACACAAATGAACACAAGTTAATGAAATCCCAATAAGATAGTATGTGCTTTACCACCGTCCCCCACGGCCCAGGCTGGAGAAAGCATGGTCAGGAAAGGAGGAATTCTGGAAGGGGGGCTCTCCAAACTGTCCTGGAAAGTTACCCTTGTGTGGGGAGGCACAGCAAGGACCCGGATCTGCTATATTCTGTTCCCAGACTCAGCTGGCAGCTTTTTGCGTAACCTTGGACAGGTTACACAAACAGGTTATGCTTTTTACATAACCTTTCTATACTTCAGCTTCAAGGTTTATCAGATCCAGAATCCTTATACCTAAGATATTTTGAGGAGCACAGAGTGATTCTTCAAAAAAGGATTTTTAAGATACTTTAAGGTAAAAAAAAAACACACCCATACTTTAAGAAACTAAAATAAAAAGCACCAAAAATGACTGCAGTGATATCCATACAGAGTTTTATCGTCCATTCATTCTTTTGACAAAAATGGATTGAATGCTACCATGTGTCAGGCAGTGAGACTATAGCTATAAATGATAATAACGATGAGGATGATAACATCAGTAATAATAATAGCTAACTCTTGTGCTTACTATTTTCCAGGCACTGTTCTAAGTGCCTCGTGCACGTTCACCCGTTCATCCTCGCAGTAACCCAATACTTCACAAGATGGGCCAACAAGGCAAAGGTCCTGCCCAGAAAACATGTGTAGTAGGTGAGGCGAGACCTGTGCTGGGAGAGATCCAGGGGCTGAGGGTATGGCCAGCCTGGCAGGCGAGGAAAGGCCTCTGGAAGGAGCACTGGCTGAGGAGGAAGTGGTCTGGAGCTGGGAGAGCATGCCTCCAGGGGACTGCAAGGTCAATAGTTCTGCTGGCTGGAGTTTGGGGACATGGTGAGAGATGTTGGGGGTGGAGGAAAGGGTAGGGAAGGCTTCCTAAAGGAGGTGACAAGAGTTAGCCCCCAAAGACCTGAAGAATGCATAGGAGCTGGCCACGCAGCAGGTGGCATGGCTAAGGTACTAAAGGGTCTGAGGAGAGTCTGGACCATGGGTGCCCATGCGGTGGTGGGGCATGAGAGGGAGCTGGAAGGGTAGGTGGGGACCCATCACAGCTGTATTCAGGAGGCCGTATTCAGGAAGTGGCATGTCATTCCGAGGGCACAATCAGTATTCCCACTCTGAGCACATTGGCTGCAGAGTGGAATATAAATAACAGAGGCCACAGGGCGTGGCAGGGACACAGAGGAGTCTGGGTGAGCCATGGTTGTGAGTGACAAGGGCTGAAGCAGGGACTGGAGGCAAGAAGAAGATGGATTTGAGACATAACTAGGAAGTAGAAAGTAGGATGGGAGAGAGGGTGGGATCCAGGGTGTTTCCGGGGACCCCCACATATGTGCAGAGCAGTGACACTGGCAGGGCTGGGAATGGAGCTTTGTGAGGTCCACTCTGCTTCAGCTCAGGTTTGCTCTGCTCTATCACGTCCCAGGGGCAGGTTTCTCCACCAAAGGGGGACGGCTGCTGCATCTTGCTTGGCACTTTCCCTGTTGTCTCCTTCTTCCTTCTACACCCCACTGCCCACATTGGTCCTCAGTCTGGCACACACCGTTGATTGATGTGCCCACACAACTCTCTATCCACAGTGGGGGCAGCTTTTGGATACAAACTACTTGGCAAGGATGGACAGTCACCCTGCGGGCTTCCTCAGGAACATGGCTGGCCTCGCTCAGCACTTCAGTATGATGCATTTGCTTCCAGACCTTTTCTGACATCAAGCCTTGTAATCTGCAGGCTTGTTTCTCTCTCTCTCTCTCCTGTGAGAAAATTTTAATCTGGGGTCATTGATTCCTTCAGGATCTGTGGATGGGCTTCACGGGGCCCAGGGTCACTCTGGAATTCTGTGTAGTGTTATATGTGCATGTAAGGTTTTTTCTGGGAAGAGCACACAAACCTAACAGATTCTCTGAGGGGTTTATGATCCCCAAAAGCTTAATATCCATTGGTTTGGGCTTTGATTTCAAGGTTAAAATTTTCCTGGCCAATTTTCTCTCTCATTATCTCCATCACCTCCCAATGCTAAAGTCCTTAGATAAAGTTCACCTCGTCTCTTTACAGTATTGCCAGGAATTCAGAATAAGCATTTGCCTGTTAAAGCTTGTTTTCATCTTGCCCCAAAAAGCCTCCACTACCCTGCATTAAATATTTCAAAACACTTGCCGTGCATATGTATATTTTATGGTAGGAAAAAAAATCATTATCTCAGTCTCTTCTTCCCACAGGTCCCCATTACTTTTGAAAGGGAAGTAGGCTTGCTGTGTACTTGCTAGATTTTAGACCTCCTGACTTGACAAACTCTTATTAATGACAGCAGCTAACATTTCTTGGGTACTTATTATCAGGCTCTGTGCTAAGTATTTTACTGGTTTTATCTCCTTTAAAACTCTTTTAATAGTGCCATGAGACAGAGTAGAATTATCTCAATTTTAAATGAGGAAACTGAAGCATAGAGTAGCCAGGTAGGAAGGGGCTGACACGAGGGTCATGCTCAGGCAGTAGAATTCCAGAGGCCTTGTCTTAACTTCCACTAAACCCCGTCTTTCCTTTTTTTATTCCCTTGTCCTACCTCAGAAGGTCACTACTCCAACTTGTCTCTTAGCTTGGTATCAGTATCACCTGGTGTCATATCCTAACCCTCCTCATGGAAGTCCCTTTCGGAAGCAGTGGATAAGAACTGTACTATAGAGGAAGCAGTAGCTTTTAAATAATAGGAACAGTCAGAATCAGCATCTCTCACCAAGGGATGATTTGAAAGGCCAAGAAAGTTTCTGCTATCCCTCAAATATTTCCCTAACCTGGAATTCCAATGTCCAAAATTCCAACATTAGAGATTCATTCCTTTGGATTGGTTTTTTCCCCCTACTCCATTTGAACCTCTTTAAACAATAGAAATAACCCTGGGGATATGAATTAGGGAGTCCAATGCACTAGTGATAGCTCTGAAATATCTGACGAAAGAAGATGTTCAAATAGGGAAGAGAGTACATAAAAGGACACTCATTGAAAGTGTTGCTAAGGGCCAGCCCTACATGTGGTCCCTACCTTGTCGCCATATTGGAAGGAGTTTTGTGGGCTAGATTCATCACTGGACCTCTAATATCAGACTCTCTAGTGTCCTAGCTGGTGCTTCCACAACTGGGAGATTCTGGGGAGGACAGTCCTGCTCTGTCCAAAGCTCTTGAGGGTGCCCTTGCATTTTTCCCTTTGTGAGGTTGGGGAGCAAGTGGTCTGTCACTTTTAGGAACAGACCTAAAAGTCTGTCACTAGTGGCCTGACATTACTTGATGTTAGAGGGATCAACTTTGGTTTCTGGGAAAGGTGGTTCTACAGTTATCATAGGGGAATATTATCCCTCAGGGGGCTGGAATGCATGTGGTCAAGCTAATGGCTTGAAAATAGCCCCCAGCATCCCTCCTCTTGGTCCTAGTGTCTGACGTATAGCTTTCCTATTTCCTGTGGAGGGCATTAAACTATTATCTGGAAGAAGCTCTGTTAAAGGCTGAATTGTGTCCCCCCAAATTCATATGTGAAGCCCTATCTCCCAGTACCTCAGAATGTAATTATATTTGGAGCTAGAGCTTTTAAAGAGATAATTAAGTGAAAATGAGGCTGTTAGGTGGGCCCTAATCCAATCTGACTGGTGTCCGGATGCAAAGAGGAAATTTGAACACAGAGAAGATGCAGGGGTGCACGTGCACAGAGGGACCACCACGGAAAGAGGCAGCAAGGAGGTGGACATCTGCAAGCTGAGGAGAGAAACCTCAGAGGAAACCAGCCCTGCTGACACCTTGGCCTTGGACTTTCAGCTGCCAGAACTACGAGAAAATAAATTTCTGTTGTTTAAGTCAACTAGTCTGTGGAATCTTATTATGGCAGCCCTAACAGACTAATGTAGACTCCATGAGATTTAGAGCAGAAGTCTCCAAAATAATATGTACTTAGATGACCCTCTGAGATGAAGGAAGAAACTACTATACCAAGTTTATTGATTTTCTTCTGATTCTATGTCAAATTTCAATTTTTTTAATATATGTTTTAAAATATACATTATAGATGAGAATCATAGGACATGTATATAATATATAACATACTGGGCTTAAAACATTTTACTGGTGGGATCAAAAAGTTTGGAGACCACTGAGCCAAGATGGTGCCTATCTGTGTATCTCTAAGTCCTAAAGACAAGAATAATTTCTTTTCTCATAATTGTAAGTGCCCTGCAAGAGTTCATCATCCGTTCCCACTCCTTCTCCAGCTTACTACTCCCTTGCCTATAGCAGGGAGATTTATGTTGTCGTCGCTGTAATTGTTATCTATGAGTGCTTGTGCGTAATGACTCATAGAAGTGTATTTTATTGAACAGACTAGAGGCAACAGAAAATCAATCCATTAAAAACCATGCTTTTCTTAAGCTTGTCAATTAATTCCCCTGCCCTCCTTTCCCTTTCTGTTCTTTAGGAGAAACCCAGCATCTTAGGATCCTGAAGTTGCCAAAACTGCTAAGCACTTATCATATTAGGGAAAGGTGTTTGGCGGATCTCTGTAATTTTTCCCTTCCAGTCTCATCTACCGTGTTTCTCCGAAAATAAGACTGGGTCTTATATTAATTTTTGCTCCAAAAGACACATTAGGGCTTATATTCAGGGGATGTCATCCTGAAAAATCATGCTAGGGCTTATTTTCCAGTTAGATCTTATTTTTGGGGAAACATGGTAGCTGCATTCAGACCCAATGCTGGTCTGGTAGGACTTTGAAGAGCCTGGCCAGACTGAGGAAGGTGGGTCTCATCAACCCCTATCTCCAACCCCAGGGATTCTGCTCATGACCCCTTGAAAACTTGTCAATAAATAGCTTAGTGTACATACCTCCAAATTTAAAAGTGTAATTGTGGATCTAAAACCCTGGAACTCAAAGGGAAAGCCAGCCAGGCCTCTTGATCCTCTTGTGCAGGGGGGTGGCAACGGCCCATCTCAGGCCTGACAGCATCTTGGCCAAGTTCACTCTTTGGTTTGTGGTTAAGCAGAAACCATTGCTCTCCATTTCAAGGGAGAAGAGGCCCCACCAGATTCCACAGTGGGCCAGTTTGGCCTGGCTCTGCTAGGCTCACACTCACTCAATGGTCTTGCAGTTGGATAGGTCTTGGAAGTGACTTCCCCTGGCAGACACCACTGAAGTGTAAGAAAGAATATTTCTGATATACATGGTGGCGCTGAATCAATTTATGACAGCAGAATGTTTGAAGTAGAAAAAGTCAATGCTTTGGTTGTGACATTAGAAATGTCTCTCAGGCTGAGTGGTTAATCTCCTTTCATTGTTTAAATGTGCCCGCAGGGCCCAAGAGAGTCACAAATCTACATGAAGGGGAGCCAGCTCTCAGAATTAGCTGGCAGATATATAGCTCTCCTGACTGCTGGCGAGGAGGCCCTGTGGCCTGACTTGAGAGTCACCATGACCCGTGTCCTAAATAAGTGCCCCTCTGACAGGAGCATAAGCGGAATTGGCCCCCAAGGGCAAGGCCTTTTGAGACTGATCAGGCCATCTCTAGTTTGGAATCTCCATGGTGATATAATGAGGCATAATATTATTTCGGGACAATGTTGGTCACACTTAGAGCCATGTAAAAAGCCTTGTAGCTTTGCTTAGACCTCACAGGGTTAGATTTGGTTCTCAGCTTTCTGGAATACATCAAATGTAATCACGCAGTGAAGTAAAGAGGTGCTCCATAGACAGACAAATCTGGTGTGGGATCCTAACTTTTCCTTTTTATGGGTGTGAGACCTTGGAAGAGCAATACAATTTTCTTGCTCTCAGGGTTCTCATCTCTAAAATGGGGATAAGACCTGCTCTATAGGTATTACTGTAGTAAAAGTTGAAGGCAACGATGTATGCCAAGCAGACAGTGCACACTCCATTGTGTTAGCTCCCTCCCTTTTCTTCTCAGCGGGCAGAGAGCTGGAACGCTTGGCCATTTATACAGTCTCTATTTGCAGTCATCAATAAGAAATGCACCTCCCATTGTGTATAGCCCACCATTACTAAGGCTTCCTTTGGCTTTTTCCTCTTAATTGTATTAATTCATTCTTTTCTTGAGCATAAAGATATTTTTTGGGTGCTATGTAGGTGCTGGGGACATAGGTTGAGCCAGTTGCCTGCCGTTGCAGAGCTCCTGGCTCATGGCCAATGTTGACAAAGCCCCACTGGCTTATCTTAGCAGGTGGCCAGGCCTCACCCAGGAAGTGATGTGAGTGAGACCTGCAAGAAATGTGCTAATATGGCCACATTGCCTCCTTCTGTTGACTCATGTTCAATGATAGCTGGAAAGGTGTACTCAAAGCTTAGCAGGTGAGCAAACCTACAGCCAGCCCTGCCTTTATTATTTCTGTTCTCTAACCAACTGAGTTGGCCAGTCACATCCTCAGCCTCAAGTCTGAAGTGAAATTTAAAACTGGGATTGAACAAAGCACAGACTTTAGCAACAGATGACACACAAATTTGGCATTGATATTTTGCACACTGCTTGACTCAGTGCTTGTGTGTGTGTGTGTGTGTGTGCGTGCGTGTGTGTGTGTGTGTGTGTGTTGCATTTTCGGCTCATCAGTCAGAAAGTTCCCAGGGTCCCTGGTAATAGACACTGAGTGATTTGGGTTTGTTCTGCATTATAATGCCTAACTTGACAAAAATGAAAGCAAACCATCTTTTATCCTCTTCCTTCTCAAAATCTAACTGGCCATCTCAGACATAAAACAGGATCAACCCTTAAGGGATCAGTGACAATCCCATGACAGAGGTGCGAGTTATACCCCAAACATGCAGCATACAATTACATAGAAGAATGCATCTCCCCTTCCCTTGAACAACACAAGACTTTTTATTTTTATCGAATATTGTTATGTAAATAAAAAACAAACAACTGAATTTCTTGAGCACACAAGAAGTAAAAGTGCCTCTATATTCTTGAATAAGTAGATGCAGGATTGTGCTCCCCCAGGAAATAAGGAAGAGGAGAAAATAAGCTCTGACAGAGAAAACAAGATGAAACTGGGATGAGAGAAAGGCATTTTGAACTGTGTCTGTTTTCTGACTTCAGCTGATGACACTTGAGTAGCTTTCCATCTTGCTCATTTTTTTATTGCCCTTGGAGAATCATCCTGGCCTGACCAGACCCACTGAATAGGAACCCAACCCAACCCAATCCAACCCAACCAACTGCAACACCAAAACTGGACAAGCCTGTGCTGTTCTCGACCAAGATCTTTCTTCTCAGATTTACCACATGCTGAAGAGTTGATGGAATCAAAAACAATAACCAAGCATATCAGAGAATACTTGGCTTTAGGTCAGTAATTACCTTTGGAGAATGAGATTTCTTATCTGCAAAATAAGGGTGATAATATCTATTTCATAGAAATGTTGTGAATATTAACAAAATAATGCATATAAAAACTTGGCACGTACTAAAGCAATGAAAGATAATGTCCCTAGTTCATGGGCTCTTGTTAGAAAATTGAAATTCTATTTCATTTATGTTCCTTTAAAAAATAATAAAGGAAGAAGAAGGTACAATCTATTTCAACGGATTAGTCTAGTCACATCACTTTGCTTTTAAATAACATTCCTCCTTCCGGTTGTTTTTTGGACCCACTGCTAATGTGCATTAGTTTCCAATTTCCTTTCAGCCACTCTCCAGAAATGCAATGTTGGTTCTTTGTCTTAGGGATATTTCATATTAAATCAAACAAACCTCCCATAGCAGCAAACAGAAAGGAGCAGCACTGGGCCTCTGAACTAATTTGCACTGGCAAAACTGATCAGGCCTTCCTCCAGTGTCTTAATTAGGAATCTTAATCCCTTTGATTTAAAACCAGAAGAAATACAGGACATGGTAGGAAACTCTGAGCATATTTATTTAATACTGACAAATAGGGTTTAGAAAGTTCACTTAATATACCGTGTCAACAGAAATACATGTCCCTTTCTTTCTAATAATTCTTCCGGGATAAAGTATGGCTCATGTCCCGATTGGAAACATCAGTTTTCTTGTTCTCTTTCATTTAGAGAGACAGTTATTCCCAATTCACTCTATGTTTCCAGAGACTTTTGACTGGTCTGCTTTAATTTCTCCTGTGACATAAGGAGAGAGTGACTCAGAGAATATATGCAATATTGTTCACTTTGAATTTTTAAAAATGTGGTGAATGGGCAGTGGTGGATGGGGGTTGAACGTGAGACTATGGAAACAGAATAACAACAATTAGGAATGTCTCTGCAGACTTGGAATAGGTCTTCTCACACTGGGAAGCATTCCCATTGGAATGCTTCTGGGATTTGGTATCAGGTGGGTTCTTCTTGAGCCCTGTTCAAGGTGGTTCATTTCTTCAGGAAACAAAAGGATGGTGTCAGGGTGCAGTGATGTGTCTCCTCCAAAGGCCTGGTGAAGTGTATGTTCAACCTGGGCAAGGGGCTCAGATCAGTAGCCGGTGAGGTCACCCATCAGTTTAGGCTTCCAGGCAGCTTGATTTTTACAGGACCATGAGCATGTGGGCATTTACTAAAACCTAGGTGAGGGTGTGAATGACTGAGGTGAACCCTAGACACTTCCAAAAGGATTAGAAAGAGATTCTATGGTTGAATGGGCCCATGCCCTGCTTAGTCTTCAGGCCATATTCTCTTATAGAAAAATGACCAGATCCTTAGAAACCCCAGTCTCTTAAGAGGCGCACCCATGATTTTGGGTGCTTCTCAGCATTGAACCCATGGTCAGTCATTCATGACATCACCCACAGGATGTCCTAGAAGAGTCTGAATGCCTTTGATCTAATGTACTCCCTGATAACACTTAAGAATCAGTGTAACTGGTATGAGCTACCTGGGCTTGTTCACATAGGGTCCAGTGGTTTTATGTTCCCTTTCATGTAAAAAGACAGTCTTTTTAGAGATAGTTGTTTATGAGTGGGAATAGAGCCAAACTTAGTCTGTGTTGTCTTGAAAGAATTAGTTTGATCATTTTCAAGAACATGGAATAAGCCTAAATAGGCAAAACATTAAAAACAGTAACCACAGGTGTTTAAAATATTCTCTTTAGTGTGTGAAATAATTAACTGATGTAGTATTTTTTTTATACTTAACAGTCACTGTCACATCTTTTATTTCATTTATTTTTACAGCACCCCTGTGAAGTTGACAAGACTTATATATTCCTATTTTACAGAAAAACAAAACAAAACTAAGAAGGAAAGCTAAGTAAACTGTCTAGCGAAATATAGAGCCAGGGTTGGAGTTCAGTGTCTCAAATATTAGGCTCTAGAAGGATTTGGAAAGAATAAATCAGCTGTTTGTGTGTGACTGGGCACTTTTAAAAGACTGACAGGTGATGTTAAGAAAAGTTAATCCTCTGAAATATCTTAAACACTAACCCCTGCAGTTTTGTTTATAACAGTAAGTTGCACTATCCTTTAGGAAAAGACCTGCTTGAGAAATAATCCACAGCCCATCTCAATTTTCGGTTAATTTTGAAACGAGTGAAATGTGAGCTAATAAGATTTGATTGTTTACTGCTTCTCGGCACATAACCAGTACCCACAATCGAAAGCCTGATATGACATGATTATCCTGTAGAATAGGTGGTTTTCTTGGTCTCCCAAAAGTGTTGCTTGGTTCTACATCAGGTGGATAAATGTAAGAAAACAAAGCGCCCCACCTAACACCTAACTTTGGTTAACATCTCCCCTCGAGAAATGGGGTGACCCAAAAGGATTTAGATGTGAGCAGGTTCATTCATTCCCCACTTTCCTCAAAGATGCTATAGATGAATCTGCTGCAGACCCCAATCATGGGAAGAGACAAGCCACATAAGCATATGAAACAATTACAGATCAGCACACCCAGACAGCTGTCAGCCGAGAAAACTCCAAGCCTGCTGGATAATTATGGCTTGAGCTATTGATTGGGACCACGGAAGAGTTTCATCCAAATGCTTTTAATTTGCCAAACAGAGGGAAGTGTGCTGCAGAGAGGTTGCTTCCAATAACGGCATTTCTCCCTCTGGTAATTAAGGGGAGAGCTTAACAAGGTGGAGGGGATTGTTTTTAAATCTTGCCAAGAAAAATCTATGGCCATTTGAAAGGTGGCTGTAGCTTGTCTTAAGGAATAGCTTAAAACAATTGGTCTGGGATACTTTGCATCCTGTGGGAGACCCTAATCTGGCCAAGGACCCTAGAATCTCACTGGTCAGAGGGTTCATGCCATGCTCCAAACCGAGGATAGTACTGAACCCTACGTATATTTTTGTAACAGAGCAAAATGTCCACCTCTCTGACTCCATCAGACAGATGATGGAGTCCATTCTGAGTCCATTTATCCATTCTGAGAGATGATGGACCTAAGGCTGAAATAACAATTGAAGGTCACGGAGGGCTGAGGTCTCTCATGCAGGGTGTCATGCAGGGTCTCAGCTCCTGCTCCCCACATAAGAATGCAGGATATGGTGAGGCCAAAAAGGAACACGCACGGAGCCATAGATAGGGGATTCATACCACTATAGTCTCGCTGGCAGCTGGGTTGGGGACACAGGAAGCAGGAGCCACACGATCCTCAACCTGCTGTCCACCTCTCTGTCAACCAACCTCACTTGCTAACTGCAATCCCCGCTTGTTAAGCCAGCCTCTATCTGCTGCTACCATAGACACAGCAATTAGTGGCCAATGGCTCACGGGTTACAGCTGACGGTCAAATAGCCACAGCTGATGGCCATCCGATCACAGTTGATGGCCATTTACTACCCACGCCAGCACCTTTCCACATGAGGCCGAGAGCCTGGAAACTGCACTCCTGGCTCTGTCCCCACAGGTCTCTCCTTGGTCTCAGGCACTTTTGGTACCCTACTGTGACCTCAGTATATCTCTTTGTCTCAACACTCTGGCCCCCAACAATGATGAGGAATGACAATATTACCTCATTGGAACTGGTGATTAAAAAAAACCATATTATTATTAACTAAAGTCCATAATCTATTCAGATTTCCTTAGCTTTTAACCTAATGTCTTTTTCCTGTTCCAGGATCTATCCAGGATACCACATTACCTTTAGCTGTTGTATCTCCCAGGCTAATCTTGGCTGTGACAGTTTCTTAGACTTTCTTCCCTTTGGATGACCTTGATAGTTTTGAGGAGTAGTGGTCAGGTACATTGTAGGATGCCCCTTTATCAGAATGTCTGATGTTTTTCTCATGATTAGACAAATAAAAGGCACAGGATAAAGTTGGCCTAATCAAGATGAGGAGGCAAAATTAATCATGTATAACAAATGTATGCAATCATTCTCCCTTCTCTAAACATTAACACACATGCACATATATACTTTGTATCTTCCCAAGTGCCTAGCACTGGTTTCCAACATAGTGATAATCTAATATTTGGATGGATGAACAGAGTGATGGCTGGATAAATATTTTCTCAACTGCCACCATCTCTACTATCCTCGTGTAACTCTATGTTAATATCATTTTAAATCTTTGTATCATGACACAATGAAATTCATGTTGACCAAATGCACCTTCATTCTTGTTTTAAGTGCCTCTCATGTAACTCTACTGGCTTAAATTGGCCACAGTTGTTGTGAGACCCCCAGGACAAGTAAGATGTTAAGATTTGCATAAACTCTTTCAAGCCCCCAAGAGAACTCCACCTATTTGTACCCACCAAGAATAGCTCTTGATCTTTAAAAACTGTCAGATAGTCTATAAGATGAGGTGCCCATCATAAAAAAATAAAAATAAATAAATAAGCTGAAGTTGTTTAACCTAGAGAAGAAAAGACTATGGATCACTTAATTACAATCTCCTAGAATTACAGAAGAATACAGAATCACACAGGTTTGGATTCTATTCCTGGCTCTGCCACAAACTAACTGTGTGACCCGGAGCAAGTTGCTTGACCTCTCTGTGCTTCCATTTCCCATCTGTAAAATAATGCATGCTGGGCAGAGCCATGGTAGGTTTACAGGTACATAATGTATGTAATGTGCTTAGCACGGTGCCTGGCATAGACTGGATGTTCAATAAAGTGTAGTTTCTACCTCCCCTCCTACATGGTTTTACATATGACAAAAATAAAACTGCTTTATATTTTTCTGAGTCTTTACACTTAGAAAGCATTTTCTCACAATTTAGGGTGATAAACCATTGTTGTCCTAGCTCTTCAAAGCCCAAATAAGAGAAAATGAATTTTAATTCAAGTAATAATGATTTTGGAGGGACACAGCACATTTTTGGCCATTGAGATAATAAAACTCAGAACAAGTAATCGGGGTGCTGTGGGCTCTGTCCTTAGGAGAACTTCAAAAGAGAAGTTTAAGGCAGCTCACGGCGCATAGCCTCGACCTCACCTCCACCCAACAGTCATCAAAATCTTGGCTGACGGGAATAAGACTGTGGAGTTCTGGGATGCACGGGAGGTGAAGAAACTGCTGGGTATCCTTGGGACACTCTATACCCATTTCCTGCCTTTGGGAGTCTCCCAAGTTCTGCCTCTGGAGCTCAGTTTCCTGGAGCTGAACAAAAAGTGTGGTGGAAGTAAATCTTAGTGTATAATCCCGTGTGCAAGAAATATCTTGTTTCTGCAGTCTTTTAAAAATCAGTTTAAATCCCACACTGATCTTCTCAGCTGGGTTTGTGAGAAACTCAATTTCAGTCATTTAGGGGCTGCTTCCCAAGTGTGGGCCAACATTCTGGGGTCTCCCCAGATGCCAAAGCATTGGAAGTCTCTTTGGTCCTGCTGAGACCTCCAGGCTATGCTGGGGTCCCTGAACTTACTAGTCATAGCACCGACCACCCTCGTTATAGGTGGCCCATCAGGTATCTGTCTCTCCTTCTAAAGAGTCAGCAGCTTGAGGGCAGGACCTGTGTCCTTTGTCACAGTATCCGTAGAACTGGTGCACTGACTGGTACGTAGCACAGGCACGGTGAATATGCGTTAAGGAAGAAACAAATGTTTCTGTTTTATCACGAAGCACATTAGATGACTTTTTTCTCCCCCATGACTTTGAGCCTGATGAGGGAAAGGACAGTACTTTTCCCTCTATTTCCTCAGTGCTGTAGGCCCTGCCAAACGTTCCTTGAGTAAATGATTGAATGGTGCTTCTTTTATTATACATTGCATTGTATTGGTTTGTCTGTCTGTGTACTTGTGCAGTCCCTGTGGGCAGAGCTTTGAATTGGTCACTGTCACAGAGGCTGTCAAATTTTTCCCACATCTGTTTCCCCTTCCTAGAGCCTCCGAGTTATAGCTGAGTACATGACTGCCCCTAACAAAGATGATGTGTTTCAGGCTTTCTTAAGGGGTCACGTGACCAAGTTGTGGCCAAAGAGATAGAAGGGGTACCAGCGCAGTGATGGGCACAGCTCAAGGAGGTGAGCTCTGTACTTCCCATTCCTTCCTCCCACTGTCTGAAGTGGGGACAAGATGGGAAGCCCTGTTAGGCCCTGGGGGTGAGTGGAACACCCTTGGGATGGTGGAGCAACAGGCGAGGACGAGGCTGGGTCCCCAGCACTGTGGGGCCTCCACACTGGCCCCAGACTGCTTCATCCTGGCAGGTGCCACTGAAAATGCCCCCTCTACCTGCCCTGGCTTTGCCAGGATGTGCCTCACAGGATACCTGAAAAGTACTGCTTGCCTAGCCTCTGAGATTCTTGCCAGCTTTCTCAGGCATGCAATGGTCTGCTGGCTCCTAGCCCCAGAAAGGGCTTCTATCTTGTTTAAGCCACTGTCCTTGGCATCTTTGTGGGAGGGGCTGAACCTTTATCCAGCTAATACCCTCATCTCGGTACCCTCACTGCCTGCAGCCCAGTGACTGGTAGGAGTAGGCCACCACCCAAGTGGGCACCCTAGCTGCACTGTCATCCATCTCCATGTTTTCATCCCACCATGTGGAATTCCCAGGGCAGGTCACGCAGAGGCCAGGAGGCAGCACTCCTTAGCAGCGCCAGCCTGAGTCAGCAGCTGTTTTCAGTTTAATGAGATGACACTAACGATTGTGCCTCCTCAGGTTGAGTGAACCTGTCCTCCCTGGACACCTATGGAAGATCTTGGCATTCGCTCCATTGCTGAGCTTGGAGGTCAAGGGAAAGACAGGAGTCTCAGAAAGATCAAGGAACATCATGGACCTACGGGACATGCGTTTGCTGTCCTAGATCTAACTCTGAACTCCAGTAAAAGGGCAGAGAACAGTACTTGGGCCTGCTTCACCCTGGTAGGTGCCACTGAAAATGCGCCATCTATCTGTCCTGGCTTTGCCGGGATGTGCCTCACAGGATACCTGAAAAGTACTGCTTGCTTAGCCTCTGTGATTCTTGCCAGCTTTCTCAGGTGTGCCATGGTCTGCTGCCCCTAGCCCTCATGCAGCCTTTGCAGCCCTGATGCATTTGGTGGCATGGACTGCGGCTCGTTCTGCACTCCTTCCTGCTTTGGGTCCCTATGGGAGGACATGGACCCTGCCCCTTGGACCCCTGCCCCATGGACTCCTGCCTATAGACCCTTCCTTCGCAACCTCTGCCCAGTGAATGTGAACCCCTGCACATCCTCAGCCATGCCACGCTAATTCAATCTATGACTCTCCCTGGAGCTCTGATTCCCTTTTCTAAACCCAGGTGTCTAAGACAGAGAAAGCACCATTATTCTAAACATTTTTGTATTGTATTTTGAGGGCATGGGTGGTAAGCATATATTTCTCACTCAGGAAGATCAGCAGGGCCTTGGGAGCTGCATTTTTTATTTTATCTAACATTTGTTGAATGGTTACTATGGGTCAGGTGCTTTGCTAAGCACTTGCATGGAAACCAGCTCAGTGAATTCTCTCAGCAGTCTCATGAGGCTGGTGCTATTATGATTCCCATTTTGCGAATGAAGAAGCCCAGGCTGGGGAGGCTCTGTAACTCACCATGGTGATTTAGCTCACAGCGCCGGAGCCAGGGTTCATGCCCAGATGCCTGCTCTTCCAGGTGCCTGCAGTGTATTCCTTGTATTCTAAAGCACATGGTCTGGGACACAAATGCAAAATATCGTCAGTGAGGGGAGAAAAGGCCAGGCGCAGATGAGCAGTATCATTGGTCAGATACACTGGACAAGAGCAGAGCCAGATTCAGAAGGTGGGTTCAGCGGTCAGGTGACCAGGCACAAGAGTACAAGGCAGGTGGGCAGAACGGTGCAGGGTGTCGGCTGAGAACAAGGCAGAAGGCCAGGAGCTCCCTGCTATTAGGTGTTGGCCACCTGGCTTGCAGGTGCTGGTAAGGCCCTGGGATAGAGAGGGGTTGGGGGTAAGTTGGGTGTTAGCACCTTTCTCTTATAATGAAAAAAGCTGCTCCGTACTGCTCTTTTCCCTGCTACCCTGTACTACAGGTTCAAGCAAGAAGCAGGAGAGGGTTCCTGGGGTGTAACTTGAGTATCAAACAGTGAGGAGGGAGGAGGCCTGAGGGTACAAGCCGTGACTTCCCTGACACAAAGCTTTTCCTCTGCAACCTTGTCTTTCTCCAGCTGCAGAGCCCTACAGCGACAATACTAATCACCAGGAACAGTCCTTGCCAACCAGACTTCCTCCCTAGCCCAGCAGACTTGAAAAATGCTTACCGGGATGAAAAACCTGAAGGACATTGGCTGCCTGACCTGACTTAGTGCTGTACCCCCTCTCTCACTCCCTTCCCTCTCCCAGAGCACACCTCCAGGCACAGAGACCTCAAAACCTTTCCTCAGTAATACAAATTCCTGAGAAAACTCCGTAAAAAGCTGATATAAAGAAAGAGTCTTAATGGCTTGGCAAAAGCAAACAGACAACCTCCATTTCCATCATCCAAATGCTGAAACAAACAAGGCCCTCAGGGGTTGCATTCACAATGAATTTGGATTCACACTGCATTTTGGAGGTGGGGGAGAGATGAGAATCAGGAGAGAGGCAGGATGGAAGCCCAGCATCCATTTTCAAGGCCTCTCTGCTCCATTCCTTTCTCCCATTGGCCCTAAGAAGCTTCAGAACCCAGGAGAGACTGCGTCAGGGTGTTTATACCAGGGGGAGTTCTCACCACCTGTGACGTCACAGACCGGACTGGCTGCTTTTACTATTCCTGTACCCAACAAGTAATATAGAAGCCGCAGATACTGCGCTACGTTTTGGGCACACAGAAATATATAAAATAAATAAAACATGTTCTCTGCCTTTGAGGAGAGTTAAGAAAACACAAGGTGCTATAGATGCACATAGTAGGGGCACCTAATACTTTTGGAGGTCAAGGAAGACTCTCTGGAGGACATGACCTTGAGGCTGAGACAGAGCAAGAATGCGAGATAGCAGTCAAGTGGCAGCATGATGAGTAGGGAAAGGATGTTCCATGCAGAGGAAAGGACATATGCAGAAGCCCAGAGGCAAGAAAGAGCCAGCCGTGTCTGGGAGACCACAGGTGGTTCAGCATGACTGGAATGGAAAATGCCAAGGGTGGTGGTGGGCACATCCAGGCCAGAAAGCAAGGTGGGCACATACGCTGGGAGCCTTATGAGCAGCTAGCGCTTGAAGAGTTTGGACGTCATGAGAGCAGGCTTTGTTCACTGCTGTATTCCCCGCAGCTAGATGGGTGACACACAGCACTGGTGATGGGCGATGCCCAGTAGGTACTTGGGATTGAATAGTGGTGAGCACTGAAAACATTTAAGCCTGTACAAGATCTGGCCAGTTCTGCATTTCAGAATCAGCACCTGGGCTGTGATGCAGAGAATGGGTTTCAGGGCAATGACGCAGAGGGTGGGAGGCAGGGAAATGACAGAGGTCCTAACCACAGATGGCAGTGGGAGTGGAGATAAGTGGATGGTAGAATCCACAGGACTTGGTGGTTGGTTGAGGGGAATGCGAAGAAAGGGCATCAGGGGTAACTTCCTCTGTGAGCACTGGGCAAGGGGCAGACAGAGGCCCCGAGGCCGGGCAGTCCCCATGCAATATCAGTGTGCTCTCAGCTCTGAGTCTGGGCTCAACTGCAATGTTCAATTCTCTCATCTGCAAAATGGAGCTACTACTACTCACCTTGCAGGGAGAGCGAGAAGAGAGGACGCAAAGTGCCTAGTGCAGTCAGTGCCTGATACATAGCAGATGCTCAGTGTAAGGCCTTCATTACTACCTGAGCTGGGCCCTGAAGGACAGATTCCCTTCCATTAGCAGGAGATGGGGTCAGGAGAGGACATTCCAGGTGGAAGGAATGGAATGAGCAAAACATGTCATTGTAGGAAAGATGAGGCAAATGTATGAGAGAGATGGAGGTTGGAGTGGCAAGTGAGATACTAAGGAGGAAGTTACATGCCCTCTGCTGTGCCCACCCGGCTGTTGCTTCCTCAGTGCACCTCCCACCAGGGCCCACCAGGGCCCTCCCGCATTTCCCCACTGCCAGCCTTTTGCTCTGTGATTCACTCTCCGCATTGCAGTGGGGGGTTGCATACAGTTTGGACTTGACTCAGCCGCCACGAGGAGCCACTAAAGGTGTTGAGCAGGTCGGCACTGTGCGTTCGTTGCGCTGCCCCGAGGGCAAGGCTGTGGAGTGAGGGTCCCGGTGCACTGTCAGCAGCCGGTCCTCCAGGGGCGCTGCACCACCAACAAGCGCAGCTAAACTCACGCGAGAGAGTTCTGTGAAGCTCCTCAGGATGTGCCCTTGATGCCCTCCCCCGGCCCTCCCGTCTGCCGCACACCACACTTGTGCCCCCACTGTGTGCGCACCAGGCTTCTCATCTTTTCCTCCAGAGTCCTCTGAATGACAGATGGTCCCTGTCTGTAGCAGAAGACAGGACCCCACACATGTAATATTTCTTAGAGGGCTAATGCTTCATTTAAAAAATTCATGTCTATTTTGCCTTCTATTTTGAAACATTTGTGCCTATTTTAATTTAAAAATGCCTTTAATCTCTTCTTAGGTAGTTTATTCTACCCACATATTTAAGCAAAATTCACATCGTTGGAAGACGCACCAGACTTATTCTGTGGCTATGAGTGTGCCTTGACCCACAAGAGTGGGTTCCTGAGCACGTGGGCATCCAGTTTGGGAAGCACTGCTTTATACTTTAGCTGTGTCCTTTTGCTCAAGTTTGTTTCTGCTTCGAGTGCCATTCTCTTCTTGAGCTGGAGAACTCCTACTGATACTTCAAGACCCAACTCAAATCTTACCTTTTAATTTTAAATCAATCAAGTTATTAATTAAATAAATAAAGAGTTCATGACAGGTTTTCCCTGCCATGCTGCCCAGCCCCACTCCTCCCAGTACAATGAACACAGCCTTCACTGTATTTCCATATACTTTGTAATACCTCCATCGTAGTGCTTATCCCATCATGTTAAAGCATAGTTTTGACACGTCTGTTTGTCTACCTTACTAGCTTTATGAAGGCAAAAGAGAAAGAGGATTTTTTTAATTATTATTATTGGGGAAAGGGGACAGGACTTTATTGGGGAACAGTGTGTACTTCCAGGCCTTTTTTCCAAGTCAAGTTGTTGTCCTTTCAGTCTTAGTTGTGGAGGGCGCAGCTCAGCTCCAGGTCCAGTTGTCGTTTTCTAGTTGCAGGGGGCGCTGTCCACCATCCCTTGTGGGACTCCAGGGATTGAACTGGCAACCTTGTGGTTGAGAGCCCACTGGCCCATGTGGAAATCGAACCGGCAGCCTTTGGAGTTAGGAGCATGGAGCTCTAACCGCCTGAACCACCGGGCCAGCCCAAGAAAGAGGATCTTAATCATGATTGTACCTTAGAGCCTATTACAGTGCCTGGCACATAGTAGGGGCTCTCGTCAACAGGGAGGGAGAAAACTGCTGAAGGTTTTTGAGTGGTGAAGTTGAATTCTGACAGTGCTCTGGGACCACTGTGGCTCTCTACTGCAGAATCACCAGGATGGCTTGAATGAGGTCCTACTGCTTTCACTCTGCAGGTGGAGTGTGTTCACCTGAAGCAGCAGGACCTTTCCTCTCCTCCTAATTAAACACGCCTTTGCTGCCAACACACACAAAGCCAGAAGCCGGGAGGAAGGAGTGTCTTTAAAATACATTAAGAACAGGGTGGATGGGTGGCTCAGTTGGTTAGAGCATGAGCTCTGGGCAACGGGGCTGCCGGTTCAATTCCCACATAGGTCAGCGAGCTGCACCCTCCACAACTAGAATGCAGTCAATGAGCTGCCGCTCAGCTCCCGGGTGGCCAGATTGGTCAGTTGGTCAGAGCACGGGCTCTCAACCACAAGGTTGCCAGTTGGATTCCTCGACTCCCCCAAGGGATGGTGGGCTGTGCCCCCTGCAACTAACAATGGCAACAGGACCTGGAGCTGAGCTGCACCCTCCACAACTAAGATTGAAAAGGACAGAAAAGGACTTGGAAAAGTCCCGGAAATACCCCAATAAAATCTTTAAAAAAAATACATTATAGACAATATATGATTGAGATGCTGTCCCCATCCCAGGGGCGGGTGGGGGCTGTCTGGAAATTTCACCAGCCTCCATATGGGGATCTTCTCACAGCCTCCAGACCTCCTCTGCCTGGAAGAAGCAGAGAGGTCAGCAGCGCCCCTCTGGAATCAACCTAGAGACCCCCACTCACGTCTGGCCTCCTTTTCCCTTGTCTCACAGGAGTTTCCCAAATCTGGGATCTCAAGGCCTCGGGAAAGCCCACTCCCAGCCTCCCCCACTGAGGAGCCCTCTTGCCAGCAGTTGCGAATAAAGGCCATTTGATTCTGCCACATCTTCAAGGTCCAGATTTTGACCTTGATGGGATTTACTGACTCAGGTTATCTAAACATGGGTTTCTAGAGATTGAGGCATGGTTTTTCTGAGAGTGACACCTCTGCTCCTGCCTCTGACTATTAATACAGTTCCAGCTCCGGTTTCTGATGGCTCCCAACCTGGGGGTGGGCGTGGCAGTCTTCTCTGTACCTTCTATTTTCCTGTCTTTGCAGCTGCAGGAGCCGAACATATTCTCTTCCTACAAGCAGGCTACTGAGACTCAGAGCACAAAGAGCTGTTTTAGCCATAGCGGTTCAAGTATAGGTATCTTTGCCCAGAAAAAAAGAAATAAATCAATGTGTGCTTAAAGAATAAAGACCAAACTATTCTGGAAAAACAAAATGTGATATTTAATGATCAAAGCTGTTTTTTAGCACAGAAGGAACTAAACTCCTTGAAGCTCTTAACTGGGCGCCTGATGGTATCATTTGCCAGGTTAAGTCCCAGGCCACAATTAATTCCTGATGATGCCTGCATGCCTCTCTTCCCCTGAGCTGCATTCTCTTCCTGTCTGACCCCAGCCACTTACCTCCGTCCTCCTCTCCATCCTCTCCTGGATGTTGCATCTGCCACTGTATTATCATTTATATATGGATAAAGTAGAGAGAATAGGAGGAAACAATAAAGCTTCATTTTTAAGACAAATACAATTTCTTGCTCAAACCATTAAAATAGGATCCTAAGCCACTTCCCTGGCTCTAACTTCATCCCTCTTCAGCCCTATACAGCTGCTGTTCCAGTTATCTGTCTAAAATGTATGTTTGACCCTGTGGGTACTGGCAGCTCTAAGTATCCTCATTGTTCCATGCAAAGTCTCCAGGATTTAAACCCGCCTCTTGCTCCTGTGACCTAATCTGCCACCAAAAAAAGTGTGACCTGGGCTTCTGCCGTGGATGCAGTTTCCTAACACGACATCAGTCTCAAAAGCTTCCCTCTGATCAGGCCTTCCAAAAGAGCGAAGATCTAAGTTGAAAAGTAAATAAAGGATAAGGGAAAAGGGAAAAATCTACCAAGAAAGGATGTGTTCTGGGGGGTAATGGAGAGAAAGAAAAGGGTTCTTTCCCTTCTTACTTCCCAAGTTGCGCCACGTTACATGACAGCAATAGCAGAAGCAGCAGAATTAGGAATTTGGTGAAATCTTCTTTTTCTTCTCCTTCTTCTCCTTCTCTCTCTCTCTCTCTCTCTCTCTGTCTCTCTCTCTCTGTCTCTCTGTCTCTCTCTCCTTAAAAATATTCTTACGGAAGTATAAAACGCATTCAGAAACAGGAATAAGTCATGAGTGTACAAGGAACGTTCATAAACTGACGAGCGCACTCATGGGAGCAGCACCCAGAGGAAGAAGCAGAACAGGACCAGAGGCTCCAGGGTCCCCTCCGTCACCACGTTGCAGCAGTGCTCACCATGGTGACTTCTAGCACTCTGGAGTCATTTTGCCCATTTCGAACTTCATATAAACGTAAGCCCCCAGCAGGTACTCTTTTGTGTCTAGCCTCTTTTGTTTCACATTATATTGATAAGATTCGACGGTGTCCTTGCAGTTTGTTCATTTTCATTGCTGTATAATATTCCATTGTGTGACTATATCATTCTTTATCTAGTCTACTGTTGATGGGCATTGGGATAATTTCCAGTTTGGGGCTGTTACAAAAACGCTCTTATGAGCATTCTAGTATGAGTCTTTTGGTGAACACATGTATGGTGGATATATATCTTGGAGTAGCATTGCTGGGTCATGGGAATTGAATATGTTCAGCTTTAGTAAGAGCTATCATATGTTTTTCCAACATATATGAATTGAACCAGTTAATAGAGTGTGAGACTTCTGGGGGCTCCACATTTTCTGGTGTGGTCAGTCTACTTCATTCTAGCCATTCTAATAGATGTATAGTGGCATCTCGGGTGGTCTTCATTAGCATTTCCCTGATATGACCCATACTGAGCACCTACTCACATGCTTATGGATCATTTAGATACTCTGTTTTGTGAAGTACCCATTTAGGTATTCTTCCTGTTTTCCTATGAGTTGTCTCTTTTTCTTATGGATTTGAAGGAGAAGTTGTGTCTTTTTGAGTGATCCCACTCTCTACTTTGTCCCTTTTCTATTCCTTTATGGTAATGCAAATTTGTAAATCTTAACTGAGTCTATAGGCTTGGCTGTGTTTCCCCAAAAATAAGACTGGGTCTTATATTAATTTTTGCTCCAAAAGACCCATTAGGGCTTATGTTCAGGGGCTGTCATCCTGAAAAATCATGCTAGGGCTTATTTTCCAGTTAGGTCTCATTTTAATCTAGTCTCTAGGCCCCTGTGCCAACCAGAATTCTTAGTAGGGCCTTCGTCTCATAGTCTTGCTCCCATCCCATCCACACCAAGGCTTACCCTGTTGAGGCAGGAGTTAGGTTGAATTTCTGCAAGTTCAGTGGTGAACGCTAATGAAGGTTTCTGTAAAAGGAACAGGGAGAGAGGTTGGAAGGATGTGAGGCAGATGAGGCCTTATTGACTCCGTTCAAGTTCACAGATGCTAAGAGCTGCACTGCCGAGCAGTCTGGCTACGGCTCTCCTTTCCCAGGAATGGACAGCAACAGTGTGTAGCAACTAATTGATATTGATGCCGCCTTGCTCCATGCCTTCCAGTAATAGCCATTACTTTGCTTTGGAAAACACAGGCTTTCCAGATGACACCTATTTGGGAACCCTGCTGATATGTCTTAACCAATGGCTTCTGTTTCTGTAGACTCCGAATGTTGCTGGGCACAGACGCATAACAGCCATAGACGTCTGCTAACTGCTGGGAAGAAAATTCTCTGCAGGATCAGTGAGGCCGTGTATTGACCTCATTTTGTTTCCTGATACTCTTCTGAAAGATACTGTGCTACAATGATCAACCAAAGTGCTCAGGAGACCTGTGTCCTGACCACCACCTGCCCAGATTGCTGTGTGACCTTAGGCCAGTTGCTTAATTTCTCTGAGCCTGTCTCACTCTGTTTATCTGTTAAATGGAAACCTTAATCCCTGCCATAGCTACTTTGTGAGATTTCTGGAAAATTAAAATAAGGTGATATATATGAAATAGCATTTTGACAAATTTAAAGTGCTCTTTAAAGGGAAAGTCCTGCTACGTGCCTGATTTTGTTCCGGGTCTCCTTTTAATCATCAGTTTCCATTTTACTTGTGATAGTTGGTTCTCAGACCTGCTAATGACCCTTGGCTTGGAATTCTTTTATGTAAAGGGTACCTCTTTGGTCCAGATAAACTCTTGTACTTTGGCATTTCACCACACAGCTACTTCCTCTGTAACCTTTTTCTTCCTTTGTTTCTTCCCAGGATCTAGCAGACCTTTTGTCACCTGGACAGGACCCGTGTGGGCAGGCTCTGAGCCACATCAAGGGATTTTAATTTCCTCATGGCTTTGTTAGCATTTCACACTGTTACAGGTCAGAACACAAGGTTATTTACTAGGAATGAGAAATGTCACTAATATGAATTATGGGAACCCCATGATTTCCCTCCAGGTATTCAGAACAACACACGCCACCCATCATCCTGGTGAGCTGAGCACAGAGCTCCCTAGGCTCCTGAGCCCAGTGTGTTTGACTAAGGTCTGAAGGCAGGGCAACCATCTCAGGCTGGGAAGTGCATGTTAGATTTGTTCCAGGAGCCTCCCGCTTCACTGGCTGCCATTCTATTGAAGAAAATTCTGGAAGGTTCAAAATCTATTTCCTAACCAATAAGGGAGGGAAGTGAAGATATTCATTCACTCATTCAAAAGTCACCCATTCATCTTTTTTACTCACTCCTTCCACGGTGAGCGCCTACCATGCAAATACTTATGGGAGTGAGGGTACCTAGTTATGTATGTATTTTATCTTTTCCTCATCTTCCTCATCTTTCTATTATCATTAATGTAGCAAAGAGAAGGGGTAAAGGAGACCATGATAAGGAGGGGCCCCATCAGTTCTAAACATTGAGGTGCCTCAGAGATCTGTCCCAGGCCCCTTTCTCTTTTCACCAAGAAGGCCCAAGCTATTCTCATGGCTCTAAATGCCTTCCATAGGCCCCAACCTGCCGCCCCCCATCTTCCATTTCCAGCCTTGACCTCTCTTCTGAGCCACAGACAAGTATGTTTACCTGCTCACTTGATGTGTCCACTTGGAATAATCAGAAGCACATCCAACTTTACATGCGAACAATGGACATATCCATCTTCCTCTCACACCTGCATCACTTCCACTTTCCCTCATCTCGGTTAAACCAGAAACCCAGGAGACAGTTGTGACATGACCTTCCCTCTTAACCCCACTCCCATCCACCACCTGCACATGCTTCTCCAAGCTGTGCAATTCTCACATGCCCTCTACCCAGAACTACTGCAGTGGCCTCCAAATGAAGTCTACCCCTCTTCTTGCCCCTATTCTCTCTGCAGGAAGAAACAGCAAGTGTGCGTGTGTTCCTGAAAATGAGAGTTGAATCGTATTCCCTCCCTGTGAGAAAACCTGCAGGGCTTCCTGCTGCACTCCGAATGAATGGCAACCCAGGACCCACACAGCAAAGCCTGCCCCACAGGGCCCCTGCCCCTCCTTTCTCATGGCTGCCTCCCTCACTGACACTCACTACACCTCAGCCCCTCTCTCAGGTGCCAGCTGGGGTCTTTACTCAGGCACTTCCTCTGCCTGGACTCTTCTCCCCTTTGTGTCTCAGACCAAACGTCACTTGCTAGATGTGCCTTGTCTTCCAGTTTATTTATCTCCTTTGTTATTCTTATCTTCATAGCCCTCCAATTTGTAATTATCTATTTGGTATAACATCTGCCTCCTGTATAAATCCTGTAAGACAGGGATCATGCCTTTTTTTTTTGGTACCATTGTGTATCCCTCTGTGCCTGGCACATACCAGGAAATAGATCAATAAATAGTTATTTAATAAATAAATGTCCAAACTACAAGTTCAGCTATTTAAATTATAAAACATACACTATCTTTGAGAACATAAAAATTGTATTTAAAAAACCACTAGTACCCTTAGACCCAGGAAAGAGTGACTTAGGGCTTGTGCTTTAGAGGCCACACTCTCACCTCCCTCTGGCTGTGTCCCTCCCTGTACAGTGAGGAGTCCACAGGACCAATGGGCTAGTCCTACCCAGAGCCCCCACCCCAGCTAGAGTGGCCAGATTTAGCAAATAAACATACATGACACACAGTTAAATTTGAATTTCAGATAAACAACCACTCATATTTTTAGTATTTGGGACATACTTACACTAAAAAATTATTCACTGCTTATCTGGAATTGAAGTTTGACCGGATGTCCTGTATTTTATTTGGCAACTCTAGCCCCAGTGTCTAGACCAGATGTATGCAAACGATGGCCTGTGGACCAAATCTACTTGGCTGCCATTTTTGTTAATAAAGCTTTATTGGAACACAGCCACACCCGTTCATTTACATATCATCTATGGCTGCTTGCAGGGTGTAATGGCAAAGTTGAATTGTGACAGAGACCATACAGCCCAGAAAGCCTAAATATATATATTATCTGACCCTTTATAGAAAAGTCAGCTGGCATCTGTTCTAGAGCATTCTGTGGGTGCTCAGGGCCTCCAATGCCTGCCCCAAATCCTGAGCCTACCTCCAGAGCATGCCAGGGTGTCTGCTATGGTCTGGTTTCTGAGGGTAGCTCAAGGCCGAGGGGACAGGGGTGTGGATGGAGTTTGGAAGCACACATGCAGGGCCCTCCCAGTGAAAGGTGGAGCTGAAGGAGGGACGCTGAATGCCAACTGTCCCTGAACAACCCTGCTTCTGCCCAGAACTCTGAGGATCTCAGAATTCTAAATTTGCCCTTGGCCTTCCATTTCGTTAGGAAGATACACTTTTCAAGACAGAAAACATTTTATTTACTTTTGTGTATTAGCTTGATTAACTTTTAAATGATTAAACCTGTGACATGAGGACCTCCCTTTGTACTCTTGACCTGGGCCACTCAAATGTTAGGTCTGTTTTAAGCAATCAAGGCAAAGAAATGTCACCAATAGTGCCCTCTTGTGGTGAGATCTACTATTACCACATCCTAGCCGTGGGAGCCCCCAAAATACCTTAGTCATCTACAGGTTCAGGAGCTTAGGAAATCTGGTGACTATAACAAGCAAAATTCAACCCGAACCATTGGGAGTTTCTAAAATGCTTTATGGTTCATTAAAGAGATATCATGATATTTAGCATAGTTTTCCTCAAAATTAGTAATTTACAGTGGCCCATAATAATATATCTGTACAATACTTTACAGTTTACAAAAGCATGTTCACACACAACTTCATAGCTGAACCTCACAACCACACTGTGGGTTCCACTGGAAATGGAGACTCTTAACGTCCATGACTTGCCCCAGCCTGTCTAGCAAGTCAAGTGTTCTTATCATCATAATAGAGCCATCTTGCTACTAACCAAAATGGGGATTAGGCAGAAAATCAATTTCCCTAACTACAAAGAGAACAGAGGGGTAACATTTCAGCAAACTGGAACCTTGACAACGACCTTCTAGGCCAAGATAAGGGAGAGGAGGTTGCTGAAAGGATATTGTAATCCTTCAATATCAGAGATTTGTGATGATTTCTTATTATTCACAACAAGAGCATTTAGCAAGAGTTGACTTTCTGACATTTCATTATTCCTCAAACAACTTTGAAAAGCCCCTTCTCTGCTCTGCAGGCAGCAGCCCACAGGAGTTGCCACAAGACCTTGGCCTTGAGTCAAGGCTCATCAGGCTTAACCTTCACTGCTGCTTCCACTCCAGCAGAGCCCAGGAGATCTGAGCTGCTTGGAAGACTTTTAATTCCAGTCTGTCAGAAATTAACATCTTGTCCAGAGATAGCTGTGAAGACAGCTTTCTCCCAACAAGCCAGCGGTGAGCTAGGGATTTCACCATCACCGGAGCTGACACACACAGTTGAATTTCACATTACAGCTGGAAATACATTGAGGGAATTCAGGGAACAAGACAAGGAGCTGGAAGCAGCATTTTTGTTAAATTATACTTTTCTTAAAGATCAATAGATGCTCCAAAGCAGTGTACTATGGGGGGGGGGGGTGGCTTTCACAGAAATAGTTTTGCTTCTCGCCTCTGGGAGAGCCAGTTTGAACCACCCAAGAGATGCTTTCTGATCTTTTTGATCGTGTGTGATGCGATTTGTGGGAAAGTAAGTTTACTTTGCCTTTCATCGTGAACTTCTGGGTTATGCACTGAGCTGGGGGACCAGGTTTATCAGATCCAGGCTTTCTTATGGAACTCCAGATTCACTTATTTATTTATGCATGCATTCAATATATGTTTATGGAGTCCCATCTATGCCTCAGACACTCTGCTTGGTAAAACATTAATAAGACTTGACCATGCCCATGTGGCATTCATAGGCTCATACTGTTGGGTACTCATGTTGCAGGGGGCCCGGGAAGGCTTTCATCTGTTTTGGTAACCGGCACTGGTCTTTCAAACTCTGACTCAAGCATCTGCCCTGGAAAGCCTTCCCTTGAGCCAGATTTTGAAGGACCAGTGCCAGCGAGTAAGACAGATGAGGGCGAAGGAAGGGAACTCAGGCTGGCTGACTCCAAGGCCTAGGCTCCAAACTGCAGGCTTCAGGTCTCCAGAGACCTGTTTTGACAGAGAATATCTCAAGAAGGAAATTTACCAAGAGATGCTCCATCCTAAGAGATGCTCCATTCCTAAGATATTCTCCATTCCAAAAGCCCCAGCAACAGTAGTAAGACTGTGGCTCACACGAATGGCGAGGGGAGGAAGGCAGGGAGGCAAAACAGAAACAGTTTGTGAAGAAAGCAACCCCCAGAGATTCGGGCTTGTCCTGCTGACCCTGGCCAGCAGGGGGCAGTGCAGGGTTCTTTGAGGAATCCTTAGACTACTCCCTTGCGGTGGGAAGGTCCCTAAAGGTAAAGTGAGCTAAGCCTCCTCCCCAGGAAGGTTACACCCCCTTGTTATCATCTTCAAAGTGCTTATTATTTTCTGAAATGCTATTGCTCATTTGTTTACATTCTCAGTAATTATATTGCCCTCTCCAGGACATAAGTAAGCTGCATGACCAAAGGCTTTCCCTGTCTTATTCTCAGCTATATCCCAAGTGACTATATTAACATCTGGCATGTGCTGATTTCCTCAATAAATATTAAAAAAACAAAAACAAAAAAACACGTTAATGAGTATGTGAATCTGTGTGGTATTGAAAAATGGTCATTGTAGGAAAATTAAGACCCATGTGCTGCTTTTTGACGCTGAAAGAGTAGGTATCTTCACATGGGTCTTTTCCATGCTTGTAAGTCGGGCAGCCAGGACGAGGGGGAACCACAGGAGAGCTTCTTCACTCGCAAAATAGACACACTTTTGTATTCTGGGCTGAGTGTTGCTGGGCCCAAGGTGAGTTGTCAACACCTGGTCAGGAGGCCAAGGTCAAGACCAGTGGGGGGGAGGGGCGGGCAAGGTCCTGAGCCCAGTCCTATGGTATAGAGGGCTTGGAAGGCACAGAGATCATGTGAGTGCGCCAGTCCAAGGAGGCTTTGCCGAGCCCAGCAGCAGGGCAGTCTGAGGTCCACACCAGAGCGAGTGATGGATGAGAAGGTGCTGAAGCCAGACTTGGACTGCAGGCAGCGCAGGGCAACTTCCTGGGGATGTGGATATCTGTACCTGAGAAACCTTTGAAGGCCACGCTCTCCCTTGCAGGCATGCCCAGGTCTGCTTCCTGTGACCAGGGACACAGGGTCAAAAGTGGCAATTTTCAAATTTTAAGTGTATTCAGCCACAAGAGATGCCAGAGTGCATTTCAGGCTCTTCCCCACCTGCTCATGTTATGTCTACCCAGGGCGACCACCATCCAGGTTTGTCCAGGAATGAGAGTGTTCCCAGGATGTGGGACTTTCAGTTTTAGAACTGGGCAAGTCCTAGGCAAACTAGGACAAGTTGGTTACCCTATACCTGCATTGCCAGTGGCAGTTTAACTTTCCCTCGTCCCCTTTGGCAATATTAATGATCTATATGTCTCCTCTAATCCTTCAGTCTCCTTTTCCTATTTTCTTACTTGCAGACCTTTGTCTCTGGTTCATGGGACCACCTGATCTCTCAGGTGTCTCAAGAGCCACTGTTTGATGCCATCTGGGGTGGGGACTGGCGAAGGAAATGCATCTGCTGGATGCTTTGTTACTTCTGAGGATCTTGCCCCTAAGTTAGTTTGGGAGTTGTCAAAACCACGGCCAACTCAGATGAGGTAAAAAAAAAGGCCATTTCATAACCCTCTTCTTATTATGATAGGTGAGGTAGGGGCAGGGAATAGAGTCTCTTAGTGTTTGTGTGGTGCTTAAGTCCAAACCATCATTCACGCATCAGGGTTTTGGAAAAGCAGGTTGTTAACTGATGCACAAGCAGGGCCAGGCAAACGGAGGCCCCACAGAGGATGCTCACGTTCTGCCAGATGTAACCGATGGGCCAGTTCCATCCATTTGCTGACTAAGCAAATTAATGAAATGACAGCAGGCATCCCTGTCTAGATAAATCTTCTCATTGAGATAAGCAGGCATTTAGAAAAGTCATTCAAGGTGCAAGTTGCCAGAGAACATTGCTACCTCTGCCCCAAATGTCACCCTGGAGGGGATGAAATCTATTTACTTTCCTGACTCTGGATGACAGAATCTCTTCCGGTAAAGCCTTTGACCTTGCCCTTCAGGAAAGGGGAATCATGCCTGTTCCCTTACTTACATTTCAGAAATATGAAGAAGGGAGGTGTATTGAGAAGATGTTGGGCAGATCCAATTGTGACTCTGAGTTTGTTTTGGCAAGTCTGGGTTGAAGGTGGCACTTCTGTGGATGAATCTGCTATGATTCCTTAATGAGAACAGAAAAGCTGCAAAATGGTATTCAGCCGTGTAGAGATGGAGGGGGGAACATTTTGAAATTCACTGTAGGTCTTCATTTAACAAATTAATTATGCTCAGAATACCCCATAGTTCTAAAAGCACCTGAATGTAACCTGTCACTTTTTTTGTATCATCTAAGCGTCCCTCCCCTTAAATTTCTGACTTAATTATGTGAATGAGGAGTTGGGGATTTTCATAAATTACAGTCTTGCTATAAATTCTAGTTGAATGCACTCCTCTGATATGTACATATATCCATTCCTAGCCCTCAAGAAACTCCCAATTTAATACCTTCTAAACCAAAGCCATCATGTTCAGTTGATCAAGTTTCTATAGGTGGAACTAATACTTTAAAACAATGTTGATCATTTTCTCTAATAACAAAAACATAGCTACATTTATGAAAAGAGGAATAATGTAGGGACATCTGCTGTTTGTGTCTGTCTTATATTTCCATAAGATTTTGGAAAGATGGTGTATCAGTCACATGGCTCTGCCTGCCCTGCCTCAGGGGTGGTCTGAATCACCCATCACCTTAGAGAGTGATTGCTCCAGGGCTGTATACCTAATCCCAGCTGAACCAATCAAGTCCAGTTATAGTGTTGGGGGCAGGCAGAGATTTCTCCCTTTTACTGGAATTACTGGGGGTTTCTTCGGGTTTTATTTTGGCCACCTAGGAACCTGAATGAAAATGAAGAAAACAAGCTAATGGAGCTAAGAGATTGTACCCAATGAATAGTGATACTCCCAAATGCATGTCTACCTGGAAATAGAGTCACTGTAGATATAAGTAGTGCAGTCACACTGGATTACAGTGGACCCCAGTGACTGGTGTCCTTACAAGAAGAAGAAAAAGAGACATAGAGACACACACACAGAAAAGGAATATGCCATGTGGTGATAGAAGCAGAGATTGAAGTGATGTGTCTACAAACCAAGGAAAGCTGAGGACGGCTGCTAACCACCAAAAGCTGGAAGAGGCAAGGAAAGATTCTCCCTTAGGGCCTCCAGAGAGAGCATGGTTCTTTGGGCACCATGATTTTGGACTTCTAGACTCCAGAACTGTGAGAATAAATTTCCAGGTGTTTTGTTTGTTTGTTTTTAATTGTAGTAAAATATACATAAAACAAAAGTTACCATTCTAAGCATTTAAAAATGGCATTAAGTACATTCACATTGTTCATTCACAAATTTCTGTTGTTTGAAGCCCCCACGTTTGTGGTACTTTACTACAGCAGCCCTAAGAAACTAATACAGAGATATATTGAGAGAAAGAGTCCTGATGATATTGTTTGAACCCCTGGATCCAGCCATACCTGAATTCCCTTGGACTTGAGGCAGTAAATGTCATTTATATGCTTTGACTATTTTTCGAATGGATTTCTGTCAGTTCAATTGAAGGATTCTTGACTAATACAGATGGGGCAGGTTGGTGGCAAATATTTTTATCATTCTATAAATGAAGGCCCTGACACTGCAAGATAAACTGCATTATTCAGAGTTATACCAGCCCTTTACTCCTCCACTTCTCTCATGATTCCAGTTCCCTCACTCTGCTAGTACCCATGTCCGGTTGGGCATTAGCAAATAATAAAATATTTTGGAATATGAGGCAACTCCAAAGACAGAAATTAAAGAACAGCTTGCAAAAATACAGCCCAATTAGAAGAAGCCTCATTAAAATGCTAGGTAGGAGGATGTAGAAGTGAAATGAGAATCGGGGAGTAAGGGAAGAGACGCGATGTCTCAGAGAACCACCCAGAAAGCCCCTCCAAGCACACAGCTGTTCCAAAGCAGCTCTAGGTCTTATTTTCAGGGGATAAAATTGATGATGCATGGCAAACAATTAAATTCTATTAAATACCAGCCAGATAATGAAAAATACTTTCAAGTCCAGGACAATCCCAAGAAGGATGTACTTATAAATGGCACTGATATTTAGCCAACCAACCATGTCTATTCCAACATATAAATTGAATGGGACTGGTTGCTTTATATTAATTAACTTCAGATTGATTGGTGATTATCCAATAGTGGGTGAGTGGTTACAATCTGCGCCATGGTTCCTCTAAGAGCCAAGTGATATTACACAGGGAATGAGCAGCTATGCTAAAAGACAGTCAAATGGAGTAAAGAAAATGTGGAGGCTTGGGGGAGGGTCATTTCTTGCAGCTATGTCGCAGCATTGGTGGCTGGATGGTGAGCGGCCAAAATAGTTTATATCCTGTCTTTGGGGACACTGTAGGCATTCAGGGCTGGGTGGGCCAGGTGAGATCAGAAATAGGGTAATGGCTTATTATTAGGCCACCACCCAGAAAAATGTCATTCAGCCTGTGAACCAAGAGAAATGAATAGTTCCAACTTTCCACATAGATTGAACAGAATGGGTCATAAATACAGCCAAGGCCATAGACTCAAGAAGGGATATGGAGGAAGGAGTATATCATCCAATACCAGACACCACAACTGAAAAGCTGAGTGACCTTGGGTAAGTCTCTTATTTTCATTATCTTCTAGCTGTAAAATGGGGACTAATACTGGGTTTTCATAAGGCTCAGATTTAATAACGTATGTGAACTGCTTTGTGAGTTCAAAGCCCTGAGCTCTGGAAGAATGTTAAGCTTGCTGTTATGGGATAAGAGGGATTGCCCTGGGCCACAGATGCAAACTGCCCCTCTAAGCCTGGCCTGCCTCCTGCAGGCATGCTGGCAGCTGCTCAGTGCCTGTAAGATGCCTCTATAGGGAAAGCCCTTGCAGCTGGGTCAACCGCAATTTGTCAGGTTTGTCAAAGCTTCTCCAGTCTTACATCTCCTGTATGATTTTGTCCCTTCTCATTACTAACTTGGCTTCACCCACAAGGTTTGTTTCTGTCCTTCCGTGGTTCCAAGTTGGGCCCTTCTGGTTTCTAGTCCACTCTACCTAGACTTTGGGTTTCTGGCTGTCTCCTTGGAATGGCTGAAGCATAGCCCTACTCAACTCTGTCCCTTGGATGACCAAATCCAATGCCCAGTCTCCCACTGAAAACCCAGAAGGGCCACAGGCCCTGTTTCTGCCAAGTCCTACCCTATGGATGGGCAGCCTGGAGCACGTGGAATCCTCATCTGGGATTCCTCCTGCTACCGGAGAAGTATCTCCACGTCCTTCTCCTGCTGAGAATCAGAAGCTCCATCTCTAACATACACGTACTCCACAAAGCATACCACACATTCCACAAAGATCCCAAAAGACACCAGAGGGCAGGCCATGGGAAGAGGTGGTGGTGGTGAAAGAGACTGCAACGTGGCGAGGGCAAAGATGGAGGCCCTCGAATCCTGGTGCACCTCCATATCTGAGTTACCTGCAGGACTGCAAATGTGGGAGGATAATCCCCATTTCCTGACCTAGTTCCTGTAACCAAGAGTATCTGTTTATGTGGCCCAGTAAAGCCTCAGAAAATGCCATCTCTCGTGCATGTCTGCGCTCCCTTTCCAAGTTCTCACCTTCCCGAATCAGGTCACGTTGCCCGTGTCCTCGCCTCCTCCCCAGTAATGGGACTCTGCTTCTCCACCCCTGGGGAAATGTGAATTTTCGTCAGACAGGAAGGCTTGAGTCGTCAACTGTGAAATTGTTCCCTAAACACCTCCAATGCCTAGTCATATGCAGTATTTAATTTACTTTTAATATTACAGATTTTTTAAAGTGCCACAAAGCTAAAGCTAAGATAAAGATGAATTTATGTCAACACTGGGTTAGAATGGATTTTGGAAAAATTACCTTGAGTTTCTGAGCAGTTCCTCTCCAGGCAGCTGCAGGCTCCCTTGTTTGATGTTGAGCAGTTTGCTATAAATTAATGCAACATCATTCTCTGCTTGTAGGTGATTCTCTAGTTATTTGATGTTTGTATTCACTTGTGGATTTTAAGATCCCTACAAGGCAGGGGTAGAGAACTCACTTTATGAATACCTGCAAGTTGGGTGCAGCTCTTCATTAATCTTAATCACACCCCACAGAGGGGGTTTTACTGTCCCCATTTTACAGATAAGTAACTGAGGCTCAAAAAGGTTAAGCAAGTTACCCCTGGTCACAGAGGGACACCTAGAGTCAATCCAGGGCTGTTTGACACTTTCCATTATTTTTCTGGTTTTCACCTTCGTGCCTAAAACATATTGTTGGTCAATAAATGTTGGTTAAATGAGTAACTGCAAGATTTACCAGTTCTGTCTAACATCCAGGGAACGCAGAGCTTTCAATCATAAGATTCTGTAGGAGAGGCAGGTTTGCCTCACCCTCCCACAGAACAGTGAAAACGAGGCTTTTAATGGGGGCCCTGGGGGGCAGCAAGATCCCAAAGCACTTCCTACCTCCTCAGAGTGGATGCTTTTCAGTTTGATTTGCCATTTTGAAATCTCTGGAGATTATGAATCCTGTGTAATATATTGGGGAATGCTCTTCTCACTGAATTAAAAAAGGAAAAAGACACACTGTGATCATGGGCCACGTTTGATAATTGAATTTGATCGTGGCCTGTTTCTCACTCTGTTCATGGGAGCTATTATTTGGAGGTAGGGTCAGAGGCTTCGTCTGAAACTTGAAGAAATTAACTAAACCCATGATGGGCAGCGGGATTGATTCAGGGCCAAGGTGAGCTCTGGACCCAGTCCAGGCTATACTCCGTGCCATGCTTTCATGCCACATATCTGTTAGACTAAAAGTATTAATACTGTGTAGTTTTAATTAATGTTTCCGTTTCTATATGTCAACAGTGAACCAAATGTTCATTTGACACTGATCCTCCCCCTAAAAGCACATATTATAGATAAAATATATGGATTAATCGGCACATCTGTATTTGTGAACCTTCATTAGCTTAGACATATATGCAGGGCAGCGTGCTAGAGTGGGAGAGTGGGAGAAAGATAGATGTATAAGATGCAGTGTGTACCCTCAAAGGCCTTAGAGTATTAGCGGGAGATAAGACACTCTGGAGTGGTCTCCACTAATAAACACCAGACTTGCAAATGTCCATGTCCACGTGCCACGCAGACACCCTCAACGTCACTAGACCCTACCGCCCACTCTTTGGAGAATATGGGAGCATGGAAGTGGAGGAAAAGGCAACTGGGGCAAACAGGAAAGGCTTAGGGAAGCTGGGACTGCCTTGGTTCCAATCTTCACAATTTCTCACCTGGGCTATGCAGCAGCCTTCTGCCTGGCCCTCTTTGGCTGCTGCATCCCCAACCCACGCCTCGGTCTGCAACCAGACTGGAATCATCTCAGCATTTCCCTGCCCAAAGCAACCCACTGTCTACAGACTTTATTCTGTAGCCTGTCTGTAATTGTCCTCTCATGTACTCACCGGCAGCTCATCTCAGCTCCCCCAGTCCCTTAGACAGTTACCCTACCACCCAGACTCTTCAGGCAGCACCTCAGGCCTCTCTGTCTGTCAGCCTCCTGCCCGGCCATCTTCCAGTCTTATCACCTGGGTGGCCCTTAACTTACTTTCCCTGTGAAGCCTTAGTATCCACCACTAGTGCAAGGATTCCCTCCCCTGTGCCATTGACTTGCCATCAGATGCTGTAATTAATCTGCTCTCTTGGACTGTAAGCTTCTTGAAGACAGGGCCTAGTCACCATTTCATTTCCAGTGTCTATTCCAGAGCCCAGCCCAGACCAAGTGTTCAAGAAGTGTTTGCTGAGTTGAACATGATGGTTTAAAAATAGCTAGCTTAGGCAACAACAGCACTTATAATGTTTTTGTTTTTTTTCCGTGAACAGAGAATACGCCAAGGAACTTTTAGAACTCACTTAAAAGTTATAAAACTGAAAAACTACATGAATAGGACGTATCACTGCTGTGAAACTTCAGAGAAAGGACAAATTATTGTGACCTAAGGTTCTCAGAAATGGCTTTGTAAAGCAACAGGACAGACTTTACTTACCATTTCCTGAGTGCCTATTGTGTATCAAGCTTTATGGCAGGTGCTTTGTTTAAAAGATGAATAAATGAGGGCTCCTGAAGAAGACTCTACAGTCTGGTGGACCAGAGAGACATCAAGGAGACAGGTGATTAAAATGCAATGTCATAAGTGCTCTCATAGTCGATATTTAAGTTTGAAGAGCTGACATAAAAGGTGGAAAAGCCATTGGGAATGAGGAGTTATAATGTACTTCCTGCTTAGGACAAATTTGATCTACTCTGGTTAACATTTTTTTCCTTGGCTGCCTTAGGATCAGTGATCATTTCAATCCCTGGATGACATTCATTAACCAGAGTGAGCACTGTTGCTTGTAACTGATATGCAGGATATTCGTCAGATCTGTGAGTGCTGAGATGAAGGAGAGTCCAACCAGCACCAGGACGGGGACACCTAGTACAGCCCAGGTCCCTGCAGGCTCCCAGGTGCAGGTGCATAAGCTCCGAGGATGCCAAGCGCTCACCAGGAGAGGACAAAACAAAAAAGAAGGTCCCTGAGTCTATGCCTCATTTGGTATTGTTTCTTCCCCAACCACTCCCTGCAACAAACTGTGCAATAAACCCACTCCCCCACCCCCGCTGTGTCAAAGGTTAAAAATAATTGCAAAAACCCCCATTACTTTTGCACCAACCTAATACTTGCAAATAAGCTTCTAGATTCAGGCTAAAGAATTCAAACTTAACCCTGTCAGTGTGAAAGTCCCAGAAGGTTTTTGAGCAGGTACCTGACATGATACAATTGGTCTTCATGAGAGAGTAATCTGCTCTTTGTGCATAGTTTGGAGACCCTAGGCACAAAGTGGTGAGAAATGACACAGAGGCAATGGCAGCGGAGGTAGAAATGGTATCCATTCTTGGTGCTTATTAAATCCTTGAACACTACCTCCTAGATTGCCTTTGGACATTAATTAGACTGGGTTCTTTTTAGGTTATATTATCTCTCCTCATATTGTAATTGCTCATTTATTTGTCTCTACCATTGGCGTGTAAGTCCCCCAGGGCCACGCACAGGTCTGTCTTGCTTATTACTGGCTCCCCAGAACCTAACACCAATACTGTGCTCAATACATATCTGTGGATGGATCACTAAATACATAGCAACAATGTTAAGAATCATGGAAAACAGCTCTTTTGGAAATCACATCTAAACTGAAAGAGGGACCTAATTTTAGAGATGCTTTCAGTCCGTCACGTCCCCATCTTCATCAATGAGCTTCAAGCTAGGCTGTCATTAAACCAAAGTAAAGGACAAGTCAGGCGAATTTGGCTTTTGCTGTTTTAATTTTCTTTTCAGTGATCTTAGCCTCTCAGTTATTTGCAGATCACAAAGTTTGACAACTTGTCTCCCTGCCTGTTTTGGATGTTAATTACATCTTTGTTTCTAATGACTTTACAATTCCCACAGGGGCATTGGCAGGGTTCTGGCAAAGGGTCCAAGGAGCAGGCTGACAATCAGTGTGATGATCATAATTTATTTCTGCTCAGACTCTCAGAAAGTTCATCAGTTTCCCGAATACACAAAATCGCCTTACTATAAAAAATGAAAGAAAAAAGAGGAAAAAGAAACCATTTGACCTACATTGGTGTCATAGCCAAGTCCTTTCAGAGATCTAAGAAGGCAACCATTTTTAAATCATACCCTGTTTCCCCGAAAATAAGACCTAGCCAGACCATCCACTCTAATGCATCTTTCAGAGCAAAGACTAATATAAGACCCGGTATTATATTATATTACATTACATTATATTATATTATATTATATTATATTATATTATATTATATTACATCATATCATAAAGACCTGGTCTTATAATAAAATAAGAGTGGGTCTTATATTAATTTTTGCTCCACAAGACACTGATTGTTAGAGCTGATTGTCTGGCTAGGTCTTATTTTTGGGGAAACATGGTAGCTTCATCAATTTATATTTTAAGACTGCACTTCAAGGCTTGCTATTCTGAGGTATGGGAAGCAAATGTCGGAGGAATCATGTACTGCCTAATAATAATGGCCAACATTTTTTGGTTCCTTACTACTTGCCTGCTGATTTGTAAGCATCAATCCATTTAATAATCAAGAGAACACTGAGAGATGGGTACTATTATTACCCCATTTTACAGTTGAGGAACGTTGAGGCTTGAAAAGGTTAAGTAATTCACCAACAGTGTCCTAGCTTATAAGAAGTGATTCTGGAATTTGAACTTAGGTAGTTGACTATACGAGTCTCCTCCCTTTCTCATATTTGGAAGTTTTCCCAGGGCTGTGTATTAATTGGTCAAAATGCACAAATTTCCCTGGCAGAGGTTCACTCATTCCTAATTAACTGCTGGAAATACCCACCCTGAGAAGTATACTCTTATTTATTACAAACATCGGCAGATAAGGGGTCTTTCACATATCTCCTCACCAGGGCTGCATGGCACCCTCTGAAATGACTCTGGTGGAAGGCAGAAGCATAATCTACTCTATAACAGTAAGTACTCCAAAGGCCCATGAGTGTAGGCTTCAATTAAACCACTGCTTACTTGGCCTGTGGGTTTCACAAACTAGAATTTTAGCTGTTAAGGCCCAGCTAGGCACTTTAATCCGCGAGGCACTCTGCTTTATGTGATGGATTTGACCAGTTGTGGCCAAAACGCGCAAAGCCTTCAGTGGCTCCATGCTGCCTATTAAAATGACCATGTTCATTGTTTTTTAAAATGTGATATAACACAAGAGATTTACATGTCTAGGTTATAAAATAATTGCAAAGCAACTATCCGCATCATTATTACCCATAATAAGCAAAATAGTATCACACCTAGTGACGATTATTAGCATCTGCTGACATCACAGAAAGAGACCATCAGGCTTTGTGACCCTCCTGATGGAAGGCCCATCCCCACCTATTGAGTATTGCCCGTAACATTGAACCCAAACCTGATGAAGCTCTAGACTGAACCACCAGTTTATATAAATTATAGGGGACAGAGGAACATTAAATATTCTAGAGAGGTAATCAGCAAAATCCAGATTAGGGAAACCGTAGGACATATAGTGTAGTTTCTTCCACAAAAACAAATTGCAAGAAAAGAAGACAGGAAGAAACTACTTAAGAGACATATCAACCTACTTTGTGTCCTGGTTTGAACAAACCAAGTATAAAAAACAAAAAAATTAGAGACAATACGTACTGATTACATATTTGATGATATAAAGAAAATTGTTTTAAGTATAATATCTATATTGTGCTTATATTAAAATAGAGTCTTTATTGAGGTACATTCCTATGAAATGATATGCTTTCTGGGATTCGAGTGGAAATGATCCAGTGGGTGTTGTAGTGGGAAGTGGGTGGGGTTTTACATGAAACCATGTATTGAGGTTCGAGGCTGGCACAGGGGAGTCCATTATCGCATTCTCTCTACTCTTGAATATATTTGAAAACATCTGTAATTTAAAAAAACGTTCTTCTTTATGGTGCAATTCAAATCAAAAGTGATCTTTTTCTCCTCAGTTAACTCACAGGCTTTTTTGTCCTTGAATCCTCCTAATTTGTGTTTCTCCAAGCCTTGCCTTCCACTCCCTCCTTCCCCAGTTTGCCGAGCTTCAGTGCCTCAGGGCAAGACTTTGTCATCTTGTCGTTACCTCTTCCCTGTGCCTAGCAAAGTGCCTGGCTGGCAGGTGTCCAATAACCATACTGAGTTCAATGGAAAGACACTCCAGAAAGCATCAAAAATATCTTTAATAAAACCCACCAGTTGCCCGCACAGCCAGCCACCCATAGAGGAGTAACTTCTGAGGCAGGATGATCTCCTTTTCATAGGTGGGGAGACTGAGGCTGGAGAGGAGAGTCTAGGCCGTGGGCTTGTTATGCTGCCGCAGTAATGTGCTTACATCCACCCCACATTGGAGCCAGCCCATACACTTGAGTCCTTTCAGGGCGGTCTCCCCTGCCGCTAACGACACAGAGCCCTCAGTGAGGTTTGCACCCACTTGTCTTCTCTGGATTTTCTCTCTGAATGCTTGAGACCAGCCAGAAAATCCAAAGTCTTTGAGTAAGATACCATATTTCCCCCCAAATAAGACCAGGTCTTTTTAATTTTTGTTCCAAAAGATGCATTAGGGCTGATTTTCAGGGGATGTCTTATTTTTTCATGTACAACAATCTACATTTATTCATTTATTCATGTACAAAAACCTATATTTATTCAAATACAGTCATGCCATCCTCTTCTGGAACATCGTCATAACTCTCCAAACCCCGAATTCCAGCCTTGAATATCTTGCGACTCCATTTCCTGTAGAGCCATTGGCCCCAATCTCTCAGGTCCAGCAATAGAGCTCTCCTTAAATGAGCACTTCTTGTCCAGTTGCCTGTTCGCAGTGCATTGGCAACACAGCTGTCAGGGATTTTATCCCATGAATTCTTCACCCAAGTCACGGCCTCTTGCAGGCTGGGCTTCACAAAGTTTCCATGCTGGTTTCTCTCCATTCTAATATAGTCATTGATTTCCATGCACAAATGGTCCTTAAATGGCTTGTTTATTGAAATATCAAGAGTCTGGAGATAAGCGGTCATTCCTGTGGAATCATTATTTGATCTATTCTTCTCTCTGCAAGGAAGTTCTTCATGTCTTTGGCGTGGTGAGTGCTGGCTGAATCCCAGCCTAGCAGACCTCTTTGGCCACCTCGCAAAACAAGTGGCAGCATTAAATCGACCCACTTACTTATAACTGCTTGTGTGCACCAGGCTCTTTTGGTTTCAAGACATAAATGCCTGAAACACGTTCAACCTTATCTTTCTTGCCCTTAGTGATGATTAGAGGTGGGGCTTTCTTGCCATCCAGATGAATTGCCAAAATACAGGTAACACGTGCTTTCGTAACAGTGGAGGGAATGTAGATTGACGAGGCACTCCTCTGATCAATTGTCATTTAAGATCCTTGGCCCATAAACACTGCAGTTTCATCCATAACAATCATGTTGGAGAGCTGGTATTTAGAAAAGTCGATGCCATCAACAGAGGACTTGAATGCAAGTGCACATTTAATATCTTCAGTATCTTCCAGCTTGAACAGTGTTGTCGATCTTAGAGACAGTTCATATCTCTGAAGGAAGACATCCAGCCAGTGTTGGGATGCTTTGAATTCTTCTGGGGATATTTCTAACTGTGGTACCATTGCAAGGGCAAATGCTTAAATGTGAGCCCTGCACACAACCAAAGCCTTTGCTCTCCTGTCAGCAATCCATTCACAGATGATGTCTTCTAGCTCAGGAAATAATGGTTGCCGACCTGACCCACACTTGCGAACCTTAGGATTTCCCTCGTCCACATGTTGACTGTGGTTATGGTAATCTGCTCTCCATTTTCAGACCATTTGGAGATCCCACTTCTTCTCTTTGCAGAAGCTGTAAGATTCTTGCCCCAGGATTCCTCCACGTTTCCTTTCTTGTACTTGATGGAATCGCTCTTTCTTTTTGCACTCATCTTGTCTGGGGGTCAAAATATTATTCCCTTTAAATCTACCATTAAATCAAGTGTTAATTGAAGACTTATGAGACAGGAGTGGCAACAAAATGATGACAGTTAAGAATGATGGCCCACACAAAAGCAACGAAAAATTGCAGGCACCAAAATTCAGAAAATGTTTCATTATTTCACAAGAGTGCATTAAGTACGTCTGTTACAGCACACGACATATTGAATTATGAAGATTCATATTAGACACAACCACGTCTGTTTGTTATCAAGTGCGCACGTTATTCATGAGTTGTGTCTGTACTCCGATTGGTCATTTGGCAATAGATCTCGAGTTTATCTGTTTACATAAGTGTTTACCTCTCATCCAAAGGCCCCGCTTGGGTGTTTACAAATACTTAATTATAATTTATATTATCATTTATTTTAAGTATTAATGTCAACTATTTATTTATATTTAATTATATATTACTATTATAATTTTATAATTTAATATGTCCGTCATGTGTTGCAATGGACGTACTAAATGCATCCGTCTGGCTGATGATCTTAACTGGGGCTTATTTTTGGAGTAGAGCTTATATTACGAGCATCCTGAAAAATCATGCTAGGGCTTATTTTCTGGTTATGTCTTATTTTCGGAGAAATACGGTAAGGATGTGTTAATGCTTAACAATAAGCATTAATGCCCCCAGGACATTAGAGATCATTGTGACCAAACAAATTGTCATAGAACAATACTGAGTGGCAATTGCTTGAGACCCTCTCTATAGCTTCCTGGGACTAGAGCAGTCCAGGGGAGGGGATGCTTCTGCAAGCATTAATGCATCCCAAGAATCCATTTACTGCCACCAACACTAGGTCATCATCATTTGTTTTTCCTTTTCATTATGAACATCACAATCATCATTGCCTACTATTTCTCAGTGTCATTATATGCCATTATATATAAATGAGTTGAGCACCATAGAATGGCATTTCCGGGGAGAAAATGATCTAGGAATCACAGTGAAACAGCAGCTAAATTAAGTTAGAAATTGGTGTTATTTAAAAGCAAACATGCAACTTGGGGGCAGGGTAATAGAAAATACACCTATATCTATTGGAGGGGCTGTTACACTTAACCTTAGATCACTGTGTTTTGAAAAGGAGGTACAGTAATTGAAAATGGTGCTGAAAAGAGACATGAACAGTAGGGGGAATGCTTTTAATCCTTGTAATCCTAAGGTAATTTCCTCTTGGAGAAAGAGGAGGCCGCATTAGGAAGGTTGGTTCCTAACCATGGCTAGGGCTTCACCATTAACTCAAAAGATTAAAGAAGGAGAAATGGGCCTCATGAAGAGAGACTTCAATTAAAAGAAAACTGCGCCCATGATCACAAGCCAGAACACACTCTCAAAAGAGGTAATTGAGTCTCCATTGGCTCATACTATCTTTGAAAATAGAATGATTCCCTGTGTCTCCTACAAGATCTAAGGATAGGTGCACTCAGGAACATTTAGCTGAGTCAGACTTCAGCTTTAACACCCTAAATGCTTTAACTACTCCTAAATGCTTCTTCCTGCGTACAGCTTACCTATCGCCCACTTTTAGCCTTCCTCCCCTCCCTCCCCCCACAGGAATGCACCTGGAGTTATTTGGCCAAGGAACAGAGCAATTCACTCACAGGGTCTGGGGTTTGTGGCAATAATCTTCCACCATTTAAGCCGTCATGGACAATTTCTCTTTGAGTGCCGCTAAACTTAGGGTTACTCAAAGCAAGTCCACTGCCTCTCTCCCCACCTAATTTTCATAAAGAATTGTGGGTTGAAAATGGCCTTATACATCTTTGAGTCTTATCCTTTTGTTTTTCAGATGAACAAACAGGCTGGAGATTGACCTGCCCAAGGCCCCAAGACTGGCAGATTCCTGCAGCTGCCTGAGCTACTCCATCTCCTGCTATTTCCGTAGCCAAGGAACGGGAGGTCAACTGTTAGGAAGAGTGGAAATCAGTTCAACCCCAACCACAGGCAAAAAATGAGGGTTTTGCCAAGCTGCAGGTTGTTTTTTAACTTTCCAAAAGTCGTTTGGGCATAAAAGGGTAAAAGAGATAGACTGACCTTGTTGGAATGAAGAACAGAGAGCTGAACTTCTGGCAAAGCCAATGAAGATGGATTAAACTGGTAGAGGAGTAGGAGTTACAGTCACCTCATGACTTTTTCATCACTGTTCATGGACGAGGACCCACCATGTACTGGGAACTGTGCTTAGTGCTGCAATAAATAAAGATAAATACAAATCTCTGACCTCAAGTACCTTACAGAGAGCAAAGACATAGAGCCCCACGATGCAAGTAGGTAGACACCTCAGGAACTAAGGCATCCAGCAGCCCCTAAGGCATTGTGCCCGGGACCACTGGCAAGTCATAGCCTGAAACCAACCACCTGGGCACAGCTCACTCCAGGATTGGGGCAGTCAGGCGCAACCATTTTGGGCCATGGATATTGTATCTTTTCTTACGATTTTATTTAGTTCTTATTCTCCTGAGAATCTCAAGACAGGAACGAACCTTAGAGACCATTGAGCTCAACTGTCCTCATTACATGGATGGCTAAACAGAAAGAGTGTAGTGGAGGTGCTGAATGAATGCCCCATGTCAGGGTGGAAGCTGGGTTGAAACACTCCCCACAGTGAGCAGCTCAGCCACCCTGAGCACGGAACATGAGCCGAGCTGCTTCTCTCCCAGTCCTTCCTGGATCAATGTCAAGAGCCAAGACCCAGTGCAAAGCTGCTTTTTAAACAGAAACCTGCTAAATGTGGACACACTGAATTATTTATATTTGGGATCATAAATAATGTAGTGAGTATTAATATCAGATTTATAAATGCATCCGTAACACTAGGGGTATTAGTCACTGTTACATGCTTCCCAGAGGGAACAGATTACCTGGCCCTAGTGTCCTTGACCAACTCCTATCCTTGGAGACGGCCCCCCTGCAGAGACCTGTGCCCTTTCCTTCTCCATTAGTCTGATGCTAAATAGCAGACGTCTGGGCTAGGAAATAGTACTACAGAGCCCCAGTGTACTTTCAACCACTAACTAACTCTTAACACCACCTGCTTTACTAAGCACTCAGCAGAGGTGTGGGATAGCGCCCCCTGGATCCTCAGGCACGCCCCTCGCCCCCCGCCCCCCCTGCCCCCCCCGCCCCCCACACACTTCTCTCTGCTTCACAGTTTTAGAGACTACCTAGATGGATTCATTTCAGGCTGACAATTTACAGTGAATGCATTCTCTCCAGTCATCTTTTGATACCTATTTTATTGCTATGTAAAGATAATCAGGGAAAGTACAGGCCATTGTTTGAAGGTCAGACATTGAATTGTATAAGGGAGTGATTTGGGGAGATGGTAGTTTCTAAAAGATTGTCCCAGGATTAACTTCCTTCTGTGGAGAAGGAACTACTGTGGAAGATCGTGGTCCAAGAGATGGCAAAAGTAATCTAGTTTCGACTTGGTCCAAGCCAGGAGAAGGGAGGTGGGGCGAAGTGTTACTAATGATCTCTAAAGTGAAAAGATATCAAGAGAAGGGGAGGAGGCTGAGAAAGAGAGGCACACTGAGGCTGAGAAAGGACCTCTGTGTCCATACACAGGTGACAAGGCCCCAGGGAAGGTCACACCAAAGAACGCTTGACTGGTAGCTCTTGCAGGCCCCTGTAGCCCAGACCAAATACAGTGCAAGGGTTTTTCTTTGACTTTTCTCTCTAGGTTTGAAGTCTGATCTTATTCCTCAGTCTTATCCTTGGGGCAAGAAGCAGCCTTGTCCTTCTCTGCTGAAAATGGAGTGAGGGATCCATTGAATTGCCCCGTGGGGCCAGTATGATCCTTAACAGTGTGGAGGAGACCGCAGCTTGTTAACTAGGGTCCTGCCCACTGCTGGCATTTGTCCCCGACTCAGAGAAGGTGAAGGGGTGAGGTCTAAACTCCTAGGGCCTGGTCATGGGAACAGGAACGCCATGCTTGTCAGAAGATCCCCTGCCAGCCACTGGAGAGGGTCCTTGGGGGTAGAAATGCCTCTCCACCCAGGCATCCTGCTAAGCAATGCCCCTGGGCCCCCACGGGGCTCAGCCAGTGAATAGGCATGAGTGTGTGGCAGCTTCTGCAGCCCCTACTTCTCCTAACAGTGGGGTGAAAACAATAACATTATGGCATTGTTGCAAAGGGGCACTGACATTTTGATGCAAATGTTCATTTCCTACAAGACTGAGAAAATGAAATGGCTCAGAAGGGAATGAGAAAGTGTCCAGGGAGTAATATCTGTTATGCTGTCGACGAGCTTCGACAATGGATAACTCTGCTGTGATTTCATCAACTGAAAACCAATTAACCCTCGTGGAGCTATTTACCACACCGAGGCAGGGTAGTGGGAAATGCCTCCACGGATCTCCTACACTCCCCTTTCACCAGCTAAGCATCAGAGCTGAGATAGTTCCAAAGTGAGAAATGTCCACTTATGTGCATTTTACAGGGCCACACAATCTGACAGGTGATGCCCCAGCAGTTGTCCAGTACTCACCAGTAGAGCCCCTCAGAAGACCAGGGTGAGTCAGAAGTCGGCCAGACTGTCTGATACCATCCGGTTTGGGTAACAGGAGTGTTTTGGACAGAGGAACCCACCTAGGATGCCTTTCTTCCAGGGAAACTGCCCCTTCCACAGCTCCTGCTGCTTAGGGGGTCTGCATTTTACCAAGTGGTGCTGTTTCCCTCCCTCTTCAGAGGAAATCAATGAGCAGTGACCCAGGCATAGCCACTCCAGGAGTCTGCTCAGACGGAGGCCCAGCAGGAAAAGATGACCAGAGCCCATCAGATTCCCTTTTGTATTACTTTAAACCTGAGGACATCAGAGCCTGGGCTGTAGGCAGGTGGAGCTGAGGTCATGACGTTGGAAAAGGCCAGGATGAGCCAATGCAGGTGTCATGCGGGGTCTCTGGTCCTGCTCCCCGCACAAGAACGCAAGACATGGCGAGGCAAAAAAGGAACACCCACGGAGCCATAGATAGGGGAATCTTATCACTATATTCTCACTGGAGGTTTGTCGCAACACAAAAGCAGGAGCCACACGATCCTCAATCTGCCATCTGCTTCTCTGCCAACCTACCAGCGCAGCCACGGCAGTTATATCAGTGGCTGATTGGCTAATTGGTTACAGCTGATGACCAACCAGTTACAGATAATGGCCATCTACTACCCAAGCCAGCACCTTTCCACGTGAGGTTGAGAACCTGGAAACTGCTCTCTGGGACTCTGCCTCCACAACAGGACAGGGTGGAGAAGGAGCAGAATCCAGGAGCACAGAGGCAGCTGAAGAGAGAGAGACTGAGAAGAGTCAGGCAACCTTGGAGGGAGGCAGAGAGAGGAAGCTTGCTTCCCTTGCATCCTGTCAGTTCTTGTAGATACACACCCAGCTTCTCTCCATGTGAACCTTTGCCATGACCACTCCCACCTGCCTTTTCTCCAGGTGATGTGACTGAACCTGTTTCTTGCAACCAAAAATACCTCCTGGAAAAATGTGGCCAGGGGAGGAAAGAGTCCTCTGTTTTTCAAACAAAGCTAGAAACCACATTCAAACATCAAGATGAGGCTGGGATTGACGAGAGCAGAGTCCCAGAACAGGCAAGAGGGTTGAGGACAGAACTTTTCAAACAATGCGTGACAATGGTCCACTTTTTCTTCCCCCCCTCCAATCCATTGCAAACTGCTTTTCCAACCTGGAAAATGCAATAAAACTGTGTGTCAATGTCAAATTGCTATAAAAACTTCAAGCTATCTAACTCAGAAATCTCACTGCAGACTGGTAACACATGCATGGACCAGGGTATCACTGTCTAAGTAAGAGATTGTCATAGTAGAGCTGAGGGGTCGAAGGCTTATGGTGATTGGCTGCCAGCTCCATGCTGGTAGTTGAATAGAGTTGGCTCAAAATGGTGGCTCTCATCTACGTATTGCCCCCTGCCCCTGCCAGAGATGTACCAGAAGAAATTGTCCTGCCACAAGGCCAGAAGCACCCCTGTCGAGAAACACTGGTTTGAAGCTTCAAGATCAGGGAGAATCCTGACCTCTGCAGGAGGCCCTTCAGCAACCCCACTGACAGATGGCCTGTTAGCCAGCCTCTCTGCCCAAAACAATGAGGATCCTGGGACCAGGAGAGGACAGACAAAAGGATGCTGGGCAGGGAGCACTGGGCTCAGAGCCAGGCGGAGCCTGACGTGCCCAGAGACACAGGGGTAACGTAACCTTTGACAAATTGCCGTGGCTTAAGAGTTGTCAGCTCAGACAGAACTGCCTACATCCGTTTAATTAGATTTTAATTTCTCGTTACACATTTGGTTTTCAAAGATTCTAAGAAGTAATTATTTTTTGTACCAGTGGACTAGGAAGAACAGACCCAACTTAGAATAAGCAGCTTACGGAGGTTTGTCTCATCCCTGTTCAAACATGAGTACCCTCCAGAAGCCGCTGGGCTGTGTCACAGTCCCACTGAGGCGGGGAGCTGGCAGAGAGATGTGGACACCTGGCAGGGAGATGGTAGGAGCAGAGGTGTGAGGGGGGAGGAATAGAGCTCTCCTGCCTATCACCTGTGAGTCTGAAGAGAATGAAAGAGGGGAAAGAAACTCCAAGTGATGCCACCTGGGCTGGTGGCGGTAGAAATATAAGCAATAGTGCTTTACTCATTATTTGGGGTTCACTAAAAACTGTTTATGCTTGGGTAAAAAGTGAAATTATCCCACCCCCACCCTGTGAATTGCCTTTTGGAAGAGTCAGTCACTTATAATGGAAGCCTTACAAAGTGTTCCACATCAGAAGACACATCCTTCAGTTACCTTCTTTTGAACCCCAAATACTGGAGAAACTGCCTCAACCAACAACATAGAGATCACCTCTGATGGACTCAGTTAAGAAAAAGAAATGAGAGGTAAACAAATTGAATGGAGTTTAAGCTCCATTAATTGCTAAGTGTGTAATCTCACAATTTTAGTGCCATTATTATTTATCAGTTTTAGCTCCATTTATTATTGCTGAGTTTGTAACCTCACAATTGCAAATGTGGCTGTCCTTGGAAATAAACTTTTTTAAGACTCACTTTAAGGGTCTATCCAGGGTCCATTTATAAGGTGTAAAATCAAGAAAATGTCCATAAGAAGAAGTAATATTTGAAATATCTAACAATTGCTCAGAATGAGATACAGATCAATCAGAATGGAGTGAGGGGTAAACCTAGCTTACTAGCTGACTTCCAGCCCTGCCGATAGCACATAGGCAGATATCCAGCTGTCCTGATAGTATGCAAATGAAGTTTCATAGCATGGGATAAAACTTTCAATGACCATGTAGTACCTGTTTTGAAAAACTGGTGTATTTTAATCCGTGAACAGCCATGCAGGTTGTGGGGGCGGAGCCCCAGAGAGTAGTTTCCAGGCTCTCGGCCTCACATAGACAGGTGCTGGCTCAGGTAGTAAATGGCCAACTGTGATTGCATGGCCATCAGCTGTGGCTAGTTGGCCGTCAGCTGTAACCAGTGAGCCATTGGCCACAATATAACTGCTGTGGCTACGGAGAGGAGGAGAGAGAGGGAAAGAATGGGGGCTAGCAAGAAGATGGCGGCTGGGCTGGCAAGCATGGATGGCGGTTTGCGGACAGTGTGTATCCAGCCTCCAGTGAGAGTATAGTGCCGCCAGAGAGAATAAAGTGGTATGACTCCCCTACCTATGGCTCTGTGGGTGTTCCTTTTTGGCCTCACCATATCCTGCGTTCTTGTATGGGGAGCGGGAGCAGAGACCCCGCAGGCTTCCCCGCACGACAAATGGCACAGCGAGCAGGGTATGGTGCCGGCCAAAGCTCTCCGAAGGACAGTGGAGCAGTTTGTGTGTATGAACACCCAGTCTCAGGAAGACCAGGAGGAGCAGCTGCCGGAGAGCTGGACCCCGTGGAGGGGGTGGGAGGACGTGGACGGTTCTCCCACCAGCACAGGAAAAGCCATGCAGCTGCTGGAGAGATGGAGCCCGTGGAGAGGTGGAAAGATGTGGACGGTTCCCCAACCAGCACAGGCCGGAGAAAGCGAAGGTCGTTGCAGCCCTGTGGGCCGGGAAGTTCCTGCTCAGGCAGCCCGGATGCAGGACTTATAGTCCCAGGAGGTAACGCTTGCTGAGTCCTCCGTGGGAGATGAGGGTGAGGTCAAGGTCATCCCTCACCCCAGGACAGCCCTGGTGAATGACTATGGACTATGGGGAATTGCCTTCCATCCCTAATTTAATGGACTGCTTGACTGTTTGTTTGGGAACTGTTGTTAGTGGAACTGGGGGATATTTGCTTTTGTCTCTTGACTGGCCGCCATTGAGAATATGTAAGCACCTTGATTGTGAGTCGCTGTTGTTCCAGCAGGGTACCCTGAGAGGCACAGAGAGAGTGGCAGTGCCCTGAGAGCCCTGGCTGAGTCCAGGAAGTCTGGCTGAGCCCTGAAGATACCCTGGCTGTGCCCAGGAAGTCGGGCTGTTCCCAGAGAGAGTGGCAGTGCCCTGAGAGCCCTGGCTGAGTCCAGGAAGTTTGGCTGAGCCCTGAAGATACCCTGGCTGTGCCCAGGAAGTGTGGCTGTTCCCAGAGAAAGTGGCAGTGCCCTGAGAAATCCTAGCTGTGCCCGGGGAAACAGATGGTACCCTAAGAAGTCCAGGAAGTCTGGCCGTGCCCAGGAGTACTGGTGGTGCCCTGAGAAACCCTGGCTGTGTCCGGGAAGACAGGTGGTACCCTAAGAAGTCCAGGAAGTCTGGCAGTGCCCAGGAGTACTGGTGGTGCCCTGAGAAACCCTGGCTGTGTCCGGGAAGACAGGTGGTACCCTAAGAAGTCCAGGAAGTCTGGCAGTGCCCAGGAGTACTGGTGGTGCCCTGAGAAACCCTGGCTGTGTCCGGGAAGACAGGTGGTACCCTAAGAAGTCCAGGAAGTCTGGCCGTGCCCAGAAGCACTGGTGGTGCCCTGAGAAACCCTGGCTGTGCCCAGAGAGCCTGGCTGTGTCCAGGATATTGCATTCACCCCAGGCTCCTCGCACAGGTCCCTCATGGAAGACGCTTGTCTGTGAGGCGAGAGCCTGTAGGGGTGGAGGGGGCGGAGCCCCAGAGAGTAGTTTCCAGGCTCTCGGCCTCACATAGACAGGTGCTGGCTCAGGTAGTAAATGGCCAACTGTGATTGCATGGCCATCAGCTGTGGCTAGTTGGTCAGCTGTAACCAGTGAGCCATTGGCCACAATATAACTGCTGTGGCTACGAGGAGAGAGAGAAGAATGGGGCTAGCAAGAAGATGGCGGCTGGGCTGGCAATGGATGGCGGTTTACGGACAGTGTGTATCCAGCCTCCAGTGAGAGTATAGTGCCGCCAGAGAGAATAAAGTGGTATGACTCCCCTACCTATGGCTCTGTGGGTGTTCCTTTTTGGCCTCACCATATCCTGCGTTCTTGTATGGGGAGCGGGAGCAGAGACCCCGCAGGCTTCCCCGCACGACACAGGTGATGTGTACCAGAAACCCGTGCAGATGTCACCAGATGTGACTTCAGGGAAGGGAAGACAAGATGTGGTGAATGCATGTGAGTTCAAATAAAGTTATTTTGTGGGATATGAGAATGAATAAAAAAACTTTTCTAAGTTAATTTGCTACTCGATGTCATGCAATGCATGATTTTAAATGTATATGTGTGACTACATTAAGTAAAATATAAGCAGATGTTTTGATCACATTATCGACATTTTTTTTTTTTTTTTTTAAGATTGGGGAAGGGGAACAGGACTTTATTGGGGAACAGTGTGTACTTCCAGGCCTTTTTTCTAAGTCAAGTTTTTGTCCTTTCAATCTTAGTTGTGAGGGCGCAGCTCAGCTCCAGGTCCAGTTGCCATTGCTAGTTGCAGGGGGCACAACCCACCATCCCTTGCGGGAGTCGAACGGGAAACCTTGTGGTTGAGAGCCTGCGCTCCAACCAACTGAGCCATCTGGGAGGCAGCTCAGCTCAAGGTGCTGTGTTCAATCTTAGTTGCAGGGGGCAGAGCCCACCATCCCTTGCGGGACTCGAGGAGTTGAACTGGCAACCTTGTGGTTGAGAGCCCACTTGCCCATGTGGGAATCGAACCGGCAGCCTTCGGAGTTAGGAGCATGGAGCTCTAACTGCCTGAGCCACAGGGCCGGCCCCTTATCGACATTTCTAAAAGCTCATATGTCCAAGTTGGCCAAAACTTGGTGGGACTCCTTTCAGTTGTCTTTTCTTATATGTTGGCACTTACGACATTTGATGACTGGATGGTGGAAAGAATGATTGCACTTGACAGGGATGCCCAAACCTCCCCAAATCCAAGGCGTTAGGATCCATTGTGGGAGCTATAAAAAAAAATGACTTTTAGATACCACTTTAGAACAAAGGAGTCAGAATTTCTGGGGTGGTGCTCAGTCTCTGGTATTTTGGAAAGCTCTTTAACCGATTCTAAAGTGCTCTAAAGGGCTCTAGAGGGTATCACAACTATACCCTTTTTTTGGAGGGCATTCAGTGAAGGCTAGTGATTAAGAGCAAGGGCTCTAGATGAGTTCATATCTTGACTCTTCCACTAACTAGCTGTATGACCTTATAAAAATTACCATATCTTTCTGTGCCTCAGGTTTCTTATATGTAAAATGAGAAAGGAAAAAAAAAAAACATCGACTCAGTGAGCAGTTGTTATGAAGATTAATAAGTTAATACATAAAAAAAGTCCTTAGAACAGTGCCTAGTACAAAATGGGAGCTCGACCCATGCTAGCTTGTATGATCCCAGGGGTGAGTGCAGCAGGCATGCCTCCTACTGCCAACCTACCCAGCCCAGCCATGGCATCTGCACACTCTGCTCTACCATGGTTCATCTTCATGCATGATACTTTTTAAGTAAAGGAGACAAGTAGGAAACTGGAGTGGGTGTGGAGTCAGAGAACTAGGTGTAGGGCTTCTGCACGATGTTACATGCCAGCACTAGTCATGCCTCCTGAGCAGGGTCTGGAAAGAGGAGGGTCAGGTGGTATCTGGGGGAAAGAGAGCCAGCTAAGGCAGCCATCTTAACCTCAAGACATGGTGGGCATGTTTCTTCAGAGCATCTAAGCCCCATATCCTTTACACATTCCTGCTATTATCAATCCTCAGATCAGGGACTGTGGCACCATTTCCATATTTAGAGAGGCCCATGCAGCAGCCCCATGCATGGGGAGTGACCCTCCAGGACTGCTTGGTGTGAAACTTGGCTCCTAGGAGGTTCCAGGGACACTGGTTTATGTGTGGGGGTGACTTCCTAGACAGAACCATGCAAGTTGAAAGGTAGGATGTGTCCTGGGGCTCAGCACAGCTCCAAAGGAGAGAACTCACTTCCTGTCCCTACAGCACAGTGAGAAGCTGGCTGGCTAGATAACGTCGTTCTTACGCGCTTAGGAACACGCATTGGGAAGCGAATCTGCTGGGGTTCAGCTCCACCACCAATTAGTTGCGATCTTGGACAAGATGCTTAACCCTCTTGTGCTGTTTCTTCATCAGTAAAAAGGATTTTCTGAGGATGAAATTAATTGACATATGTGGATCATTTAGAACAATGCCTGGCACATAGTAATACATAAACACTGGCTGTTATTTTTATAATTTTATGCTGTGAAGATGTCGGTCTTCTAAGGGACACACTTTTTTTTTTTCTAATTTCCTTTCAGATATCACTAAGTCTCAAAAGACAGGTCATTGTGACATCTCAGATCCATATGAAGTCCTTCTTCTGTGTTTTCATGAAGAGTTTTTAGGGAATATCATTGTGTCCCAGTGTGTTAGCACTCCTAGAGTTACCATTTAATAAAGTTGTAAAGGAACACACACTGTTCATTCTTGGTACATTCTTCATACATCTGAGAACTTTATCTGTCATGGTGGATAGGACATAGTCCAGCTGTGGGGACAACACAACGATTCAAATGGTACAAATACAATCAAACTCAAGAGAGGTACAAACCAAAAGTAATGGAAGACCAAAGAGGGTGGGGATCCCACCTGGTGAAAGGGCCATGTAAAGGTGGGGCTAGAGGAGTGGGAGAAAAAGCATTCTAGGCTTTTTAAGTAGAAGAAATAACATGAGGAGAAATAAAGATGGAAAACTGCCAGAAGTCATCTAATTTGATTGATGTATAAGGTACAGTAGGGAAGAGTTAGGGGATAAGGTAGATCAGGGCTTTGCCATAAAAGACCTTAGATGCAAAGGTGAGTGCTTTATATTTAAATTTGTCAGTCAGTGGGGAGCCATCAAGGGTTTGGTAAAGTGAATACCTAATCACAGCTGTGCTTGAGGAAGAGTAATTATTCTCATAAGATGACTCAGAAGGGAGAGAGATGGGAGGTATGGAGACTGAAGAGGGGGTTCCCAGAATGTTTCAGATGAGGATTAATGTGTGTTTAAAACAAGGATGATTGTGGAGGGACAAGGTAATGGCAGAATCTAGGGGACATGATGATTGATTGTTACGGGAAAAGGAACAATCAATGATAAAACCAAGGTCACCAGTCTGGGAGAATAGAAGACTGATGGAATAATTAACCAAAATTGTAAACCAAGTGGAGGAACAGTTTGGGAAGGCTGGTGAATAAGGGTTGAGGTGCTAGATAGAGATGTAAGTAATATGGAGCTGGAGAACAGGAAATTGAAGCTAAATATTTCACTAGGCCAACAGCTGTGTTATTTTCTCCTACATCTGTAGCATCTAACTCTATGCTTAACACATAGTAGGTGCTCAACAAGTGAATAATCTCAATTGGACAATGACCTCCATGAGTGTGACAGCTGAAATCTAAGGAGAAGCTTAGCACAAAAAGAGTAAAATTTGAGGGCAGAACAACAAGAAACATACATGCATATTTAGGGATGAGACATGTGAGCCTGAGAGGAGAAAAGAACAGAGCAATGAAGAAGTAACATAATGCTGAGTTGAGGAGGTCAAGACAGAGAAGAGTTTTGAGATAGAGGAGTGGTAAATAGAACAGGTTGAAAATTCAATAAGAGAACTCTAGTAGTTTCCAGGCTGCCATAACGAAGTACCACAAGCTGGGTGACTTAAAACAGAAATTGATACTCTCATAGTTCTGGAAACTAGAAGTCCAAAATCAAGGAGTTGGCAAGGCCATGCTGCCTTCAAAGCCTCTAGGAGAGGATTCTTCCTTGCCTCTTCTTCCTAGTAGCTTCTGGTGGCCCCAGGAGTTCCTTGGCTTGTTAGCAGCATAACTCCAATTTCTCCTTCTGTCATCACATGGAACGTCTTCTCCCTGTGTGTCTCTGTGTCTTCACATGCTGTTCTCTTATAAGGACACCAATCGTATTGGATTAAAGTCCCACCCTATTCCAGAATGACCTCATCCTAACTAATTGTATCTACAAATGAGGACACATTCTGAGGTTCTGGAGGTTAGGACTTCAACATGTCTTTTGGGAGGACATAATTGAACCCATAATAAGGTCTAAGCACAGACTGTTGGTGTTGGTGGTTAGGAGGTGGCTGGTAAGTCTTGTAATACTATTTCCCCTAAAAATTGGGGACAGAGACTAGATGGCATGGGGATAATGAGTAAAGGGTGAAGGGAAAACAAAAAGTGTGGCAATGAGTGGAAAGTGAGCAAAGAGGCATGAGAGGCATCTGTCCAGATGTCTTCTCTGTGTGTGACTTTTCCTTTTCTGCAGGTACAGGGGATGTTTGCGTGCTCTGCAGAAGGTTTGGTTTCATCTCCCCAACAAGCACTCCATGACTTGGTGGTCCACGTGCTGCCTGATGTGTCTTGACTTCAGAGCCTCCTTACTCAGGATTTTAGTGGCCAAAATTGGTTCCCAATTTGGTTCAAGTGACTCCTTTTCTTGTCAAAGGTATTTGTAGTTTGGGTCCCTTCATCTCTGGAGCCCTACCCTGAAATGGCAACAAGGCCATCTGTTTGATTTGGTCCTACTTTCAAGTGGAGAAAGAACTGGGTGATAAGGAGGCACTGGAGAACAGCATGGTAACAACCAGAATGTATCGCTGCATGAGTTAAACAAGTATGAGTCTGTAGATATCTTAATGAATTCAAGATCGGCAATTGAAAATTATAACCTACTCAAGACAACAAAGAGCCCATATTGATAACGCAGTCCTCCCCAAAGTTTCAGGAACTCCGTGTATCCGCTTAGCTCTCTGCATATCCACAGGCACAATCTGAACTTCACCCATGGTCCCGAGTGTGTGTGGCCGCAGCCAGACTCCTGGACTAAGTGGTCTCTTGGACTAAGGTTGCCAGGAAACTCCATAAACTGCTCATTTTAGTTCATAAATATCCAATTTTGGCTTTTTGCAATTTTTAATTTCATGCTGGGTACGTTTATTAAGAACTAGCTTATATCCATACACAAAAATGCACCTGGTATAGTGACAGACACATAACTTGGTCAGCAAATGGTTCTTACTCATATTATCAGATTGACGTGAGTTCAAGTGGGCTGGTTGGGAAATAAAATCACATAGTCAGCTCTAAGATGAACTCAGAGCCTCCTCTGACCACTAAGGTTTTCTTATAGGATTAAGCTAGATGTTCCTGGTTCTTTTATTCCTCAGAATGGATGATCTCTAGATCTCTAAGGACATGTCTTAACAATTTTCTGCTAAGCCATTGAGTTTGACATGGCTTGACCTCACTCAGGCTTTGGATCCAGCTGGGCCTTCTTACCCCAGGTACGCTTCCAATGGATTGAGGATGTTCCAAACAATGGAGATAGGGATAGGGCAGGGGTAAATGGGAAAAGGAGAGCACAGGAGTCTCCCACCTCAGCAAATGCTACTTAATGGACCAGCATCTGAGAATTGTCCCCACCCCTGTTTGTAAGCATAGCTTTCCCAAGAGAAGTTACCGATGGAGTTATCTAAGTGGGTTGGATGTTACCTAAAGACACAACTATTTTTCTAGATAGCCATTCAGTAAAGCACAGGGGAGCCCAGCCTATGAAAATACTCCCCAGTGGAACTTTTGGAAGATGCAGAGATGGCTGAACTCTCAGCCTAAGGAAAAACTGAGTTGCTACCTGGAAGACCACTCCATTTTTCTTCTTTTCCTCTCTATAGCTCCTGGGCCCTTTAATGCCTTCTGAAGCCAAATTTGTTCAGATTATGTGGGCAGCAACCAGCAAGATTTATCCCAGGGCTTGGAAGGAGGACTCCTGCATAACCCATAACACAGGCATGGCAGCCCAGGCTGCGGTGGATCTGCTCCAACCCTCTTTTCCTTCTTCTGCAAACTGGACTCATTCTGAAAGGAGCCCCCCCCCCCCGCCCCGAAACTCACAAAGGCTGCATAGTGCACAGTGCACCCAGGATCTATGGAAGAAATGATGATTCTTCAGCTCAGCTGGGAGCGTGGAGGAATTTCAACCTTATTGCAGAATTTCAGTGAGCCGGCCAGACAGCTAATCCACAGACACATGCTTATGGGTGCAAATGCCTTCTCTGCCTTCAGCTTTGTTTGGTTTGCAACTGGAATCTGTTTTTCTGTATCAGAAAGAGCAATTGAAGCAGCTTATTTTCATCTACTCTTCTGATCCAGTGGACTAGGTAACGTGGAATACAAGAATCGTGAGGTGTGGGTCCAGTTTCAATCCTTAGGGTCTGTGAGCTTCACATAGGATCTTCTTCCCCCTGCCCCTCATCAGGTCTCAACCAAACCATCTGAGGTTTTCTTTTTGCACTGTCAGGAGACCTTTGAGTTTATTTTGCCCTGCTGGTGATGAGTTTTTTGGGGGTCAGTCACGTGCTATGTATTTGTGAGCCATGAGCCATTTCTGGAAGATGGCAGTTCCTTCTTGGAGGTAGTGTGTGTGTGGTCATTGGAAAATCTCTACCTCTGGGTAACTGGGTCATATATGATGTGAGTCTATGTTGTCAGCCTAGAGTCCTAGAGCCAGCACAGCAGAGATAGGCTATTTCACATTGCCTAGCACTTTCGCAGTTACATAGAGCTAACTGGTCACTAGGCTGTAAGTGGAAGTGGTCTCTGTCACACCTGGGCCAGAACATTTAAAAGTTAATGCTTGACTCTCAGTTTTCTCTTGTGCTTGCTGCAAAGACCTTGGAAGCCTTGTTTTCTAGAAGGTACAACCACAAAATGACAGAAATTCTATCAGGATCATGGAAGAGAACTGCTCTGGAGAGCCCTAAGAACAACAGTGGACTTTGCAGAAGTGAGAAGTAAACTTTAAGTTGAAACCACCAAGATTCTCAGTTTATTTGTTACTGCAACACAGCCTAGACTATCCTGGCTCACATATACCCTAAAGGTTTAGAGTTTGCAGAACCTTAGAGATTGGTCTAAACTCACTCATTTATAGATAAGGAAACTAAAGCCCAGAAAAATGAGGTGACTTACATAAAGTCACAGAGAGAGAAAGTGACAAAGCTAAAACCAGAACTACCAATTTAGTTCCCTCCACTATTACAGGGTCTTTTGTGCTGAGTTGCATATAACCCAAATATAATATTTTCAACCTCACTTCTCAGTAAACCCCATATTCTTGATTAACTGAAAAATAGACCCTACTGGGCCAAGTATTTGTCTCTTTGTTTTTTTGATAAAATCACTTTCACCAGTGATCATAGCTATTCTGCCCTATTTCCAGAGAAAATAAGACAGTGCTACCAGATTCTATAAACAAGTAATTTCCTGGTAATGTATAGCCTGGTGGTTAAGATATCTGTTCAGCTTGCATTCTGAATATATCTCAATAGCTCTCTGTTCTTTCTAGCCAGCTATCCATTCCTGAGGGTGTGTGTGTGTGTGTGTGTGTGTGTGTGTGTGTGTGTGTGTGTGTAGTAGTAGTAGTAGTAGTATTGCTTACCTAGAGTCCTCATGTGTAGTAGCAAAAATCAAATTCTGGATGAATTCTGAGGGGGAATACCAGCTCAAGTCAGATGATCATATCCAAAGCAGGTAATAAAATCATGAGCACATAAAATAAAAATTAGAGGCAAAAAAGAGAATGCGATGGACACTGAAAACTCAGGGAGAACTAAAAAGGTTCAGAACAAGTGAGATAAATGAAGGTTTGGAGTTGTCAGGGGAGTGGGAGTTCCCAGGCTTGCTCGGTTTGAGTCTCCTGCCCTCACAAAAGGACGTTGCACCCAGGCTTTTCCATTACCTCCTGTGGGCACAAGGAGAATAGGGAGAGGTGAGGCTTAAAAGCGATCAGCAGTCCAACATTAAAATATTGGCATATTCCTTTGCCCTCATGACATATGCCTTTGCCATAACGATGCCCTCTACATTGGTATGAAATGGCAGCCTGCTTTCTGCCTTTCAAGTGTGACTCCTGTGTTTCTTTACCTGTGCCCCACTGCTCCCAACACATCTTGCCTCCTTGTGGTCTTCTCCCCAAATACAACCTGGCCTTACCCTTCCCTGCCTCCCAGCCTGGGTCCTGCCCTAACTCTCCTCCTAACGCATCACCAGCTTGGTACCCAAAGTGCTGACCTCACTTTGGAGATAAATAATTGGGAAGAACCCTTCCTGTTAATTGTAGGTGTCAGTGATTGATGAAAGTAAGAGGATTTTAGTTTTCGAGGATTCAAAAAAAAAAAATATATCGTAAATAGAAAAGTAGAAAACAAATGAGGAGTGCAGAGGGGTCTAAGAATGGAGTCTAAGAATGGAGACAGAATTAGATTGTGTCCTCTCATTCTAATTGCTCTGGGTAATTAAATGTCTGTGGTGTGCATTGGGCCATTGGAGAATTCGGCTTCCCTGGGGCCATTCTATCTGGCACCCTCACGATGATGCCTGGAAGGAGATGGCAGCGTATAAGCCAGTGGATGTTAAATTCCTTCAGACTCTTTAGGTCTCTCATCCCTATGACTCTGATTTGGCTCCTTGTCTAAAGGAAGCTGGTCTCTGGCCAGGCATTTTTGTTCCTGACAGAAACCAGCTCACAAAACTCCCCCCTACTGAGGGCTTTAATTGGCTTTCTCTTTTGTGTATATGCGTGAAGACATTCTTCTGCTTTCTTTGTAAATACTTTCCTTTACTCGAGTGTAGAGTGATGGCCTCAAGCTTTATAATGGGTTTTACATGCAGAGAAGGGAAAGAAAATAATTTTGCAAAAGTCTTTTCTCTGTTGGCTTGCCACACAAAGAAACATTCTTCTCAGCCCCAGCATCTTACCAAGCTAAAAGTAGCTGCTTCCTCACATGAACGAAACATGAGGTGAAAAGTAGAGAGCAAGAGAGACTAAAGTCATTAGGCACCTAGCGGATTTTCTCAGTTTAAGATTTTCTCTTTTTCTCATGCTTGTCTTTTTCCTGTCACCAGTTTTACTTCTGTGGGATTTACTCTTTCCTTCATGTGCCCTTCAGTTTCACTATACTTATGTCCAAAATAACTGAGGTGAGTTCTCCAGTTTTCAGATTTAATGTTTCTATTTGGATTCTGATAAATTGGTGAGAAGGGTTTAGAAAATAATTCCTTCATTGGTGTAATAACAGCATATCATGGTGCTCTTACACTCACACACACACACACACACACACACTTATTTAAAACTTGACTCTGAAAATATCTCTCTGGGCATCAGGTGATAGTCACGAGGATAGCAGGCATGGATAAGATAGGTCGTCTTAGAAGTCAGAGAGAGGATTGGTATTAAAATGGTATTAAAGATGGAGTTTTGGCCAGAGGACCTAGAAACACTTGAAGACTGCCCACCTTAATTACTTCGCCCTGCAGATGAGGTCTGCAGGAGAGACGTAAGCACAGCACAGTAGCTGACCAAGCAGATACTTCATGACAACTGGGACTGTTACTCTAGGACTTGGGAGCTGGCTTATGTCCTGGGGTACCTCATTTGTCCCCTGCTAGTGAATTAAATGACAGTATTATCCCCCATCATACCTACCAAGCACCGGAGGGCACAGAAATACTCCTTTTGCAGACCTACTGCATTTCTGCAGAGATTGGTAAAGCCACTATGAGAGGTAAACCCCCAAGAGTAGTTTAAAACTATGAACCATCTAGAGTGGTTTTTGTGTATAATGTGAAATAGGGGTCAAGATTCACTATTCTCTGTGAAAATCCAGTTGTTGCAACACCATTTATTAAAGAAGACCTTCTATTCTCATTGAAATGTTTTGACATCTTTGTTAAAAACGAATTGCCCATATAAGTATGGGTCTATTTATGGACTCCTGACTCTGTTCCATTGATGTGTTTATCTATCTTTATGCCAACACCACACTTACTTGATTATTGTAGCTGTATACTGAGTCTTGAAATCAGGGAGTGTAAAATTCTCCAACACTGTTCTTTTTTTGTAAGATTATTTTGTTATTCTAGGCCTTTGCAAGTCCATAGAAATTTTAAAATGCACATATCAATTTCTTTAAAAAAATGCCTGGAATTTTGATTGGAATTACATTAAATCTAGAGATCAATCGGGAAAATTGACTTTTTAACAATATTGCGTTTTCAAAACCATGAACATTGCATCTCTCTCTTTTTATTTCGGTCTTCTTTAATTTCTCTCAGCAATGTTTTGTGTTGTTTTATAGTTGTTTGTGGTGGGAGAGTAAGACTGATACCTGTTGCTCCATCGAGGCCAGAGCCAGAAGCAAAGCATGTATGGATTCTTTTTCTTTAGTTTTAAACTCTACTCTTGGGTTTACCTCTCATAGGGCTTTACCAATTTCTATAGAAATGCAGTTGGTCTGCAAAAGGAGTTTCATTTAGAGAAGCAGGGTTGTCAGGGGCCTTAGCAAACTTTGCTCTACTCAGAAGAAGTGTTAGATGCTATGAGTTCAACTTTAATGTGGGCCATACAGCCTTGCTATAATAAACCCCACAGTGGTCATTTCTGAATGAGAACATTCTGTCTAACCCATGAGCAATGTATTCCATTTGGACAAATATTTTGGTTGGAGTCCTGGTGTTTCCTTGCTATCTCATATTTACTGGCATTTCTCCCCTTTAATCTCCAATGTTTCCCTCTGTGTGTGATCTGCTAGAGTACCTTTTAAAATGTAAATCAGATTATGTGCCTCCCTCTCCTAAAATTCTATGGCTTCTGTTTCAGTTATCTATTGTTGTATAACAAATCATCCCCCAACTTAGTGGTTTAAAACAACTATTTATTATGTATCATAATTCTGTGGGTCAGTAACTTAGGTTGGGCTCAGCTAGGCAGTTCTTCTGTTAGAAGTGTCTGGGCTCACACATGGCTGCAATTTATCTGACACCTTCTCAGGTTTCATGAGTCTAAATTTCCCCTTATTCACACATCTGTGACTTTAGTGTTGGTTATTGGTCAGGCCTTGTTCTCCATATGGTCACTTACCATGTAGTAGTAGCCCAGCCTGGAATTTCTTACATGGTGGCAGAAGCAGCTCAAGAAGGCAAAGGCGGATGTTACAGGTCCTCTTGAGGCTGAGCCTTTGGAATTTTCACATCATTTCTGCCACATTCTGAGATCAAAGCAAGTCACAAGGCCAGCCTCGATTTCAGAGATGGGAACAAAACCTCCAACTCTTAAAGAGAGGAGCTACAAAATATTGTGCCTTTTTTTTTTTAATTTTTCACAGCTTCCTATCACATTTAGTATAAAGTTCAAATTACTGTTTATAGCTCTGCATAATCTGGGCCCTGCCTCTCTCTCTGAAAGAAACTCTTACCAATCTCGCTTTGGCTCACTACAAACAAACAGCTGCTCTCTCTTTAGGGCTTTCATAGTTGCTGTTCCTGCTGCTTGCCTAGAATGCTCTTCTCTCAGATCTTTGCTAGGCTGAATTCCATTTTGTCTTTAAGTTCAAATGTCAGCTCCTCAAAGAGGCTTTTCCTGAGCACTCTCCCAGTCACTCCTTACCACATTGTGGTTTTATCTTCATACGGCACTTAGCAACATCAGAAATTATCGTATTCATTCATTAGGTATTTTCTAACCAGAATGTAAACACCACAAGAGCATAGTCAGTGACTCTCTAATTCTCCTCTGTATCCCTAGTGCCTAGAACAGTGCCTGATATCAAGTAGATGCTGGATCATGATTTGTTGAATCCATTAACCTTGCATTCTTTGTCTTTATAGCTTTGAAAATCCATATCTCCTTAGAAGACAGGCAAGTAGGTGGGAAAAAATGAATAGCCATCCTCAAATTTGGGATTAGAAAAATAAAAACTGTAGGTTCTTTTCCTGCAATTAGCATACATTGCCACCAAGTGGCAGGAAGAGCCTTAATCATTGTGTGCAATCTATTAGGCAAGTACTTTTCCATAGATTCAAATGGTTGTATGCCCAAGTCCATACTAACAGATTTATAATCATTTATTTTTTACTTTTTAATTATTAATTATGTAGTATACTTTTAAAATTTCAACTTGACAGCAACAATAAACAGTAAAGCTGTTTGCTCTGAGAGGATAAACATTTTTCTTAGAGAAACACTTTTTTCTCTGTGTATACATTAGTTATTAATTACCGTTAAATCAAATTCTTCTCCCATAGTCATATTCTGATTAAGCCATTCTTTTTACTTTGACATGAATTCCACATTAGAGTCGTTGTTCTCAAGGCTGATGTGTGGAGCTGGATCTCCAGGCTAGATTTCTATTGCAAAGCTTTGTGGCTTCTCTCAGCTGCTCGCTCTCTTCTCATGTAAAGCCTGCTGCTGACTTAGTTCCTCCTGTGTTTCAACTCCCCTTTTCTCCACACCAGCTCTTTTGCTTCTCTTCCCGATCTCAGAATTAGGAAGCGAGAGAAAAAGCACCCATTCCTTTATCCTGAACACATGATTCTGCCCCAGATTCTTTGTACTACAAAGAAAGTAATTCCTGCTTGTCTTCAAATAAGAGTCAAACATCTCTCCCCTCATTGAGTTTTCTCATTGGGAGTTCTTTAAAGTAGTGATTATGTACAATAGACTTATCTTAGCGAAGCCATAGCAATGGTTCCACAAGGGGCAACTTATACAAACCATTTCTGTGATAAGCATTCCTCAGAAATTATTTTTCTAAAGAAAGAGATAGAGCTCTTAAACAGAAGACACAAAGCAACATTTAGACAAAGCTCCTGATTGGGCATTTAAGCTTTTCTGCACAGCTCCTCTAAAGAGGGCTAGTCCCAAAGGGTGGACCTCATGAGTCAGCAGCAGGGATCCCACTGTGAGTCATGTTAAGATCTCAGAAACCACATCCGCTCCTCTGTTCACATTCCTTCATCAGGCATGCTAGGGATGCAATGAACACTACTGAGTCCTCTACAGGAGGGATCTGGACTTGGGGCATAGCACAGCTCAACTGCTCAAGCCAACCTAAAGGATAACGTTTTTCTTCTTTCTATGGCAATGGCCCATTTATGTAGTTTCACACTGCTAACAAAATCTGATCACCCTGAGATTAAATGTCTTTTAAAATATATGTATATATATAATCCGCACTCATTAAGACAGTATTTGTGTGTGATGAATGTTCATAGAATGAATGAAAGAACACGACCATTCAGAGTTCATGATCTCTAAATGTGTAAATTTACATTAATGTCCTCTGATACTTTTGGATTGCACACCTTATTAAGTAAAAAAAAAAATAGTAAACAACCCCTTAAAATATATATGTATTTATTTATAAATTATTCAAATGTACTATTGCACCAATGTTTTATGTACATGAAAATATACAAAATATGTAAGTTAAAACAAGATAAGATAAAAAGAAACAAAAAATGCTTTTATGTAATTGTTTTATTTTTTAGTGGTAAAATTTTATTCTTACTAAAATCTGTCACATATTATTAATGTTCTTGGTGAGAACAATGCAATTGAATATGCTTCATTATGTTTTAAAATCTTGGTTTAGGACTTTGTGATATAATCATTCAACGGTTTAGTACTAAGTTTGGTTTGTTTTCTTACTTGGTTTTAATGTTGTCAGAGGGAAAGAAAGATACTTCATAGGTCCAACTGGGAAGCAAGCACCACTGGCATCTCTTACGAAATCATGGTATTGATTGTTCAATCATATTCACCAGTTATGCAAAGGTTTTTGTGGGAATTAAGCTAACATCTTTCTATGTTCTTTGATATCAACTTGATTTTCTTACAAATGAATCAGAAGGGACATTGATGGAATATAGCTATTATTTTACATTTTTATAAAATGTGTTCTAAATTGACCATGTGAATGATTTTCAATGCTAGAAAACTCAGTTTCTTAGTGTGAAGAGATGAAAGTTTTTATAGGTGGTACAATATCATTTTCAACAACAAAATCACATAATAGCAAAAAAATCTGTTTTCACAATGTTCTTTCCATAGTACGAGTTTCTTTTGAAGAGCAGTTACTTTCTCACTCATTAGTAAATTACCACTTTTACCTTAAGGAACAGATTAGGTGTGTGTATATATGTATGTATGTATTCCCTGCCAGATAGAATTCTACTAATAGCTATTTGTCATTATGTAAAAGGTCATGTATTTGAAAAATGATATTTTTACAAAAGCACAATCCCAGTATGTCCTCATGCATGACAACTCTTAAGGACTTTGCCACAAGACAGCCAGCAGACCTCTCTGCGTACAAATGATTTTCATGATCTCTCCACATGTCACTAGAAAATAATCTAAAGATGTTACTATCCTGTAAATGACCTTATTTTTATAAAATCAATACCAACCCTAAGTGTATATTTCTTCCAGGTCTCTCTTCTCAGAGTGCAGTTCGTGACCAGCAGCGTCAGCATTACCTGGGAGCTTTCAGAAATGCAGACTCAGGACAGGATAGGCTGAATCAGAATCTGCATTTTAATAAGACCCCTGGTGAGTCCTACACACATTCCTACATACATTGAATAAACAAACATTCAGGTTTGAGAGCACCACCCTCTGAAATTCTAGCTTCCACTTCTTTGCTGCAATAACTTGCTTAGGAAAAACACAGTAAACGAATTTCACACATGGGGCAACTCTGTAGCCTGACTTCCAAATCCTTTTTTGCCTCCAATTAAACCACCTGCTCCATCGTGGTAACATTCATCCAGTTTTCAAGGAGTCATTTTCTGTAGAGAACACGTCTTCTTTAGAGCCGCTTTCCTTTAGTGACTCACTAAAAGATAATTCTTTACACAGTTCATTATTGAAAAAGAACCGAGGAATGCCCTTCACTTAGACAACACTTATACTTTCACCCCAAAACATAACTAACCTCCCACTTGGTGTAATTTGTTCCTTACTCACTTCTTCTAACTTTCAACAATGTTTTCTATGTATCTGTTCATATTATTTACTAATAAAGAAATCCATTTTAGTTTCCAGCCATGTTCTTTTCCACATCTGTTCCATTCATTTTTTTTAACCACAGAAGGAAGAACACAGAAAGAGGTGTGATCTTTTGCTCCTGAAGTAAGAAACCTTAGAAGATGCTTTTTTATTGTTTGTATAGTGACATTTTAAAAAATACTCGACTGGGTATCACTTGGCCTAAGATATTGCTTGAGGCTACTGTAGAAGTTCGTGCCTGTGTTCTAAATGTTTAACTTTTGGATACTCTACTAATCATGATGTCTTCCTACTCACACTCAGCATAATGTCAGGTACAATACACACGTGGGGCAAATTAGTGATAATTTATGATAGTGGATGCAAATATGTAGTATTTTCAATAATCTTCATTTCCATCTATTTGTACTTGGCTGATTCTCATCAGAAGTGATCGGATCACTTGTTCACCACGCAGTATGGCTGACTGAGCTCATACATGGCGGTCAGCTTGGCCATTTCTGCTTTGTTTGCCTGGGGAAAATCTTTCTACTGCTATTTCTTTTCAGGAATCTTTTTTTCTGAGAGTTAGTTTAGTTAAAATTAGACACCATATTCCATCAATGTCTCTAACGGAATACCTCACACCACACTGAAGTGAATGGAGAAGGGGTGCCACGTGGAGACCCCTGATTTATGTTAGCGCAAGATCCACAGAAGATAAGCATGTCACCTGGGCCAGTTATTTACAAAGCTAAGAGCAGCCTGCTTCAGTCCTGCTTCCGAAGCAGAAGGAGAATTGTTCTGCCTGGAAATAGAGGAAGCAAAAGGGCAGGGGACGTTTGAAGCAGATTGGGAGAACGCTCATTATCACAGACTCATGTTCCTGCTCTTTGGACTTCCTTTTCTGTTTGGCCCTTGGAAACGTGACTTCACTGATCCAGAAGCTCATTTCTTGCCTTTCCAGGTATAATATGGATGTAACCCACAGCTATCTTGTCCTCCCTTTTGCAGACACATCTGTCTCCTCACACGCACTTTTAAACTCTTTCATAGTCCAATGCTTAACTCTCATAAAGAAGCTTTGGAGAGAATTTTTTTTTTCTTTTGCCCATGAGCAGCTTCTACCTACTCCGTGAGATGTTGGAGGGCTTTCCTCCTCTCTACAAAAGCCATAAAGCTGACTTTGCTGTTGTTAAGTTTTACAAGGTAATGCTGAACCTATCGTGACATGTTCACCTCCAGACTGCTCTACTCATTAACCGCAGTCAAGTGTTAACCTTTCCAGACATAAATAATGCAGTGGCACCTTGGCCCAAATGGAAGAGGATTGCCAGGGAGTGAATTGCCAGGCCTTTAATTTGTGTTTTTCCCTGGATACTTCTTTTTCTTCCTGTATTTGACAAAATGTCAAAACTGTATTTCTCTTTACCTGTGTTAAGAAATTCTTCATCCTGCCCCGAACCCTTGCTCTCTGCCATTTAACTTTGCAATGTGGGTACGACGACTTGAGATTGGGCATAGTCACGTGACATGCTTTGGCCAAAGGGACATTAGCAGGCATGACAATCAGAGGCTGCAAATGAGTGTGGCCATTGGAGCCTGTTCTCCTGTGTCTCTGCCAACACCATGAGAAGGACAAGATGAACCCAGCCCACTGGTCCCAGATGAGGTTGAGGGTCATGTGGGGCAGAGCCCAGTTACTCCAGTCGCTGGAAAAGAGGCTCATCCAGATCAGACAACAGCAGTGAAGTAAGTCCCAGACAGGGGAGTCCAGACAAGACAAATGGAGCCACTTAGCTGACCCCCCGTTGATTCCAGAAGTGGGAGCATACACACCTACTGGAGTATGCACCTGAGTTTTTGTGGTTGTTTGTTAATCAGTACTATGTCTGTCCTCCTGTCCAAGGCCAGTCCCTCCCACTGCACTCTGGACCCAGGCAAACCTTTCTTCTCAGGGACCTCTCTCTAACCCGAAACCCCCTCTGCCTCTTGTTTCATGAACATTTTCTTCGCTATTGGCTGTTTCTCATCAGCATTTGAATCTCCTCAACTCTGTCCTGTTGTTTAGTTCCCAAATAATTGCCTTCTGTCCTATCACTCTCTTCTTCCACTTATCATCTCATTTCCCCTTCCCCTTCACAGGTAGACTATTGAAAGAGAAAGTTTATCCCTACTCCCAGATTCCACTTTTCTACCTTCCATTCAACTCTGCAACCCACTTTCCCATCACACAACTGAAAGTGCTCTTACCCTGACCACCAATGATCTAATGGATACGTTCCCAACTCCTCCTTCTCTTCTTTCATGGTCCCTTTAGCATCATTCTCCCCTATGTCTCCAACTTCTCTGGTGACCCTCAGGCTGCCTCGTGGGTTTCTCATTCTCATTCCATCACTTTAACATTGGTTGGTTTCCTAGGGCTCGATTCTAAGATCTCTTCTCTTTACCCTCCACCTGGGGTAATCGCATCCAAATCTTATTGCCTCCACTACCAACAATAGGTGACTGACTCCAAAATTTCTAAGTCCTGCCAGTTCCCTGTACTGAGCTCAAGATACATATATCTAAGAGTTTATTGGATGTTCCACAGGCAAACATGAGATAGCTAATATTTAATTCACTGTCTTCCCCTTCAAACTCTTTCCCCGTGTTCATTATCTCAGTGAATGGTACTATCTCTACCACCTAGTAAAAGAAGCCAGAATCCTTGGATTTGTCCTTAGCTTCTCTCTTTCCTCCTTCCACATTCAACCCATTCTCAAGTCCTGTTAATTCTACCTTTCCAATACATCTCCAATCTGTTTACTTCCCTCTATGCCACATCAGCTACCTCAGTTCAGCCACTTTTATCCTTTGACTTGATTATTACTTTACCATGTTTCTAACTTGCCTCCTAAGCCATATCCTAGCTCCAAGCCATTTCTGATACTACTACCAGCACCATCTTTCTAAAATGGAAATTTGATCATGGCATTCCCCTGCTTAGAATATTTTAGTGGTTTCCCGTTGCCGGGAATCAAGGAAGGCTCTTTGCGATCTGTATCCCTGCTTACCTCTCCAGATTTGCCTCTTGATATTCCTACTTTGAACCACCTACAGTTTCTCAAGGACACCCTGTTTTCTCTCTGCTTGCAGCTTTCACACTTCCAGCTCCACCTGCCTGGAACAACCCACCCTGGCAGGTCAGGTGGAAAGCATTCCAGTATTCCCTACATGCATTGGCACATCATACCCTGCCTACTCTACCCCTTATCCCATCGCCTTGCACTCAATAACCTCTTTCCATGTGAGGGGTCTCAAGGCAGGGATTGTGTCTTGTTCATCACTGTATTCTCAGAACTTACTCTATTTGGGAACACAGCAGGTGCCCAAACAACATTGGTTGACTGATCAACTGAGGAAATAAATGAATAAGTTAATATGCATATGAACCACAGAATTTTTATCTGAAAGTTTCTCCATCTTGGATACCGCAGAGCAAAGACCTTTTAATTCCTCGAAGATTTCCTCCTCTCGCCTATCATCTACAAATGGGTCTTGTCCTTATTTTATTGGCACTATGTTCAGGTCCTATAAAAATGTCTTCAATTTCTTTTACTAGCTATCTCAGAGCAATAAACTTCTCAAGTTTCCCTTGTCTCTAATGACTACCAGATGGGGACATGATACGCTAATGCTCGCTTCAATAAGCTGAAGTTATTGTTAAAACAAACTGAACTACCTCCAGCTCACCTCCTATTTTAAAAGGCCCACTAAAACTGATTCTGTGAAATAGGCTTTTTAAAAAATATCCCCCTTAAGGAGAAAATATAAACAGGGGAGGGCTGTCGGCTCAGAAAACACAGGGCTATTTGGAGACACAGTTTGTTTCACTTGACCAAACAGGAGGTAATAATGCCCATCAGCTCAGTGCAGTCTGAACCTGCTTCTGTCCACTCTAATAGACTCAGAGTTCTCAAAGATTCTGAGAGAAAAAAATGACATCAGCTTCAGCTGTGAATGATTTGGGGCGTGACCCAGCTAGGACATGTGCACAATACATGTGTCTGTGCAACGGCGGTAACAGTGCCCATAAGCATTGCAACACAAAGTGTCTTGTTCATTTGTGCCGTGTTTCCTCCACATTAATAAACCAGAGTATCACAATTCTGCATTTAGAAACTTTCCTGTGACTGCACAAAAGCTGTGGATTATACCAATTTACACACACACACACACACACACACACACACACACACACACACACTTATCTAAGCCTTCTGTGCTACTGTCTAAGACTGTTAACAGTAAACAGCCCTAGACCAAGCATTTTCCTACATTCCCATGTGGGGTCATACTGGGAATTGACAGTCCTAGAATTATCATCAGAAATGTACATGAAGGCTGGAATGAAGTTTCAAAATGGGGGAAAAAGCCCAGACTCTCTAACTCATATTTAAAGACTTCTTAAAGTGTGGTCATTTGCCCAGATGGTTCTCTTGAATCACTTGTGTCCACTGCCACAATGAAATGTGTTCTCAGAGGTCTGGAAAACATAACCCGGACAGGGAACTCAGACAGACCAAGCATTACAGAGAGCTGGCAGGGCAGTGGTGACTCCCAGCAAACACAGCCCCAGGCAAGGTACCTGGAGAGAACCCAGGTGAGTTCTGACTAGTGATTTTGGACCATGAGCTGTCAATTTCTTTTGCAGGTGATGATATTTTTTTCACGTCAATTCTATTTTTTTCCCCCTTTAAACACAGAAACGAAACCATTGTGATATCAATAGGGTGATTGAAAAATTGTGGAAAAGCTTATTATGCAATAGATAGAAATATTGAAATGAATAAACATTGATTATAGTGGAGAAGTAGAAATGAGTCTTAGAGAACAGGTCCAGGCAGCTCAGCCACAGTATCCCAGCCTGGGACCTAGCAAGCACATTGCCTCCCCACCCTGGGGTACACGATCTGTTTTCATTACCTATGCCAGACCTTTTACTTTCAGTCTGAAGAAGCAGAGCTCAATGTATACAAATTTCAGGATGTTTTCTCTCCAATCATAGCAATCATAAGCATATAGGCATTAGCTTCTAATGTCTTTAAAAGGTAGTACAATCTTGTGATTACATACCCCTATCAGTTAAAAAAGTATATATTGGTTTAGTAATACACTGTAAACATGTACTACTATACTAATACAATGTGCACATGATAAAGCATATAGAAAAAATAGAAGTTAAGTTAAACATACAAACAGAGCTTCTCACATAGTATTTTCATTCCACACAGTAGGAAGTTGCTGTTCATGCCTCCGGTTCTGGGGGTGGGAGGGTGGGCCCCAGTCAAGGGGAGAGGTTGCTGCAACTACTCACATGGAGGCCTACAGAGAATAAAGTGAAGATAAAGAGAGTGAGAAGCTGCTAAGTTCTTCAGAGAGGGGATTGATAAATATGGAGACGGAGAGTTCTATTTCCAGAAATCCTAGAAACCTTTCCACTCCAAAATAAACAAATAAACAAGCAACAACTTAAAATGCTAAATAAAATGTTTTAAAAATTCAGAACCCTTGGGACAGTGGATAATAGCTAAGAATGTGAAAATAAAGTGGCTGTGGAAGACAGCAACCCTCAAGGGTGTCTCGGCTCCCATCATCTACACCAGTACCTTGGGTTTCTTGGCTATGTCAGGGCAGCTGGAGAGTTGGAATGGCAGCTACAACCTCAGTGAAAGGGCAGATGAGAACTACATTTTGCTTCACAAGAGCACAAACAAGGAAACTGGTCTGTCTCTGCCTTGGCTCTTGGAAGATGAAAAATCTCTTCCAAAGATTTGTAACCACAGGCCTGTTCCCATGTAGGTTTGGGGATTGAACTCACACTATCTATAAACACCAAAAAGTACTGAGAATTAATGAGAAATTAGTTCAAAGCAGCCCAGCGTTGAAAGTATCCCTGACATGTTCAGAAGCAAATGCAAAAATTCTCTGGAGAACATACTTCAATTCCAGTCTCCTGGGATTCCCACAAATAAAGGCCCGAGGAACAGGAGAATGTGGAGGCGAGAGAAGGTCAAACACAGATCTAAGCTCAGTTACCAAGAGACATAATACAGAAAATGGGAGGAGGCAATAGCTGAAGAATAAAGGCTAAGAATTTTCCATGTTTGGAATCTCAACAAATCTCAAGCAGTATAATAAAAAGAAATCCACACTTTGACACATTGTAGTGAAACGGCCTTCATACCAAAGTCAAAAAAAGAAGATCTTAAAAACAGCTAGAGAAGAGACGTAGATCATAGGAATGGCAATTAGAGGACATTAGCATCCTCAGCAACAAGAACAACAGAAGCCAGAAACTAGTTCCAAAAGGCTGAGAATCAGGAATAGTAAACCCTGCAAAAACATCTTTTGTGAATACAGAAAAAGAAAAAATATTTTTCAGATAAATATCAGAAGAGTTCGCCACCAACAGAAATTCCCTAAAAAAATCTCTTTGAGAGATTCCTCCTCATTCTCAAAGAACAGTTTTCAGTCACAACGCTCATCCTGAGAAGTGTCAGGGGTAATTTCTGTGGGAGAAGATGGCCCCCTCATTTCTCCTGCCCTCACACTTCCTGTCTACTGCTACCGTGTTTCCCCGAAAATAAGACCTAGTCGGACCATCAGCTCTAATGCGTCTTTTGGAGCAAAAATTAATATAAGACCCATTATTATTTTAATATAATATGAGACCAGGTATAATGTAATATAATATAATACCCGGTCTTATATAATGTAAGACCGGGTCTTATATTAATTTTTGCTCCAAAAGATGCTTTAGAGCTGATGATCTGGCTAGGTCTTATTTTTGGGGGAACACAGTACTTCCCATGTGCTCAGAACTACCTGGATGAATAGCTTTTATGGCATCGCTGAAATGACATTGAGGAGCTCCTGACAAGCTGCCTTTGACTTTCCTGAATGGACTGTCTTTACAAGATGTTAGAAATTAGATCCTGTCTAGACATCAGTGAATCCCAGATATGAGGCCCCTCCTGGGCTCCCGACAAGAAAAGCCTACTCAGTTGACACACAAAAGAAGAGACTAATGTCCTTTGTTTTCCAACCAGTCTGATATTCATTCCCATTTACAGTAGTCCAATTTGCTTTTCACCTTTTGGTATTTGGTGACACTAATAGCATTGTCAGGTAATGTAAAAACAATGGGGAAACGCCAGGAAGCACAATTACAACAAAGTGCTAATAACCATGCCCATCAGACAGGCCCTTTCACTGTGGCTCTGAGAGCAGTTCATTAAGTGAATATGCCAGCTGGAAAGGAGCAGGCCGAGCGTGTGCCAAGGTGGGACTGCCTCATCCTCGAGGCTGTGGACACAGACCCCACCCCTGCCCTCCACACAGCCCAGCTGCCTAGGTGGCTCCTGGGCCCAGAGTGCCAGCTTGTCAAGCATCTCATGAAGCCTGCACTCTAGGCTGGTCCTCAGAACCCATCTCTGGGGGAGTGGTAGTTCTGAAGGAAATCCACTCCATGATGGGAACCTTCAAGGTACTGGCAGGCTGTGGATGTAGGACTGGCTTTTCTCAAGGGCCTTGACCATCCATGAAGGCGAACACTAATCTAAGGATGGGGGAAGCATGCTGACAGAGGTTCACTTATAAGACAATAAGGCAGGGAAACCCCAAGTGCATGAGTAATTTTATGATTTCCAAATAGTATAGTCATTCCATTGTCCTTCACAGAGAATAAAAGCTCAGGCCTGATGCCTGCCTCATTTGCTTCTTAGAACAAACTTGATGAGGCAGAGAGTATCAGCATCCTTACTTTATAGATGGAAGACACTGAGGGGAGAGAGAAGTCAAAGGACCAAAGTTCTGTGGTTGGTAAGCTCAGGCAGTAGTCCTTTGTATGCAAAGACAGAGCTTTATCCATCAAAGATGGTTTTGTATCCTGATAAGTTATGCGAGTACGTAAAAAATAGTATTTGTATTTACTGAGCTCTTCCTGTGTGTTAGGAGCAGCTGTCAGGGTTTTACATGTGTTAACTTCTTTATTCTCACAGCCACCCTAGAAAATAGATACTATTTTTATTCCCATTCTACAGAACTGGAAAACTAAGACTCAAGGTTATAGAGCCGGCAAAGTGGCTGGCATCAAACCCTTCAGAACCTGGGTTCTTAATCCCTTTTATAGTACATTCTTTTATCCTCCTTTGCCCCTCTATCTCCCTCCTCCCTCCTCTAAATAAGGACCTGGTAAGTACCGAAATATTAAAGCAATATAAAGAAAATGTAAATTGTCTTTTCTTTAATCCCCAGTTTTTCTGAGGCGGGAAGGATCAACACTAAGGCATCTGTGTCCTAAACCAAGGCGCTCTTGAGGCCAACAGCGTAAGACATCGCAGGCGCTTTGTGATTGTGGATGAAAAGAAACCAGGGCTTGGCAGTGTTAGCTGGGGCTGGAACTAATGAGCCACAGCTCTGTGACCCAACCCAGGGCACAGTGTCCCAGCACTGGCATCCACAAATGTAGCTGGGTGCAGAGCCCCTGTGGGCTTCCCCAGAACCAGGTTCTGTCCTGGAAAGGCCAGCAAGGAAGGCCTGCCCATGCTCTCCACACCTCTCCAAAAAGCAGGTGTGCAAGTTGGCCAGCCAGCAGATAAGGTGACTGCCCCCCTGGTGTCACACATAAGGTTTATTCAATTGCAGAGCACCAGAGATTGTTTGTGACTGGCCGGTTCTTGGCAGCTTGCCTTTGTCATCGATGTCACAGGCTGTGTTTCACTGCCACAGCTTCATTAGGATGTGGTGACACCTTGCAATTGCCCCTTTGTTTGGGCCCATTGACTGCACCATATGTCTTAGGAGTCTCCATCAGTACATCTATTTTATATTAATTACCTCTGCTTTGGATTCTGCAAACACTGCCAGGCTAGTCATGGGTAGAAAAAGTGTCTTCAGGGACAAAGATATAAAGGAAGGGACAGGTCCAGGTCTTTTGGGGCCTGAAGTTAATATAACTTTGAGGGCTCTGTTTAAGAAAAAGAATATAATGTTATGAATATGGAATTTCTGGGCCCTTGCAAAGGCCTTGGAGGGACCTATGTGAGTGGGATGGGGTGCTGATGATTAAACTTCATTAGCTTTATGGTTGGAGTGTCTCCTGTACCAGGTGATTGACAGAGATATATGGAAGCAAGGGTGTCACAACTGTGGTTGCCATTTGAATAGACCTCTGCCATGGCTTGTTTTATTCTCTGTGAAGGACAATGAAACAGCTGTACAGATATTGGCCTTCCCCTTTAGCACTCTGCAAAGAAGAAGAAGGCAGGGGAAAGATAGAGCTGCAACTCCCAATTACTTCACAAAGGGAAAAAGTCAAGGTGTCCATGGAGTGCTCCAGCTAACAGAGCACAAGGCAAAGAGACAGAGAAAGGGGAGAAAACAGAAATGTCCGGAGAGTGACATCAGGGTTCTGCTCCTTCTAAAACTCATCAAGAAATGAAACAACACTATTTTGGAGGGAGATGGAAGGCTGACGTAATGAACTAAAGTATCTTTCACTCATCCCACTAACTCGTCTCACGGTTGTCAATAAGTGGGGTAATCTCTATGTTGGCTATTTTCTATTTGTTCTCCACCTACCTCCTTCTGCCACTGCTGGCATCCACTCCCTGCCCTTCTCTACCCTGCTTTTTTCCCAAGGCTATCCCCTAGACCTTATCACCCATTCCCTTGCCTTCTGGCCTGCAGTTTGCCTTGGCCAATCGGAAGTACCAGAAAGAGATCGGATGATGAGAGGAGAGAGGGAAACTGGGGCAAGTCTTCCCTGTTCCCTTCTTGCTTTGGTGTCACAGTTGTGGCAGGAGCTGAGCTGTCATGCCTCATGGCCACAGCTCTCCCTGGGCTCTGATTATAGGCCTAGAGGTGTCAATGGCTTCCCACTGTTAGTAGCTGCTGAGTGCCTCAACATGCAAAAGACTGTAAGGCTGTCCCACAAGACCTCTTAGGAAAGGAAGGCAAGAAGCAAGGAGGAAAGAGAAAGGGACACATAGAAACAGGGAAACAGGTATAGAGCAAGACGGAGAAAAAAGAGAAACATATTTGAGATGATTAAATGAGAGGTCTTTTCCTTTGCTAAATCCCGGCTGCCCATTCCCAGTCAGAATTTCTGAAAGATCTTTGAAACAGAACCTAACGTAAAATGATGGATATTTCAAAAGTGATTCCTGTGTGGAAACAGAGGGGAAGGAGACTACCACATGATCTTGAAAGGAGTCCCATTATTTTGAAGTTGAAGGTTATGCTAAGAGTGACCCTGTGGCAGGAACATCTCTCTGCAGTCTTTCAAAACTGATGAAGGGTAAAGAATAAAGCCAAGGGGTCCGCTTTCCTTTGGCTGCTGGGTCAGAACAATCGGGGTCAGAAGAGCGTGCTGGAGAGCTAAAATCTTGACCGCCCCAACCCTGATTAGTCACGGACCTTGAACAAATTTCTAAACTTACAGTGACTCTATTTCCTTTCCTGTAAGATGGGATTGATAATACCCCTACTACTGATCTCCCCAGAGATGCAGCACGAAGGAAAGATTTAACAAACATCACATTGAACAAAAGCAAAGCACCAGCCAGAGCTAGGTCATTTTATAAGTTGGTGATAGAAGATCTCAGAACAGAGATTAAGTGTTGAACTTATAGGTTTTCCAACATATTGGAGATTATGGCAATGACGATTCTACAAGAAACAAAATTCAGTGAGGACATCTAATAAAGAGGCTTCTTACAAAGGTGTGGACAGGGTTAAGAGAACAGCAAAGGTATGCTGAGGCGCCCGGAGACTGCTAAGAGTGGGAGGCCATCAGCGCCTCCAGGCCTGTGACCAAGGCCCCGGGAGATCTGACGCTGTGGAGAAATGGGCACTCAGGGTCAGTAGGAACGAGGAACTCAGCCTAACTTCAACAAAACCCAAGCGGGCAGAATGTGGAAGACATCACCACAAATCCCTTCTTGTTGTTTTCCCTTCAGTCCTCTTTTGGAAGTAGGTGAGGTTATCTATTAAAAATGAACAAACCTAACAGATAAACATATTTACTGACAAAACAAAACTTATAACTTTTATTCCAGAATAATTTGTCCAGGCTTCTTTAAATAACAACCTTCTAGCTTATTACAGAATATAAACTGACTTAAAGAATTTTCTTCTCTGGCTTTCTTTTTCTTTTTTTGAAACTTAAACATGCCAATGGCTAGATAAATCTATCTGAAGAGAAGCCCTAGCCCTCAGCTCTCACACTGACCAATAGCTCCTGCCTTTGGTGGCGGGTCCATCTGCCCACTGACCACGACCCACTGTCTATTTCTCACCTTAGCTCTTATTCAGCTTTTAAGAAAGGAGACCCAGTGATACAACTGGAGTTTCAAGGTTGCTGATTGAGCTAAGAGGTTGGGAAGAAGTTTGTAGCTCACCTACATGGAAACTTTCTTCTATCCACTTCATAATTTTTGCTCACTACACATGCCCTTGCTACTGTCTAGAGAAAGACTCAACAACTGCGTTTTGCCCAGGAGCTTTTATGCAGGATAAAGCCCTTCTCATAGGCCATAGGGTCCCTTTGTGCACAGAGCTTTTTCCGTAATGAAGAATTGATTCCCAAGAACAGCACCTAAAAAATAACTTGCTATTGATTGTCTTCCTACATCAGGGAAGAGCCAAGAGACATCAAAATCTAATGACCAAGAGAAGTAAAATGAGCAGATGCTCTTTGCTCTGGGTCATTACTTTCTTCCATCCCTCTTAGGGATTCTGTAAATCACCAAAAACAAGAAGAGTAAAAACAAGGCAAAGGGGAGGCAGTGACTCTAACCATAAAAGGGCTACTCAACCCAGCATACTACTGATCTGTCAGGATCTTCATAACTCCATGCCTTGAGCAGGATACCTGACCGAAAATTTTCCCCAGGCTAAAATTCTGTACCTGCTGGGAAGTCAGATGATGAGAACAAAATGGGAAAATAATTGACCCGCGGCTCTATTTGACTTACAAAATTTCAGAGATGGGCTCCCTCGGTCTAACTCAATACGAAGAATACAACTTTATTATGCAGCATCTTTCACTCTATATCCAAAAAAATGCCTTTCAGAGCAAATTTATTTGTGATTTGGACAATTTAAGAGTTCAGGCAGAGGAGACACTAAAGTCTAGTTGATGTTTGAAATGAACTAGGAGTCCAGTGAGGCATAGAAATAGTCCTCTTGAAGGGGCTCTAAGAGAATCCTGCTGCCTCAGCTTCAGCACCTCCTGCATTGGAACCCACCTTGATATTAGATTGGCTTCCCACTCTGCTATGGCTCAGCCTGTCTTCCCTCTGGATCATGCTACTCTTGTCTGAACTGCCCTCTGGTCTCCCAGTTCAGGTCATTCAGACTCCATGAAACTTTTGGATAGTTTAGGAACGGCCTTACTGATGTCTTTCTCAGGGAACAGAAAGCCAGGTCATCTGTTGCAAATGGGAGGACGCAAACTAGGCATAGCGATAGGGTAGAGCAATTGAGAATAGTGGCAAAGGTTTAAAATAGTCATTTGGGAACCAGACCAAAAAGCTACAGGTGCCAAGGGGTTGACATCTATAATACATAAGGATGGTACCATGATGGATTTTCACAGGCTGCACGAAGCATCAGGACTTGAGGAAGTGGGTGGTTGGATTCATCCAGAATTAAGATTGTCAGGTGCTGATTATCAGTGGAGGGACAGCTCAAGGGCAGAGGAGAGTATTGGGAAGAGTATTAGTGGAGTGACTGATGAAAAACATAACGGTAGAAAAGGAAGGAAAGCCAGAAACCACTGATGGACTGGGAAGCCTGGCAGAGCTAGAGAACTGCAGATCTTGAAGGATGGAAGTCTTGTGGGACTGGTTATATGTGGGAAAAATAAGGAAGTAGCCAAAAGTGGGAATTCCAAATTTAAGACTGCTTGGTTCAGCATGTGGCCGTGGCAATTGGTAGACAATGCAGAAGGGAAAGGAGGAGTTGAGGGGTCTGGGCTAGGCTGTCGGATGACCTGTCCTCGTGAACCTTGAGGTCAGTTAGCCTAATAGTAGGAAACAGATACTGCCAGAAAACATGAAGCTGGTGGACAGACGTGCTGTGATTGGAGCCCAGGCCTGGGGGCTACCATCTTTCATGTGTTTTCTGTTAATAATCACTTCCCACCCTTCCTGCTAACTACCATGCTGGAAGCAGCTCACAACAAAGAAAGCTTCATGAAGCCTCACTCAGATCTCTAATCCGAGGTGTCCGGACGACAGCCCCTTCGCTGCTCAGGAAAATCCTGGGGTGCATTTCTCTCTGAGGTTGAGAATCCTGGCTCCCAATAGACCTCTTCATTCTGGGATAAGTCCCTTAAAGTACACATCTACAGTTTACCATGGAAACAATGATGAAAAGGACAAAAATAAAAGGAAGGATGAGGGTCTTGGTTCTTTTCTCCTGGTTTAGATCTTGGCTCCTCCATAACTCTGCGTCTGAACTGGAGATGTCATAAGTGCCAGCCTCTCTGTCGTCAGTTGAACTCTTCTCTTTTGCCTCCCAGTCTTCTCTGTCTAGGCAAAAGAAGAGCTATTACTTGATGAACCAAAACTTATCTCCTTATATAACTGTTTCCCTTGTTCTTGCCTAGTCTCCAAATGTTACTTTGTGAAAATGTGCTTTTTGTATCTTTGCCACGCCATCCCCAAGAAACATGGAATCAGAAACAGCATTCAATTTAGTTTCAAGCTAGAACTTCTGGCATCCAATCATGGTGCTGGTTTTTGGTGCATATTCAAAAGTTAATACCATCATCAAAAACAAAATACAAATATTGGAACATTGTTCCTTCTAAAAATGAAAATTTCCTAAATTTCCTCTTAAAAATGAAAATTTAACTACAAAGAAATACCAAAAAGCCAGAGGAGGGAAAACTGTGATCCTCAATAAGTCACATTACTTCCCTGGGCTTTAGTTTTCTCATCTTTTGAAATATCTGAGGTTCTTCCAGCTCTAAATATCTATATGAATACACTTAAATAGCTAAATAGCTCCTATGGACCCCAAAGAAGTTGGTTCACAGAGAGTCTTGTTTAATTTGATTTTTTTCCCTTAGAGACACTGATAGAAATCCTGCACCAATGCTGTTCCTATTTGCCTCATCCTTTTTTTTTTTTTCTTTTTTTTTTTTTAAATTGCATCTCACGTCTCAGCAGAGAGCTTATCTTTACTCCATTTCCATATTAACCTCATGGTGTCTTTGTAACTCTATTCACTGTATTGAAGTTTGGAATACTGTTTTCTTGAAAGATAACACCCAAAGCCAAATTCTTATTAAAGACTGTGACTTCAGTTTGAAGAGTAGAAATAAGTTGGCAGTAAAGATAAAGCCCTCCTTTCACGTTAAGACCGAAGAATTCTGAAATCTTTAAGAAGCGCAATTCTTAACTGCATACTTCATGAACAATGCTGAAACATATACATTATACTTTACAGTAAAGAATATCACCTTTAGTGAAAGGCAGGGACAAAAATTCCACTTAATCATTGTTTATACAAGAACTTGGAGTCCTGGCATGACTTATCCCTTATCGCTTCAAACATTACGTCATTTATTCCCAGCTCAGTTCAATTCCCTTGTGTTGAATGTCTTCCTTTACTGAAATTGATCTTTGTTAATACCAGGCATAATGTGTTCTCCATCTCTTAAAGGAAACCAATGGACTCTTGCCATGACAGGAGATAACTGGAAATCTATATGCTCCGTACACCAATTCCCCATCAATACACTGAAATGTCTTTTCTTTAAAAATAACAGCCCTGCATGAATTTGATCACTTTCCTAAATTAGTGTAATTGATGCACCCTGAGGCCTTAATGATTCAGAAAGTGCATACTTAAGGGATATTTAAATAGCTATTTTGTAGGGAGTGAAAATATGGACCAATCACTGGATACACATTCCCTAAGTTTAAGTAATGCTCAGAGCTTGGCTGAGTGCTAGCCAATGTGTCAGTAAGGCTGCTCTTAAATAACACAGAGGGCAAATGGCTTCTTACATGCATGGTCTCATCCTTTTCCCAGCCTTCAGTGAAAGATGATAAAGACTGTACATTTGAGGACATGACAATTACTACAGCAGGAATTAGTAAATTAATTGTTTCTAAAACTGAGATAAACCCCAATTTTTGAGCCTACAAATTGGGATGATAATAATAATTTCTACTTCCTAGGCTTGTTTGCTGATGTTGAATCTAAATGAAGTGCCAAAGCATTCTTGGATCTGCAAAATAGCCCCGAGAGTCCCTTGCACTTCTTCCTACAGCACACCCTCACTTTCTCCAATGCAGTAGTGCTGCTTATGGAGGGTATCTTGGAAATGCTTAATAAATAAATACATAGATGAGTAAATTCCTTCACTGACAACGTGTAGGCATGCTCCAGCTGCATATCAGCTAGGAGGAACTGGCTGTACTACTTCTAGCTAAAAGGTAGCCAATACACCTCCACTCTTCATTTCTAAGCTCTTGGTAGACATGAATAATCAGTCATAGCATTCTTCCCAAATGTAGCCTTTAAAATATTTCTCAAGGAGATCCAAGATGGTGGAGTAGATAAACACTCTACCTGTTTCCTTCCATGAACACATTAAAATTACAACTAAATTATAGAACAATCAACCTGGAGAACCATGTGAAGTCTGGCTGAACAGAAGTTTTATAACTAAGGATATAAAGAAGAAGTCACATTGAGACTTGTGGAAGGGGTGGAGACGCAAAATGGGCTGGCCCCAAACCTCCAAGTGGTGGTTGAGAACCAGGAGGACTATCTTGGTCACAGAGGCTCCCTCTGGAGGAGTGAGAGACCCCAGCCCCACACCAGCCTCTCTAGCCCAGAGTACTGGTACCAGGAAGAGAAGCCCCCACAATAACTGACTGTGAAAAACAGTGCAGATCCCAAACATCAAGGTGGGACAGAAGGCTGCAGGAAACCCAGACATTCTTTTAAACAGTCCACACACAGACTCACTCACAGACACACACCTTGGGCTCTGGCAGAGGGACAGTAACTCAAGGAGTGTTGGAGGCATATGGGGGGCAGACTGAGGTGTGTGGCTTTGAAACAAGGCCTGGAGGACATTCATCATTTTCGCTGTGTGAGGTCTACCTCCTATGCAGCTGGCAGGAAGGCACCATCTTTTCCGTGGTGAGCCCTTCCCCTCACAGGCAAATCTGAATCTGATTGGTCTGGTGAGTTCCGCTTGCTCCACCCTGCTGACTCCCTAAGACCCCACCCCACTGAATTTGCCCAACATCAGAGGTACTTTCTCTGAGAATAGCCAGCCCTGCCCACATTGCACTCTTTCTTTTAAAAGCTATAAGAGTCTGCAGGACCCAGGTGGGTGGCAGCTGGCTCCTGTGTGCTCTGAGACTTTTGCTGAGTAGCTCCAGGCTCAGCACTGGCACCAAACTAGAGTCTACATTAAACTATTGACCCCAACTCTTCCCACTCTAGTGACTCCCTGAAATCCTGCCTCACCCAACTCATGTACTGCACAAAGTTTTATCAGGGGCTGAATCTTAAGGGAGCTGGCAGGTGGCAGCAGGCCTCAGGGAGTCCTGGCTTTTTGCAGAGGTACGCCAGGCCTAGTACTGGTGGCAGCCATCCTTGCTTCACAGGCAGTCCTAAGTGCCTCCAACTTCAGCACAGGCAGTGAATAACAGTGGATCACTTTGTAGGTCCTACCAGATAGTCCCTGGCTGGTCATAGGCAGTGGTTGACCTCGGCCTGTACCACAGCCCCTCACAAGAGGCTCCAGAACCAACATACTTGGAGGTTGGCTTCAGACCACAACAGAGCACCACCCAATTAGCCCCACAAGTGGCACACCCAAAGGGCAGTCTCAACAGGCACCAGAGCCCACTGGGGTGAATCCCATTCAGTGGGGTAAGGTCCCCCCCACACACACACAGTAGCCTGTAAGCTGTGGACATGGCCAAAACCCACAGCCAATCAGCCTGAGGTCAATCCCATCCACCGATGTGCCAATAGCAATCAAGGCTCAACTATGACAGAAGGGCATACACAACCCACACAAGGGACACTCCTGGATCACCTGGATCAGGAGACCAGGGAGACTGTGCCAGGGCCCCACAGGGCACCTACTACATAAGGCCACCTGGCCAAGACTGGGAGTCATAGCAGATCTACCTAATACATAGAAACAAACAAAAAGGCAGCCAAAATGAGGAAACAAAGAAATACATCCCAAATAAAAGAACAGGAGAAAACTCCAGAAACAGAACTAAACAAAATGGAGGCAAGCAACCTACCAGATACAGAGTTCAAAGCAATGGTTATAAGGATGGTCAAGAAACTTAGTGAGAACTTCAACAAAGAGATAGCAAGCATAAAAAAAGGACATAGAAACCATAAAAAAGAACCAGTAAGAAGTGAAGGATACAATAACTGAAATGAAGAATGCACTAGAAATAATCACCAACAGACTAGATTAGGCAGAGGATTGAATCAGTGATTTGGAAGATAAGGTAGCAGAAAACACCCAATCAGAACAGCAAAAAGAAAAAAGAAAAAAAAAAAAAGAAAAAGAAAAATAATGAGGATAGTTTAAGAGACTTCTGGAACAACAAGTGTAACAACATTCACACTATAGGAGTACCACAAGGAGAAGAGAGAAAGCAAGGGATTGAGAACCAATTTGAAGAAATAATGACTGAAAACTTTCCTAACCTAGTGAAGGAAATAGACATACAAGTCCAGGAAGCACAGAGTCCCAAACAAGATGAACCTAACAGGCTTACACCAAGACACATTATAATTAGAATGGTAAAAGTTAAAGACAAAGAGAGAATTCTAAAAGCACTAAGAGAAAGGCAACTAGTAACGAATAAAGGAGCTCCCATAAGACTATCAATTGGTTTCTCAACAGAAACTTTGCAGGCCAGAAGGGATTGGCACAAAATATACAATGTGACGAAAAGCGAGGACCTACAACCAAGATTACTCTACCCAGCAAAGCTATCATTTACAATCAAAGGACAGATAAAGAGCTTCCCAGAGCAGAAAAAGCTAAAGGAGTTCATTACTACCAAACCAGTATTGCAACGAATGTTAAAGGGACTTCTTTAAAATGGAAAAAAGAAAAAGAAAAAGATCAACATTATGAATAATAAAATGGCAATAGCTACATATCTATCAACAATTACTTTCAATGTAAATGGATTAAACACTCCACTCAAAAGACATATGAGGGCTGAATGAATAAGAAAACAAAACCCTTACATATGCTGTCTACAAGAGACTCACTTCAGATTGAAAGACACACACAAACTGAAAGTAAAAGAATGGAAAAAGATATTTCATGAAAATGAAACACAAACAAACAAACAAAGCTGGGGTAGCAGTACTTGTACCAGAAAAATAAACTTTAAAATAAAGGCTATAAGAAGAATCAAAGAATTCAGTAATCCCACTTCAGGGTATTTATCTGAAGAAACCCAAGTGCTACTTCGAGGGGACATGTGCATTCATACGTTCATTGCAGCATTGTTTACAATGGCCAAGAGTGGGGGCACTCTGGGTGTCTGTCGATGGAAGAATGGATAAAGAGGAGATGGAACACAATGGAATATTGCCCAGCCATGGAAGGGAATGGGTTCTAGCCACCTGCAGCAGCATGGATGGACCTGGAGAGTACTGAGCTGAGTGGAGTGTAAGTCAGAGAAAGACAAATGCAATATAATTTCACTTATATGTAGAATCTAAAGAACAAAATAAACAAACTCATAGATACAGAGAACATATTGATGGTTGCCAGATGGGAGGGGGGTTGGGAGTGAGTGAAAAGGAGGAAGGGATTAAGAAATACAAATTAGTTGTTGCAAAGTAGTTATGGGGATATAATGTATAACATAAAAAATACAGTCAATGATATTGTAAAGACTATGTATGGTGTCAGATGAGTAATAGATTTGTTGGGGTCATAAATGGAAGGGGGTTGGAAGGGTAGGGTGAAAAAGGTAAAGGTAAGAAGTACAAACTGGTAGTCACAAAATAATCATGGGGATGTAAAGTAAAGCATAGGGAATATAGTCAATAATATGGTAATAACTATGTATAGTGCCAGGTGAGTACTAGATTAGACAGGGGAATTATTTCTTAAATTATATAAATGTCTAACCACTATGCTATACACCTGAAATTAATATAAAATAATATTGAATTTTAACTGTAATTGAAAAATTTTAAAAGAGGGGAACATGTGAAGAGGAATAAGTGGTTCAAATTTCCAGGTATAAAATAAATACGTCATGGGGTTATAATGTACAGCATAGGGAATATAGTCAATAATATTGTGATGGTGTGATACAGTGTCACATGTTTGCTGGACTTATCATGGTGATCACCTCTTTAGGTATTTAAATGTTGAATAACTATGGTATACACCTGAAACTAACATTATATTGTATGTTAGCTATATTTTAATAAAAATCTTAAAGAATATATTTCTTAAGACAATACTGTCCGTGGCCACTATTGATTGTTCAGAGTTGACAATCCATTTGAAATCTCCAAGTTTAGCTAAATCATTGTCAGGGTATTAACTCTCCCCCTGAACTGATGTTTAAATCATTGATTCATCATGGTTGCCATCCTGGATGGTCAGGACTGCCCTCAGCATTAGCTGTGCGCATTGTGAGTGGAGAAAGCTGGGAAACTAAAGCCTATTTAAGTGCAGACAGGCTGTCTGCTGAAGGACCCTGCAGAGGGTCTTCTTATTTGTTTTCCTCTGCTTGGCAGTTCTTGACCCTGCCCACCGCACCTTCCTTCTCCAGCGAAGCATCTTCTACCTACAGCCTCTGGCCTTCCTGGTCTTGGTCCAGAAAACACCCACAACTTAACCAGGTTAATAAGCCCCGTTCTTATTCTTCACTTGTGTGTCTATCACCGCTTCTCTGTGTTTCTTTTTATCTCATTTGGCACTAATCCTTGTCTGAGACCTTGCTGCTTGCTGCTCAGACTCTTGCCTGAATCCTGAACCCCCTGATGTCAGCTTGTCTGCTCCCAGTCACCTCGATACTTTCCTGTAGTTCTGGTGACCCCTGGCAAGCATCAGGCATATCACGCTGGATGCCCCTGAAGGTTGTCAGCCTCTACTTGTTTGCTTTGCTTGGTGCCAGCTTCTTTAAATCCATTACTTACATTAATTTTCAAAACAAACCCAGGATGTTGATATAGCATCATTATAACCTATTTGGGGGGAAGGAGGGTCTAGAGATTTAGACATTAAACAACATGCCTGAGATCACAGAGCTGGTAGATGGCAGAGCTGGGAGTCAAGATCTGAACCCAGAATCGGGACACTGCCCATTCACCATACTGCCTCCTGAATTGATGCATACATGGGGGGCTTTTGGGGGGTTGCACAGTATGGGACAGCTACCTCTTTCCTACTCTACCCTCCTCACCACCACTAGGCCCAGCTCTGCTCATCAATATGACTCAGGTTCATATGACTCTCCTCTCATGTGAAGAGAGGGAAAAATAGCAGCCTTCTCTGGGTACCAGAAACCCAAGGCAGTGATTTGTGGCATGGGGCCTGATAATTAACTAAATAGGATCCTTTGCAATGAGACAGTCTCACTTGATTTTATTGCCACATTAAAATGTGAATCTTAAGCAAAACAAGAATATAAATCTTACTGGAGGGTGCTGAAGTTTAAAACAATATACACCCAACTCAGTTCTCAGTAGAGAGAAGTCTTTATTGAAGGCCATAGACATTTTTTTTTTGCATGCCAAGGGAGAAATATGACCATAAAACCAGCTCCGGTTTAATGATTTGGTAAATGAACGGAATGTCTGTCTGGATCCCAGCAGGATTCTTAGGGGGCAGTCATTAAGACCCCCATATCCAAGAGCAACATTCTGTAGATCAATGTTATCCCAGTGCAGCCTTTCTCCCTGGATGCATTCCTGGCATGTGGGGCAGGATATCTTCATTTTGGGGTCTGGACATTTACATCCCTGAGAATAGACCCCTACCCTTTCCCCAAAAATACTTCAGTGCATTTTCTAACGAGTCCCTAGCAGTGGTACACGCCTCCTTCCTACCACGGAGCAGCAGAACAGGATTCAGCAAGCAGGGTGAGTCTTTACTTCTTCAAGCCCCAGTTCCCTCTGTACATGGAGGAGAGTCATCTGCTTTTGACTTACCTCCAAGACATGTGATTGTTCAGAACCAGAAAGCAGTCAGGAGAGAAAGAATAGGGAGGAGGTTAAGGTTTCCAAAGGATACTTTGAGTTGACCCTTGAACAACACAGATTTGAACTGCACAGGTCCACTTACATGTGACTTTTTTCTTTCTTTTTTTAAAAATTTTTTTCAACAAATACTGTAAATAGAGTTTCTCTTCCTATGGCTTTCTTAATAATATTTTCTTTTCTCTGACTTACTTTATTGTAAGAATACAGTATACAATATCTATAACATACAAAGTATGTGCTTTCAACTATGTATGTTATCGGTAAGGCTTCCGGTCAACAGTAGGATATTAGTAGTTAGGTTTTGGGGGAGTCAAAAGCTATATGTGGATTTTCAATTGTGTGTGGTGGGGGAGGAGGGGTCAGTGTCCCTAATCTCTGGTTGTTCAAGGGTTAACTGTATTTATGAAAGGTAAAGTATTGACTCTTACACAAATTGAAATATGTCAGTATTAATGAGGAAATTAGTAAGATGTTACAACTAGTTCAAAGGAGGATTAAAAACCATATATAGATCATCAATAATGATTAAATAAATACAGATAGTTATAACACTGATCAATTTCTCCAGGGCAACAGTCAACTGCCTCACAGCTGGACACAGTTTGCATTTCTATGGGCAGGAATCACTTGCATTACTACCAGTGTCCCACGTCTTGACAGAGTTGTAAAATAGCTCTTAGATGATGAAAGACGAGTCAGAAGGGTGCGCTAGATAGGACATACAGCAGTCAGTTCTGCCTATGTCCAAAATCTTTCACAATTTTTCCTGACAAGGTGATTCGTTGTGACAGATATCCCTAAGGGGTAACTGCGTCCTGCCTCTGTTCCCAACTAAGCCCAGGGTGGAGCAACATGAACACTGGAAGGTTTGGGGACGGGGAGGAGACAGTGCATATGCCAGTCTCCTCCTAGGTGTCTCTGGAAGGAGGTAGGATGCACACACATTTTCCTATAAGACATGACATGGCAGGAAAGATGCTGAGATGGTATAGAAAGGGCTTCATAGGGTCTCTTTACACTTAGAATAAACAGACCAAACTCATCCCTGTTTCAGAGCCTTTGCACTTCTCTTTCTTCCTATTGGAAATCCATTCCTCCAGATGTTTGTTATTTGCTTACTTCTCATTCTGTTTCAACTCATTACTTTTCATTTATGTTGTTTTTGTGTCTGTGATGTGACTCCCCTCTCTAGAACATAATCTCTGAGGGCAGGGACTCTCAGACTTGGGTACTGCTATCCCCAGTGCCTAGCTTATGGTGTTGTTCCATAAATATTTTCTGGTTGCCTGGTTGCTCAGGCAGCCAAGTGGAGGCAGCCTGCTGTTTTTTTGTGTGGCTGAGAGTAGTACAGGTGTGATACTTGGATCTGGCCTCTTAACTAAGACAAGAAAATGCCCATGATGAATCTAGTCTGAATTCTAGTATGTAATTGCTAAAGACCAAAAAGGAAGGTGAGAATTTTAGGAAATGACAGCTTGGCCAGGTACCTCCATGGCCAAGCTCCTAAAATCTCAGCATTATGTTTGACTCCCAGGTATAGGGCTCATGCCAGGGAAAGTAGGGGCAGGAAATGACCCTGAAATGACTGAATTTATCCTGAATTGGTAAGATTGTATTTTCTCCTATTATGGAGAATGGGACTCAAGATAGTTAAAAAGACATTTTTAAACTTAATGTGTTTTGTACACCTGAAATTTGTGGCCTGGAATGATTTTACCTGCTACATAAACAATTCTGTAGGCTAACCCTGAGAATTTTGTCAGGTTACGAGCACTGCATATTAATGTGTATAAAAGGACGTGAGGTTCAGAAGAGGAGAAGGTTGACACTTTTGTTTTCACTAACCGCCTGGTTGTTCCCCACCATCTTGAACTGAATGTTCTATATCTTACTATGTTTATTTGCTTTGCCATTATAGTGAGGGCCATGGAAGGAAGGACATGAAGATGGGGCGAAAAGGAGTGTCTCTAATTTGCATCACTGTCACAGAAATTCTGAAGATATCCATTCATGCTTTCAACACATGTTAATTGAATGCTTGCACGTGTCAGGCAATATTCTTGGTGCTTGAGACCGCAGAGAACAAAGTAGGCAATCCGCTCTGCCCTTGAGAATCTTATATCCTAGCAGAGGAAGAGAATAATGAGTGATAAATAAATAATAAGCAAGTAAATTACATTGTCAGTTAAAAGGAGAGGAGCGCTTAGAACGAGACAAAAACAGATCAGGATAAATAGGATCAGGAGTGAGTGGTAAGGGGCAGAGCAGGTTGAGGTATTAAATAATGTGGTCTGGAGAGATCTCATTTGAGCAAAGTTGAAGGGACTGAGGAAGGTCCCTGAGCTTCAGGTTAAGGGAACAATTAGAGCAAAGGCCTTGGGTGGTGGAGTGGGACCACGGTTTGTTTAAAGACAAGGACAGGGAGGAGGCCACTGTGTCCAGAGCTGGTGAGGGAGGGGAGAGGGGCAGGAGTGGAGTTAGAGACTTAATACGGGCTGGATTGTGTAGAATTTTGTGTTTTACTCAGAATGAAATGGTCAATATGTTTGTTTCCTATGGCTGCTATAACAAATGCTCACAAACTTGGGGTCTTAAAAGAAATTTATTCTCTCACAGTTTTAGGGGTCAGAAGTCCAAAATCAGTTCTATCGGGCGGAAGTCAAGGTGTCAGCATGGCTGAGCTCCATAGAGGCTCTAGGGGAGAATGTGTTCCTTGCTTCTTTTAGCTTCTGGTGGCTGCTTCATTCCATTCTCTGCCCCTATGGCCACATTGAATTCTCCTCTTTTATTTGTTGGTCTCTCTGCCTCCCTCTTATAAGGTGATTACATTTTAGGGCCCACTGAGATAATCAAAGATAATGTCTCCATCTTAAGATCCTTAACTTAATTATATCAACAAAGGTCCCCCCTGCCTCTTTGCCATATAAAGCAACTGTCACAGGTTCCAGATATTAGGACATGGATATTCTTTGGAGGACCATTTTCAGTCAACCACAAGGACCATTGTGGGGTTTTGAGCAAACCTAATCCGATTTACCTTTTACAATGAGGAAAGGATCCCTTTTGGTAGTGGGGTGGGATGGGGGAAGTATAGAAACAGGAAGGATGTAATAGCAGGAAGGCTATTATAGTAATCCAGGTGAGATGACAGTGGCTTAGATCAGTGTGATAGCAATGTAGATGGTAAGAAATGGTAAGGTTTTGAGTATATTATGAGTAAGATTTGATACAGAGTGTGAGAGAAAGACAGAAATCAAGAGAGGTTCTAAAGTTCTGAGCCTAAGTAATTAGAAAAATGGAGTTGCCATTGACTGAGAAGATCAGAGCTGCCAGCAGAGCAGGTTCAGAGGAGAAGAGTGATGGTCCAGTTTTGGACAAGTTTGAGGAGATGTCAAATACACAGTTGCATACACTAGTCAGGAGTGCGGAAGTAAGGTCTGGGTTGGAGAGCTATAGATGGTATTTAAAGCCAAAGACATGAGGAGATCATCAAAGAAATGAAATCAGACAGATAAGAGAAGATGGGCTCCGTGGGATTCCAATACTGAAAGGTTGGGGAGAAGAGCATAAATCAGGAAAGATTGAAAAGAAGTGTTTATTGAGATAGGAGGAAAATCAGGAGAATGTGGGGGTCCTAAAAGCCAAGTGAAGAAATCAAGGACAGAAAGGGTTCAATCATGTAAAATGATGCTCATGGGTCAAGTAAAGTGAGGACTGTGGATTATCTTTGGATTTAATGTTTACAAGAAGAGTTTGATGGAGTGGGTTTAGGAGAGATGACAGGGGAGGAATTGAAGAGAGCTAGTGCATCTCTTCCAAGGAATTTTTTTGGAAAGAAATGAGACGGTAGCTGGTGAGGAAAAAAGAAATCAACTGCATGCTTGTATACACATGAGAATGACTCAGTAGAAAGGGGAAATTGATGATGTAGGAGAGAGAAAGATGGCTTGCTCGAAGGGTGTCCTTGGAAAGAAGCAGGAAGTGGATATTCATCTGAGCTAACGTACTCAGAGGCGGAGTATATGTGAGATGCTGGTAGGGGTGGTGGGAATCTGTGGAAATTCTTTTCTGATTGCTTCACTTTTCTCAGAGAATTGGAGACACAATCATCTGTTGATAGCAAGGATGGGAAAGGAGGTTTTAAGAGTTTGAGAGAGTCATCTAGAAGAATAAGGGCATGTATGGGGTTGGGGATAGTCTCACTAGTGGGTGTGCTCTATCTGGATCTCTGTTAATGCATCTGGCATCTGGAGTTACCTAATATTACACCAAATTCTCCAGCCACATCTTCATTGAGGATGATGGAACATGAGGCCTAGGAAAGGCCTGGTTTTTAGTTCATTAGACTTGGTGGGGCTGACTTTTGGAGGTCTGCATGAAGCTTCAAGGTCTGGTGGGAATTATGATGCTAGAGAGCTTGGGGCTAGAATGGTATCTGGCATCTTTAAACAAAGGACTGCTCCAATCTCAGAAGTTGTTGATGTTGTTGTTGGTGGTGGTGGTGGTGGGGGGGGATGGACAGTAAAGGAGCAGCCCTAAAAAGAAATGAGGTCACAGACTCACCAGGAGGCCAAAGAGGGTCAGCCCATGCTGTGGCCTTTTTGGGCAGATGACTTACGGTAGGTCAGGTCAGGGTGGCTGCCCAGCCTCAAATGCCCTGTGACCCAGCATTGGGGGCTTCCTTCTAAATTACCTGATGGAAAGCACCATGAACTGAAAGGGCCAAGCAAATGTCTGGGAGTCCAAAAGAGCTGTGAACATTTAGGGGCCAGGACAAATATTCAGCGCCATAGAGGGGAGCAAGAGCAGAATAATGGAACAGAGATCATGGCAATGAGTTACGTGACTCACCTGGGGAGAGGCTGTCCCACAGCTGGAGTCACCAGCCTTCTGAGCAGGAGGGAATTAGCCCAGCCCCTCTCACCCCCCCACTTCAACTTGTGACTTGTTCTTCTTCAGAGAACAGAAGCTCTGCCAAGTGGCCTGGCTGCATGCAGTTTGGCCAGGCCTCTTTGGGAGGTTATCTAACACTTCCTAGCATGAGAGGAAATGGGAGAGACTGAAGAATGTAGACTAAGCACCTCCAGCTGCTGACTTGCTGCTGACAGTGGCAGATAAGAAGGGATGAGTGGCATGTGCTGAATGAAAGCTCCAATAGTCCTTGACTCACTGCATTCAGATGGTTGGTGTTCATGGTACTTGGAATTATTTGTTCAGATCCATCAGCCCTACTTGGGAAGTCTTACTAGTGTCTGCAGACATGTGTGAAGAGCCAAGGGAGTGGCAAAGCAAACGCATCATGGCTCACACTTGCTGAGCCCACACATTGGCATCCCTGGCCCCAGGCACGTAGCCTCTGAAGGGACAGACTGTCTCCTCTTCGTAATTGTGAGAGTTCCAGGGGCCTGTGTCTCAGTGATCTAGGCAACTCTCTGAGTATTCAAAGGGCAGGTTTGCGTGCCATTCACTCCTGCGAGGAAAAGATAACTGTTTACGAGCTCCCCAAATGGAGGTTAGAGAAGAAAAACTGCCGCACTTTGAGGTAGTAGGCCCCACTGAGTAGACATACTAATGACACTGGGAGTTGTGTCCTTAGCCATGTGACCTTGGGCAGGACATGTTACCTCTCTGAGCTTCCATGTTCTCATTAGTAAAATAAGAGAACTAGATCAGATTAAAACAGTGCCTTTTCTTTTGCCTCCTTCCCTCCCTCCCCCCTCCCTTCTACCATCCCACCTTTCCTTCTTCCTTCCTTCTTCCTTCCTTCCTTCCTTCCTTCCTTCCTTCCTTCCTTCCTTCCTTCCTTCCTCTTTCTCTCTTTCTTCTTCCTTTTCTTCCTCCCTCCTCCCCTCCTTCCCTCTTTTCTTTCCTCCCTCCCTTCCTTCCTTCCCTCTCCTTCCTGCGTTCATGTGGAACAATTTTCTCAAATGAAGAAAATAATTTCACTGATCTAACACTTTTGCTTGGTTCTTGTTCTTAGCTTTTTTGGATGAAATTATCATTCACATAATAATTTATGTGTAATCTGTGATACTCCAGGGGTCAGCAACCTTTTCCTATAAAGAGCCAGATAGTAAATATTTTAGGCTTTTAGAGCCATTTGGTCAAGTGACAAAGCAGCAACAGATATTAGTTAAACCAATGGGCATGACTGTGTTCCAATAAAACTTTATTAAAAAACAAACACAAACAGGTGGCAGGCCAAATTTGTCTATGGACTATAATTTGCCCACCCTGGGACAGCTCCATCCGCAGTCTATTCCACTCTTAAACCTGTATGATGATTCCAAAGTTAAACTGGGTGAGGGAAGAATTGAGACCAAGAAACTAGATCACTTCATCTTCCTCTCACTAACTCTAACAGTATTTCTCTCACATTGCAGCCTTATAATAGAAGTTCATAAACATACATGCTCTGAAATGAATATTTATATAGAAATAAATTGCTCCACATTCATTAAAAAAGAAGAGGGAAGAGACAAAGAACACAAACTATTGTTGACTCATCTGATAAACAAATTGGTAAGCACTTACTTCTATCCCATAGGGCCAATGAGGAGTTCAGAGTTGGACCCTGGAATCTACGGGCTCTGTTATCTTTTTCTACCACAACAGAAACCCCAACAGTAACCCACAGAATGTTTCTCTCTGCTTGCATAGCACTTTTGTAGCAATAGCTTCTAAAAAGTCTCAATATCAAATGTCAAGTTGTTAATGACATAATTAATCTGCCTATGTGAGGATAGAGATTCTAATAAAACCCTCATGTGTACAATATTTTACAGTAATAACTGCCTGGGCTATTTGCCCAGTCTTCCTACTATTCCTTCCCACCTCCAGGAATCATATCCTGTATGATAGGAGCCCAAAGAGCAACCAAAGCCCCCTTATCCTGCCTCAGGACCTTTGCACACACTGTTTCCTGGGCCTAGATTTCTCTTCCTCCAGCTCTTACTCTGATTAATTCCTATTTATCTTTCAGGTTTCAATTTACATATAATTTCCTAAGAAATACCTTTCTTAGCACCTCTAATATATATTAGTCCCTACGTGGTTCTCTTTTAGTATCTTATTTCTCACCCTCATCACACTTATTGTAAATGTTGTTATATATTTATTTGCTGCCTCTTAGTTTAATGTCTGTCTTCCCAGAAGAATTTAGGGGAGAATATAGGAACCATATCTATTTTGTACAACACTCCAACATCTCACACTGTGCAGTGAATTGGCACTTAATTAATATTTGTTGAGTAAATGACCCATCAATGTTGATAAAAAAGAAAAAAAAAGATTGACAACTTTCCAGTGGGCATACTCTCCACCCTGCAACTTAGACTGAGGTTCTGTTATGGACTGAATGTTTGTGTTCCTCAAAATTCATATATTGAAATCTTACTCCCCAATGCGGTGGTATTAGGAGGTGGGGCTTTTGAGAGGTGATTAGGCCACAAGGGCGGAGCTCTCCTGAACGGGATTAGTGCCTTTATAAAGGAGATCCCAGAGAGCTCCTTGCCCCCTTCCACTTTGTGAGGACACAGCGAGCACACAGCAGTCTGCAACCTAGAGGAGACCTCTCACCCAACTAAGCTGGCACCCTGATCTCAGACTTCCAGCCTCCTGACTGGGAGAAATCATTTCTGTTGTTTGTTTAGAAGCCACCTAGTTTGTGGTATTTTGTTACAGCAGCCTGAGATGACTAAGACAGGTTTTCAGCAACCACATGCAGGCCTGCTTACAGGATGGATGTAAGTGATACACTCCGGGCTCTCACACCAGCATGAGCAAGGAGATAAAACATGTGGGAGGAGGAGGCACAACGCAGTCAACAGAGCGCAACATCCTACTCTCTCAGGGTTAAAGGAAACATTAGAACTCCAAGCCAGAGGGGACTTGTGCTGCATCTTTTAGCTCCTGGGGTTTTCCTTCTTCTCTGAGGAGAACTGCCTATTCCTTGGCACTTCCCACACTTATGGCAACCCCAGTACTGTCCCCACTCCATCCCACCCCCCAACACATCCAGTTCCTTGGTCCATGCTTGACTGTGACCTTTCCCTGAGAATGCCCAGTGGAAACTGAGAGAGAGTCTCAGTCTTTCCCACATTTGTGGATCAGAAAAGCAGAAGAGATTTGTCTATAGATTAAAAAGATTCAAAGAGATGTGAAAGGAGGGCCTGAGAGGAGAGAGGGAGAGAGGGCCCTGATGGGTTCCAGTCCTTTCCTGAAGTCCAGCTGCAAACCTGCCCTCGGGTGATTTGAGATATCCACCTTTTTGGTTAGGCAAGTTATCTGCTGAAAAATAAATTCTAGGTAAATATAATGATTTGACACAGTTCATCCTGTTTAATCCTCATAAAAATACAGCAGGGGAAGTATTAGTATCTCCATTTTATAGATGCTTTTTGGTTACATGGAAATCAGTCTTAGACTGAGTGTTAGGGAACACTTGAGTTCTAGCCTTAATTCTATCATGACTGCATCACTTTAAGCAAATTAGCTTCTTTCACCTTCAGTCTTTCTTACAAAGCAATTTTAAACTGGTGGAAGGGGTCAAGAACCTTGTTTATAATTTAGGAAATCAAAGACCATAACCTAGAAGATTTTTGAATGGGTAGGAGCTGTCAATAGCCTGGCCTCAGTCTCCTCATTTCTAAGTGCATGAACTGGATTATATAGTATCTAAGACGCTTTCTAGCTCTAACATTCAACAGATTATTTTCTGGCTTCAATTACCAAGAGGTTCACTCTCAATCATAAAAGAGCTGAAAATGGCTAATAAATTTGGTGGAACATTTGGACAAAGCAGTTATAGACCCACTTGTATCTGCAATAATTCTTTCTGGCTCTGAAAACCTTTGAAATTTTTATTTTTTATTATGACTACATGGATCATTACTTGGCAACGAAATTTCCCCTAATATTAATCTATGAACATAAAGAATTATGTGCCAGGACAAAAGGATATAAAAATAAAATCTATTAACTTATTGACAATAAAACTAGGGGCTGAATTTTCATGAAAATTAACCAACAAAAGCGGCCATCAAAGCTGGATGAGCTGAGAAAATACAAGCTTAACTGACCTACCCAAAGTAAGTGGTTTTCAAGTTAATGTTTCCCAGTTCTGGGCCTCCATGATTTTCTTGAAATCATTTAGTGGAGAGAATTGATCCCCAAATTCCCCGCCTATTGTCAGCTCACTGAAAGCTTCCACTTTGATTGCCGTCTCACCAGGCTATTTGGGCACTTGTGGTCACACTCATTAGCATTCCTTGAATGAATGAAATTCCAGAAAACAAAGATCCTGTAACCTCACTGAATTAATGGGGAAACACATAAAGAGAGCCGACTAGCATTGGATCTCAACGAGTTCCTAAACTGAAAACCAATTCACGTAGATTCTGAGGATGATGTTCTACCAAGTATAGGCACTGGCAGGCACTTCCCAAAATGGAAACAAAATTTGGAGTCAAGTTTCATTCAGAATCTACCTATGTTTCAAATATTCAAGATTGAGAGAAAAAAAAGAAAGCAGATTTATTCATAGAATAGTTCCTGGCACATGTCAGGTGGTCAGTAAATGATTTTTAAATGAATAAATTAGCTTTACCTTTTTGTACGACTGTCAAAGTTTTTAAGTGTATATACATAATATGCCTATATTTCATTACACATAAAAGGACAAAATGTTTTTTACTTTGCATTATCTGTGTTAATTCTTCACCTCATTTGGAATATTTCCTCAGCCATTCCAAAATATAGTCCTTCATGTTGCCTTTAGAGTTCCATCTTCTGACTTTTAACGATCTCATCACCTGGTGCTTGAATGACAGTGGGGAAACACGATTAACTGGGGTACATAAGAAGAGTCCTTTGCTTTTCCCCTTGCCACAAAGATATAGATAGATAAACGAACATAGAAATAGAGATATATATTTCAATTCTACTTGCTTTTGTAGACCACAGTACAAATTCTAAATTTACCTCTTTTCCTGCTCCAAGCAGCACTTGATGCGATGGCATCCTTTACCTGTAACTGTTCATCTTCATTAGATCACCAGGTTGCTGGCCTTCATTAGCCTGCCACAGCCTCTCATCTGATTTGCATTGCAGACTCCCTACATAGGTAATGATTCTAATTTTGAAAATTTTCAGAGGTTACAGCAAAGAAGCTGTGCCAGAAAGAAAGGTGGACAGAAAAGACAGGAGTGGTTCAGACTTCCCTCACCCCTGCTTCACGCTGTAACCTCTGGAGAGAGGACAGGCTGCAGGCTGCTTGCGACCATAGAGCTTGCGAGCCTGAGCCTCATTCGATGCTGGTTTTTCCTCAGTAAATGAGCACACACAGTTAATGCCACAGAAAGCTGAGGAAGCCAGAACCATAGCCTGAAATCACCGAAGGCTTTTAAAAGGCACCAGCTCCTCTTGTGTCCTTTATATCTCACACAAATGCCACAGCAACTTGCTTCCACCCTTCTCACTTCAGGACCTTTGCCCATGGTGTTCCTTAGGCCTGGAACTCCCTTCTCCCCAGCTCTTCCTTGATAAAATTCTGACTTATCTTTTAGATCTCAGATTATGTATAGTTTCCTAAGAAATACCTCCCTTGGCCCTTGGATCTAATTAGTTTCCTCTTTTATTCTCTTTTACTGTACTAGTCTCCTCCTTCATAACACTTATCATAAGTATTGTTATATACTTATTTGTTGTCTTTGGGCTATATAAAACAACAACAAAAAGAAAGACATTAAATTTATATTCACGAATAGATTCCTATGTAGTAATTACCTATAAAAAGTTATTTACTGAGTACTTAACAATGACCCAGGAACAGTGGCTAAGTATAAGACGAAATATAGTCCCTCTCCTTGAGTAACTAAATATGGATAAGAATCATTCTAGGTTCAAGTACATGGAACAGGAAATGGGTCTAGAGACAACCCTTTCTTGTGGTCAGGGTGAGTTTCTGGAGGATGTGACACTTAAAGAGAGACGTGAAGGACAAGTAGAATTAACCAGAAGATGCCTGGAATGGGGACTAGGTGATGGGGTGAGGTAAGGATGAAGAAGTGTTCCAGGCAGAGGAAGCAGCTGTTAGAAAACTTGGAGGTAAGAGAGCCCAGGCAAACTTTGAAAATAAATATAATTCAGTATGGCAGGAGCAGAGTGATTGCTGGTATGAGAAGAGAGATAAGCTGGAGTTACATCATGGATTTAGATTCTATTTCAAAAACAATGGGGAGTAACATAATCAGATTTGCATGTTAGAAATCTAGCTGCAGGGTGGAAAATGGATTAGAGAGGGCCAGTGGTAGATTACATTATCAGTCCCATCGCTCACTGCTCCCTCCATTCACACCCGCACCATGGCCTGACAGTGAGCCGAGTGTGTTTCTTCAGCTTTTTGGCTTTGGACCAGGCCATGGGACTTGTTTTGGCCTGTCACATGTGGGTAGAAGTGGCCATGAGCCATTTCTAAACCTCGGTCTTAAGAGGCCTTGGGTGTTTCCACTTGCCCTCTTGTACCTCTGCCTTTGCCATGAGAAGAACATGGCCTGGCCAGCCCACTGGGCCCAGGAGGGAGATGGAAGACAAATGGAGCAGAGCCACTCCTGCTGTTGCAGCCTGAAGCATGTCAGCCCAGCTGGCCCACAAACCAGTAAGAGACAAATAGATTTTTTTAAAGGAGATGTTGGGGGTCTTTGTATGCAGCATTACTGTGACCGTTGCTAACTAAGTGAGGACATACACTAGAAATACGTGCTGCATTAGGAGACTATTGTAGCTGTCAGGCAAAAGCTTATGATAATGAAGGTGGAGATGAAGAAAACAGAGAGATTCAAAAGATACTTAGAAAATAGAATTGCCATGACATAGTGGCTTATAGAGGAATTTGTTAAAAATGTCTCCTGAGGTTCTTCCTTGGGTAATTATCTGTTGAGAGGGGGAGCACAGCAGGAAGATAATGTGTTTAGTTATGATGAATTTGAGGCACTATGAGATGTCCAAGGGGACAGGTCCAGTAGACATGGGTCTAAAACTTGGGAGAAACCTCAATTGGACTATAAATGAGCATCTAGATGGGTCTGGATAGGGACCCTCAAAGGAGAGAGTGTAAAGCAAGAACATGGAGGGTAGAACTCTAGAGAGGGCAGCATTCAAGGACAAACTAACATGAGTCCTCTAAGAAGACCAAAGAAGAGTAGCCAAGAGTAGGAGATATGCCCAGGGAAGGTAGTGTCCTGGGAGCAAAGGAAGAGAGGGCCCTAAAAAGGAGGGTGTGGTCAGGACTTCTAGTTAAGATGGTGGAGTAGGTAAACATTGTGCTTACCTTCGCCCATGAACACATCAAAATTACAACCAAATTATAAAACAACCACCCTTGAGACCACCTGAAGACTAGCTGAACAGAACTCCTATAACTAAGGATATAAAGAAGAAGCCACATTGGGATTGGTAGGAGGGCCAGAGATGTGAAATGGGCTGGTTCCACACCCATGTGTGGCAGTTAAGAATCTGGAAGGTTATCTTGGCTGTGGAGGTCGCCCCTCAGAAGTGTGGGGGGTCTAATCCCACACCAGCGAACCCGCCTGGAGCACCAATGATAGGAAGAGGAGCCCCTACAACATCTGGCTGGGAAAATCAGTGGTGATTCTGTCTGGTTGAGATGGATGGCTGCTGGAATCCCACGAGTTCCTCTTAAAGGGCCTGATTTACTCATTGACAGAGACACTAGCTTTGAGTTACAGTCCTGGGGCAGCAGCTCAAAAAGTGTCAGAAACATACAAACAAGCAGTGACTGGCCTCAGTGTGCCCTGTACTTCTTACTAAGTGCCCCCATGCCAGGCACTAGTGGCAGCTGGCCTTAGTATGAAGCACAGCATCTCCCAGTCACCTCCAGACCTAGCACAGGCAGATATCAAGCACGGATCATTTTGCAGCTTTTACCAGGTGGCTGCCAGCTGACCTGGGCCTGCACTGGAGCCCCTCCCAAGAAGCCCCAGAATCAACATACTTGGTGGCTGTCTTCAGACCACAACAGAACACCACCCATCCACCTCCACAAATGACACACCCAAGGAGCAGACTGGGCAGGCACCAGAGCCCTGCTAAAGTGAATTCTGCTCCATAGGGTCAGCCCCTGAACAACAGCTCCTCCACTGTAGTCATGGACAGTCCTCACAACCAATCAGCCTAAGGGTCAATCCCTCCCATTGACATACAAAAATGAAAAAAATTAAAAAGAGGGTGTGGTCAATTGTGCGGAAAACTCATGAGGAAAGAGGCAAAGAATGTATAAGAAACCACAAAGAATTTACCTAATTTGCAAAGAAAGAAAGTAATTTTTGCCAAGAAATTACAGACAATCCCACAGTAGTTGAGTCAATAAATCCTTAACCGCAAGATTAGACGCTGAGATTTACTGGATATTCTGAAAGCGAGCAAGAACAAGATTCCAAGTTATGTTGAGTCATTCCTTTCCAGGTCTCTCCGGATGAGCTGTGCCTCGGAACAGAACTTTGTCTTTCCTGTAGCAGGTTACTATGTCATCCAGGTCACTCTACCCAGAGGCTTTGGCAACTCTGACAAGTCCATAAGAAGCAGTCTGTCAGGAGCCAAAGCTGGCTTCGATCCCTCTGACTCATTTACCATTGATCCAGATGAACTGTCTGAATGCCCTGGAAGCCTCGGATCGAACCAGCCTGTCTTCTGAGGGGACCCATGGTGGCTTCTGCTTTCAGCAGCACAGTAGGTTTTTTCCCCTCCCTTTCTGGTGTCTGAGTTCTGCAGATCAGCTGTGGGCTCAAATATCAATACCCCTTTCATGGCAGGCAGGAGGGGTTGCTGGAGAGGAGGTGAGAACATGAGTGTGTTGGGAAGTGAAACGCTTGCTCTGCCCGCACACAAACACACAGGGCCACTGAGCCCAGCACAGGACTTGCTGGAACTCTCAAACAATTACCACATTGATGACCTCAGTGATTGCTTAGGTTGGGGAATGCAAGACACTTGAAGTTTGTTTTCCTCTTCAATTGGAACTGACATTTCCCCACGATTGGATTACTTTGAAATCAAGGAATTGCAGCTCTGATAATTCATAAATTTATTTGTTCCACGTTGTAGCATTTATTACAAAGGCTGATCAGCCAAAGAATATAGACTTTTTGGGTTTTATTTCCTATTTTATTGTAGTCACCTTTTAAGATAGGGTGGTGTGATTAGCAGGGTGGCGGTGGCTCACAGGCAGCGGGTAAGTGTGTAACTGAGTAGAGAGAAGCATCCATTCGGTCTCATGGACTCCATGCATTCATTGCCACTTCACCCAGTCCTCTGGAGGAAGGGTCCGGAAAAAGATATTAAGTGTTCTGGGGAAGGAAGGTGTGGAAGGGGATGGATTCAGAGGCACCAGAAACCATACACAATGATTGAAACAAACCCGGAATTAGAGTGGGCAGCACTAATTCTCGCCCACCTCTGCCCTCTGCATCTTTGGGGGCAGGTGTAGCAAGGACTGTTGGTCAGAAGGAAGAGATTATAAACTCTGGAATTCTGGAGAGACATTCTGGGACTTTGGGTGGCTGAAGGTCATGAGTCCTTGTGTGTGTATGTTGGATCTGTGTGTGAGAGAAAAAGAGAGACTTATCTGTTATACAAAATTGTACCTACTAGTGGCAGACCCTGGGTAAGAGCCTGGGAACCCAACAATGAATTGCCCCTGTCCTCCAGAAGCTCTCAGCCATGTGGGGTTACTGAGCTGAGAGCCAGGTAGAGTGGGCCCAGGGTGCAACGAGTGTGCTGTGGAGAGCTTCCTGGAGGAAGTGGAGGCTTCTGCTTAGAAGGACCCTTTGACATGGAACAATTGCCTTCTAAATTAGACCCACATTATGGAGACAGGAAAGGGGGCAGGGGTGCAGGGCAGAGGCCCACTCCAAGAATGAAAACTGTGCAGTTAATGGCTTAGCAGGTAGAGAAGAAACTTTCTGGGTTGATATCTGGCTCTGTCATTTCTTAGCTCTGTGGTCTTAACTGCTGGTGTCTCCATTTCTTTGTTTGTGAAAAGGGGGCAAAAGTGATGTACCTGAGAGGACTGAATGAGAAAATCCACGTGATGTCTGAAGAGGGCACTTGTACAGCAGGAGCTCTCAGCTAGTGTAGCTCTGCTCATGCGGCAGGACCTGACTTTGTATGTGAATTTCAGAGGGGACCAGGTGGGTGGGAACCACCCATCCCTGTACCTTTGTTCCTCGGGCCCTGTTCACACAGGATAGATGGTGGGCACAATCATAATCAGCCTGAGAGTTAATGGACAACTTATTTTAAATGTGAAAAAAAGAGCAAAGGTTTTCTTCACTTATCCTATGTCTTATTTGGGGTTTAAACACCAGATGTAATGCTTAGTCGTTGCCTCGCAAAGTAAACGGCAAGAAGCACAGTCTACCTCTCCTAACTGGGAGAATGAAATCTCAAATTGGCTAAATAACTCGTCTTAAATCCCACATTGAGATTACTGAAGAGTAGGGGCCTGACCTCTGATCTTCTGAGCTAGAGGCCCAGGCCTCCTAATAAATCATATTGCTCCCTGTCACTACCGCCCAGCAGGATCTGCCCTCCACCGTGGCTGAGCTGGCTGAGAAAGGTGGGATGATTTCATCGAGGAAGCCATGCTCAGAAACAGAAAACGTCACCTCAGGTGTTTTCTTAGACATTTGGTTTTAATACAAAAGCTAGTTCTGACCTTGATGAGCAAATACTGAGCAATTGTTTCTCTCAGGTTTCTCTGACAGCAGAGAATGGAGGCTGAGAAGCAAGTCAGCTTTGAAGGGTCAGCAGAAGGGGACAAGACGCCAGGTGGTTTTTATTGGTGAGAGTAGGAACTTGACCTTGCCTTGCAAGTCTGCTCAGCTGCTCATCCAAAGGATAACTGTGGTTTACAATTACAGAAAATCAGTAGCTAGAATTATTAATAATAGCAAAAGAAGCTGTTTGCACAGCAGGTAATTTGTGGTAATGTTTTGTAATTGATAGTTCTTTTTATTATTTAAACACTAATTAATTCATGTACTAAGCAATGTATTGACTTTACTTACGGTGTTATGACAGCCCTCCTAGCTTAAAATCATTCCTTATTGTTTTCTTTAGATAATTAAAATGTACTGTTTGTTTGTTCTGTTTGTGGGTGTTCACAGGACTGCACCTTCTGAGAGAGCCTTATGGGCACTATATACAAAAGCGACCACATGTAAGCACTGGTCTTTCCAAGGGGCTAGCCTGATGTTTTTCTTATCAATAGAATTCCCAGAACATCCGTTGGTAATTTGTCCACACAGAACTCCCTGTTGTTGGCTTTCATTTAACCGATCTGTAAAATGGAAAGAGTGAAACCTGTGAATGCAGCTGCCATCCTGCCGCAGGGACCTGACAGATCTGACTTTTTGGCAGACAAGCTGCATGGTCAAGGCCCTTCATCTCTCCAGACCTCTAGGCCTGTAAAATAAGGGAGATGGACATGATCATCCTTAAAAGTTCTCAGAGCTCTAAATTTGACTGTGTTAATGGAATCAGTGAATATTCTTTATTGCAGGTGCATTGAAGGTTCTGACTGCTAAAAAGAGAAAAAACACAAAAAGATTAATGGGCCAGTGTCACTAGAGGATTCACTGTCAACAGACAAGAACTGCCTGTTCCTATTTAGTATCGCTCCATCTTCCTGAAGGCTGAGTTTTACTATTTGACTCCTTCTATCTCTTTGAACAATAAGCTGCACATAAAATCTACTGAATCTCAGCTGAGGCTCTAGGCTGCTATTTTACATGAGATATTCCAGAATATTTTTCTAAGTTTATTTACAAGATGGGAGGCTTTACATTCCATTTATTGGGCATATTAATTTTGTTTTTGTTTTTGTCTCAAGACAAGAGAAGGCATTTATAAGCATCAGCCCTTACCTCCCAAGGTCAGAGCTGAAAGCCCCATGCAAAAAAAATCAACTCCAGAATGCAAATGTTTTATTGCTACTGGCAATTTGTGGTTATGCAAGTCAGCTAGTTTTAGCAACCATGGGAGATCAAGACCATGGATTAGCATTCCTTGTAATTCCATTAACTCTGTTCTGTTCCATGGCTTCATATCACAGTCCTAGCTCCACCCGGCTACTTTGCAAATGTGTGTTATCGGTTGTAAGAAGCATTTGCTCTGAACTGAAACTTGGTGCTGGGTGTTTGTTACCCATGGATGGACCTTCTTCTCCATCTTGGACCTATCAACTCTGAGCCTTTCCTGACCCATAGCTGGAAAGGTTAAGTCTCTTGGCACAAGAAGTCTTGTCTGCTTGGTTGAATCCCGACTTTCAGAGGGTCTCCCATCATCCTATGAGCAAGTCTAATGTCAGGCCCTAAAGCTACCCCCCAAATAATTTGCCCAGCCTACAATAAGCTGTCAAAAGCCTTGCCAACTGCTCCTGAGATACAATCACACATAGCATCTCCTGAGATGTTACACAACATTTGAAAGGGGTCAAACAAGCAGACATGGTTACATTTTTAAAAAGAAAATTGATAGAAAACCAAAGGACTACCCCAAAAATTGACTTAGTGTTTTTATTCTGTTTGAATTCATTAAGAAATAATGTGGGTGAGAACAAACTTTTTTTAAAAAAGAATAATAGTGAGGAGGAAAATGCCATAGACATTAGCATATACTATTAAGTTGAAATAAATGAACAAACATTTTTGTATAAATACAAAATTAGACAGAAATATCAAGAAGAGATAACCCAGACATAGATCTTGATTTTTATAATTTGCCTATAATAAAGGAAGATCTTGATTTTTATAATTTGCCTATAATAAAGGAAGTTTAATAAATGGACTAGGGAAGTTTAGTGTTTGAGAAAAAAATAATTAACTTATTTTAAAGTTAATAATTAACTTATATTCCTCCTACAGCACTTTACAAAATAATTTTCAAATGGATGAGATGAATAAAAGAGGTATGTGTAAAATAAAATTTTAAATATAAAAAACTGTAAAAAGATTTTTATCTAACATGAAGTTGACAAAGGATTTGTTAAACATAAAAACAATGGGGTAAGTTCAAATAGTTTGACTAAATAAAATTTCAAAGATCTTTATATATATACATATATATAAAGATCAGTATTCATATTCAAAGACAAACTGAAAAAAATGGTTATCTGGGAGGGATTCTGGGAAGATAGCAGTGACAGAGTCATGATTTTAAAATCTCTGAGAATTCCCACATAAAAACGGACAGAGCATCTAAATAGCAAAAAATTTTAAATTGATGGACATGACAACAATGTTAAATGATGAGGAATCTCCATGAACCCCAAAACACAGGCAGGGCAAACCACTAATAGCTTCAAGATCTGCAGGTATCAGCCTGTGTAGCAGAGAAAGCTGGGAGGAAGGGGGATTCTGACAAAGCACACAGGCAACTTGAGAACAGTAGTTGAACCTGGAGGAGTTTTGTCCAAGCCAATATGCGGTGAGTGCAAGAGCGGCTGTGATGGGGTGTTAAGGGGCCCCAGAGTGGTCTTTACCCTGCTAAATCTTGAAAGTGACCAGTCAGGGCTGCCCTCTGGAAGAGTGCTCAGTAATTATATAGGTTGTGGTAGTTTTTGTATTGTTATTCTGTTGTGTGTATAAGATAGAATAAAGCAAATGCGTAATTTTGGAATATTCTATTGTTTTCTATATCTTTGAGAACCAGGATTTGGGGTGTGGAAAAAAGGAGATACAGATGTACTATAAATTAGGTTAAGTAATAATTGTACAGTCCCCCATTGAATTGGAAGCATCAGTATGAACTCATGAGGTGTGTGCGTATGTGTGTTTTGTGTTTCTAAAAATCTCCATAGTGAGCAAAATCATGCAATAAAAACCACTGGGCTTATGGTAAAAATGGGGGTAAGGGCACAACACTCAAAAACTTCATCAGTGACAACATTTTAAAAAAGATAGAAACTGGGGAAGAAATACACAAATACAATAAACATGGCACTTTGCCTTCAAAAAGACCTGAAGTTTGCATGTGGAAGTGGGCCTTGGAAGGGTTGTGGCTTGTTAGGTGTTGTGAAGCCGTGGAAGGAGGCTTACCTGAAATTGGGTGGAAAGGTGTAACACTTGATCTGTGGGCGCTGGCTCATAGTCTTCTGTTGGGCAGTGGCACTGAACGACAAGGTTATGAAATCTTTTATAGCCTTAAATCTTGGGTCATGTTTTTCTGCCTTTGAGATGGAGGCCCTTTGATGCATTTATAGTAGATACCTGATGCATTACAATTGAAAATGTTACCCATTGTATAGCTGCCTTCTGTATCATTGCTGGAAATTCTTTTGCTGCTTTCTCATCTGTACTTGTAACTTCACCTGACAGCTGAAAACTCTGGAAACTGTAGTGTTGTTTAAAACCACCAAACCAGCTGTTCCTAGCAGTTTAAAAGGTGCCACTTCTGCAGTATTTGGCAATTTCAGTGTAAGGTCTTTGCAGATAGATTGTGCTGTTTGATTGTGGGAAAGATTATTTCAGATTTTTTTTTTGCTGTTTTACGTATGTTTACACAGCTTGGTTGAGCTTCACCTAATGTTTCTCCTGTATAATACCACCCATAGCCAATGCAAAGGGTGTGTTAGGCTCAAATTGTTCCTTAATATACCAATTGTGTTTCAACAAATTTGCGTTTTAAAAATAAGTGTTATAGCAGAACTGGCTGTATGTAGATGTTTTTCCCTATTAACTCCTTAGCTCTGTCCACTGCAAGGACTACAAACAATGGCTAACATTGTAATAAATTAGCAATGAGCATCCCTTGCATCGCATTCCACTAAATCAGAGCTTTTTGGAGGAAGAGCCAGTTACAGGTCTGGGGCAGGAGATATACAAGATGAGCCTGGAGTATCTTATCATTCCAGACAGCAGGGAAGGAAGGTATCTAAGACGACCAGGGTCATATCAGCAGGACTCATGAGCCAATCGAAGAAGCTCCCACGGCCAAAGACAGGACAATTGGTATTTCAATAAGGATAATAAGTGTATAAATGTTTTTAAATCCATCAAACGTGTTTAAATCCAGGGGTTCCTACTGATATTTGAAAAAAAACTAATTGGTTGCTGTTGGAAGATGAAAGGCACGCATTCATTACGTTGAAATCTGATGAATAAAGACAAAGCATCAAGTATTTGTCCTCCCTTTCCTTTGTGGACTGTACCACTGGGTAACCAACTCGTAGATGAGAGGAAATATCTCTTTATGGAAGTATTCCAACTAACAAATGAAAAAGAAATGATAGAACGTTACCATTTTGCAACCCCCAGTGAATTAATGGATCCAGGCATTGAACATCAACAGCTGCTAACATCACAAAAAGGGAGACATGCAGACATTTTATGCCTCCTGGTGAAAAACACACCACCAGCCACCATCAATAATCTTGCCAAAGGGATCAAACTTAAGTCTAATCAAGCCTTTGGATCCAACTACCAATTTGCAGGAAATACAGAGCTCAGAGGAATGTATTAAGCTGTTCCTTGAATATGCAATCAGCAAAATTCAGGCTTGTGGAGAACTTTGCAGGTTAAAAGGTTCAGGTTGTTAAACAGAAAATTTGAAAAATAAAATGGAGTCTAGGTGGAATTTATAGGTTAAAAATGATTTAAAAGACATACCAAATTTTTAAAAATTGGTGAGGCTAAATTATAGTTTTAGGGATGAACCTTTAGTGATAAAGCTATAAAGAAACACAAGGAATAGTTGCTATAAGAATCAGAATTGTCAGTAATTAAGTTAAACTAGAGAAAATAACAGAAACTGTGTATGTTCCCTGGACAACTTAGTGTGTGGATTGATACTCATGCCCAGTACATGCCTTTCTGGCTGCACTTTTCCTAATCCTTTTCTCACGATTATGCAAACATTTGCGTCTCTAGCCAGATTTGTATGCCCCCCAGTAGTAGCCATGGGACCTCACTTCTCCAGGCTGACCCTTTACCATCCTCTGGTGGGCTGAGGCAGGTCTCTAGAAGGAACAGAGCCTTTACTTTATTCCCAGATCTTCTTGGTATTTGCTTTTTGCCTCCATCCATCCAGGAAAACAAAAACAAAAAACCAGTGCTGGGCCTGTCTGAGTCATTTTCCTTAACATCCTTGCAAGAGCCCAGGAGTCCTATTTGGCTGCTTCATGACAAGCCAATTAGATAAAGATTGTTAATCAGAGTAATGAAGGGAGAATGAACCTGAGGAAAGGGAAGGAGGGGAGGAATGTGGCAGAAGTCATAATGGAAGACAGAGAGCACTGCCCCTCCCTCCCTGCTCTGATGTTTTATTCAGACTATTTGCAAATGAGCCAGTGGAAACAGCATTAACAATAAATGAGATGCATTAGACTGCGGAGAGGAGGGGGAGGGAGACTGGAGTCTTGCTGTCCCTTGCCAGCCAGGCTCACAGGGCTCCCTACCTTCTCAACCAAAGTGATCCCTTCTCAGGTGGCTTCACCTGCTTGCCCACTGGTTCCCAGGCCTTCTGAAAAGGCTCATTCATATCACATTTAGCAAATAATATAAGAAATGCACAAACTTCTCTAGCACACGAGACCCAACCTAAAAGACAAAACCAATACATTAAAACCCAAGGGCTGGAAACTTTCACTTCAGTCTTAGCATTGAAGTTGTCACAACCCAAAGGATCTGTTAGGTAATTGCTTTACTTTATTAAGGTAGCTAATACTTGATTTGTGCTTTACAGTTAACCAAGCACTTTCTCATGCACTGTCAAATGTTTCTTATAATAACCCTGCAAAGTAGTGGTAATGACCGATTTTATAAATTAAAAAACTGAGCAAGTTTACTCAGGGCCTGAAAACCTCAATTTCAAGAATTGAGGTGTTTCCTGAAGCTGAAGCTGAACAATAATGAATGTCAACTACAATTTTATAGATATATACATATATATATGTATACATTATATATATATATATATATATACATATATATATATGGTTACAAGAAGCATAGTACAGCATTAGGAATAGAGGCAGTGGAAATGTAATGGCTGTGTGTTATGTCAGTGGGATAGTAGATAGGGGGAGGGAGGTTATCACTGTGTGAGGGATATAAATGATAAATATCTAACTAGTATATTGTTTTGCACACATGAAACTAATAATTTAAAAAAAGTTAAAGAAAAAAGAATTCAGGTGTTTATATATTCTTTCCCTTTGGACAATTTCCACAAGCTCAAATCCCCCTATCTGCTAATTTACCCAGACTTGTACAGTTTTTGCCTCCCGTTTAACAAATATGTACTATGAGTCTCCATGGGCCAGGCACTGAGCTCCGCGAAGAACAGGAATCCCAACGGATAGACAGTCTTACTGTTTTATTCTATAGGCTATCAAGCTGCCCATGTTCCTCTTGATATGAATTCTGATTCTACTATAATCAGCATTTCCTATTAAAAAAAATAACAATCGCTGTCATTCATTAAGCACTCACTAAGTGACAAGCACTGTGGTTACAAATGCTATTTTATTTAAAGCTTTGAGTGCACACCTAAGCCCAGAGCTCACACTTACAAACAATGTGCTATAACACAGACTTCTTTCATAAAGAGGAAAGCTTTACTTTTTCACACTGACTCCCCACCCTTTTACAGCCGCAGTGAGACCTGACTCCCAGTAGAGAGACATTTTGTACATGTCTGACCTGGCAGCATGATTCTGCCAGTAGAGCTCTTCCACTGTATTTCCTCTATACACCTATCAGCATTCTGGATAAGGGTCTTTTCAGCAAAAGGGGATAAAGGAAGGCCAGGTTTCCTTCTGAAGCTGAGACAAAAGCTGCCCCTGGCATACAGACATTGGATTCCTGCTGGCCAGGCCAAGAAAACCTTGGAAAACTTAGGTTAGAGTGATACTCCCTGGCACCCACCTCTTAGTCATCCAGAATGACCTTAGCTATCCCAGGTCATTCCCAGGAAAGGATAAAGGAAGAGGCAGACTTCCATCCGAGAGGACCAGGGCTCAAGATGGTGATGGCTTACCTGAGCCTTACTTCTGAGCATGTGGTCCTCACTTCAGGGGCATGGATACTAAACTCCCCTCCACTCCAATCAGTCTGCGCTTCAACAAGATCCCGGGTGATTGGAATACATATTAAATTATGAGTTTTTGGGGAGGGAGTACAATGTAACGCAGTGGTCCTCAAAGTGTGGTCCCCCAAGGCCAGCAGCACCCTGTCACCTGGGAACTTGTTAGATATGCAAATTCTTGGGCACCACCGTAGACCAACTGAATCAGAAATGTTGGGAACAGACCCAGCCATCTGTGTTTAAGAAGCCTTCCAAGTGACCTCGATGCATACTAAAGTTTGAGAGCTATTGGTTTAGACAGTTGTCTCTCCAAGCCCTGGCTCACTTATACCTTATGCATCACATAGGCTGCAATCTTGGAGGACACTTGGGGGAAAGGAGGGCAGGTCTTGTGAGCTGGGTTTTCCCTTTTCCATTTCATTACCTTGGGAATACTTCTGAAAACTCAAGTTTATGAACAAAACCTCTGTTGTTTGTAATTTAATCTTGTATTTGCATTGCCAATAATTGTGGGGAAAAAGAAGTTCCAGAAGACCAAGTGGCTTTTAAGTGCTTTATTGTATCTGGTCAGAATCACCTGAAAATGGAAGGCCCATGTTTCTCAGCCCAAGAATAAACAAGGGTACAGAGCCACAAGGCAGAGGGGCTTTTATAGTCACAGATGGGGGTGGAGGAGTGTGTGGGCCTGGACCCAACAACACTGGCACAAGATAGAGACAGATAGAGAGTATCTACACAGACTGAAGACGCAAGAGGATATTGAATAGCCCCTAAATCAAAGAATCACTGGCTGTCATAAAACAAAGTAGTCTAACTCCCCAACTCTGATCGGTATCACACCTACCTCTCTCCAGACCCCGGACACCATTTCTTCAGTCTGGGGAAGAGCCAACACCACTTACTGATATTAAAGGAAAGCACATGGTTGTGTCCGTTAATTCCTCCAGCAAGTTTTTTTGAGATTGTCCTATATGCCAGATACAATGCCAGGTGCACAAAGACCGACACTACTCCCGACCTCACGGAGCATGGATCCCAGTGGATGAGACGGGCATCACTCTCTCAATTACGGGTATAGTTACAGCCTATGAGCACGCAGGGAAGTAGGTAACGGGGAGACTGACCTGGTCTCAGGTCAGAAAGGCTCCTTGGGAATGGAGTTGTTTGAGTTGCGGTCTACAGGAATTAACTAGGCAAAGGTGGGTATAGATTTTGGTGAGAACACTACAAGCAAAGGAAAAGGCCATAACCCAAGATGGAGCACTGCAAGTTTAAGGATCAGAAAGAAGACCCAAGGGAGGGACCCAGACCATGGCAGAGGGAGGCATGGCATCAGATAACGCAGGAGTCATGGGCAGGGTCCAGGCCGTACACGTTTATAAAGCTCTAGGTCTTTATCCTAAAAGCAAGGGGGAGCCTTCGAAGGGTTTTAAGCAGAATAGTATCGGGGACAAATTCACATGTTGTAAAGCTCACTCTGGCTGTGCCATGGAGAGGGGAGGGGAGTGCTGGTGGCAGAGGATAAGCCAGCTATGGAGCTAGTAGAGTGGTCGATGGGATTCTGACTGAGTGCTGGTGGTAGAGTTGGGGAGAAGAACATGGACTAGAGACAGAGATTTACATGAAATCCACAGACTTTGGGTAGGTTGGATATGAGTGAAGTATGAGGAACAAAACCCATCACTAGACAAGGGCTGAAAAGAGTGAGAGCTGGATTGGGAAAGAGGTAGAGTAGATTAGCTACATGTGTAGAAGTGGGACACCCAGAAAGAATAAGTGACAGTCTGCAGTGAATAAGACTCAGTTAGTGTTAATTAACAATGGTATCCAGACGCTCTCCGTTATTCCTGGTGCTCTAATGTGTTGATTAGGGCCCTGTTCCTCCTATTGCAAGGTCTGGGCTTTGTCCATTCACACCTTTACTAGCAGATGGAAGAAAAGGGGAGGGATGGGGTGGAGGACAGGTCACTTAGTATGCACATCTTGTGGATAAGTGGAACCTACCTGGAGTGGCAGCTCATTGTGACTATTTAGCTGACAGGACAGCAATCTGCTTCCTGAAGGGAAGGACTGCATAGAAATGCAATTTACATCTTCAGTAACTTTCTACAACCAGACCTTATGAATTAGTCAAACCATCAAGGCATCCAAATGGGTTCCTGCCATCCTGTCGTCTCTATTTGTTTGCCTTTGAAGCGAAGAATGGAATTCAACAGTATGTATAGCAATAAACAGAAGAGAATCACAGAAAAGAAACCCAGTTAGCAGGGTTTTTAGGCAGGTTTGCAATGACTTATTGGTCTGTCTCTCGGAAAGGTGGGTGGGCAGCAGCCACCACTGGAGTTGGAGATTATTTGTATGGAAAAGGGAATTAAAAACGACAATAAAAGTTTAATTGTACACTCAATCTATTTCAGGACGGAGACTCCTGATAGATTGAGGTTTCTGTATTAGTCAGGGTCAGGGCAAGAATGAAACAGTATACTCAGAAGAGGTGATTGGAGATAAATTAATCAAGGAATTATTTCTAAGGATATGAACAGGGATGGAGGAAGCCAATACAGGATAGTGAAGCACCTGGGCCACGTGGAAAGCTCTAACACCCCAAGATGTGAAAGGGGAAGAGAAGAGAGTACCTACTTATTCCTGTAGCTGTAGGGCTACCCGAATCTACAGAGGAATGAAGCCACTGCCAACTACAGCCCAGCAGGGAGGGAGCCTGGGACTAGTCAAACCTCTCTTCTTGCAAGTGCTTCTCCTTGATCCATCCAAACCACAAACCAACCAGCAAGGGAGCCTACTGACTCAGTTCACACAGGCAGCCAACCTTCCCGGGGCACAAAGCAGGGTGGGAAAAGATGGATAGTCCATGAGCAGAGCTAAGCAGAGAGAACCCAGCACATGAGCCGAGAGACTGATTCAGGTTTGCACATTTATGTAGATCAATAGATTTATGTGGATCTATGTATTTCATTGCCAATATCTTCTGGTTCATACTAATATAGTTCATCCCACACTGATAGTATTAAACAAAGCAACAACAGAAAACAGACCTGCTTGCCCAGGAGGCGCCTGGGGTGCGGTGGAGAGGGAACTAGACTGAACAACACTGCCTGTCTATTGTCACTTGGTTTCCCCCTCGGAAGTCGGCGGTGCCTCTGGCCGCTGGCTATTTATTTATTTATTTACTTACTTATTTCAAAAAGAGACAGGGTTTGGGTTATTGATGAAATAAAAAAGATAAGTTTGGGGATTGCATGTTTCCATCCTGCCTGTTGTTTGTCCAGTAAATAACATTTCCTCTGTAAAACTTTAGCTTTCATCTCAAGTGTGTGGACCGGACTTAAGCAGACAGCCAAGCTCCCCTTGAGGAAACTCTCTGTGATCCTGGCTAACTTTGATCTTCTTTCTCCCAATATGCAGTCATAAGCCAAAGTCCATCAGGACACTTTCCCCTTGGCCTTGTTTTATTTCCCACTGTGCAGCACATTCAGCAACAGACTTTGCTTCTGGTCTTTTCCCTGAGTAGACATATTCTCCCCTCACTGGAATTTGCTAATTTTAGAGCAGATAAAACGTTCCCTTTGGTGGGTCATGGAACCCCTGAGCGCCCCGGCAGAGGGAGGCAGTCCTGCGCAGACACTGCCCTCTGCTGGAAACTGTTGGGACTGCTCAAGTCTTCAGCGAGGGCTGTGTGCCACTTTTTTTAAGCCGGCAGGGCCTCACTCTCCTATCTCAGCTATAGATACATACACCTGCAAGGTAGGTAAGCCACTACCTACTTAGAAAACCTCTCTCATTAAAACCTGGATGTGAAGAAATACTAGAATACGGCGCAGGAAGTTTTTTTCAAGACTTGGTATCAAAAAGGATTTCTAAACAAGGTACAGAAAACAAAACATATGAAAGACTGATAAATTTAAAATCAAAAACAGGAAATTCTGTATGGCAGAAGACATCATAAACAAAGTGAAAGGACAAGAGGTGAAAATATTGGCAACAAAGGATTGGTATCTAGAATATATAAAGAACTTCCACAGATCAAAAAGAAAATGCAAAACAACCCAATAGAAAAATATTATAAAGATATAAAATGCTAATTCACAGAAATATAAATGTAAAAATTATATCAAGTAAATTTGTAAAATATTAATAAAAAGGAACTATAAACATAAATTTGGCCCAAAGATGCTGTTTTGCTAGTAATCAGAAGAGTGGAAATTCAAACACAATGGAGTTTTGTTTTTATTTTTGCTTTTTACTGATAAAACTGGAAAAAAAGGGTATAGGAGAAAAGATATTTCCATACACTATAGATAAGATTGCAAACTGGTATGATCACTTTGCAGAGTAATTTGGCAGTATTAATTAAAGTGTAAAATGTTTATATACTATGACCCAGTGATTCCACTTCTCCATTTTTACCCCAGAGAAATATTAATTCATGTGCTCAGAAGGCAGGTTTAGGGATATTTGTGGCAGTTTTGTTTGCAATAGCAACAAGTCAGAAACAACTTAAATGGCCATCAAAATGGGATTGGCTAAATAAAGTGTGGTTCATCCATAACACACACACACTCACACACACATACACACACAGCAATTTTTTTTTAAGTGTACTATATGTATTTATTTGGAAAGATCTTCAAGACCTATTGTTGAGTAAACAAAACTCAAACTGCAGAATGACACACAATATGATAACATAAAGACACCCTCACACACTAAACAATATTATATTTTTTTCTATGGGTCTTTTAATGCGTGATAAAATGTTTAGAAGACACATCTAATTGACGTGACAGTTATCTCTGGGGTGAAGACAAGCATTGGAGATAGTGCTCAAAGGGGACTTCAGCCATATCTGTAATGTTTCATTTTTTATAGAGAATATATCCATGTATTACTTGTATAATAAAAATTAATTAAAAATATTATCTAAAAGGAAGAAACCCTTTCCTATTCTTTATTCATAAAGCACCGGGAAGGACCTTTAAGGGAATCATTGAGCTATAAGCAAAATGGTGCCTTGGGTGATTTGTCAGGGGACCTGCTAAGTGGAGGGCACTGTGGTTGTCATGGAGATGGCTGCCTTCAATACAATCCATCCTGCACATCTGTCTACATGTCAGACCATCTCGCATTCAGTGTTATGCTTTTAAATTTTGGTTCACAAACTCAATAGTAATCATACCATCCCTAACACTTATTGAAGGTGTTTGACGTTAAAATGTAATTATCATATTTAATCCTTTATTCCCTCCCTCTTTCTCTGTGTGTGTGTGTGTCTCTCACACAACAATAGGTCTTGAAGACCCTCTTTTATCTCTCTGTCTCTGTTTTTCTGTCTTTCTTGGTTACTTAGATATGGTTGCTTAGCTTTAGATATATTAAATAACCCGTCCAGGATCAGTTGACCAATATGTGGTAGAGTTTGTCCTAACTCCAGCAGCCATACTCTCAACTGTTTCAACCGTATTACAAAATCATAAACATCTTTGTAGTTTTGTTAACTTCAAAATATCAGTGTCCTGTTAGGAGCTTTCCTGAGTCTCTCTGCCACTCAGGCCATGTTCACTTGCCACATTTCTCTGAATCAAAATGCAGCTGGTTCATTCTGGGAGAAAAATCTACCATAGGGTGAGATGTTATTCAAGCCAGTACAACCAAGAAGCTCAAAGACAAATACACATAAAGGGAATAACTAAGAGGTTAGGAATAATCCTCAACCAGAAGACTACTTCAAATATTTTAAAAGTTAATTTTAGGAACAAAATTAATCAAGAATAGCCAAGGGTAAAGTCTGACAATAATGTAAGCCCTGCAAAATTCTCATGGGATACAATGTGTTCCATCTTCCAAATTCTGAACATTTCTTACACCAACACAAAATGTGTTCCAATGATGCAGGCCTGCTCTCACTGATCAACCATTCCTATCAGGCAAAGAGAACACACCTGAGCTACATCAGGGATTACAGAGATGTGTCTAGGGGCAGACGCCTCCACCAGCAGGGACCTTGAGGTCCTCTTTGGAGAGAAGGTGGGCCTCCTCTTGCTGTGGAGAAAAAAGCTTTCAAGGGATGTTAACAGAATAAGTTATGAGTGTGTATGTGTGGAGGGGGTGTATGTGCGCAGGTTTACAAATCAGAGCTGTGATTCCTTCTCTCTCAATTAAAAAAAAATTAATCTCTTTGGTTTCTTACTTGAGAACAGGTGTACCTATGAATAATACATAGACAGGCAGGTCACACATGGATCTGAAGGCTCAGAAATCAAAAAGCAAATGAGACCCAGAGTGTTAAGATTCCACAGTAGATTTTAAGTAGCATCATGTAGGCAAGGAAAAACCCGGGAGAGCACAAAAAACACTCTGCAAATAATAAGCACATCTAAGCCTCTGGCTATGTACACAAACATATCTCCTCTCAGATAATGGTAATTGAAAGTCACTAGGTTTCCATTTAAGGAGGGTGAAGAAAAATCAAGAAATGCAATCTAAAAAAGAGATTAAAACATTAGGGTTTTAATGAACCCAATGTTTCAGGGCAGAGAATTAAAGACATTTAAATTTTGTTTCTGGGTTGAACTCCAAATCCTTAAAACCCACCAGGAACAGTGATAGGACAGCAGATATGGGGTGGGGTGGGTGGCTGCGGATCCTAGATCCATTCCAGGAATGTGTTTTTCTACTTGTTAAATATGAGATAATATCATGACATAAGGATTAAGGAGATTAAATGTCAGCAAAAGCCTTTCGATGGAGGATTGCCAACCGGCAGGGTCTTAGCTTATACCTTTTTGGAGAAACAGGAAAAAGACGTTGAAAAATGTGCCACTGGCCAGCCTCAAGAACCTGGGCAAAGATCTCTTAGTGCTTGATTTGGTCCTTCGAAGACCTGCGGTGTCTCCAGATTAAAAGGAAGCCATGGGGGCCGGCCCGGTGGCTCAGGTGGTTAGAGCTCCATGCTCCTAACTCCAAAGGCTGCCGGTTGGATTCCCACATGGGCCAATGGGCTCTCAACTACAAGGTTGCCAGTTCAATTCCTCGACTACCACAAGGGATGGTGGGCTGCGCCCCCTGCAACTAACAGCGGCAACTGGACCTGGAGCTGAGCTGCGCCCTCCACAACTAAGACTGAAAGGACAACAACTTGAAGCTGAACGGCACCCTCCACAACTAAGACTGAAAGGACAACAGCTTGACTTGGAAAAAAGTCCTGGATGTACACACTGTTCCCCAATAAAGTCCTGTTTCCCTTCCCCAATAAAAATCTTTAAAAAAAAAAAAAAAAAAAAAAAAGGAAGCCCTGATGTCATGCAGGGTCTCAGCTCCCACTCTCCGCAAAAAACGCAGGATATGGTGAGGCCAAAAAGGAACCACAACAGAGCCATAGACAGGGGAGTCATACCACTATATTCTCAATGGCGCTGGTCAAGACACAAAAGCAAACATCCACCAGTACCTCAACAGGGGGTCTTCCTGCACCCCAGTCTCGCTGGCAGCCGGACAAGACACAGGAAGTAGGATCTGCACCATCTGCAACCCACCATCCGTGCTTGATAACCCCACTTGCTAGCCGCAATCTGCCACCCGCTTCTCTGCCGACCAACCAACCCCTTTCTAACTGCAATCTGCGCTTGCTAACTCAGCCACAGCAGTTATATCAGTGGCTGATTGGCTAATTGGTTACAACTGATGACCAACCAGTTACAGATAATGGCCATCTACTACCTGAGCCAGCACCTTTCCACGTGAGGCCAAGAGCCTGGAAACTGCTCTCTGGGACTCTGTCCCCACACATGAGCATCACTGAGATGGCTTATCTCTCCAGTAAGGTAGTACTGCTGTCTCAAGGAGGTGTATGTAGCTTGAGATCCCTACAACTTTAATGTGCACGCCTGTGCGTGGGCACGCGCACGCGCAAGCGCACACACACGCTTCTTATCAGCTCTGTTGAGCAAAGGATTTTCACGGATAAAAAATTTGGATTTTTATCTTGTCCAAATCCCTTCAGGTATTGTCTTGAGATGAGACAAGTCCCTTTAACCTTACTCCACTTGAAAATGTAACAAGTGAAACACTCTCTTCCCTCTACCCACCCTACCTCCTTAAGTAAAATGGCCCACATTTAGGGAACAGAAAAATGTATTTGGAGCTGTGGCAGGCATGAAAATGTGTGAACTGAAAACAGATCCCTTAAAAGTCTGCAGAATTGGAAATAGACGAACCTCTTATTACAGCAACAATATCACAAGACAGGATTTGTTTGCAAGAAAATGAATTGGCAAACAAGCTGGGACACGAAGGTGGCTCCCACCTCACTCTGCAACATAAGCAGGGCTGAAGAGAGGAGAAACGCAAGGCAGTGTCAGGCTGCCAGGGACGGAAGGCATGGGGCTGCACAGGACATCCGCCACCCCAACATCGCTCTCCTGAAGACCAGCCTTATAGATGGTAGTCCCCGCTCTAATCTCATGCTTGGAGCCACGTAAGGTTGGGTTGGGTCAGCAGGTAGCTTGTCTTTTAATCTCCCCCTGATGGGACCATTCCTTACAGTGGCGAGATACAAGGTACAGACTGCTATTTGCCACCTGATCTGGTATTCTGGCTCCACTATATATGAACTATGGGATCTTAGACAAGGCGGAATAACACATGCCCAGAAGGTGGATGTGGGGGCAGAGCCCCAGAAAGTAGTTTCCAGGCTCTTGGCCTCACATAGACAGGTGCTGGCTCAGGTAGTAAATGGCCAACTGTGATTGCATGGCCATCAGCTGTGGCTAGTTGGCCGTCAGCTGTAACCAGTGAGCCATTGGCCACTAATATAACTGCTGTGGCTACGCTAGAGAGGGAGAAGGAGGGAGAGAGGAGAAGGATGGGGGCTAGCAAGAAGATGGCGGCTGGGCTGGCAAGCGTGGATGGCGGTTTGCGGACAGTGTGGATCCAGCCTCCAGTGAGAGTATAGTGCCGCCAGAGAGAATATAGTGGTATGACTCCCCTACCTATGGCTCCGTGGGTGTTCCTTTTTGGCCTCACCATATCCTGCGTTCTTGTATGGGGAGCGGGAGCAGAGACCCCGCAGGCCTCCCTGCATGACAAATGGCGCAGCGAGCAGGGTCTCCCGCATGACAAATGGCGCAGCGAGCAGGGTATGGTGCCGGCCAAAGCTCTCCAAAAGACGGTGGAGCAGTTTGTGCATGTGAACACCCAGTCTGAGGAAGACCAGGAGGAGCAGCTGCCGGAGAGCTGGACCCGCGTGGAGGGGTGGGAGGACGTGGACGGTTCTCCCACTAGCACAGGAAAAGCCATGCAGCTGCTGGAGAGATGGAGCCCCGTGGAGAGGTGGAAAGATGTGGACAGTTCCCCAACCAGCACAAGCCGGAGAAAGCAAAGGTCGTTGCAGCCCTGTGGGCCGGGGAAGTTCCTGCTGAGGCAGCCTGGATCCAGGACTTGTAGTCCCAGGAGGTAACGCTTGCTGAGTCCTCCGTGGGAGATGAGGGTGAGGTCAAGGTCGTCCCTCACCCCCAGGACAGCCCTGGCGAATGACTATGGACTATGGGGAATTGCCTTCCATCCCTAATTTAATGGACCGCTTGACTGTTTGTTTGGGAACTGTTGTTAGTGGAACTGGGGGATATTTGCTTTTGTCTCTTGACTGGCCGCCATTGAGAATATGTAAGCACCTTGATTGTGAGTCGCTGTTGTTCCAGCAGGGTACCCTGAGAGGCACAGAGAGAGTGGCAGTGCCCTGAGAGCCCTGGCTGAGTCCAGGAAGTCTGGCTGAGCCCTGAAGATGCCCTGGCGGTGCCCAGGAAGTCGGGCTATTCCCAGAGAGAGTAGTAGTGCCCTGAGAGCCCTGGCTGTGTCCAGGAAGTGTGGCTGTGCCCACAGAGAGTGGTAGTGCCCTGAGAAATCCTAGCTGTGCCCGGGGAAACTAGTGGTACCCTAAGAAGTCCAGGAAGTCTGGCTGTGCCCAGAAGCACTGGTGGTGCCCTGAGAAACCCTGGCTGTGCCCGGAGAGACTGGCTATGTCCAGGATATTGCATTCACCCCCAGGCTCCTCGCACAGGGCCCCTCACGGAAGACGCTTGTCGCGTAGATTGTGAGGCGAGAGCCTGTAGGGGTGGAGTGTGGGGGCAGAGCCCCAGAAAGTAGTTTCCAGGCTCTTGGCCTCACATAGACAGGTGCTGGCTCAGGTAGTAAATGGCCAACTGTGATTGCATGGCCATCAGCTGTGGCTAGTTGGCCGTCAGCTGTAACCAGTGAGCCATTGGCCACTAATATAACTGCTGTGGCTACGCTAGAGAGGGAGAAGGAGGGAGAGAGGAGAAAGAATGGGGGCTAGCAAGAAGATGGCGGCTGGGCTGGCAAGCGTGGATGGCGGTTTGCGGACAGTGTGGATCCAGCCTCCAGTGAGAGTCTAGTGCCGCCAGAGAGAGTATAGTGGTATGACTCCCCTGTCTATGGCTCCATGGGTGTTCCTTTTTGGCCTCACCGTATCCTGCGTTCTTGTATGGGGAGCGGGAGCAGAGACCCCGCAGGCCGCCCCGCACGACAAATGGCGCAGCGAGCAGGGTCTCCCGCATGACAAATGGCGCAGCGAGCAGGGTCTCCCGCATGACAGTGGACTTGAGTAAGTGAGTGGTAGAAAGGAGGCTTGCAAAGAACTGCAGAACTTATATGCCAGAGATGGGGTGGCACCTTTATTCTGGGGCACATACTGTGGGTCCTTACTCAGAAACCCTCACTCTGGCTCCCACACCCGCCCTGCAGGTCTGTGCTCCCTTTGGCTGTGAGTCAGGTTCTAACATCTCTCTGCTGACACTTGTCCAGGCCTCCCTTATACCCAGTTAGCACCGCCTGAGGCGTGCCACCCGGTCACACAGGCCTTTAATAGTTAGTGAAGCAGTAGCAGGTGTCAGAGCTGAGAGGGAGGAAAAAAAATCTCAATCCCCACTGGAGGGCGAAGATCATTTTCTGCATTTCCATTTAAAGGGAGAAGTGAAAAAGCATGAAATCACAAGCCAGGGAGAAAGAGTTTAAACAAGAATAACCTTGACAGGAGCAGATACCAACAGCTTCCAGGTCATAGGTCCCCAAACTGAACTCCTGGGGAGAAACGGGACTTGTAAGCAGGGACACACAGGTAGAAGTCACCTAGCCTTCTACCCTGAGCAGCAACCCATCACCTAATGGCCTAGGACAGTGCCTGATGCACAAGTTTGAACAAAACGTCCATGGAAAGTGCCTGGAGAGATTGTGGGCAACTCTGGGTCTGTGGTAGATACTGCCACTCCTCAGGGACCTGGAATCCTGCCGGGGACAAATCCTGGGCCTCCAGGTCACAAGTACAAATCAAGCACAGACGCTGAAATTCAGCAAATAACAGATGAAATACAAAAAATATAACTGTCTGACCTGATGAGGTCATGATAGAGAAATTTCTGTCTTTTCCTGTGATTAGAGAGAGAAAGGCCAATCCCGCCTTTTGTCCTTTTCTGGAGGAATATCCCAAACTGCACGCAGGCCCACTGGGCTTCAGGATCTGTAAGAGCCAAGCTATAAGGACATCAGAAACATCACTGTACAAAAATTAAAAAAAAATTTTCGTAATTATGTATGGTGATGGATATTAACTAGACTTATGGTGATCATTTCACAGTATATACAAATATTGAATCATTATGTTGTACACCTGAAACTAATATGTTATATGTCAATTATATATCAATTAAAAAAAAAAAATGAAAAAAAAATCACTGCTTTCCCAGGGAGATCTATATGCATAGGAAGCTTAAAGCTGACTTCGTTCACTTTTTTTTATTGAGGTAAAATTCACAAAACATAAAATTCACCATTTTAACCATTTTTAAAATGTTCAATTTAGTGGGTTTTAGTACATTCACAATGTTTTGTAACCATCACCACCACGTGATTCCAGGACATGTTCATCACCCCAGAGGAAACCCTGTACCCATTAAGCAATTACTCCCCATTCACCCCTCATCCCAACCCCTGGCAGCTGCTAATCTACTTACTGTCTACAGATTTTCCTACTCTATTTCATATAAATGGAATCACATAATATGTGGTCTTTTGTGTCTGGCTTCAACATGATGTTTTCAAGATTTATCCATGTTTTAGCATGTATCTCTACCTCATTCCTTTTACTGGCTGAAAAATATTTCACTGTGTGAATATCTCACATTTATTTATCCATTCATCAGTTGAAGAATATTTAGGTTGTTTCCAGTTTTTGGTTATTATGAATATTTGGCTGCTATGAATATTTGTGTACAAGTCTTTGTGTGAACATATGTTTTCATTTATCTTGGGTATATAGTGAGGAGAGAAATTACTTTGTCAAATGTTCAACATTTTTTGAGGAACTGCCAATATGCTTTCCTCAACAGCTGTACCATTTTACATTCCCACCAGCAATGTATAAGGATTTCAATTTACTTACTTTTTAAAGATCTCAGATGTCTAATTCCTAATATTGGGGCCTTTCCTATAGACCCAGCAAAAATACAACCAATTGGATAGCAACAGAGTCGGAATCTAAAATCCAAGATGGGGAAGCAGCTTCCGGCTGAAACAGAGCTGATCATGCATTTCCCAAGATGTGGCCTCAGTCATGCATCTCCCAAGATGTGCTCCCGGAAGCTGTCGCTCAAGGCAGGGGTTTCATGTAGCTCAGAATCGCAAGGCCATCATATGCCATGTCTCCTAGATCTATTAGGTAAGATGCCCACGTGTGGCATTTCCACTGTCACCCACTTACAAATCAGATGAGGAAAAGAAGTGAGTCTAGATCTCATTGGCAAGTAGGAAGGAGAGGCCTATTCCAGGGAACCATTTTATTGGTCAGAAATTAGATTTTTTTCTGTGGAACCCAGAAGACTGGGGAACCCTCTGGGGAAGGGCAGGCGGACCAGCAGCAGGGTGCAGGATGGCTGCTGCCAGGCAGGCAAAGAGCAACTCTGGCCCAGCCTGGGGTTAGGTGATATGCAGACGTCTAGGCAGGTGGGGTCTGAAAGCACCAATCACAGCACAGCTTCAGGAATGAGTCTGAGGAGCTGGCCCAGGCCCTTGGGTGACAGGCGAGAACAAGGCAGGGGACTGGCAGGCCCCAAAGGCAGGCCCACAGGCCTTCGTGCTCAACCTTCCCTGCTGAGCCTGCCTCTTGTGTGCCACTGCCCCTCCTCAAACTCTAGGTCTCTGCCAACGCTTATCTCTAGGTCCCTGAACACAGGATACCCTCTCATCTCACCTGTAGTCATTAACGTCATTTACATGTGCAGTTTTCAGCTCCCTGAAAATTTACACCCTGCCCCATCTCTAGAAAATGACTTATTCGTCAGGTCTCAGCTAAAGCATATCCTTTCTATGAAACCATCCCTGGATGCTCTCTGAGGGCCTGGGGGCTCCCTCCCCCACACCCTCTGCCTTGTGGCATTGTACCAGGATGGTCTTTCTCTTACTATTCTGGTTCATGGCTGTTACCCGCATCCCCCAGGGGTGAGCAGGGCTGGGGCAGCCCTAGCACACAAGCGCCCAGTGCCTAGGACATGAAAGGCTATTTTGCTGTAAGTTTGCCCCGGGGTTACTGAACAGGAAATGACCAGAGCTGGTGACAGAGAACCAGGCTAGGGGTTCAGGGCTTGACCACAGGAAGCACCAGTAAAATAAAACTAAGACTGGGCAAGGGAAAATGACTAGAGAAAAGAGAGTGGAGACAAGGCCAGGGGAACATAGAACTCCCAGGCATCCATTGAGGCTGACTCTGTGTGGCCCCATAGGAAAATAGGCAAGTCCTGTTTTGTACCGTCCTCTGCACTATAGGTGTGCATGACCAGTGGATAGGAATTCATTTCCTGTCTTCCTCCTCCTGCCCAGCCCTTCTTCTTTTCCTCTCTCTCTCCTTTCTTCCCTTCCTTCCATGCTTTCTCTTCTTTCCTTTCTTGCTGGTAATGGGCTATGTACCTCCCTTTCCAGGGATATAGTATGAGAAATAAGAGTAAATAAGTAAACAGAGACGCTGAGCTGAATGCGGTAGAACACATACATGTATACACACACCCCTCGCTCGAAGGACCTACGCATAGAGCTGGGATTTTGTGTCAGTTATAATTGCTTTGGCTGCAGATAACAAAAATCAGACTTAGAGGAGCTTCACCTGAAAGAGGAAAATTTTTCTCCTTCCCAGAAGGGTCATACATGAGCCCTGCAGGACTGCCGGGTGGATTTATAATGCTATCAACATCCCAGGCTCCCTCTGTCTTTCTGCTGCTCTGTCCTTGGCATGTGGCTTTCACCCTTTTGCTCACAAGAAGGCCCCTGAACTTCCAGGCATCACCACTGCAATCACAAAGTAAAAGGGGGGCGGGGAAAAGATGGGAAGGTGAGTGAGGCTGAGTCTGTCCCTTTGGCTTACATCTCATTGGCCAGAACTGTGTCACATATCCACCTATCTGTAAGGGAGTCTGAGGAGGTGTTTAGTTTTAATTGGGCATATGACCACCCTATAAAAATTATTGGGGTTCAAATATTATGGAAGAAAGGCCGAACAGATATTGAGGAGGCATCTAGCAGTGTCTCCCATGGATTTTAAAGGCAGCCTTCATTCCATTATAGAATATTTTTTTCCTGAGAGCCAGTAGGGATGGAGATACAAACCGTGGAGAAAAGTGGCTAACCCTGAACCCTGGGTCCTTCCCTTTATTATCTGTGTGGCGTTAGACCAATTGTTTGATCTTTTTGTGCCTCATTTTTCTCATTTATAAACTTGGGGGGAAAATGACCCCTAATTCACATTATTGTCACAGAGATAAATCAGTTAGCACATGTCAAATACTTAAAGTAGTGCCAGGTGCATTATTAGCCCTCAATAAACATTAGGTATTTTTGACTATTATTTACTGAATACCTACTATATGCCAAATGCTCTACATTATCTTCTCTCATCCTCACAACAAATGTATGAGGGAAATAAATGAGTTCAGGAGGGGGTCCCAGGCTCCACTGCCTGTCATTTTGCCACTTCATTGAAGACTTCTAATCCTTAAGAATTTCTTTAATGAAAACACCTCTAAGAAAGGTCTCTATGTCCTTTTCAGCAAGCAGTTTAGCAGTTGACACCAGAGATTAGTAGTAACAGCACACCAGGCTGTCAGACAAAACCTCTCCCTGGCACTTTCTAGTAGGTCTTGCCCTGGGTTCAGTTCCAAGTTTTGAGTAAAGATTTAACCTAATTTCTATTCTTTCTTGCTCAATCTGCAAATTGGCTCGCCCATCCCAGATACTTAAAGAAATGTGTTCCTGGCACTCAGGGGATAAAGCTGATACACTCAGAGCTTTCAGTGGGCAATTAGGACAGGGCGGAATCAATAGAAATGCTAGGGTGGAAGAAAATGGGGGAGGAGCCAGACCTAGGCTTACAGGAGATTCCAGCAGTTGGCCCCTGGGTCAGGTCAGACTAGTCAGAGAAGGCATTGACCGCTGGGGGGTTGGGGGTGGGGGCAGCAAAAACAGACGAGCACTCCCCTTCATTACCTCCCACTCTCATAACCCCCTGTGCTCACCAACCCTAAATAGACCATCAGATTGGGGTTGACTCCTGCAAGTCCAGTCTAAATGAAATGATGTATTCCTGGAAGTGCTTTGAAAAATTTAAAGACTCCTACCTCCATAGGATAAATTCCACTTCTAGGAATGTTTTCTACAATGTGTAGAAAGATGTGGCATTTTGTGTAATAGTGACAAAATTGGGAACAACCAAAGCATTTGTGAGTAGGGGCTAGTTAATTTATGGACTACATTTTTTTAAAAACCAAGATATACATCAGAATTTACTAACTTGAAAAGATATTGCTGACATATAGTTAATTAGGGAAAAAAGCACATTATGAAGCAGCATGTAAGATATGTACCACTTATGTGAAAATCAAGAAACATACACATATATATGTATATAGTTAGAAACATATTAGTAGAAAGGCAAAAATATGGACAGAGACAAAGACAGAGATGTTTGAAAAAACTTCACCAAAATGTTAACATTGGTTTATCTGCATAAAAATGTTCCTGCAGAACCAGGATTCTCACTGAAACTGGAAATTTACAGATAAGCAAGGGGAGGAGGTAGAATAATCCACAATGGATTAGAGTTGGAGGCATCAGTATGAACTCATGTTTAGCTTAAGACAGACTGAGATGGTTACACATAGAATATTTATAGATATGTATGTATACACACAGGTTAGTATACACACATATATTTCTTTGCTCTGTCAGCTGAGAGGGCCTAGAAGAAATTTCACTCCAGTAGCAAGAAGCACACCTACTATCCAGATCTTTATTTTTAATAGTATTCTCCAATAAAAGGAACCAGGGCTCCTTGAAGAAATGGCCGATTCTAGGACTAGGGCAAGAAATATACAAGATGAGCCTATAGCATCTTCTAATGCTATAAAGTAAGAAACTGCCAAAAAAAAAAATTTAAATAAAATAACCCACATTGATGGGTGTATCAAAAGAACACAGAATTTCCAATGGCCAATACTGGAACAATTTGAGCAACAAAATAAATAAAGTGGTATTGGATTATAATCCAAATATAAAATAAACATCTATGAGTCCATATTAATATATACAAATGATTGAATAAATTAGTAAACTGGAGGAAGAGGAGACAAGATAAATCTCTCAGACAGAAGAATTCTCAATAATCTATGTAGATACTCTGCGCTCCAAGAGTGGGAACATAACTTCCCACTCCTTAAGTGTGGCTATACATAGTGACTTCCTTGTGAAGAGGACAGTCTGGAAAGAGAGGGAAAAAAGGAATAGCTTTACAGTGGAGAAGACTGACAAACTCATCTCAGTCTGGTGACCAAGGTCAATATCAACAGTCATAAATCATGTTGATAGTATGTAACCTTCATATGATGTGATAAAAATGACACTTTGCCTCTATGATCTTCCTCCTCAAAATTCACAGCTCCTGTCTTATGATGAGGAAAGCACGAGATGAATTCCAGCAGAGGGACACCCTGCAAAATGCCTGTCTAGTACTCCTCAAAAATGCCAAGGTCTTCAAAAACAAGGAGAGGTTGACAACTGTCAAAGCCAAGAGAAGCCTAAGGAGACAGGTAAATCTAAAACTGTTTTAAAAAATAAAGCTTTTTTTTTTTTTCAGATTTCCCACAGAATGCTTTTACAATAGAATCAAAGTGAATTTTGATCTCAACCTTTAATAATACAGAAAAGCAGTAAAAGCTTTGAAAATAAAGCTTTTCTTTAAAGGTTCTCCAATATCCTGGATCAAGTTCTTACATGGGGCTTAAGGTTAAGATTCTTGGGCTTTCTCTAGGAAACTGAAAGATTTCCCCCAAACATATCAGAGGCAGGCACAGCTCTGACTGAGAGGAGGCAATGAAGAAGGGTGAGTCTTCCTTTTCTGGGTTCTTGATGTTCTCATTACACAAACTGTAGGTTAACCATGTGTATCTCAGCACAGCCTTCGAGATAATAAAGCTGACTGTTTCCAAGTACACTGTTTCCAGGTGACTGTTTCTAGAGCATTAGGCCCTAATCCATCTCAGTAGTAGACCACTGTCTGCTCATGGAACAGACCCAGAGGAGCTTTACAGAAAGCCCTGGAGTCACCAGCTAGGCATGCACAGGTGGTGGCCAAATACTGGGGGACACATTCCCTCAGGCCTCCAATTCACTGGGAATGGCCTGACACTTCGCCATGAGCACACCTGGATGACAGACTGGTTTATGAGACATTCCAAAGATTCCCCTGGCCCCCACCTTAAGTCAGAAAGAAGAGTCTTGAGAGGCTGCCACTTCTGTGAATCAAGCTGAAGGAAGCAAGCCATGGAATTGTTTTATTTCTTCCTATCGATTATATATATATACATATATATATATATATATATATCGATTATATATATATCTCGACTAAGTAGAATTATAACAAGTTAAATTTCTGAAGACCCAGGAAATACGCTACAGAATTCTTCTGAACAGTCAGAGAAGTCCCTAAGTTAGCACTAGGATTTAGGAACAAAGTCAATAAAGGACATCTTCGAAAACTGAAAATGACAAAAATCAGTATGTAATGAATGGGATTTGTCCCCCAGAGTTATTCATCCCTTCTAAGACATCTACCCTCACAGATGTTTGACAAGCACATTACAGATAAGACTAGAGTGTCTCCCAAATCCCATCAAGGACCCCAGGAATCTTCTGTATTTCCACAGGAAACTACTAATCTCAAATAGACTAGCTTATGGAGATAAGCTATAGTTTTAAAAATGGTAACATGCTAATGACAAATGCAATGGAAAGCTCTACATGGACTCAAAGACAGGAGATAAGTAGAAAAGACATGATCAGGTTTTTAAAAATAGGTCTAACCAAGAGTCTGACCAATTTAGGGTTCCTGGTTGCTAGAAAAATATCTTTTCCTGGGACAACTGGGACAGCCCTTCACATTCTAGCAGAGCTGGTTCTCGCTGAGACTAGGTAACTATTTCTCTGATTGTCATTTCTCCAAGGAACCTTATGATCTTTAGGAAGACAGTGAGAAGGAGGTGGTCCAGATAAATAGATGTATCGGATTATTAAAAGTGCTGCATTAATGTGTTTATAAATCAGTGGCTTATGAGTTTGGAAACGTCCTTCCATACTCCACAGCTTGAGCACACCTGCCTACACTGCAGCGAGTGAGTTCCCAAACCCCGAGGCTGAGGACTCAAGTGTCGGATGACGATGTGCCCTCCAAGGGTGACTCCATGAAGCCTGCTTGGGCTACCAGGTGGCCTCATTAATGCTTCCTCACAGTAATCCTGGACCGTGGTTTTAAAAGTAATGCCCTACACCCTAGATTCTACAAGACTGTCTGTTACTTAAGATACTTACAGTTGTCTCCTTTTGGGACTGCCTAATGTTACAGTCAGTGAAGATGGATTCGTCTGACTTACCCAAATCTTTCTCTAATTGTATTTGAGTTTTCAAATTCATCCAAGAGCAAGAGGGTTGGGTTCTTTCTTAAATGCACTGACCACTTGGTGGCCCCTTGGACACCCAATGGTTGAGGATCAATGAAGTAATCACGATAAGAGATGTGTGGACAGTGAAGCCCAAAGCCTGAGTGCAAATCCTTTGCTCGTGCTGCACACACAGACTTTTACCATCCATTTGTACTGAAACCATCTCCTATGGCCTGCAAACAGTATTATTTAACGAATTCCCAATTTTTTTCAGGTAGAATTAAAAAAGCAACACTCACAAGAGGTGAATTTGTGCTAGTCACCCATATTCAGACAGCAGGTCTCAGTTTCCTTGAAGACATTCATCCATGGGTAAGGAAGAAGAATATTTATTTTAAAATATTTGTCTAGTGTATGTATAAGCAAAAACAATCTCATTCTCTAGCATACTCTTTTTTAAAACAATTATTTGGACTCTTTTCTGCCTGCTAAGATAAAAACCATCAGTTCTCTTTCCCCACTTTGCTATCTCCTTCCTGTCAAATGCTTTTTATAACAAAGAAATTGCAAGGCTTCTGGTCATACTCAGCATTTCCCTTGGTTTCTGCAGGGCTCCTTGGTGAACACACCCCCTGTTATGATTAAAAACATTTGCCAGCTGTAAAATGTCTTCTCCAAGCCCCTCTATAAAAGAATATTAAAATCAAGGCTCGTGCTGTTATGAGTTTCTGGAACAACAGGCCTGGAGGCAACAGCTGCTCTTTCTGATTGTTGTAACACCAGCTCTCCTGGCAGCACTGAGATCGGCTCTTATAACTTCGCTGGAGGGAACCTACTAAAGTTCAAGAGCAGATTCCCACCAATGCTTGACCTTTGCATGATCTAGAAGAACCCCCTGCCAGCCACCAGCTAGCTATGTGGAAATAAAATGAGAAAGAGAGAGAGAAAGAGCTCTCCAAGACCCTGTACAATATTCCAATTTATCCAATGGCCCTACTCCGAAGCACTGCCTGGGCCGGACATTTTGCTGCCTCCTTTGGGCATGACTTCCCCTCTGGAGTATTAGGAGGCCTTAGGGCAGGTGTCAGCACGTTGCACAACAGATACACATGGGTTTTAATCTCCAAAGGAACACGGCAAGGATCCTCTTTGCAGAACAGACTCTAAAGGAGAACAGAAAAGGAGCTTTTTGGCAAGAAGCCTGACCTGAAAGGTCAGGTCAGAAGCATGGCTCCCAGGTAAGAACACAGAGAGAGAAGGTGACTCCTGCAGCTTCCATGTCTCAGACACCAAAACACAATCAGAGTATTTGAGGGAGCGCAGCATCAGAGCCATGCTTTCCAGCTCAGTTCTAAGTGGCAAGATGATCACAGTTCACCTCTTGAATGAGCACAAGACTATTTGCTTTCCTACTATTTGCTTCTGTCACCCTTGGGAACCCAACAGCTAAACCATTTTAATAGACTATAGTAATCATATTAGGTTCCATTAATATTACAATATCAAATACTCACAATGAACCAATGAAGTGAGTATTATTATATCTATTTTGTATGTGAATAACTTAAAGATATTAAGAGATAAAGAACACCCCGCAAGCCAGAGGCTGAGGGGATATTTGAACCAAGATCGCCTGGTTCCAAAGCCTGTGTTCCTCATGCTGTTATCTTCCCTCTCCACTTTTTACTCCCTCCCTGCCAAGAGTGTTTGCACCTCAGGTCAGATGAGTCAGTGTATGTGAAACCTGCAGAAGAAAATGACCTCTCCAACACACCTTGAGGTTTATCGCCTGAATATTTTAGGCACTATTTGCTGAAATGAAAACCTACATTTGTGTATATCACAACTGGAGGGTCCTTTTAAATACCAGTGTCTCCCGCTTGCAAGGATCCCAAAAAGGCACCTAATCTGCATACACATCTCAGGAATTCTGAAAGTTATAGTGTCAACCAAATCCATTTTGCATGAGGATCAGATAGACCAGCTCAGAGAAAAGACACAAAATACTTTGAGGACTTCCAGTAAGGCCTGGAATTGAAAGCATGCATTTATCTTTGCCTCCCATAGAAATGTCTCTAAGATGACAGCACATAAATTTAAAGGGATAATGCATATGGACAAAGAGAATGGGAGGGGAGATGGCAGAATGCAAGATGATGGGAAGTGTATGGATCAGTAATAACGGCAGACCAGAAGAAGTCGAAAACCAACTATGTTCAGAGAGATGGCGGATGAGAAGCAAGCTGATTTGTGCCATGGGGCTCCTAAAAGGCTTTGGGTTTGAGGGCGCCAGGTACCACTACAGGCAAGGATTAGGAGTAGGCAAAGTCTTCCTGAGAAGAGTTTATACCACAGCCCTGTCCTTTCTTCTACCACATGCAATCAGATGGCCAGTCCTTCTCCACCTACTACCAGAGACAAGAGGCATATCCCCTGGAGAAACTGAGCCAAAAAGTTTTCACACCTAGAGAAACAAGGCTCAATAAAAGCTATAGAACTAAATGAAAAGGGGAGAATCAAATGAAAGTCCACACACTGGACAGTGAGACTCTAAGCCCTGTCTCAACCCCCTCCCACAAGGCTGACAGGGGCTTTGGAGAAAATGAACACCACCGGAGACTTATCTGGGATGATGTTTCAGGGCTGCTTAACAGGAAGGCACAGCCACTGACTTATTTTATTAAAATTGTTTTTAAGCTTTTCATTTTAAAACTATTTCACTACCAAAAAAGCTGCAAATATGGTACATAGTTACCATGGACCCTTTGCCCACCTTTCCCATCTGTTAATGTTTTACATAACTATAGTACAGTGATCAAAATCAGAAAATTAACATTGATAACACACTAATTAATGTATAGGCCTTATTCAAACTTTACCCATTTTTCTTCACTGCTCTGGGACTTAATCCGGGATCACACATTGTACTTAGTTTTCCTGTCTCCTTAGATTCCTACAGTGTAGGACAGATGCCAATTATTTCTTTGTCTTGAATGACTTTGACACTTTTAGAGAGTACTGGTCAGCTTCCTTGTGGAATGCTCCTTCTCAGTGTATCATATCAGGAAGCATATGTTGCCATGTCTCATTACTAGAGACGTTAGCTTCGATCACTTGGTTAATGTGGTCTGCCAGTCTTTCCTACTCCGATGTTATTTTTGTAATTAATAACTACATTGTGGGAAGTAAAATGTTCTACTTCCCAACACACTTTGACCTGCTAATTTTAGCACGCATTGATACTCTTGCCTAGAACAATTATTACCATGGTATTTGCCAAAGGTGATTTAAAAAAAAAAATTTCCATCATTCCTTCTACATTTTAAATTGAAATTCTACCATTAGAGCTGTCTATTCTTTTCTAGTTATTTATTTAGTAGAGTGTCTCTTTATATCAGTATAGACTCATGGATATTTATTATTCTATCCTATCTTATTCGATGCTCATTTTTTTTTTTTTTTTTTGCTTAAATTGTCCCAGATTTGGCCAGTGAAAGCTTTTTAAAGTTGGATCCTGTCCTTTTGACATCTCCCCATCATATTTAGAGTACTTTCTTACTTCCTGGCACCATAAAATATTGCAGGCTGATTCTGTATTTTCTTCTAACCTAGCCTGGAATGAGCCATTTTTCCAAAGAGCACTGGTTCCTTTTAGAAAATGATATTTAAAAACCAGGATTAGCGCTAGGCATGCTTGCTGCTATTAAGTACATTTCTTCTAAAGACTCTCAGCGGACAGAGCTAGAAAATGAATTTATGGACACACATATACATATACACATCTATATCCTATAGTTGTTTTAAAAATAAAGGGAGAATCAAATTTTAGCTTCAGATTGACATTTACTAAAATCTGCTTACAAAAGAAAGAAATGGAGATACACAATACCGCAATGGCTCCGCTCCTCAGCCTTCTCAACTCCATGAAGTTATAAGCACTCTTTTATGTACCTTTACATGGAATAAATACACAGAAATAGATTAGTAACTTGAGCAAGCTGTAAAGTCATGGCATTGTCATGTTCACAATTTGCTTTCAAAGAGTTTAGAAGAAAAGTTCTTTCTACTGTATCTGCAGCTTTTCGTTAAGTTTGGATTTGCTTTACATTTTTAAAAATTAATTAACCAAGAAAGAGAAATCATGAGAGAAAATTTTTTTTTTAAGTTAGAGGTTTAGTCCAGGAAATCCAATAGCTGAATACTCTGAGCTCCAGAAAAATAAAACAGAGTAAACAGAGGGAGATACTATCATCACAGAAGTGTAATAGACAAAAATGTTGCATTTTCCACACAGGACACATTTTCTCAGATTAAATGCCTCATTTAGTGCTCATCACAATAAATGGAGAAGACGGAGCATATCATCATGACCTTTTAGGGCACTTGGGGAGAAAAGAGGATACAAAGAAATTCTGGAAAGAAAAAAAAGAAAAGCTCAAGCAGGTCACATACTCTTTATGAGGCAATTTTTGACTGAAGAGTAGATCATTTCTCTTTGCCAAAACTCAGATCAATAAAATTCTCTTTATAAGACAGTGACTGAAATGTTCAAACCAGAAGAGACACACATCAGTCAAAAGGGTTTTTTTTTTTCCAACAAAGTCCTGCCATTTTTCTACTCAAGATAATGTTACATTACAATCAGAAAATGCTGAAATGAGTTTCTCAGCTTTTTTCTTTAACGAGATTGCTTCCTGAACAGTGTCAAAAGTCAGAGCAGAGATTTGAGACCTATGTGCCCTTGTCCTGGGAAGGCTGAATGGAGGAGGATAGGATAAGGCTATCCTTACATAGGATAGAAGAGGATATAGAGGATAAAGGTTCAAGGATACATGTGTAGATACTAGCTGCTCATTGCTTCTCTCCTGGAGGTGAACTGCTTCATTCATTTATACCCAAAGATGTTTAACAGGGATGCCATCCAATTACAACTTTTTCCTTGTAACGTGGTCCTCAAGAGGTGGATGACTTCTATTTTTGAATGGAGATTCTATAGCATGCCAATCATGCAAAAGTTCTCATGACATAATATAAAGCATAAAGGATAAAGCCCCCCAACCCAACCCCACTCCAGCTTGGTTCTATCCCGCATTTATCTAGGTTTTCTCCTGGGGATAAAGCACCATAAGGCTTGCTGTCCTATGGTCTCCTAGAATCAGTTCTCCAAATCTATACATTCCCAGATAAAGGAAGCTACCAAGTCTATGTTACACACATAAAAGAAGACGATCAGAAAGTATCAAATATTCCAACAAAGTCACCAGTTCCTCTATGGGAAGGCCAAGATCAGCCCCATGGCAAAAGCATCAGTTGTGTGTTAACACTAGAGTTTGAAAGAAAAGGAAAGAGAAAGCTGTGCTTCTGAACTGCCAAACCCCCAACAATACATGCTGTGGGATTCTAAGGGCTATCAGTATCACACTGGGCACCTCCAAAATTTAGCTGTACTCTGCTATCCATAGAAAGGACTTTGCAGGGCAACTTCTGTAACACCTTCGTGCAGATTAGAGAAAAGAGGCCCCTCTGGGCAGAAAACCCCTGGTCCACAGTTTTGAGATGGCCCTTCTTCTGGGCAGAGTCAGCCCAATGAAATGTACTGGATTCCAGACCCCACTTTTTGCTCCCTCAGCCCAGTACCTTTGTGCCCTGAAAGCACAAAATGCCCAACATGTGTGGTAGTCCTGGCTGTTTGACCTAACCTGGTCCTTATCTGGTGAGCTTGGCTAAAAGCAGGTTAAGTGGCTCTGCTGGCTTTTCTCCAAACTTACATTTTGATTGAGGCCTTGAATTCTGACTGCTCTGTTGGTAGAAGAAGCACAGAGAGAGACACACAGGAAAAGAGGGCATTTCTCTCTCAGGCCTCCAACAGCTAGTCCAAACCTGTCCCACCATGCTTTCCCCTCGTCTTCTGCTCTACTTTCATCCCTGCTTGCAGCACACGAGCAAGGGCCTCCTTCCAAGCAAGAGGCAGTCCCAGGACCATCTTAGCTAAGCACAGCTTCTGGTAAGAAAGTCGTATGGACTTTCTCTTAAATTAATCCAATGAAGAAGAGGAAGATGACAGCAGCAAAGAGGAAACCCAAAAGTGTGACTAAGAAGAAGATCACAAAAGAAGGCTATTCTCTTAGGAAGCAAGAATTTTTAACTTCTTTCCTCTTCCTCCCCCAAATCCTATTCTCTCTTTAAGCCAAATCAGTGGTCCTCAAATCAGTCAAACCCAGAGTTTGGAATTGGCAGTGAAGACTTTGCCTTCTCTAGAGGCTGGAACGTGACCCCCATAGCCAACGAGAGCCGAGCTATGCATTGGTGGCTGCAGAATTTGAATGGTGTCAAGTAGAACACAGGAGCCATTAGGGACTGGGCCAGGGAAGAGAGAAACTTGGGGTCCCAGTCCACGGTCTGAGACCTCACTGTCAAACATGGTTTCTGTTATCATTCTAATTGTTACAGTCTTTCAATGTCCTTCTTAATGTTAGTGTGGCCTGGGGAAGCATGGGATACAATACGGAAGGATCCAGTAGATCCTCAGGGCCATAGGAACTACATAAGATTTGTCAACAGTGTGTCACTCCCTTTGCACAGCTCCAGGGTCTTCTCCTCAGCAATGTGATGCAAACATCCATTAAAGTTGTCTGTACACCAAGAGAATTTAGACTCAGCATTCATGTTGCCTCTGCTCTTTCTATCTGCCCTCAAGGAATCAGCATCATTAAAAGAAAGAGAAATCTTTCCCAGTTTCAGCCTGTGGATTTTAAAAATCTCCATCCATCCTCAATTACTCTTACTCCTCTCATTATTTCTCTGTGACCTGACTGAGAATAGCCTTGAGACCCATGCCCCCACACAACCCATCAGCAATCGAGGATATTAAATTTTGTCTTGACCTAATTCCACTCCAAATTTGGGAGACTTTTGGTACCTTAGGAAGTTCTGAATTACCTATGAGGAGTCTCAAAGTTAGATTCCCATCGTAGAGAAATTATTCCTTTCTTAGGGTAAAACTCTTCCAATGGGCCAATGTCTAATGAGGCACTAATTAGAGTGAATTCTCACCTACCAAATACAGGAATCAATCAAATCTCCTTCCTTTCCTATGTCTATGAGCTGTGGAGCCAGACTGCCTGTTTAGATTTTGTCTTTGTTACTTACTAGCTGTCACCTTGAGCAAACCTCTCTATGCCTCAGCTTCCACATCTATAAAATGTAAATAATAATGATTTATAATTTATGGGGTAATTGTGAGGAGTAAATGAGCTAATATATGCAAAATACTTAGCACAATATGTGGCACCATTAAGTACTCAAAAAATAATAGCTGTTATTATTACGTAACTTTGGACAAGTTTGGTAAACAATTTTCATCTTAAAGTGTTTAAGAGTGCTTGTACCATCCTTAAAAGGCAATTGAAAAATCACATCATCTCCACACCAAAACAATAGCTTGCCTTCCAATATGGAGACTTGTAGCCAAGATATTTCAATAGTAATCAGCCCAATGAATCTTCTCGAGTTAATAATGGCATTCAGAAATTAAGAAACTCTTTCCTTTCTTTGATCCTGTTTCTCCAATTCTGTCCCCTCTCTGATACCTCCATCTGAATTCAGCCTCCAGGGAAATGAGCTCTGTTTGACCTGGCCAAGTGCTGACAGCAGGAAGAAGCCCTCGTGTGCAGGAAGAGTCACGTGAGGTTTTAGTTGTGGCGTCTCTCCCTAGCACGCCAAGCTAAATGCCATGTAAGCTCTGCTCAGCGCTGCTGGGTGTTTGCAGCTCTTGCAAAGAGATAGTTGGCCACAAAGGCGCTTCTGACTCAGTGTAAGGCTCTTTGTGGCTTTGGCTTCCTGGGGTGTGGAAGCGTGTGGTGAGAAGCTGCACTGGACCTTATTCTCAAATAAAAGATCAACTTCATTCAAATTCACCTTTAGCACTAGTTCCAGAAAGGGGTGGCTTCCCTGTCCTGCCAAACTCGGAAGAAGAAAGATGAAGAAAATGGTGCTTTAGGAAAGCTAATCTGCTGTTTAGGTGACAGACATACTGGAAAAGAGTAGCTCTGAAGACAGAGAGATGGTCCAGAAGTGAGCCAAACGGGCCTAACCCAGGTGGTACCAACAACGAAAAGGAAAAGGAAAGAATTGTTGTCGTCCTCCACTCAGGCTGTTATAACAAAATACCACCGACTGGGTGGCTCATAAACAACAGATGTTTATTGCTCACAGTTCTGGACGGTGGAAGTCTGGGACCAGGGTGCCAGCAGGGTCAAATTCTAGTGAGGGCCCTGTTCCAGGATACAATCTTCTCATTGTGTCCTCACATAGCAAAAGGGGCTCGGGAGCTCTGTGGGATCGACTCTCATGCATGAGGACCCGCCCTCGTGACCTAATCACCAAAGGCCGCACTTACTAATACCATCACCTTTGGGGGTTGAAATTTTAACATACGAACTTTGTGGGGACACAAACATTCACACCATAGCAAGATGAAATATGGTCCCAAGGAAAAGCAATTTGAAACACTGGCTGGCTGTCTGGCTAGAGGGCAGGGGAAATAGAAGCAATAAGAAAACTCCAGGGATTTAAATCTGGTGGCTAAAAGAATCCATGACTAGGAGGGGGGCTGGTGCTGTGGGAGTTAAATGATAAGCTGCTGAGTTTGATGATATCCTCCTGTAAAGATCCAGTCTGCAACAAACTTGGGGAAAAGAAAGCAGTCAGGGCTGGAAAGTCAGATTTTAGAGTAATTCGCATCTATTGTGAAGTTGTGAGAATGGGTGTGTGCTCTGAGGGAAAGAACATAAAGAGAGAGAGATTTATTCTAAGGAATTGACTCACATGATTATGGAGTCTGACAAGTCCAAAATCTGCCAGGTAAACCAGCAGGCTGGAGACCTAGCAAAGAGCCAATGTTGCAGTTCAAGTTCAAAGGCTGTCTGCTGGCAGAATTCCTTTTTGCTCAGGGAACCTCACTCTTTGTTCTAGTAAGGCCTTGACTAACTGGATAAGGCCCACCTACATTATGGCGGGCAATCTGCTTTACTCAAAGTTCATCAATTTAAATGTTAAACTAATTCAAAAAAGACCCTTATAGAAACATCCAGAGTAATGTTTGACCAAATATCTGGGCACTATGGCCCAGCCAAGGTGATATATAAAATTAATGAACACAGAAGATGAGGATACAAAGGATGGACAATTAAGTTCGCGAACTTTCTACTATGCATTTACACAGTGCTAAGTTCGCAAACTTAATTGTCTGACCTTTTCATATATCTTCACGGAGACCTAGGATAGGGTTTTAAGATAGATAATGATGATCAAACATGAGCCCTACCTGAGAGTCCAAGGACTAGCATTGGGGATCATTGCTAATCACCTTTCTCCTACTTTCAAGTTTAAGATTTTGACTAAGAGTATGAGCTTTGGGTTAAAAAAAATTCTAGGAGCCCATAGTGACTCAGCCATTACTTGCTGTGACCCTGCACAAATCACTTTCCATCTCTGGTCCTCAGTTTTCCCATCTCTAAAATAGGGATAATTGTATCTATTTCTTAATATTATTTTGAGCAGTAAATGAAATAATATTTTTGAGTGTCTAGTACATACTCAGTGCTTGATAAAGAGTAGCTCATACTCTTTAATCACATTAAATTAATTAATTACATTATTAATAGGTTTGTAACAGATAATATATAATTAATTATATACTAGATCATTTATCATAGATAATAGATTATTATCATCTTGATCATTATTATCTTCATCTATCCCATATGCTGAGGACACAATTTAGAGTAGAAGGATTAAAGAGGGAACAAATTAAAGATTATAGGAGGCATTAAAGAGGGAAATGAGGAATAAGGGAAAATGTGTGCCTGCACTGGATTGAAGACCCAGCATTCTACACTGCAACCCATCCTGAGATCTGGACACTTTTCATTTGTTCCTTCCCCTTTACAAGCAAGGAAACGTTTTCAATATGAATATACTGACTTCTCCCAATCCTTAGTTCAGTAACAGAGTCAGAACTAGAGAGCAAGCCTTTTTTCCTCCACTTTGTGCTTTTGTCACGAGATCAGCATGTCCCCACTCCCATGACTTAGCCCTTGATTTTGATGCTGCATTTCCTAGAAACATCCAGTGAGAATGAGGGTCATAGTGGACCACATCACTCACTTCCTTCAGCAGTGCTGAGGCAAATTAGGGAGTAGGTGTGGCACTCACACCACATAAGGCAGCCATGGATTCTGATTCTTACATTTTACTTAGGTTTTTCTGACAGTCAAAATCACCTTTCTTTTTTTCTTTCAGCCCAGTGGAACAGGGGTTAATGACTTTGTCCAGTCAAAATCACCTTTCTTTTTTTCTTTCAGCCAGTAGAACAGGGGTTAATGACTTTGTCCAGAGAAACAAAAGACTCAAATCCAATTAAAAAGATCTCAGAAACAAGTCAGGCATGAAGAGTCTTCCAGAAACCCTACAATTGAATTTTTTTTTCATTGACAAATGACCCTGCCATCATTGTAGATAGGGTAACATATCTAATTCCTATAAATCTATATCTTGAACTGAAGCCTGCAGGAGAAGCTTTGATGGAAAGAAAGATCAATGGGACTGAAAAGAACATATTCCACTTCATTCCCTCTCTCTGAATTCAATTTCTCAGCAGGTACTCTGGTAGCTTCCCTTTTCCACCCCTGTCTGAAGCCAATTCTCATTTATCCCACCTTAATGAAGAACATGAAACCAACGGATTCACCAAACACCTAACCTAGTTAAGACCTCAGCCCTCTTCCCCAAGCAAACTTCTTCCTCTTGATAATGTCATCTTATGTTCTCCACCCAGAAGAGAAAGAAATAGACTGGGAAAAATAACCAGAAAGAGAAGAGGTGGAGAGAGGATTAAAAGGCCCAGAGTTTAGAAACAATAGAACTTGCTTCAGTGTTATAAAGTGTCAACCATACTTGCTTTATGCTTAAATCAGACTTAATTTGGCTTTTCTGAGGAGGCACCAGCATCCAAATCATTCACTAACTGGCCTGCTATGTCACACACAACATTACACCTTGTTAGTATGAAGGTAAGACATACACGTTCTGACAATTAAGTTCGCGAACTTGTTGCAATGACGTTGCTAACATTTTTTTATATCAGAGGGATTATTCATTATGAATTTGTTCCAACTGGACAAACAGTTAATCAAGTTTACTATTTGGAAGTGCTGAAAATGTTGTGAGAAAAAGTTAGACGATCTGAACTTTTCGCCAACAATTCATGGCTCTTGCATAATGACAATGCACCAGCTCATACGGCACTGTCTGTGAGGGAGTTTTTAGCCAGTAAACAAATAACTGTATTGGAACACCCTCCCTGCTCACCCAATCTGGCCCCCCAATGACTTCTTTCTTTACCTGAAGATAAAGAAAATATTGAAAGGAAGACATTTTGATGGCATTCAGGACATCAAGGGTAATACGATAGGTCTGATGGCCATTTCAGAAAAAGAGTTCCCAAATTGCTTTGAAGGGTGGACTAGGCACTGGTGTCAGCTTCCCAAGGGGAGTGCTTTGAAGGTGACTATAGTGATAATCAGCAATGAGGTATGTAGCACTTTTTCTAGAATGAGTTCACAAACTTAATTGTCAGACGTCTTAGTCCTGGAACTAACATTACTCACTTTGTGATCTGGGACAAGTTCTTTAATCTCCCTGTGACTCAATTTTATCATCTGTAAAATGGGTATAGTAACAAACTCAGCCTCATAGGCAGTGATGAGAATTAAATGCGTTATTATGTATAAAGCACTTAAGTGCTATTGTAGAAACATCATCAAAGGGCATAGGATACCTGAGAATAATTCCACTAGGACCTTCACAAAAGAAATATTACTTGGTCTGGGCCTTCAGAAAATTGAGTAAAGGTTTAATGAAAATGGAGAAGGGTTGGAGAGGCCATCCTAGAAGAGAAGCCAGCCTAACAATGGCACAGAAGTGAAAATATGCACGAGTCACTGGCTGATCAGAGAGGGAGTGGGAGAGAACTGTCGGAGCCTCAGGCCTCCTCTCCCAGGCTCTGCTGGGCCTGTGCCTGCAGGGGTGAAGGCTGTGCAAATGATCTACGAAGTGCCCGCTGCAGGGAGGAAGCGGTCCTTGACTGAGGACAGGAACAGGACGGGGAGCATCTCCCATCTGCTCCCTTCCATTCCCTCAGCATCTGTTCCCATTACTCCCCCACGAGGGGGTGCAGGTTGGAGGCTGGGGGGATGGAAGTGATGTTTGGCCCTGGGATGGGACATCCTTCCAGTTAAATTCAAGCAATGCTAATCCTTGGCAAGTTTCTGAGTGGAGCCTTCTGTTCTAGAATTTTCCCTCCTTCTGAGCTCTGCCTTCATAAGCAGACACTGCCCACAGGATTCCCTCTGCCCCTCACTTTCCAGAGTCCCCCAGCACTCTGAGGAAGGAGCAGACCAGGTGAGACAGACCTGAGGAGACCATGGGGTGCAGAGGTAACCTCAGCAGCCACAGCATCTGTCCTCTGACAGGGAGCCCAGACTTTTAGGGGATGGAGAGAGGCAGAGAGCAGGGAAAAAAACAGAGACAGACAGAGAGAGGGAGGACGAGATGGAGGGAGAGAGTCCAAATGTACTGAATACTTTTAGTGCTCCATCTTACAATGTCTTGGCATTCAGCTTTTCCAAGGTATAACCTGGGTGGAAGTAGGAGTGGTTCCCTCCTCACCATCATTCTCAGTGGTCCCCTGTGGAATTGGTGCTCCTGTCTCATGACCTTAGGCTCTGATGGATTAGAGGCCTCAGGTCCCCCAAGCTGGCGACAGAGTTGGAGTTCCATTAGAAGCCATGACTGTCATCTGTTCATTTTAGGCTACTCGTGCCAGTGGACGAGCAAGGAAGGACAGGAGTTACGATGTTTGCAGAGATAACTGGTCCTGATGACCACAAGGAACTGGGCTGCTGCGCTCCAGAGGGAGGCAGGAAGGAGTATGTCTGGAACCTAGGGGATCCCCTGGGGCAGTGCCCAGTGATGACTATAAAGAGGCATTTGTACAACCATGGCCTGGAAAGTCCTTGGAGAAAAAGTTCCAGGTCATCCCACCAGGCTAGCAGCCTTGACCCACCGAAGTGCTCGCTGAGGTGGGGGGAACATAAAAGGTGTATTGGGGGAAGTGGAGGATGAATTTCAGTTGACGCCTTGGGACCAGTTGTAAGATCACAGACCATGGCATGTTCCACTAACCGTCCTCTCCTAAGTCTCGTAGCGATGCCGTCAGCCTACACCTTTAAGTCTTTGCGACAACTTGGACTTCTAGGAGACATCACTAGATTTGCACAGTGCAAGGGAGGACTGGGTCTGGTGTCCTGCCTTACTTTTCTTCCTGGCCCGCTTTCCATTTGCTGCTGCTGTGATACCCAGCTCTGCACAGGTATAGTTCACAGTGTCCTGCCTCAGTTGTACCATGCCTCAAGGTTTCTTGGACTCAGTAGCATGGAGCCCTGCCCAGATGTGCAAGAACGTTAACACCCAAGGTCCGTCCTGAAGCCTCTTGATGAGTGTTCCTCCCTTCCATTGCTCAGACGGACAATTCTGGGCACGCTCTGCAGGACTCCTCACAGCATCCAGTGGAGTTGAGCCCCAGTGGCCTACAGTAGTGACTCGTCAGTGACAGCCCCTGTAGTGGCTTTCCTGCCTTGTCTGTCATATGCTTTCCAGTCCCCACGACTGTTCCCCAGGAATCGCTTTCCTAAGTCAGCTGCCTACTCTCAAGCTTTTGTCTCAGCTCTCCTCTGAGGGACACATTTAGGGTAGGGGGAGGAGGAGATGGAGAAGAGAGTCACAAAGGGGATACAGAGGTAAACAGAACGAGCAAAATTCACAAAGGAGAAAGGTCAGAGGAGAGGAGACATGTTCCATATTCTCTGACAAGTCAAATTCCCTGATCAGTTTCTGGGTCATGAAGGTAGCACTGAGTTTAAAGTGGGAATGAGAGGCCAGCGAGAGATGCGAGTGGGGAGGAAAGACTGTGTAGAAAACATGTTACAATCCAGACCTCTCACCGGCCCCACCTTCCCCCACCCAGATTCTACAGCCACATCTCAGAGCATCTACCTCAGAAGGGACCAGATGGGACAGAGCTGAGGACTCCTCTAGGGTAAGGCATCCTCCTAGAGGAGGCAGTATGAAGTGTCAGGGCATAGATGTGGGAGGGTTGAGACACTTTGTTCAGGGACATCTACAACTGAGAGCCAAGCTTGGGGGACCCAGCCAGTTCTGAGGGGCAAGACCAGAGTCATAAACAGAAGACCAAGTCAGGGATTGCAAGGCAGGCAGAAGTAGGAGTGGAACGGGAACAGGAGGGACACACCCTTGCACAGGCAGGGACAAATTCCCCTGTCTGTGGTTCTTCTTTACCTGCATGTGGGCCCCCTCAAGGATACCCACATGCAGGGCAGGGGGGTGGCCCTGTGTCAGTGGCACAAGGAAAAGGCAGTTACCTCTGCCAGGGTGGTAAGGACCGATAACCGCTCAGTGCACTACCCAAAGATATTTTAACGTGGTGTCCCTTGAAGAATATTTATCCAACCAATATTTACAGAACACCTACCATGTGTTGGGTGCTGTTCTAAGTGCTGCAGTGGACAGATTCCCTGCCTCAGTGGAGCACATAGTCTTGTAGGAGAGACACAATGTCTTGGTGTAAATAAATGACTCTGAGAGAATTCCAAGCAGAGGCAGGGACATGGGGAGCTTCACTGCTGCCCCTCAAATCATACCTCATCAATCACTTAGCTGCTGGTAAAACTGGTCTAACTTTCAGCCCTGTAAATAGAAAATAATCCTACAGTGAAGTTAACATCACTGCATCACCGTGGTGAAAAGTGAAGCATCTCAGAAATAGCGCCAAGGGGTGGGGGCTGGGTCCCGAGAAAGGATGAGTATGGTGAGACCAAAGTAGGCCGAAGCCGCCGAGGCGTGAGCGACCAGAGTAGGTGCTGTTCAGAGTCCATGGACCCACTGCCCCCGCCCCTTCCCTGTAGCTGGAGGGGAACTCCTTTGATGTGCATAAGCTAGGATTCACAGAAAACAAGACCATGGTGAGTCTTACACACTCCAGCTCAGCTCCGCTCCCTACATCACGAGAGGATGAAGAGGAGAAGTAGGTGCAGGCTCGGGGTCCCCTCAGGACTCCTCTGAGGCACCAGCCCAGTCCCTACCTAGGATGGCTCAGTCCTGGCCTTGCCTGCGTCTGCTCAGCTCTGGCACCAACACCAGCCCTGAAGATGTCATCCAGTCACTCCTGAGTCACACAGTACACGGGCTCAGTGGGGAGCTCCATGCCTACCCTGCTCTCGGGGCTGGATTGCTGGCTGTCCTAAGCCTGTGTCTCAGGGATGAGTCACAGGTGTCCCCTGAGTTGCAGCCCTGCCCCCTCTCCCCCAAACTCCTCCATGTTTACCTGCTCCATAGTCAGGGCTTGTTCGTAGCTGTTCTGCTGGAGCCAGAGCCTGAGCTCCAGTTCCCTAGCTGCATGGGGAAGTTCGTGTCCATGCATGGTGGAAAGTTCTCAAATTTAGTTGTTCAACCTCATACATGTCCCCTGCTCTTCAGTAACCCCAGCTGCCATCTGGAGTCATGTTTCAAAGAGAGGAAACATTCAGAACCACTGTGCTGCCACTGCAGACCCCGAGTACTACCCCAGGTACCTGGGTACTCCTGATGCCACACCTCACCCCTGAGAGTCACTCTGAGTGACTAGGCTGAGTGGCAAGGCTGGTGTGAATGGTCTCATTTCAGGGACCTTTTCCTGGCTCTTCCCTCCATCTGCTCAAACTCACTCCCAGCCTGACTCATGGCTCAGCATGCATGGATTTGCATAACAACAACACTTCGGACCAGGAAGCAGATATACACGTACACACAAGACATAGATACAGATATAGATACACACAGTGAAACCTTTTCCTAATATAAAAATCCAAGGCTTTGTAATGGTTTTAAATTACTCCATTTTCTATAGCGAACTCCTCTCTCTCTCTCTCTCTCTCTCTCTCTCTCACACACACACACACACACACACACACACGCCACATCATAAACATAAGTTGACAGGCTGTGAAACTGTATCTCATTTACTATATAATGAAACGCCATAATGATACTTTTAGAAATAATGCCTTTTCTCTGAACTACTTTTCATTTTAGTATTTAATACATGTTATTACCACAATTTTCATCTGTTTTTCAGAAATACTCTGCAAAATCCATTTTCCTTGTTGTGAAACTAAACCCAAAGTTGGGCATACAGACCTATAAGGTACTGAAAAGATGTCACATCTGTAAGGATACCTTCTGAGCTAAGCTTAAATTAACACTATGGGTTATGGGTTAAATTAACACTACCTTCAGAAGGCTTTGTTGGTTTTCTGGGACCAAAAAAGTTATAAAAGTGAAGTCAATAATAAAGCAAATGACAAAAAAGTCATTTATATTAGTCGGGACTTGCTTTTCAGTTGAAGTGACCAGAACACAACTCAAAATAACTCAAGCAAAACAAACAAACAAATAAAAAATAACCAACCAACTGAACAAACAAACAAAAATATGGGGAGAGTGGACAGTGGGGGAGCAGGTTCCAACATACCCAGGTCCAGGAACTCAAAAGGAAGTTATCAGATCTCTACCTCTCAGCTCTGCTTCTTTCTGTGTGGTATCCTCATTCTCTCTCACTGAAGAAAGATTTTGGATGCAGAAAATTCTAACCATCATCCCAGCAGATCCAGAAAATTCCAAAGGACTATAATTGGCCCCGCTTCAGTCACATGCCCACACAATTCCAATCACTGTGACCTGAAGGATAGGGCACTATGATTAGCCAGACTCTGGTCCCATGTCCACACCTGTGGCTCCGTGGAGCAGAGCTCTGTGAGTGACAGCCCCACCAGAGCTACACGGTATCCAAAAATGGGCATTTTCCTAAAGAAAGGGAGTACCAGAAGAGAAGGGTGGAAGGAAAAGCAGACAGATAAAACAATAGGTACCTACCTCATAATTCAGTGTTCTGGTTTTCCTTGACGTACACTTAACCTCTTAACAGTATCTCCTGGTCCCATAAAAGTGGAAAAGAGGATTTATCGATATTCACACATATGAGTGAGTACACACAGACAGAAGAATGAAGAAAGACCCAGACAAACGCTCCAAAATCTACCAGTCAGCATTACCACATAGAGAAATCTCTGCTTTCAGAGGAGTCGAGCTCAAACCAGAGGTGATGAATGCGAGCAAGAAAGCTCACTTCTTCCAGGGACATTCAGGGCAAGTGGAAGAAAGGCTTATAAACACTACAAAACCATGGCGGACTCAGGGCGAAAGCTGCTGTTACCACCTCGCCCTAACCAAACACCTGCCTCGTGCAGCCTAGCATGACTACATCTACCTGGGTGGTCTCACCCACCTCAGCGGAGCACTTTGAGCCCGGTATAGACTATAGGTAGGCCCACTGTCCCATCTTCTTCCCTTCACCTGCTAACCAGGATTTAACTATGCTTTGGGTTCTGCTTGTTGCTTCTGCTTCACCAGGCTGTGGGAGATTAGGTTTCATAACTTGGCCAAGACTTGCAAATACAGTTATAAGGAAAACTATTCTCACCCTAATAAAGCAATCACATGATGCTGGCTCCCTAAACTACCAAAGTCCTAATCCTTGTTCTAAAAACATTGATCTTAATCACCCTTTCTGATTTTATCCTCCCTACTTTTCATCATAAATACTTCCTTCAAAACACTATACTTTAAATTACGGTCCTTCTACTAGTTTTTTACATCTCAGCTTTTGGGCTTTTGCTGTGCTAGTCCCATCACTTGGGTGGTTCTTTCTCCCATCAAAATTTCAGTCGTTTTTCAAATATTATCTCAAAAAACAGCCTTTTTTCAAGGAGACTCCTATGGCCATCTCCGTGGGAAACAATCGCCATCATTGGTATTAGAATTTGATGTTTGAATCAAGCTAATTTAAATAGCTTTAAATGCAAGATTTCTCTACTTGCCTCTCCGATTTTCTGCCGCCACTTTTAGAAAGTGATTTCACCCAACTGCAGCCAGAAAAATTCAGACATGCTCTGGGTCTAAAGAAAGTATTGCTTTTTGGATTTTTAGAACAATTTAGGATTGAGAGAGAACTGTGAATGTGTCTCGCAAAATATGAAACTTAGTCTGAAGAGCTCAGGAAAGCAACTTTATATGAATCTATGAATCTCAGAACAACATATAAACTGTGAGGATCTGATATTATAAGGATTACTCATTCGAAATTTGGATATTTTGCTACCAGGCATCCATAAACTACAGACCCTCTGACAAACACATCCGTTAGAAGTTTAGCCTACAGAAATATATAAACTATATTTTCAGGGAATCCAGTGTACAAATAAGTTCTTAGAAATTATAGTAGAGCACTCTAGTGGTTGGAACTTATGAAACATGTAAACAGCTTCTAAAATATTCTTTTCCTTTACAAAATTGCCCTAATTTAATATAGGTTCATTTTTGGAATTGTCGCTACCCAAGAGTTTCCCACTAAAAGAATACTGTTAGCATTCTGTTCTTTATCACAAGTTGTTCCAGAGATTTCCCTGTTGGGCACTTTAGATTTACAGATACCTTTTAAAAACATGTTTCAAGAAACGGTCATTTCTCTTTACAATCAGACTTTTAAAAAGTGTTCTTGCCTTGTCTTCTTGTCACCCACTGCAATCTGGCTGCTGGTCTCATCTAACTATCTCTCACCTGCTGACAATCCTACTGAGAATCTTTGGGGCTCTATATCACTTGACTTCTTTGTACCATTGACACTGGGGGCCACTTTCTTACTTTTGAGATGTGTCTCCTTGAATTCAGTCTTTGCCGCTCCTCTACGTTCCCCTGAGAAATCTTGACTGCCAATGGGTTCAACTCATCACTGGATAGCTTCATCTTAACACGCACTTCACTCACCTTCACACTCAAGATCTGCTCCTCCTCGAATGTCCCCATCTCAGGAAGGACACATGCCCATCTACCCTGTTGTTGGGAGTCATCCAAGATTCCTTTTCTCTCAACCCTCACATCTCATCAGGCACTAGTTCCTACTCGTTCTGCCTCCCCACATCCCTAGGATAGGCTGCCCCTCTCCTTGCTTTTGCCAGTGTGTTAATTAGTACACATCATTTCCTGCTAGTGCCTTATAGCCTTCCGGCTGCCTCTCTACTGTCATTTCTATCCTTCTCATCTGTCCTCCCACTGCTGCCAGGGTGATCTGAAAATGCTATCACATCTCAACTCTGATCAGAATCGTTCAATGACTTTAAATTCCTTATAGGACATATCCCAACCGCCCCCCCTCCCCCATCATAGCCTATGAATTGGTCCCTGCTTAGCTGCTCTGTCTCCTCTCTGGCCTCTCCCCCACCATACTCTGTGATCAAGACATCCAAACTACAAATGGTTCCCTAAATACTCCAGCTTCCTCAGCCCCTTTGCTCTCACATATGTTGTCTTTTCTGCCTGGAATGCCCTTCCCCTGCTGGTCTTCTTGGCAATCCACCGCTCACTCTTCAAGTCTCAGCCCACATGCTAACTTCTGGCCTCCTGGACAGTCTTAGGTTCTATTACGTGATACTCAATACATGATAATAGCTAACCTAATTCAATAATCAATCAATGATAACTAACCTTTATTGAGCACTTACGATGTGCCAGGCACCATTTAAGCACTTTTACAATTTAAATCATCACAACTCTACGAAGTAGGTGCTATTATTATCATTCCTATTTTCTAATGAGCGAATGGAGGTACACAGTGATTAAATAACTTGCCCAAGTTCACATAGCTAGTTAGTGACAGTGTTGAGATTTGAAGTCCGTAGCCTGTGCTCAAAAATCTCTCTACTCTGCAGGCTTCATTAGAGCAATCACATTCATATATGGCAACCATTTCTGGGCATGTTCATGCTTCCTGCTGATGCCTTTTTTATCTTTGTTTTCTCAGGGACTACACAGGACTCACTGCATGTTTGGTCAAGGAATGTATAAGTGAATAAGTGGATGAATGAATGAATGAACGAACGAATGAATGAGACAAGTGTCCACAAAACCTCTTGTAGGCATTTCTTTTTTTTTTAATTAAAGTTTATTGGGGTGACAATTGTTAGTAACGTTACATAGATTTCAGGTGTATAATTCTGTATTACATCATCTATAAATCCTACTGTATGTTCGCCATCCAGAGTCACTTCTCCTTCCATCACCATATATTTGATCCCCTTTACCCTCATCTACCACCCCTCCCCCCTTACCCTCTGGTAACCACTAAACTATTGTATGTGTCTATGAGTTTTTGTTTCTCATTTGTTTGTCTTGTTCTTTTGCTGTTTTTGGTTTATATACCACATATCAGTGAAATCATATAGTTCTCTGCTTTTTCTGTCTGACTTATTTCACTTAGCATTATAATCTCAAAATCCATCCATGTTGTCACAAGTGGTCCTATTTCATCTTTTCTTAACACCGAATAGTTCCATTGTGTATATATACTGCAACTTCTTTATCCATTCATCTATCGGAGGACATTTTCGTTGTTTCCATGTCTTGGCCACCGTAAATAAAGCTGCAATGAACATTGGAGCACACGTGTCTTTATGGATAAATGTTTTCAGATTTTTTCGGTAGATACCTAGGAGTGGGATTGCTGGGTCATACGGTAATTCTATTCTAAATTTTTGGAGGAACCGCCACACTACGTTCCATTGCAGCTGCACCAGTCTGCATTTCCACTAACAGTGTATGAGGGTTCCTTTTTCTCCACAGCATCTCCAACACTTGTTACTTGTTGATGATAGCCATTCTGACTGGGGTGAGGTGATATCTCATTGTGGTTTTTATTTGCATTTCTCTGATGATTAGTGATGTTGAGCATTTTTTCATATGTCTATTTGCCATTGGTATGTCCTCTTTGCAGAAATGTCTCTTCAGGTCCTCTGCCCATTTTTCAATTGGGTTGTTTGTTTCTTTGTTGTTGAGTTGCATGAGTTCCTTGTATATTTTGGATATTAGCCCCTTATCGGAGGCACTGTTTGCAAAAATCTTCTCACATTAAGTTGGTTGCCTCTATATTTTGTTGATTATTTCTTTTGCTGTGCAGAAGCTTTTAAGTTTCATATGGTCCCATTCATTTATTTTAGTTTTTACTTCCCTTGCCTTTGGAGTCAAATTCATAGAATGCTCTTTGAACCCAAGGTCCATAAGTTTAGTACCTACGTTTTCTTCTATGTAGTTTATTGTTTCAGGTCTTATGCTTAAACCTTTGGTCCATTTTGAATTAATTTTGGTACATGGTGACAGATAGCAATCCAGTTTTATTCTTTTGCATGTGGCTTTCCAGTTCTCCCAGCACCATTTGTTGAAGAGGCTGTCTTTTCTCCATTGTATGTTTTCTGTTTCTTTGTCAAAAATTATCTGTCCATATTTATGTGGTTTTATTTTTGGGTTCTCAATTCTATTCCATTGGTCTACATGTCTGTTTTTCTGCCAATACCATGCTGTTTTGATTATTGTTGCCCTGTAGTACAAGCTAAAGTCAGGGAGTGTGATACCTCCAGCACTGTTCTTTTTTCTTAAGATAGCTTTGGCTATTCGGGGTCTTTTGTGGTTCCAAACAAATCTGATGATTTTTTGCTCTACTTCTTTAAAAAATGCCATTGGGATTTAGATGGGGATTGCATTAAATCTGTATATGGCTTTGGATAATATGGCCATTTTAACTATACTGATTCTTCCAATCCATGAGCATGGAATGTCTTTCCATTTCTTTGTGTCTTCTTTAATTTCTTTTAAAAACGTCTTGTAGTTTTCAGCATATAGGTCTTTCACATCCTTGGTTAAATTTATTCCTAGGTAGTTTATTCTTTTTGCTGCAATTGCAAAAGGAATTGTTTTTTGTATTTCTTTTTCTGAGATTTCATTGTTAGTATATAGGAATGAAATGGAACTTTGTACGCTGATCTTGTAGCCGGCAACTTTACTGTATTTGTTGATTGTTTCTAATAGTTTCTTGGTGGAGTCTTTAGGGTTTTCTATATATAGCATCATGTCATCTGCAAAGAGTGATAATTTAACTTCTTCATTCCTAATTTGGATGCCTTTTATTTCTTTCTCTTGCCTGATTGCTCTGGCGAGCAACACTATGTTGAAAAGCAGAGGTGACAGGGAACAGCCCTGTCCTGTTCCTGAACGTAGAGCAAAGGGCTTGAGATTTCCACCGTTAATTATGAGATTAGCTGAGGGTTTGTCATATGTGGCCTTTTTTATGTTAAGGTATTTTCCTGCTATACCTATTTTATTAAGTGTTTTAATCATAAATGGATGTTGTATCTTGTCAAATGCTTTTACTGCATCAATTGATATAATTATATAGTTTCTGTCCTTTATTTTGTTTATGTGATTTATCACATTGATGGATTTGTGGATGTTGAACCATCCTTGTGCCCCGGGGATGGACCCCACTTGGTCGTGATGAATAATCTTTTTAATGCATTGTTGTATTTGATTTGCTAGAATTTTGTTCAGCATTTTTGCATCTGTATTCATCAGAGATATTGGTCTGTAGTTCTCTTTTTTTTGTGTTGTCCTTACCAGGTTTTGATATCAGGGTAATGTTGGCCTCATAAAATGAGTTAGGGAGTATTGTCTCTTCTTCAATTTTTTGGAAGAGTTTGAGCAGGATTGGTATTAGATCCTCTTTGAAGGTTTGGTAGAATTCACTAGTGAAGCCATCTGGTCCCAGACTTTTGCTTTTGGGAAGGTTTTGGATGACTGATTCAATTTCGTTACTGGTGATCGGTCTGTTTAGATTTTCCAGTTCTTCATGGTTCAGCCTTGGAAGGCTATATGTTTCTAAGAACTTGTCCATTTCTTCTAGGTTATTGAATTTGGTGGCATATAGTCCTTCATAGTATTCTTGGATGATCCTTTGTATTTCTGTGGCATCTGTGATAACTTCCCCTCTTTCATTTCTGATTTTGTTAATTAGTGTCTTCTCTCTTTTTATCTTAGTGAGTCTAGCCAAGGGTTTGTCAATTTTGTTAATCTTTTCAAAGAACCAGCTCTTTGTCACATTAATTTTTTCTATTGTCTTTTTGTTCTCTATTTCATTTAGTTCTGCTCTGATTTTTGTTATTTCCTTTCTTCTGCTGACCTTGGGTTTCACTTGTTCTTCTTTTTCTAGTTCTTTAAGGTGTAACATGAGGTTATTTATTTGGGATTTTTCTTGTTTCTTGAGATAGGCCTGTAATGATATAAATTTCCCTCTTAAAACTGCTTTCGCTATATCCCAAAAATTTTGGTAGGATATATTTTCATCCTCATTTGTTTCTATGTGTCTTTTGATCTCTCCTCTAATTTCTTCTTTGACCTGATCGTTCTTTAAGAGTATGTTGTTTAATCTCCATGTATTTGTGGTTTTTCCTGCTTTCTTTTTTCAGTTGATATCCAATTTCAAAGCCTTGTGATCCGAGAATATGCCCGGTATGATTTCAATCTTCTTAAATTTGCTGAGGTTAGTTTTATGTCCCAATATGTAGTCTATCCTTGAGAATGTTCCATGTACACTAGAAAAAAATGTACTGTTTGATGTTTTAGGTTGAAGTGCTCTATAAATGTCAATTATGTCCATTTCATCTAATGTGTCATTTAGGGCTGCTATTTCATTATTTATTTTCTGTTTGGATGATCTATCCATAGCTGTCAATGATGTATTTAGGTCCCCTACTATAATTGTGCTTTGGTCAATTTCTCCCTTTAGTTCTGTTAGTAGTTGTTTGGTATATTTCGGTGCTCCCTGTTGGGGGCAGAAATATTGATGACTGTTATGTCTTCTTGTTGTATAATCCCCTTTATCATTACAAAATTTCCATCTTTGTGTCTTGTTACCTTTTTCACCCTGGAGTCTGTTACATCTGATATCAGTATAGCTACACCTGATTTTCTATGGATACCTTTTGCTTGGAGTGTCAATTTCCACCCTTTCATTGTGAGTGTATGCTTGTCCTTGTAGCTGAGATGAGTTTCTTGGAGACAGCACATGGTTGGGTTTAGTTTTTTGATCCAATCTGCTACTCTGTGCATTTTTATTGGTGAGTTCAGTCAATTTACATTTAGGGTGATTATTGATATGTGAGGATTTACTGTCATTCTATCTTTAGTTTTCTGGTAAGACTGTGTCTCCATTGTTTCTTTGCCTTTTTGTTGTTGTCTATTATTTCTGTGTGGTGGTATTCTATGATGTTTCCCTCTGTTTCCTCTTTTATTACAGTATATATTTCAGTTCTGGATTTTTTTTGAGTGGTTACCCTTAAGTTTATGTAAAAGAAAGTTTGATATTTAGAGTATTCAATTTTCTTCAGCACGCTGACTTTCTCCATTCCAATATTCCAGTTCAGGCCTTTACTCTCCCCCTTTTTATGTTTTCTTGCCACAAATTGTCCCTGTTGATGGTGGTCGAATAGCCTCCTTTAGTATTTTTGTAGTGCAGGTCGTGTATTAGAAAATTCCCTCAGCTTCTGTATGTCTGGAAAGGTCTTTATTCCTCCTTCATATCTAAAGGATGTCTTTGCTGGATATATTATTCTTGGCTCATAATTTCTCTCTTTCAATCGTTTGACTATTTGGTTCCACTCCCTCCTGGTTTGTAGAGTTTCTGCTGAGAAATCTGATGATAATCTAATGGACTTTTCTTTGTAGGTTACCCTCTTTTTTCCCTGGCTGCCTTGAGGATTCTTTCTTGGTTGTTGATTTTTGACAGCTTCAACAATGTGCCTTGGAGAAGGCCAGTTGGGGTTGAGGTAATTAGGTGTTCTATTTGCTTCTTGGATTCGAGGATCCAGTTCTTTCCACAAGTTTGGGCAGTTCTCGTCGACTATTTGTCTGAATATACTCTTTGTTCCCTTCTCTCTTTCTTCTCTTTCTGGTATACCAATTATTCTTATATTGCTCTTTCTGATGGAGTCAGAAAGTTCTTGTAGAGTTCTTTCATTTCTTTCAAGTCTCAAGTCTCTTTCTTCTTCCATCCATGTCATTTCCAGATTTCTATCTTTGATGTCACTGATTCTTTCCTCCATCTGGTGAACTCTACTACCTAAGCTGGCTATTTCATTCTTAATTTCTTCTATTGAATCTCCAGAAATTCTATTTGGTTCTTTTTTTAAAATTTCAATCTCTTTCGTAAAATGTTCATGTTGTTCTTTGATTGTGTTTCTGAGTTCATTAAACTGCCTTTCTGTGATTTCTTGCATCTTGTTGAGTTTTTTCAGAACTGCAATCTTGAATTCTCTGTCATTTGAGTCACATATTTCCATATCTTTAAGTTCATATTCTGGAGACTTGTCACTTTCTTTCTGAGCTGTCTTGTTGCCTTGGTTATTCATGGCAATTAATGATTTATTATTTCTCTTCCTAGACATCTACAGGAGTGGGTTCTGCAACAGGTTGATATGAAGAGGTCTTTCTTTGGTTTTCCAGTACGTGTTGGTAGAATGTTTTATTTTCTCTCCTACTGCAGCCTTTTTTTTTGTCTCTCACACTGTAGTTTTATGTTTTCTCTGCACTATTCCAGCTTCTCACACAATGGGGGGATTCCCTGGAAGGTGGGCTTCTCCTCTGTTAACCTGGGTCATAGGGCGCCGCGTCCCTGTGGGGATGTGGAGAGCTTTTGAAGTTCCAATGCTCTTCCTGCACCAGATTCAGAGCCCCCATGTGTTTCAGCAGTTCTGTTTACTTCTGCAGGGATACACCCAGATAGGTGGGGACAGGGGCGGGGTGAGTTGTGAGAGGTGGCCCAGAGCAATGGCAGCGACCACCACCACAGCCAGTCCTGGTTCCACAGCTCCCTCCCCTTTGCTGGAATTAGTTGGGCTACGAATCTGTGTCTGCAGACTACAGTTCTCAGAACTGAAAATATTCTTTTTTTTTGATCTGACACTGCTACTGTTGCACTTCTAGCACCAGGCAGGTGGGGGCAGGGCGAGCTCTGGAGGGTAGGGAGGGGGCGGCTAGTCTCAGTGCCTAAGGCTTCCATTCTCTGCAGCAGTGAGGGCTTAAACCACCGTTTTCAGCCTTCTTCCCTCAGTCTTTTCTCCGAGGTCACTGCCATGAGCGTTGGGTTCAGCCATGTTATATGCTGCCCCCTCAGCCCTGTGGGCCATAAGCAGAGCCCTAGCTGTCCACAGCTGTGGTAGTTCTGGGATGCAGCAAGCTTGGAGCACTGAGCTAGGTCTGCGTCCTGCGCTTGCACGGCTCCGTCTCCATACTTCTCCCTTCCCCCTCCCCTACTCACGCAGTTTGCCCACCTTTAGGGGAATTCAGTAGTCAGCCTCTTTGTCTTGCCTGTCTGCTGTGCAGAGAGTCCTTTGTGAAGTTATAGTTGTTCAATTTGTTGTAAATTCCGGGTGAGATTTCCAGAGGCTCTCCTCACGCCGCCATTTTGATCAATGCCGCCAGCATTTCTAAGTAGTGCCTTTCAAGTTTCTACTCTGTTCTTTCTTCATCATGAGGGCATCCTTCAAGTTGGTAAATCCTGCAAAACCTGACAGTAAATTCAGTGTAAATAGTCTTTAATGAATAGCAAGAGGCAGAAATCATTAATTAAGCACTACCTGCACAAGAACCAGCCAGGGAGAGTTCTGCTGGAATGTCATGGCCACTGAAGCTCAAGTGTACAGAAAACTGACTACGCAGGCAGCAGGTGCCTGCAGACCCACCTTCCAGGGACATGAGTGGACTGAGCTAAAAGACAAGTAGACTGAGCTGAAACACTCATGGTATTGGCACTTGGCCTGGGGTTTTGTTGCTTTCTCCTTTGCCTTTTTTTTTTTTCCCACCTTAGAGAAGAGTGGAGAAAACGGGTATCCAGGAAAGAGTTTACATGTTACCACTGCATTTCCCATGTTCTTCCTTGTTTCCAACAAAGTTTCTGGCTTTGCTGATTTTACTTCAGATTCTTTCCATAGGAGATCTACACCCTTTATCCCTGTCTGCTTCACTCTTGCCCCGCAGAAAACCCCAAAGCACACTAGAAATGAGGTCACAGGGAATTGCCCCTTTTTCTCCTCTACAGGGTTTGCAAGCTGACTATAGTCTTGAAGGCTGTCCAAGCATGTGAAATCATGTGACTAAATAGTTACACTCCCAGACTCCAGAGCTAGGCTGCCTAGCTAGGAATCTGAATGCTGCTACTCACTAATTCTGACTGTGTGCAAGCTTTTTAAACTCCTGATATCTTAATTCCCAAATCTGTAAAATGGGGATAGTCACAATGCACATCTTCATATGATAGTTGAGGGATTGATTATAACAATATAATAAATATAAAATGCTTAGGAAATTGCTTGACCCACATGAGCTCAATAAATTCTTATTTTTATGATTATTATTACTAAGTACTGAGTCCCGATGGAGTACAAAGGCATGTATCCAGTGTTGTGTGGAGATACAAAAAGAATCAAAGTCCTAATTTTTGTCCCTATAAGAGTTCATGAACAACAACAAAAAAAGACAAAACATAAAAGCACAAAGTTTCCCAAGGCTATAGAAGCAAATGGCACTTCTGCCAAGAGGAACATTCTGATCTTCTCAGCAGCTTAGAACATGCTCAGAATACAACCCTGCAGGGGAAATCAGAGAACTTGGGAGACATTTCTCATTCATCTTTGACAAAGTTCTATTTGGGTCTATTGCAGTGTTTTGCACCTTTGGTACTTTTGACACTTTGGTGGGATAATTCTTTGTTATGGGGGCAGTCCTGTGCATTATAGGGGGTTAGAAGCACCGCTGACCTCTACCTACTAGATGCCAGGAGCATTTCCCCCTGCAGTTGTGTCAACCACAAATATCTCTGGGTATTGTCAATTTTTCCTAGGGGGAAAAATCACCCCAGTTGAGACCCACTAGGCTATCAGAATTTCAGGAACAGCACCTAACAGGAGCTTCCTGTGACATTAAGGAAAGAATAAAAGAACACTGGGCTCCTCTCCATAAAACCTGGGACATGGCCCTATTTCACTACCTAGACAGGAGACCTTGGTCTTATCTCTTCACCTCGCCCAGGCTACCTTTCCTTGTAGAGTCAGGTTACTGTGTGCCGCCTCTCAGGATTGTGGTGGGGAGTAACCAAGTTGGGTTTGTCAACCCACTTTAACTGTAACCCACCATCTCCACATAAGGAAGTATCATTTTAAATACCAAGAGGACTATTACTCCACTGTGATTTTGCCTCTGTGTGGACAAGTAACTTTAAATTGAAACATTGTCACATTAGAGTTTAAAATATCAAACTCAGATGATTCTGAACTTAATTCATAAACAGTCACCGAGGACACCCTCATGTTAGGCACCAAGCTGTGCTCTCTGGAGACCTAGGGATGGGTCAGGGGCAGCCTCTTCCTCAGGGTGCTGTGGTTGGCTGGTGTGCTCTCCACTCTGTTGTCATCCATGGCTAGGACTGGACAAATCAGCCCTTGATGTTCACAACACTCAAGAAATACAAAAATTGAGCTGCAAGGTCCTATCTAGCTATATCCCCCTGTGTGGTTATTTGGAGTTGGAATTTCACACAGACTCTAACTTCACCTTTAAAATCCCTCAGAGGGCAGGAAATCAGCATTTATTAAGTGTGCACCATGTGCCAGCTTCTGCTAAGGTTCATTCAGGACTGTGAGGAAGGTATTATTATCCTGTTTTTACTGATGGAGACAGTGAAGCTCATAAAGAAAAAAGTAATTTTCCCAATGTCACAGGGTAAGTGGCAAAACTGAGATCCAAATCCACATTGGTTTTAATCCAAAGTCTTTTGATGCCACACCAGGCCAATGAAGGTGTATTTGGAAATGATGCTCTGGATGATAGAAAGTTGAACGCACTACTCAGATCATCCATCCCAGCGATGTGGGTGTCAGAGGAAGACACTCTGCTCTCCTGCGTGAATCCCTCATTTGGGGAATGGCAGGTAAATGGTTATCACAGTGGCCTGCAATCCTTCTGTTCAAGAGATATCATCTAGGCTGAGCTGTAGAATCTAGACACAGAGTACAGAGGGGGACTCCTGACCAAAAGAAGCAAAAACAATGGACATTCTAGTCTGTGGTTTCTTGGAGCCCAGCTGACCCCATAGTCCTACAGAATAGAGCATCTCTCTGAAGCCAGTTTCTCCAGGAGTCAAATGGGTGAGAGCAACTGGCCAAATCAGCAGAGCCAACACAGCCGCATGTAGTGGAAGACATGTCGCTCCCAAGACCAGATCCATAGAAATAAAGCTCAAGGTCATCCTTGACAAGTAACAATAGTGTTATGATTTTGGAACCCTGTAATTTCCATTACGATATATGACTATGCTTGGGGGCCAGAGAAAGGCAGATTGATAACTTCATTTAGAGCAAATCAATTATATTTCGCTGATAGATTCATGAATCATCCAGAAGACATTCACAGGGTGTCAGGGAACACTGAGTCCCTCCCTCTGTGATTTTTACAAGATTCATCAATTTCTGTCCAACAAAACACTTCCATTTGGTTATTAATATAAAAGTTCCAGGATTCATGAAGTTAAATCCTTTCTATAATTCGAGCACCTTGGCCAGCAAAACTTTGCCATCACACCTTTAATTTAATTAACATGAGTAAAGGAAAAGTATGCCAATCAAGTGCAGGCTGATCAGCCATGACACTTACAAAAAACACCATAAAGCCAACCATTGGCAGTGTCCACAAAAGCAGTGTACTGGAAAAAGAGAGACTGAAATGGTCCAGATGCCCTTGTCAAAAGATCATTAGCCATCTTAGCCTCACATCATTACATACTTAATGAAATATTCCTTGTTCTGATCTCATATGTATTGACTGAGTTGGAGCTGGGGGAGTTAGGTTGTGCCTCCCTCCCCCCACCCAATATATCCATTTGTATTCCATGACTTACATAAAGGCCGATAAGTCACTGGGATAAAGTCTAAAATCCTGAGGTTCAGTTATAAACAACATAGCTGGTGGCCTTAGCAGAAAATGGGGCTTGGTACAGTGGCAAGAAGAGGGTACAAGATGCCCAGTGACACTGCCATATTGTTTTTCATAGTGGTTGGACCATTTTACATTTCACAATAGATCTACCACATAATGTAGCAGTTCCACTTCTGGATATACACCCAGAGGAAATGAAAACAAGATTCCAAAGAGATATACTTGTATATACTCCATGTTTATTGCAGCATTATTCACAATAGCCATTATATGGAAATAATCTAAATGCCCATCAATAGCATGAACGGATAAAAAAGATGTGGTATATATACACAATGAAATATTATTCAGTCATGTAAAAGGAGGGTATCCTGCCATTTGGGACAAATGGACGGACCTTGAGCACATTATGCTAAATGAAATAAGTCAGCCATAAAAACAAGTACTGAATGATATCACTTACATGTGGAACCTAAAAAAGTCAAAATCTTAAAAAACAGAAAGTCAAATGGGGGGATAAGATTAATGTTTAAGGGTACAAACTTGCAACAAGTAGTAAATAAGCCATAGATATATAACACACAGTATAATGAATATCGACAACAATGTTATACTATAATTATGTAATGTGATAAATATCACTAAAATGGTTATCATATTATATTATAATATATAAATGTATCAAAGTAATACATTGTACACCTTAAATTTACACAATGTTATATGTCAAATTTATTCAGTGGAAGGAAGGAAGGAAGGAAGGAGAAAGAAAGACAAAAAGAAAGGAAGGAAGGAAGGAAGGAAGGAAGGAAGGAAGGAAGGAAGGAAGGAAGGAAGGAAGGAAGGAAGGAAGGAAGAAAGAAAGAAAGAAAGAAAGAAAGAAAGAAAGAAAGAAAGAAAGAAAGAAAGAAAGAAAGAAAGAGAAAGAAAGAAAGAGAAAGAAAGCCTTTTCTACCTGTGGCAAAAACAAAATAAATTTAAAAAAAAGATGCCCAGGGAGAGTGTAACGTGCTTGTGCCCTCCCTCCCTATACTCTGCTGCCACAGCACTGAGGTTTACAGTGAGTGAGTTTCTGGTGCCCACAGAGGCTGGTGCCTGGAGATATAGGCCTTCCTTTGCCTCTTGCCACTTTTTTGCCATTTACAGGGGAGCACGGAAACTTAGGAAAAGTTTCCAGCTAAAGGAAGTGATAGCAGGGTTGTTGAGAGCTAACTCACCCCAAGGGAAGACGACTTGGGCTATAATAAGCCATACCCAGGGCAAGAGCCTGGTGTCAGAAGGGGTTAGTGATTCTTGGTGATGTGCTCCACCGGACACTAGCGTCGGTCCTGGATCACGTGCATGCTTTGTGAGAAAGAGGTAGCACACGCAACCCTGCTCTGGTGACTTTGCATAACTAAGAAAAAATATTTCTTCAGAGCAGGGATAAAGGATCTTTGACCTTGAGTCCTATAACACTGTCAGAGTTTGAGTGTGTGATATTTAAGTCGGTCTAGCTGTGATAGCATCAGGCACCCTAGGCTCAGACTTGAGCTTTGATACTTAGCAGTTATTTGACCTTCAACAAATTATATGAACTCATTGTGCCTCAGTTTGCTTAGCTGTAAAATGGGAATAACAATGCAATCTATGTACATTTACTTAGATAGACTTGAATCCTAGAACCACCATTTCCTTTTAAAGTTACTTTGAGCATATGGCACATCTACTCTCCTCCTTAGATTCCTCATTTTAAAGTAATAATTTCACGTAACTCATCGGGTTGCCATGAGGATTAAATTAATACAGCAAATAAAACATTGTTGACATTCAAACCAACCTGGGTAACCCTGAGGTTTCCATGAGAAATGAACTCCCTTTTCTGGCAGCATTACCTTGATCTGTATATGCAAGTACTTAGAAATGAAAAAGAAAAAAAAAAAAAAAAAACTTCTCACTTAGTACGCAGCCAGCCCTGTCCGTGTTCCATGGAGGTCGCTGAGTCCTACACCAGGGTCACACTGTCAGAGGGGGTGGGACTCAGTAAATTTTATGAGCTGTAATAACAATCGAGGGATGCAACTGAGATAGAAGCGCTAATCAAATTTCATGCTTCAAGGCATGAGCTGATTGCTGCTGGGCCGAGAGGGGATTTATTCCTGGTGGTTCTGACAGGAACAGGGGGCTAGGTGCACTCTGTGAGGTTTCTCTCACTACTGGCCACTTCCCAAAAGGAGGATCCAAGAGCTGGGCAGCCTGACGCTCACTAGCTGGGCTTCTGTGGCTTGTCACATCCAAGGCAGAGGGATGCCATAAGAGAAGCTTGACAGGCAAAGGATTTGCAGAGAAAGAATGACAGGGACTGTGTGGAATATATTTGGAAAAGCCCTAGAGATCTTATGTGCCAGGTTCTGGTCCAACCTAGAGAAGAAGGAGAATCCTTATGACCTCTGCTCCTTTCCATTCGGTGTGTTAACTTCTGTAGGAATCAGTTTCACGGTCTGCGAAACTGTGATAATAATAGGACCCACTTCTTGAGGTGATTGTGAAGATGAAAGTAAGCCAGATTGGATCATGGGATACAACTATAGATAGCGCCCCCCATCTGTTTAGCTGACAACCCAGGAAACATCCAGCATAGGCCCTTGGCTGGCAGATAGCAATTCTTATGCTTAATTGCTCTGTGTAGTCGAGATCTTTGGCTCTGGATCAGAAGCACAGATAGAGAGCAAAAGTCTAAAATCTTTCTAAGGTAACGTTAAAGCCAAAGAAACCATAAACCTAATAATTATTCACCCTCTGACACAAGTCACAGACCCCAGAACTTGCACCACCAAGAAATAGGCTGCCAATACTTTCTGACATCCAAAAACTTTGTTCTCCTTGTGCTCACCTAGAATATGGCCATGGAGGACAGCAAACTCAGAAGATGCTTCTGGGAGCACTCTGGGCATGGGGATAACAGTCATGCCTCTAACCTATCCTTAGTACTTCTCCAGCCCTGAGGTGCCGCTCAGTTACACGGAGATGGAACTAAGCTACACCTCCATGTATACCCCTCAAGTCCACTCCAGGATACTGGGGCTAAGCCAGTCCCCTGCAGGTAGGCTGCACCCTCTTTTCTTTCCAACTCATCCTCCTCATTCTTCAGATCTTAGATCAAATCAGTCCACCTCTGTCCAAAGTCTTGTCTAACCACCCCAGGCCACAGACCACATTGCTTCTTCAGAATTCCTTATAACTCCTTTTACTATGCAGCAATATTGTGCATGACGATAATCTCTGTCTTTGTTAAAATGAACAAAAATAAACGTAATACATTTGAGAGAAAAGACTTCTGGCTTTGAAGACAGACCCTGGCACCACCACTTGTCAACTGAGTGAGCTGTGGAAAGTCTCTTACTCTCTCTAAGACTCAGGACTCTCATCTGTTAGCTGCAGCTAATCATACTTTACAGAGTAATTTTGAGGATTAAAATAATGTATGTAAATCACCTGGCACACAGTAGGCATTTAATACACTGAAGCTAGCAATACTTGTATCATTTAATTTTTCATATGCTCTAGTTTTTATATGTAATGAAAATTTAAGTTATTTAAGGATAAAGTTGAGCCTTGTACATGTTCGTATTCTTCATAGGTTAATGCACACAACCAGTGCCATGTAATATTTGTTACTAAGGAAACTAAAGTAATGTTTGGGGTAAGGCCATTTTCTTCCTTTTGGTGTTTCCAAAATTCTGGCCCGAGGAGATCGAGCCTAAGTTTGTGTTCATAGCAAAAGTGCCCTTTTCCTAATAGTTCTGAAGCAGATGGTCAGTGGAGCAGATTCCAGTTGAGGATCTGGACCCAGATGTTGAGAATCCAGGGATGAAGTCTACATGGCAAGAATAAAAAGATAGCAAAAGTAGAAATATGGAAAAGAAATATTTCTACTTCCCCATGGGAATGAGAAGCGAGTGGGTAAAAGATCCCAAAAAGGAATCTGGACAAATGGTTCAAGAATCAGATGCGAGTGGTAAGAAGGACTTTATAACAGAATCAGGTCTTCTGACTCAGGCTTTGAGTTTTTGTTTTTTGTTTTTTTTTAAAGGAGGGCATAGCTCACAGTGGCCCATGTGGGGATTGAACCGGCAACTTTGGTGCTACCAGCACCATGCTCTAATCAACTGAGCTAACTGGCCACCCCAGGCTTCAAGTTTTTATGTGGCATCTGTAGAGTCAGGCTTCAATTCTGGTCTGATCCCAGGTTAAGCAGAAACATGGAGGCACCTGACTGAGGCATGTTCTCAAAGGTACCTTCAGGCAGATATTGACACATGTTCTCTCTTAAAAACTGGTCAAGAGAAAAAAAAGAAAACACCTGATTTCTGATCTTCTCCAAGGGTCCAAGAGTAACCATGTTCTCTTTCTATATTCCTAAAAGAGGCAGAGAAAAGTACCGAGCTTCCAAAACATAAACATAGAGGGAAAAGACTGATGCTGGTGGGTGGTGTCTAGAAATCCAGTCCACTTGATCATTCCACATTTGCGTCCCAGAAAAAAAAAAAAATTGTTTTGCATTCACCCATCAACATCTGAGTGATCCTTGGGCCGTTTCCTTTTTTCTCTCATTAGTTTAATGATCTTTCTTGAAAGACTTCTATGTGCACCAGAGGAAAACATGCCTTCCCAAGCCAAGCCCAGCTCTCCATGTCCGGGGTGTTCCCCCTGATTTACCATTGGAGCTCTTCACATTTCCCCACCTTGTTGTCCTCTTCTACCATCAGGCATTGCACACCATCAGCCGTGAAAAGCCTCATAACTCAGGATGACAATATCAAGACCATTAAGCCTACATACATCAGCAAAACTGCCTCACTGCTGTCTCCACTGCACGTTATAAAGATATGTCACAGCACACACAGGCCCCTCAAGAACTGGACTTGATAGGCTGTGCTTAGAAGGCCACTTCTAAAACCAAAGCCGTTTTTCACTCGAGGACCCTGTCAACAGGGGCTTCAAAATGCTGCACAGTAATGCTGATGGTGATCACACTAGGGCATTGCCCAGGAAAGGCCCCTGGCTCAGATCTCAAAACTGGCAATCAGATCTAGTTTGGCATATTTTAAAACATGCTCATTCACACACATACATTGAAACATAAATATAAATTCCCCTTACTTGTGATTGGAGTAAGTCCACAGCTTACAGTGCAAGAATCCGTGTACTAGGTTTATGAATGAACCAATCAGGATGGTGTAAAGTCAAGATCCCCAAATCAAGCCTAATTATACCCCCAAGTTCCATATAACCAGAAAAATTTCTGGATCCTGGTGAGGAAGACATTTTTCCTGGAGCCCATAAAATTTGAGCTCTATTGAAACTACTAATTTCAATGGACTTTGGCATATGGGCTGCCTCCTGAGACCCCTCAAATTCCTCATCTCAGCCCCACATCCGAACTCCTACCTCTAGGCAGATTAGCAAAAGTTGATGGATACCAGTGTCAAAAACACAGGGGACAATTTAAAAGCAAACGACAACGTTGAGAGTACACATATCAAAATTTGCAAATGTACATGACATTTGCCAAGAAATCTGTCCATTTTTGTGGTGCTATAGCCAAAGGCTACAAGTTGATACAACCTCATCTCTTGTCCCTTTCTAGGGTTTGACGATGACATCTCAATTGTGAAATGTTGTGTAGCCTGTACCAAGTAAACTTCAAGATCTCAATGTAATACACATTGGCATTTATTTTGAATTAGGGCTCTCCTTCATTTTCATATCAGATCCCTACCAGTTTAAACTTCTCATGGCAAGGTCCATACAAAGCATTACTGACTAATACAGTTTTTGCAGTTATGGAAATGCTTTGTCCAATAAAGAAGGCACTAGTCACATGTGGCTATTGAGCCCTTGAAATGTGGCTAGTGCAACCAAGGAACTAAATTTCATTTACTTCTCATTTAAATTTAAATTTAGCCACATGAGCATAGTGGCTACCATTTTGGACAACACAAATTCTAAGTGCTCATGATGTGGGGCTGTGTTTCCTTCCCCAGCATTTAGCAAGCCCTAGAATGACAACCTAGCCCAGAATGACACATGGATGAAGAAGAATTTAAACAGGTCTCAGACATATCAAATACCAAGGTGAATCTGGGACAGCCTCCTAGGTGCAGAGTTTACAAAGGAAATGATCAGTTGAACTGGTTCCATAACTCTTGGACCCTTTCAGCAAGATAAAGGCTATAAAAAGGAATCAAAGTGTGAAGAGGAGAAAGGGTGTGATAAAGAGATTTTTTTGGACAAAGTGGCTGCTATTGCTACTTTGTGACCTGCCTGAAATCCTCCCAGAGTTTGGTAGGACAAAATATGGTAAGGATTACCTACAGACACAGATGAAAGAGAACTGGGCTAGCGCTGGTTAAATCTCACCCAAGAAGACTTCCTGGGAGAGCAAGCAGACTCCAACAGCATGGGCCAGGCCAAGGTAGATGCTGATTCATGTTTAAGAGCCAACTTTCTGGAAACAAACAAATAAGCTCTGATTTTTCCCTTACCAATTTCCTGAGTGTAAATGCTCCCACCATGGACAATTTCCAGCTACCAGTCTGAAGTTCCTGAACATCCAGTCAGGAATGGACGTGCGCAATCAGCTTTAGTGAAGTGGTGTGGGCAGCCCAGCGCACCACTGGGTGGACCACCAGTGAGCCAGGGGCTACTGGGAAGCATCTTGCCTACGATTGGAGGGAGCTCCCCACAGTGCAAGACTTGCATATGAGAGGTCCTCAGTGATAAGTGTGTCTATAGAACCCAGGAGTTTGACAACTTTCCAGACCAAGGGCAAAAGTTACCTAGTCAAGTCAGAGCTCTCCTCTCCTCTTACATCGGTTTCATCCTCTGTCCTTTTAGCCCTTGCAGAATATATAAAAGAACAGTTTGGGAGTCTGTGAGACGGTGAGTGGGAGAAAGAGCAAAGGCCAATCACAGACGCTTCCTTAAAGGCAGGCAGCTGCCAACTACCTGCCTTAGCCAGGAAAGATGAGGAGACATCTCACCTCTGAATGAAGAAGACTAAGGCACTGATTCATATCATGGACTAGGTTTAATCTAGTTACTGAATTGAGATTGAGTGTTGGGACTTAAAATGACTAGAGAGCCATCTATTTGCCAGTTTTTTTCTGAGAGCAGGGGACAGTGGGAGTCAAAAACTAATAATGATAATGTTGAGCTTTTATTACATCATGAGTTATACATACTCAGCTTTAAAAAATAGAGCCAGATTTGTATATACCAATAATAAAATATCAGAAGGAGAAATTAAGAAAGCAATCCCATTTACAATTCTCCAAAAACTATAAAATACCTGGGAATAAATTTAACCAAAGAAGTAAAAGATCTGTACTCAGAAAATTATAAGATACTGAAGAGAGAATTGAAAGAAGACACAAATAGATGGAAACACATACCATGCTCATGGATTGGAAGAATTAATATTGTTAAAATGTCCATACTGCCTAAGGCAATACACAGATTCAATGCAATTCCTATCAAACTATCAAGGACATTTTCACCGAAATAGGACATATAATCCTAAAATTTATATGGAACCATAAAAGACCCCAGATAGCCTCAGCAGTCTTGAGAAATAAGAACAAAGTGGGAGGTATAATGATACCTGACATCAAATTATACTACAAGGCCACAGTAATCAAAACAGCATGGTACTTTCTCCTTCTGATGTTTTATTATTGGTATATACAAACACAACTGATTTCTGAATATTAATTTTGTATCCTGCTACTTTACTAAAGTCATCTATCAGCTCTAATAGTTTCTTGGTGGAGTCTTTAGGGTTTTCTATATATAGTATCATGTCATCTGCATATAATGACAATTTTACTTCCTCCTTACCAATTTGGATGCCTTTTATTTCTTTTTCTTGTCTGATTGCTGTGGCTAGAACTTCCAGCACTATGTTGAATAGAAGTGGAGAAAGTGGACAACCTTGCCTTGTTCCTGATATTAAGGGGAATGGTTTTAGCTTTTCCCCATTGAATATGATGTTAGCTGTGGGTTTATCATATGTGGCCTTTATTATGTTGAGATATGATCCCTCTATTCCCACTTTCTTAAGGGTTTTTATCATAAATGGCTGCTGGATTTTATCAAATGCTTTTTCTGCATCTATTGATATGATCACGTGATTTTTATTTTTCATTTTGTTAATGTGGTGTATCACATTAATTGATTTGCGGATGTTGAACCACCCTTGCATACCAGGGATGAATCCCACTTGATCATGGTGTATGATCTTTTTAATGTATTGCTGAATTCTGTTCGCTAATATTTTGTTGAGGATTTTTGCATCTATGTTCATTAGAGATATCGGCCTGTAGTTTTCTTTTTTTGTGGTGTCTTTGTCTGATTTGGGGATCAGGGTGGTAGTGGCATCATAAAAAGTGTTTGGGAGCCTTCCCTCCTTCTGTATTTTTTGGAAGAGCTTGAGGAGAACAGGTGATAATTCTTTTTGAACGTTCTGTAAAATTCACCTGTAAAGCCAATCCCATTTACAATTGCTTCAAAGACTATAAAATACCTGGGAATAAATTTAACCAAAGAAGTAAAAGATCTGTACTCAGAAAATTATGACACTGAAGAAAGAAATGAAAGAAGATACAAATAGATGGAAACATGTACCATGTTCATGGATAGGAAGAATTAATATAGTTAATATGTCCATACTGCCTAAGGCAATATACATATTCAACGCAATTCCTATCAAACTACCAACGACATTTTTCACCGAAATAGGACATATAATCCTAAAATTTATATGGGACCATAAAAGACCCTGGATAGCCTCAGCAATCTTGCAAAATAAGAACAAAGTGGGAGGTATAACGATACCTGACATCGAATTATACTACAAGGCTACAATAATCAAAACGGCATGGTACTGGCATAAAAACAGACACATAGATCAATGGTACAGAATAGAGAGTCCAGAAATAAATCCATGCTAATATGGCCATTTAATCGACGACAATGGAAGCAAGAATATGCAGTGGGGTAAAGACAGTCTATTCAATAAATGGTGCTGGGAAACCTGGACAGACACATGCAAAAAAATGAAGCTGGAACACCTCCTTACACCATATACAAAAATAAATTCAAAATGGCTTAAAGACTTAACTGTAAGATCTGAAACCACAAAATTCCTAGAAGAAAATATAGGCAGAAACTTCACAGACATTACCCGGAGTAAGATTTTTACTGATATATCCCCTCGGGCAAGGGAAGTAAGAGAAAAAATAAACATGTAGGATTACATCAAACTAGAAAGTTTTTTCACAGCAGAGGAAACCATCAATAAAACAAAAAGGTATCCTACTGAATGGGAAAAGATATTTGCCAATGATATATCTGATAAGGGGTTAATATCACAAATTTATAAAAAACTCACTCAACTCCAAAAACATAAACAACCCAATGAAAAAATGGGCAGAGGACATGAAGAGACATTTTTCTAAAAAGTACATACAGATGGCAAACAGACATGTGAAAAAATGCTCAACCTCACTAACCATCAGAGAAATGCAAATGAAAACCACAATGAGATACCACCTCACCCCAGTCAAAATGGCTATCATCAATAAATCAACAAACAACAAGTGCTGGCGAGGATGTGGAGAAAAGGGAACCCTTGTGCACTGTTGGTGGGATTGCAGATTGGTGCAGCCACTATGGAAAACAGTATGGAGGTATCTCAAAATCTGAAAATGGAACTACCTTATGATCCAGCAATTCCACTCCTAGGTATCCGAGAAATCCAAAACTCTAATTTGAAAAAATTTATGCACCCCTATGTTTATTGCACACTATACACAATAGCCAAGACATGGAAACAACCGAAATGCCCATCAGTAGATGACTGGATTAAGAAACTGTGGTACATTTACACAATGGAGTATTACGCAGCCATAAAGAAGAAAGAAATCTTACCATTTGCAACAACATGGATGGACCTAGAGAACATTATGTTAAGTGAAATAAGTCAGACAGAGAAAGACAAATACCATATGATCTCACTTATATGTGAAATCTAAAGAAAAGAATAAGCGAATGAACTAATCAGAAACAGTTTTGGAGACAGAGGAAAAACTGAGGGTTGCTAGATGGGGGTGGTGGTGAGGATAAGGGGGAATGTGAGAGGATTAGAAACTAGTCCGTAACCACAAGATGGCCATGAGGTTTTGAAAATTAATTTGGGGAATGTAATCAATAATGTTTTAAAGATTTTGTAGGGTATCCGATGGACACCTGTCTCATTAGGGAGACCACCTCAGGGATGATGTAGATGCCTGATCACTGCATTGTACACCTGAAGCTGAAGCTGAACAATAATGAATGTCAACTACAAGTTTATATACATATATATGCATATATATATATATATATATATGCATATACATATATACATATATATATATATATATATATATATATATATATATTTACAAGAAGCGAAATACAACATTAGGAATAGAGACAGTGGAAATGTAATGGCTCTGTGCAATGTCAGAGGGATAGTGGATGGGGGGACAGGGGTTCACACAATGTGAGGGATATAAATGATAAACATCTAAGTATTACTTTGTCTTGTGCACTTGAAACTAATAAAAAAAAAAACACAGCATGGTACTGGCATAAAAACAGACACATAGATCAATGAAACAAAATAGAGAACCCAGAAATAAATCCATGCCTATATGGTAATTTGATCTACAACAATGGAAGCAAGAATTTATGGTGGGGTAAAGATAGTCTATTCAATAAATGGTGCTGGGAAACCTGGACAGACACATGCAAAGAAATGAAGCTGGACCACCTCCTTACACCATATACAAGAATAAATTCAAAATGGATTAAAGACTTAAATGTAAGATCTGAAACCATAAAACTCCTAGAAGAAAATATAGGAAGAGACTTCTTACAGACATTAGCTGGAGTAAGATATTTACTGACATATCCCCTCGGGCAAGAGAAGTAAGAGAAAAAATAAACATGTGGGATTATATCAAACTGAAAAGCTTTTTCACAGCAAAGGAAACCATCAATAAAACAAAAAGGGATCCTATTGAATGGGAAAAGTTATTTGCCAGTGATATATCCAATAAGGGGTTAATAACACAAATTTATGAAAAACTCATTCAACTCAACTCCAAAAAACAAACAACCCAATTAAAAAATGGGGAGAGGACATGAAGAGACATTTTTCTAAAGAGGACATACAGATGGCAAACAGACATATGAAAAAATGCTCAACCTCACTAACCATCAGAGAAATGCAAATAAAAACCACAATGAGATACCACCTCACCCCAGTCAAAATGGCTATCATCAATAAATCAACAAACAACAAGTGCTGGCGAGGATGTGGAGAAAAGGGAACCTCTGAGCACTGTTGGTGGGATTGCAGATTGGTGCAGCCACTATGGAAAACAGTATAGAGGTATCTCAAAAATCTGAAAATGGAACTACCTTATGATCCAGCAATTCCACTCCTAGGTATCTATCTGGAGAAATCCAAAACTCTAATTCAAAAAAATTTGTGCACCCCTATGTTTATTGCAGCACTATACACAATAGCCAAGACATGGAAACAACCGAAATGCCCATCAGTAGATGACTGAATTAAGAAACTGTGGCACATTTATACAATGGAGTATTACGCAGCCATAAAGAAGAATGAAATCTTATCATTTGCAGCAACATGGATGGACCTAGAGAATATTATGTTAAGTGAAATAAGTCAGACAGAGAAAGACAAATACCATATGATCTCACCTATATGTGGAATCTAAAGAAAAGAGTAAATCAGAAACAGTCTCAGAGACATAAAGGAAAAACTAAGGGTTGTTAGATGGGAGGGGGAGTGGGGATGAGGGAGAAGGTGAGGGGATTAGAAAGCACAATCGGTAACCACAAGATTGCCACGGGGATACGAAAGTCAATTTGGGGAATGTAATTAATAATGTTTAAAGATTTTGTAGGGTATCCAATGGACACTTGTCTCATTAGGGAGACCACCTCAGGGATGATGTAGATGCCTGATCAATGCACTGTACACCTGAGGCTGAAGCTGAACAACAATGAATGTCAACTACAATTTTATATATATATATATATATATATATATATATATATATATATATATATATAATATAATATAATTTATATAATATATGATTTATATATATATATATATATATATATATATATATATATACATACACACAAGAAGTGGAGTACAGCATTAGGAATAGACGCAGTGGAAATGTAATGGCTGTATGTGATGTCAGAGGGGTAGTAGATGGGGGGAGGGGGGTTGACACAGTGTGAGGGATATGAATGATAAATGCATAAGTATTACATTGTTTTGTACACCTGAAACTAAAAAAAAGAAAAAAAAAAAAAAAAAAAAAAAAAGAAAAAGAGATCGCCATCTTCAAAAATAAAAATAATAAAAAAAAGTAGAGCCAGGTCTGAGTGTCCCTTCTTCCCATGTCTTCATCTTCACAGCACACCTCGTTATTGTTAAGATAAGAAGTCAACACCACCAGAGATCATTTGAATCATATTTTCTATTGAGAGACAAGGTGTGATATCTGGAGCAGGATAGCAGCAAACAGGTTACACACTCTCAAGGCCCTGACCACAATAATATGACCACTTGGACAGTGGGGTGGCATTTAACAAAATGGGAATTAGCATGACTGTAGGATGCTTGGTCCCATTAAATCCCCAGTCTTTCATGTCTGACAGTTTTATTTTTCTTTTTAAAAGGTGACTTTTAGAAAGTGTTAGTGAACAAAACAAAAATAGACTCTGAGATACGGAGAAAAAAACTGATGGTTGCTAGATGGGAGGGGGTTTGGGGGATGGGGGAGAAGGTGAAGGGATTCGAAAGTACAAATTGATAGTCACGAAATAGTCACGGAGATGCGAAATACAGTGTAGGGAATATAATCAATAATGTTGTAAAGATTATGTAGGGTGTCAGATGGGTGCTGGACTTATCGGAGGGATCGCTTCATACATTGTGTAGATGCCTGACCACTGTGCTAAACCCCTGAAGCTGATGTAGAATAATACTGAACATCAACTATAATTAAAGATATATATAGTCACGGGATGTAAAGTACAGCATAGGGAATGTAGTCAATGCAATGGTATTGTAATAGCTATGTACAGTGTCAGAGGGGTAGTAGACTTAGGGGTGTTATCACTTGTGAGGGATGTAAATGTCTAATCATTATGTTGTTTTGTACATCTGAGACTAATAAAAAAATAAAATAAATAAATAAAATTGACCAAAAAAAAAAAAAAAAAAAGAGTTAGCATAAAGGAAAATAGTTATTTCAAGGAGGATTCCAAAGCTCTAAAGTCAAATGAGTGCTTGTTCATTTTCAATGTCAGAGTAAGTACCTACCTTTCTGTACTTCAGGGCACAACATGGTAACCTTAAATGGACAGTGACAGAAGTGGCAGGTCATGGAAGCTGAACACCCCTAGCCCCTTGCTGGACTCCCATCTTGCTGGACTGCTACATCAACAAACCACAGATTCTAAGAAAACACCAAAAGGATGAGTCTGTAGAACGTAAAGGGCCATAGTTAAGACTCAACCTAAAGGAGCTTATTCTGTAAGGAATATTTTTCTATTTATGGCTTAAATTTAAAGTTGAATGGTATTTGTCAGCTCTAAAGTGACTGCTTCATCACCATCAACATCCAGCCAGATGACCAGGGGAGACTTTCATAACTCTCACATCAAAGACAGCAGCTGTTCATCCTGAAGACCCCTTCCTAAAATTCAATATCTTTGCATGAAGCTTTCCCTCTCAGCTCTCCTATGGTGAAACAACTAAAGGAAAGAAGAATGTAGGCATCTCCCACTGTGACATAAGATAAACCTGAACAAGTATCCATTCTTTTCCTCTAGTTCCAGATGCTAATTCTGGACATTCTTCCTTGTCTTCCAGTCAGGTGCCTGTAGGGAATGGATGTGCCTGGTCTAAATCCTGCTCAGAAGCCAGGCATTGAGTTGATGACTCAGAAAGAATAACAAAACTTGCTAATGTTTGGCGAGCATCCAAAGGTGCCAAGCTGGAGAGAATGGCACAGTTTGGTCTGAAAAATAGCCTTTTACTCCCTACCCAAGGGGCAGAAGTGATGGGAGGTGTCACACAGAATGCTGCTGTTTCCTCTCCACATTCATGGCAGGTGCCATCCTGAACCTTGCTTCTTCTCCTCTACCATCTTAATTTTAAGCAGAAATTCAAATGATATTTAACCCTGTCTGGGTCTTGGAACTATCTGGAAATTGCCAAACGTACTGAGATCCCAGAAGAATGCATGTATATGCTCATACTCAGATATTCCCCAAATCCTGCATATAATTTTAAGGGTGGTCCACAGACAACTCTCACTCAGAGTCTGTGGACCCAGATTCTGAGATCTGAGGTTCGAAACTCTGTCTCAAAGCAGGGGCTCTGATGCGAATGCCTGTGGATGATTACTTTCCCCTCCCCACTCCTTCACCTACCTCACTGGCCTGGTCTCAGCACAAGATTGCTTGCTAGTTGAACTGGCACCATGAACTGCTCTGCAGTTATTTCCCAGGTCCAGGAGAAACAGCCCAATTCCCTTAAGCAAATCATCTCTTAGTTATTGATTTTCTCCACTTGAAGGTTTTGAGAATCCCTGATTAAATCATAGACCTCTGTATCCGTCATCTACTGCTTTAGTCTCTTGAACCTAACTTCAATTTCCTTGGCGCACTTCAACTAAAACACAGCAACTTCTGGATCTATACATGTTATTCATTCACTCGTTTAAGCACTAACATTTATGGATCATATATTAAGTGCCAGGCACTATTCTAGGCATTAGGGATATAGTAATGAACAAAACAGACCTCTTAATTGATTCTTTCTGAAAATGGCAATTGTAACTATTGTTGCTTTAAAAGCAATAATAACTTTTATAAAAACTATACAGAGTGTGCCTAAAAACAATGTATACACATTTTAAGAAACAAAAAAAACTGTATTAAAATTACATGGATGGCAACCACTTTGAGCCCCTCTTGTAATTGCAGAAGTCAAATGTGGCTTGTATTCATCTTTTGTTATCAGTATATATTGAGTATTACAATTTTAATACAGTTTTTTCCTTTCTTAAAATGTATATACATTTTTTGGCACCCTCTGTAAAAGTTATAGGCTCCATGCTAAATATTTTGTATTATCTTACTATTGCTCAGAAAAATTGGTGAGGTAGGTATTCCTATTCCCATTTTACAGATGTGAAAACTGAGCCAAAAAAAAGACCTATGTAATTTACCTAAGCTACACAGGGGCAAAGACAAGATGTAACACCAAGCAGTTTGCCTAAACTACTACTAGATTCAACAGCCTGGGTTGTGCTTACAAAGCAAAGTTAGACCATGCAGCACCACTGAAATGGGAATAGATGTCTTACAAAAATGAGTCTGGCAATGTGCATATGTTTAAGTAGATCTGGGGGTTATCTGTGATTGCCAAGAGGCTCAAAGTCAGTAGGAATATAATAAAGAGGCTGTAACAACTTTGTTAACCAGAGACAGTCTGGTGATCCTAGAAAAAGGTAGGCTGCAGATGGCTGGGAAAGTGAGGATAAGGATTACTGGAATTGGACGGGCCGCTGAAAAAACAGACAAGCCAGTCTGGGTGGTGAGCACACAATGTGATACATAGATGATGTATTATAGAATTGTACACTTGAAACATATGCAATGTTACTATCCATTGTTACCCCTATAAATTTAATTTAAAAAATAATAAAAACATGTTTACAATTATATATTTTATAAAAATTATGATGGACAGAAGAGATAATTATAATCCTAAGGCAATAAGTAGAGAAAATACAGGGTAGGTACTAAAAGGACTGACTAGTCTGAAACAAATATTTTAAAATAGCATTTTCCTATATCCATGGCTTCTAAGATTCCACTTAGTGCTAACAGACTAGAAATAATTGAGAGCAGTAGCTCCTAGGAAGGGGTGAGTCCATACTTTACAGAGTCTGAAGGTGATACAATTTGGGTGACTCTTCATAAAAAAAATTGCTAATACCAAATTAGGTCCAGGGCCTTGGAAGGGACCCGGAAGCTACAGTCACATTAACTTCACAGCAAATCCATTTCTGTCTAAGTGGGTATAAGACTCAGAAAGGAGGTTGCTAAGAAACACATATCTCATTAGTATTACGATAACAGTGGCTGAGATAAGACTAAAAGCCCAATTTGGAGAACTTTGTGATCCAGACAACAATTATTTGAAGGCACTTTGATAAGAAGATGGAAGACAATAGTGGAGGTGGTTTGAAGGGAGACTTTTGGCAATCCAAACCATTGAAAGAGACATCCAAGTGTAAATTTGAATGAGATACCAATATTTCTATGTCAATTTCTCAATTTTTAGACATCATGTGGTAAAGTCAGCCTCTAGATAGCCCGTACAATACCCATGTAAGATTTACAAAAAGGCACCTACGTAGACAGACAAGTGAAAAAACAAGTCCCCTCTGAGCAGGTACAGAGCTTTGGGGCAAGGTAAGAAGCATTCCTTTCTCTCTATGCGGGGCCCTATTTGCAGGCTGCAAGGCTGGGCAAGGGACATGCCGAGTGGATTTCAGCACCAGTTCGTCCTCTCAACTCAGCACCTTTGTGCAGTGTTCAAACTGCACAACCAAACAGGGCGGTCCTGTATCTTACAGTCATAGTGACTTTAACAGTATACTGAAAAGAACTTGAAAATGTTTAATTCTCTGGCTCCAAAAATCCATTTCTTGGAATCAATCCTAAGAAATGAAGAGGACAAAGATTTATGTAAAATAAAGCACGTAGAAGTAATATTTATATAGTAAAAAACTGAAAACAACCTGTATATTTCCAATAATAGAAAACTGGTTAATTAACTCATGACTCAGCCCTGCAATAGACTACTGACCATCCATTAAATGGCTTTCCAATGACAAAAAAAAAAAAAAAAAATCTGTGTCTGTTAAAAAGACTAGAAAGTTTCCCAAACACTAAGAGAAGTTACCTACTGGTTGTGGAATTACAGGTGATTTTCATTTTTTCTTCATATTTTTCCATGTTAATATTTTTTAATTTTGTAAATGTTATACTATTACCCTCATTGAAAGTACACATTTCTAAATAGTATGCAGACTCGCTGGACAGAGAAAAAGTGGGAGCAGAGAATAAAACGTCACCTTGAACTCATGGCTATATGGTTTGCACCTCACTGATTTCCACTTCTCTTCAAGTTCCAGTCTTTGGATGCCCGGCTGCACTTCATTGCCCTCTCTGACTTACAGTGATGGATGGTCATCAGAGGAACATGATGTCCCCCTCTCACTGTCACTGCTGTGCAAAGCCTTAGCAGTGTCTCTGTGTGCTGGAGCACGATGACAGAACAGCTTTGGGTCACTAAAGATACTGACCCAGAAGCCTCCACAGAAGGTGAAGATAACGTGAGCCAGGCTAGAGCAGCTAACTGGCTTAGCTATTTATTTCCAGATTTACAGAACACCACTGCTGAGTAATTAAATTTACTGAGTTATTTCCACAAGATATTAACTTTATGTAATCCTCACTAAATATACATTGAGAGCTAGGTTTGGGTTTTGTTTTGCTGTTTTTCATTTTGGAATCAGTAATTAAAGATTATTCAATTATGATAATGTGTTTCTATTAAAATGGTCTCTGTAGCGGAAGCCTGATGAACACTATGGAGCTTGCATGATAATAACGATTTTAAAACACTCTCATACAAGTTCCAATGGAGGAAATGTGCCTTTTCAGTTTTTCTATGGCTAGTTGTTCCAGAACCATCTTTAATTCAAGGCAGATTTTCTTCCCAGGGTTAGAGATGGACAGTTAGGCAGCGTGTATGATACTCAGTGACTTGGATTGGAGCCCAGGGACACCTGGCACCGTGGAGACGACTTTACTATATGGTGGGTGAAAATTGGAAAGTCCTTCAGGTGTAATAATCATGGTAAGTGGTTGCATAAAATGGTCAGAGAGAGACTAGCTCAGGACCCCAGGCCTGCGAATCTTCTCCGAGGAATGAACAGAGAGCCCCCATCTGATCCCTGCTGGCAGGTAGGGCTGCACAGCCTGGCCTGGCCTCTTCTCTTTAAAACCACTCTTGCCTCAGGCGTCCCCAGCAAACATTCACCGAGTGCTGGATGCTGATGCACAGACCATCCCTGGTGAGCATGTAATCAGCACTCCCCCTGGCGAGCACTTCGCAGTCACTGGAGCAGAAGGCAAATCCAGGTACAAACAACTAATAGGCAGGCAAATTACAGCTCCCGGCTTAGCAGGAATCAAACCTCCCTCCTTGGTCTGCGCTCTCTCTCGGGGTTGCTGCACAGAAACAGCAGAGAGAACGCAGGCTTCTGAATAAGGCTGGACCTAGGTTTTAAGTCTCCCTATCGTGGGCAAATTTGTTTTGCTAAACCTCAGTTTCCTGTCTGTAAAGTAGAGATGGTACCATGTAACTCATAGAGGGTGTTGTGAAGTCAGCAAGATACCAGATACAAGTGTGTAGCTCAGTTACTGACACACGGAACCCATTCTCTCCACTGCTCCCGGTCAGCTCCTGTGGTCCTCTTCTCTCATTCATTCCTGATGCCAGCGGCTACACTTGAGAATCACCTGGGAAACTTATAAAAAGGACAGTCGCTTGATCCCTGTGTTAGTTATCTATTGCTGTGTGACTAATCATGCCACAGCTTAGTGGCTTAAAAAACATACATTTATTATCTCACAGTTTCTGTGGGTTAGGAATCAAAGCAGCTTAGCCAGGTAGTTCTGATTTAGAGTTTTAATCAAGCTGTCAGCTGGGGCTGCAGTTACCTTAGGTTTGACTCGGGCGGGAGGATAAACCTCCAAATTCACTCACGTGGCTTTTGGCCAGAGTTCCTCATCATGTGGGCCTTTCCATGGGCCTGCTCCCGACATGACATTGGCTGTCTCCAAAGCAGGTGATCTGAGAGAGCAGGAAAGCAATGCCACATGCCTTTATGACCTAGTCTCCGAGTCACATATCTTCACTTTCACCTTATTCTATTCATTAGAAGCAAGTCACAAAGTCCTGCCCACAGTTAATGGGAGGAAATTAGAAAAGGACATGAATACCCAGGGGAAATATCACTGGGGACTATCCTGGAGGCTGGCCTCCACAGGCCCCATCCAAAAGATTTCAATTTCACTGGCTTGGGGGCCAAGCACTTTTTTTTTCAAACTCTCTAGGTAACTCCAAGGTGCCACCAAGGTCAAAAACAGCACTACACAGTTTCTTCTAAGTAACCTTCCCTTCAGCCCAACTTTGTCTGATCCCTTCCCTTAGCATGTCCCTAATTTGCTCATCACCTCCTGCTGCTAAATTCTCTTAGGTCCTAAGCAGTCTGGCCAGACGCAGGAGGCAGCAGGTCCCTTGGGAAACAGAGCGCTTCAGAATGCAGGGATAAAAGCAGCAGTAGGGTTGAAGCCCAGATAAGCAAACAGCACCCAGTGTCAAGATGACACAAGCACTGGAAGAGCCTGGAGCTCCTGGAGCAACTGGGTAAGCAAGGGGCCAGGCCAAGTCAGAAATCAGGAATGCTGAAGTGGCTGGGCCTGCGTGGCCAGCAGGCCAGGGAACAGTGACAAATGACCAACAGCAAGAAAGGCCCCAAAGCTGAAGCAGTCGCCAGCTCAGCCCTGGCTGCCTTACTGCTCTTCACCCTCATGACAGCCAATCCCAAAACACCTCCCTAAAGCACCCGAGGTGATGCCAGCCAAAGGCAGCCTGAAGTGTGAATTCAGAGAAGGAAAACAGACAGTCCCAGCTTCCTGGCAGAGGCAGTTCTCCTCACACAAGCTGCCCTCAACCTCTCTTCCAGTAAGCAAGCTTTCCTGGCTCATTTTAATGTTGGCAATGTCATCTACAAGATGAAAGTTGCCTACAACAAAAATAAACATAAAATGATGATGACATACACACCACTGGGGAGCGAGGTGTCCATCCCCACAGATGGCTTATTCATCTTTGTGTAATGACACTCAAACTGTAATCGTGTATATTTCCAGCCTGTTCGCACTCTCTGCTCACTAAAGAGGTATCTGGCTTTGTCTATCTGATCAATTGCTGCCTGTTTGGGCCCTCTGGTCCTTTGCCTTACGCAGCACAGAATCTAGAGAAGAGGGAGGAACAGGAGGACGTGAAGAGTGATCAAGGCAAGGACCCAGGGAGGACTAAGCAGGGGGGGTTCTGAAGACAGAGGTGGGGAGTATTTGCAAGATGCAAGAAAAATGGGTGGAGGAGAAAGGGGTTGTGAAAAGAAAAATGTTTTCCAAGATCGAGTCCCTTTAAAATGTCCAAGAATAGCCATTTAAAAAACCGAGTTGTTTGTAAATTTCTTTCTGGTTGATGGACTATGTTCTTTTGATCATGATCACGCTTTGAGACTGGATCATGGGGGCATCTGCTTTAATGACATCATATTAGTATCCACATCCGTGTACATATAAAGGTATGGAGAATTCATGGCACTCCCGCTAGGCCTCATGACTGAACTAGTGCTTAGGCAGGAGGCCACATCAGAAACAACTTTCTCTGCCTTTGAACTGTACCCCGTAAACAGTGGGGAGCCAGTGAAGAATTTTAAACAAAGAAGTCACAGGATTCAATGTGGCAATGTGGGCAATGGGAAGCTTATAAAACTGGAGGTAATAAATGAAGTTAGTAGGTGTTAGTCCAGGTGAGAGAGGATAAGGGCCTGTGCTAAGACAGTAGCGACTGGAAGCAAAGAAAGGGACTAGATATAAAGAACATTCAGGTGATAAAATCTAGGACTTAGCAAGTTTCTAGATCTGTCATGGGGCAGCTGAGTAAGAGGGAAGAGTCGAGGCTGACTCTAGGGATCCAGCCTTGTGTCTGGGGTAGGAGGTCATGACAGACTTCACGGAATTCAGAAGGGGAGCAAGTACTGAACTCTGGTTATAGGCAAGACTGATCAGAAAGCACCTGATCACACACAGTGATGATGTATTGTCCTCTGGTTCTCGTTTCCATTATATTAGGTTGGTGCAAAAGTATTTGCAGTTTTTGCAATTATTTTTAATCTTTTAAACCGCAGTTACTGTTGCACCAACCTAATATTTACAACAGGCCTTTACAACAGGTCTCTCTGGAACTTTATCAAGATACAATATTTATTTAACAATTTTTTTCCCAACAATTGCTATTCTAGGCACTGTGGATACCATCTCTCCCACAGCTCCCAGATTGAATCCTGTCACTCAAATTCTTCACTGGTTCATCCCTGTTTACAGGACACAGTTTAAAGGCATAAACGGTTATTTCTGATGGGGCCTCCCGTCTAACCACCAGCGCAGTCATGGTGCCTATTTGGAGTGCCATGAAGCCTCCGTAATTTACACTTCTATGCCCTTCCTCAGGCTCTTCTACCCACTGGATTGCCATCCCATCACCATCACCTGCACCCCTAAGCCCCGTCTGCAGGGCACCTACTGAGTCTGTACTGCATCTGTTCAGTTATTACCCATCATAGATACAATTAATTCCCTCTTTATTTTCCCTACTACACCCCCATTGATAATTCTATCACAGCATTTGTTTATATCCTTGCTGCACCTATTATTTTGAATGTCTGTCTCACCCAATGAGGTTGAAAGCTTCTTAAGGGCCTGACCTTATCCTGATAGTATATAATAATAATAACAATAGTTTTATTGTTATAAATATTGTTCATTACCATTTGTTGAGCATGTGGCAGAGCCAATATTTCTTCCAACACCATGCTGCCTTTTCCTTTTTTGTCATATTTATTGCCTCTGCCTAGCAGTATCTAGTATATAGTAAGCATTCAGTAAAGATTTTTAAACAAGTAAATGGGTATCTATTTGTTGAGAAGAAGCAACAGGGAGTTTGAATTTGACTCATGTTACTTCTCTTTGCCACACGAGACCTGTAAGCTGATCTCCTACTTCTGACCTCCAAAAGTGGGTTTTTAGAAATAAATGAAGCAACTGTAACAAAATCTTTTTAAAGTATACATATATATGCTTGGTTTTATAGGAAAATTTCTAGAGCAATAAACAGATGATTGGGGAATTACTTTCAACCATTTTTCAATGAAAGGAAGGAAATGCAAATGTGAATATGACCTTTTAATCAAATATAATCCATAGTATAAGATTATGGATTAGTAATTATGTCTTCACTTTTTTATTTAATCTCTAAAGTTTTGGGCATTATTGTAAGTTTTTCATGGTGCAATAATATAATAATCGTTGAATCTGATTTATGGGCATATGAAGTTTCATTTGACTATTTTCTCTACTTTTGTGTGTGTTTGAAAGTTATTGTCATAAAAAGGTGAAAACTTTTTCAAATGCAGCATTGTTTTATGATCTCTCCTTGCCATGGACTCAATAGTAATTGCATCGTGGTTCCCTACTTCTCTCCCATGCCCTTCCTTTTCCTAATAAGCAACCAGACAAGGTCGCTTTGGTGGCTGCTAGATCAAATGTGACACATTATGTATTTTATCTGGTGAAATCACTCTTCGACATGTGCATGAATTCACTCTTGGCTTGATCTGATTTGCCTGGGTGATGTATGCAACAGTGATTCAGGCTTAACAAGTCACCTGGGGAGGCAATTCTTTTTCAGGGGACAGCCCAGGGCATGTGAGATGTGGTCGGTGACAGGCATGACGACGGTAAGATTTATCTGCCAGATGGGGACACGGTTAGGGATGTTTTTCCGCTCCAGGACAGGCCCCATATTCAGCAGCAAAGCTGCTCAATGTCTGCAGCTTGGAGCAAATAGGATTTTCCTTAGTCTCTGAAAAACCTCAGCCAGACCTCTGAGTCCAGGAGAGTTACAGCTCGATGCCCAGCAAGGCATTAACCACTCCTGGGGGCCAGAGATGTAATGAGAAGAGCAGATGTACAAATAAATCTGATAAGGCATCAAACTTTCCAAATTCTTGAGGGGGTAAAATTAAGTTTAGATTACTTTAAGTTTTTGAGGGGAGGTAGAAAATCAGCATGGAAAGAAAAATAAGTTGTAGAGTCAGTCTGATACAGATTCTGATACCAGAAAAGCCACTGCCTTGGGTATTATTTAAGCAGCCTGGGCTTCCATTGTCTTGGGTACAACACAGTGATAATCTTATAAAAATAATATATGTAAAGAACCAGCATAATGCCTGGAACATAGTAAGTTTTCAATAAATGGCAGAGGTATTGTTCTAGGATATTTTTGACTGACTTTGCAATGTTCCAAAAGGCACACAAGAAAGAAAATAAGTGTTGGCTTTATAGATTAGAAAGAAAATATTGAGAAAAGCTAGGAAATCATAAATTATGTGAAGATAGGTGAAGAAGAGATCAGAGAAATTAATAGGCAGTTAATAGGAATAGAGAAAAATAGGGACAACTAAGTTTCTCTTAGGTAGATTTCAGGTTTTCAGGACTTACTCCTGGTTTTACAAGACATTAAATGATTAATGTTGAATCAAAGTCTCCTGAACATTCAAAATCTCACTGTGTTGGTTTGGAAGCTTGTAGCACTGACATGAGCAATACCCACAGATGCTTAAGTGCTGGGACAGTGTAGGCCTGAATGACCTCAGCACCCACTGGCCATAAAAAGCAGAACAGACAGTAGATGAAGGGTTGCTAAACCAAGCCATTTTCCTAAGTTATACTTCTTCCATTTCCCCCATCTCTGTAACAACTTTACAATTCATTAATTTTGTGGGATTTTAGGATCCCGAGCCTGTAATTCTTGGTTAGTGCACTCCCATATGCTCTGGCAGGAAACACAAGCATAAATGGTTCCCGGGCACACATCCGTGCCAGCCCAGAGACTCTGGGCTCAGACCTAGAGATACAGCTTCGACTCAGATGTTTAGCATCTGCCTGATTTATGACTTTCTCGCTTTATGAAGAGAGCTGGTAAAAGCTGTGGAGCAGCATTTTGATGCCACTTGTGTTCATTTTCAGCAATAAATTATAATGGTGTTGCAAGAGCAAATGTATCAGACAGTGAGAGTCTATTATGGTGTAAGGCCTACAGCATCCTGGGAAAATCACAATATACATGGGTTGCGAAAAGCTACCTCTAAGTATCATTTAGGGCATATTTTTAAATACACAGAGAATTAGGAATATAGACATTAGGGTTCCCAGAGTCACACTAATTGGGCTACATGATGATCTAACCATAGGTTGTGTGTGGCACTGAGCAGGGCAGACGAGTGTCACCAATAGACCCTAAAGTCAATCAGCCATCTGCAGTACGGAACTGTCAACCCTAATGGTCTGGTAATACTTGGTGTTTTGTTCTACGACATTTTACATTTTACATGGCTTATGCATGTTATCTGCTAACTTGTTAATTAGCGTTACAGTCACTTATATCTCTCCCCTGCTCTCCTTTGCCCAGTTCTTCCCTAGGTCAGAAACCCTCACTGCTCTTCACCCCACCACTTCACACAGCACTTCCTGGCATGAGACACTCCCCCAACCAGTCTCTCCTACAACCGAAGACCAAATTAATCATCCTAAAGCCCTCCTCTACTCATATCAGCCACTGCTCAATAACCACCAATGGACTGTCACATCTCTTCAAACAGCAACAACACATTTCACAGCTAATTGGCTACATGCGTATGGTCTTCTGGGGTATCTTCCCCAGCCCCCCAGTTTTTATGTCTTCTAATTTGACATTAAACTCTCTGCCAGCTGAGCTAGTGCTGGCATATACTAGGTGTTCATTAAATATTTGCTGAATGACTAAATGAATGAGCCTGCTCATACAATAGTGGCTGGCAATATGAACTAGTAAAAATTCTTTTGGAAAGTAATTTGCAAATATCAATATTCATCAAAATATTCATAATGTTTGACCCTAAAATAATATTTCTGAGAACATATTCTAAGGCAATCATTCAATGAGGAAATGATATTTGTGAGGTATTGCCTATAATAATGAAATGTCAGAATGAATTTAAAGCAATAATAAGAGAATGGTTAGTTAAGTAAATTAACATAAATCCCCTCAAATGAGTATTATAAAGTCAAAAAAAAATTAAGAAGACTAGTTAGTGACATGGAATATTCTTATGACCTATTTCTTTTTAGACAGTATTGAAAAATTAAAATTATATCCTTTTTTATCTACTTTTTGAGCAAGGGTAGTAAAAAAAGATTAAACGTGAAAAGGATGGTATTATAAAAATTTTTTCCTTTTATTTGGATTTCTGTTAGTGTTATAGTACAAGTAAAAAGATCACTTTCCTGCTAAAATATGAGCCCTTCAATGGCTCTCTACCTTACAGAATAAAATCCAGATCCAACCTAGCATTCCAGATGCTGAACAGTCTCTTCTAAACCTATATTTCTAGGCTTATTTCTTGTTCCTTTATGGTTGTGAACTATATCTAATACGTAAAAATGCACAGAAATCAAAACTGAGTAGCTTAATGATTTTCCACAAAGTGCAGCCTTGTGTGACCACCGACCAAATCAAGAAGAGAACATTCAGAAACCCTCCCAACCCCTGCTGTGCCCCACCCTCCACAAAGGAAACCACCATCTTCACTTTTTTTTGAAATAATTCCTTTTGTTTCTTTATCTTTTTTCTTTTTTAACATAAACTTTATCCCTGACTATCACAGGTATAATTTGTTTCAAACTGACGTAAATGGAATCATATACTTCAAATGTCGGGCCTCTTTTATTTAACACTACATTGTTTAGATTTATCCGTGTTGCTGTGTGTGCTATATTTTGTTCATTTTCTTGATTGTTTAGCATTTCATCATGTGACTATGCAGCATTCATTCATCCATTGTACTGTGGAGATACTAGGTTTTCTTCCAACGTGAGGTCATCATGAATAAAGCTGCTCTTATACAGTTTTCTTGGTGCTCATGTGTGTGGATTCCTGTAGGATATATACCTAGGAGTGAAATTGCTAGGTCATAAGGTAGATGTATTTTTAATATTAGTAGATAATGTCTAATTATTTTCTAAATTGTTTGTGCTAATTTCCATTCCCACCAGCAATGTATGAGGAAACAGACTGCTCCGTATTTCTGCCAAAACATGGTATTATCAGGCTTAGGTTTTAGACTGTTCTAGTAAGTACAAGGTGTTATTGTGGTTTTAATTCGCATCTCCCATGACTAATTAAATTTTTATATGTTTATTGCTTATTTGAATATTCTCTTGTATGAAGTACTTATTCAAATCTCTTGCCCACTTTTCCATTGGGTTGCCTGTTATCTTCTTATGGGTTTATAGAATCTATTGAGATATTCTGGATGTAAGTTCCTTGTTATACATATTCGCACTATTCTCCCACTGTGTTGCTCGCCTTTTACCTCTCTTAACATCATCTGCTGATGAACAGGGGTTTCCAATTCTAGTGAAGTTCAATTTATCACTTTTCCTTTATGATAATATTTTTTATTGTCTTATTTAAAAACCCTTTTCCTATCCAGAGGCTCTATATTATCTTGTAGACGTTTTATTTTTGGCTACTGACATTTAGATCTACAGTCTATGGCCTGGAATTGATTGGGGGGAGCATGTCTGATGGGGCTGCATCTTTTTCTTTTTTTGCCCTGTAATGCTCCACTACTCCCTGCTGCTCTCTACGTACAGCCTTGTGATCATTTTACACATGTGTGCTCATACCTTTTCCCCAACTTCGTCTGCCTTTTATATCAGCAGCTGTCCAGACTCTACCCATCCCACCAAGATCTAGCTGGGATTTCATAATCCCAGCTCCAGAGCCCAGCCCCCAGAATTGATTTCTATGCCCATGTACCCCCAAAGCATGTTTTCACTATCTCTCATTTGTCACTTAACACAGTTGTACATTAAAGACATGTAAAAATGATGTATAATTAATACATCAAATCCAATTTACTAAACAGTAAGTGCCCTGAGGAAAGGATCTATTTCATTTTTGAATGACCCATGAATAACAAGGGCTTGATATTTCCTACCAGCCAGGAGCATGAGGCCTCAAAACCAATTCAACTTAATCAGGGAAAATAAAGGAATGTGACATTTCTTTCATCAGAGGTGTGTGGTAAAAGTCACACACCCTATCTTGCTCTTAGAATGTTTCAAGAGTCTACTAAACATTGAAAGTTCCTCAAATCCAAGGTGCATCCTAGCCTAGGGGATACCCAGAACAGGGCGAGGTTTGTAAAAGGTGTTTTTCAGTACCTGTGGCTAATAATTGGTCAACTGCTAGAGAGGTATTTTAAGAAACAGAGAACTAATTAATTGTTTAAGATAGCCAATCTGGATTATTGAGGAGGGGAAGTGTCATTCATTTCTTTCCATTTACTCAACAAGCTCTTACTGAACACCTACTATGTTCTAGGCACAATTCTAGGCGCTGTGCATACAGCAGTAAATAAAACAAAGTCCCAGTTATCATATAGCTGACAATCTAGTGAAGAGAAACCGATAATAAACTAACCAAATATCAGCATTGATAAGTGCTATGAGGAAAAGCAAGCAGGGAGAGGAATTAGAGAGAGAAGGCAGAATGGGATGACGAGGCACTGTTTAGATTAGGGAGCCAGAGACTTAGGTGACATTGGCCAAATGGCTAAAGTGAGAGAGAATTTTCATCCCCACGATCTCTGTCCCTTGGTGTCACTCTTGTAAATATATTACTATGTTGCATTACATGGCAAAAGGGACTAAAAGGTTACTACTCAATTGACATTAAATTAGGGAGATTATCCAGGAATATGGGAGTGGGCCCAATGTGATCAGATGAGTCCTTCAAAGCAGAAAACAGGAGCAGAAGAGGAAGTCAGTGTGATTCAAATATGAGGACTCAACACACACTGTTGCTGTCTTGAAGATGGAAGGGCCACATGAGAACTGTGGACTGCCTCTGAAAGCTGAGACGCAGCAAAATGGGGACCTCAGCCCCACAAGCAACTGAATTCTGCCACCAACCTGAATGAGCATGGAAGCAGATTCTTTCCCAGAGCCTCCTGATAAAATCCTGGCAGCTGACACCTTGACTTCAACTTTGGGGTACCCTGAGCAGAGAACCCAACCCCATTGTGCCAGTTTACTGACCCACAGAACTGTGATAAAATGAGTGAGGTTGTTTAAAGCTACTAAATTTGTGGTGATTTGCTACTACTGCAACAATAGAGAACTATTACAATGGGTAATCTACTGTCTGAGAGAAGGGGTTCTAGCTCAGGGAACAACAAGGAAGCACACTTGGCATATTCTAAGAACAGCAAGTTGGCCAGGGGGATTGGAGCAGAGTGATGGAGGGGGAGAGTGGTCAGAGAAAAGGTCAAATCTGCAGTTAGAGGTCGATCGTGTCGGGCCTCAAAGGTCTGAAAATATCACCTGAGCTATTGGAGAGTTTTGAGCAGGAGAATGATGTAATAAGAATTACATTTTTAAAGGATTTTAAAAGGGTAACTCTTGCTGTCACATAGTAATCACTAACTATAGGAAGGCAAGTGTAGATGCAAGAGTAGTTAGGAATCGACTGTAGTAGTCAAGGAGAGAGGTCATTATGGCTGGCAGGTAAGCAGAAGTTGAAGACTAAATATGTTTTGGAGATACAGCCAACAGGATTTGCTGATGGAGTGGATGTGGAGTAAGAGAAGGTAAGATGGGGAGATGTTAAGTAGTTGGATACACAAGTGTGGAGACTTAATACAAGGAACTGACAGTAGATCAATGGTATTTAAAGCCCTGAGACTGGAGGAGATTTCCTGAGGAGTGATTGTAATGAGAAAAGACGACTGCACTCCGAGGCAGACAATATTTAGAGATCTGTAAGAGGCAGAGTGAGTAAATCAGGTACGAGGAAAACCAGAAGGGTGGAGTTCAGAAGCCAAAGGTTTCAAGATGCAGCAAGTGATTAGCGCCAGCCTCTGCCGGAGGCTGAGGAGAGGACTGGCCCTGAACAGCTGGATTTACAGCATGGAGGGCACTGGTGACCTTGACAAGACTGGTTTTGTGGATAAAAGCCTGTTTGGGTGATCTCAAGAGGAAATGGAAGAAGTGAAGACAATGAGTACAGACACTTTGAATCATTTTACTGCAAAGAGAAGCAGAGAAATGAAGCTGTAGCAGGAAAGAAAGGCAAGGTCAAGAAAGGGTAACTTTCTTCTAGGCTGAACGCTATTAGACTATGTGTTTGAGGTGGATGGGAATGACCCAGCAAAGAGTAGGGATTCCTACAAAATAGAGATGCAAGACCCAGGAGAGGAGGCAGCGAGGGTGAATGCAGAGGTCAGGAAGTTAGAACACGTCAGGCGGGAAATAACAGTAACCGCTGGTATCATATCCAGCACTGGACACTTGACAGAGAGACATCCCTTCATTGCCTCATTGGAGTCTCAGTGAGATGGATCTTATTTCACAAAGACCATGGTACCTCAAGGAGATTAAGTAACTTGTCTCTGGTCACCCGTCAGTAGGGTCAGAGTCAGATGGCTGGTCTTTGAACCAGCTTCAGAGACCAGCTTCTCACTCCGCCTCTGCCAGATCTCTGTCACCTGCCTCTTTTCTCATTACATCCACTCTCCAGGAAATCTCTTCCAGTCTTAGGGCTTTAAATAGCACCTCTCCCCTGTCTGCCCCTTGTACAAAACAGAGAACCATTCATGGAGGTTTTGATGAATTGATTTTCTCAGTCCAGGGGATGATTTCTGCTTAGATGAACCAGAGAGTACCTGGAATAAGCCAGGCCTGCATGGTGCGTAGAGCTGAGAAAAATCAGAAAAAAAGATCTTGCTGCTTTGTGAACAGAAGAGGTAAGAGACAACGTATTTAAACTAGATGAGAGGTATGTAGAAAAAAAATAGATAAAACGAGGAAGAAAACAGTAGAAAATTCTAATAGGGGCAAGATTTTATACCTGAACATTATCTCCTTGTATAAAGTTTGTGCCCAGACAGCTCACATCCCATGACAAAGCCTCTTGGTGTACCTACCCTCCAATGTCACCTGGATGACGTCACAATGATTCCAAGGCCTCCACCCATGCTGAAACTTGACTAGCATCACCATTTTACTATGGGATATACACAGATGCCCCCAGAGCCATCTGTCAGCTTCAGAATCCCTGGCTTCTGCCTTGTTCTTGTCAGGCTCCTGTCCCCACCTGTTCATAGCCACAACTGTGCCGTATGCCTGCCTGTGTTCATCACAGGATGCCCTATCTGGGCCAGGGACTGACTTACCTTCCTGGCCTGGGGTAGCCTGTTGGTACAGAGTCAGGGAGAATGTCTTCCTCCCCAACCTGGGCCACATTTGTTTTCTGGAGCCCAAGCAGCACTGTGGGGCCACAGCCTCAGCATTTCATAACCCTCCTGTGAGCCCCTGGCCTCACCCCTAGCCCAGTCTGCCACAAAGACATTTAGTCCATGTTCTATCTTAGAGGAGTCAACTCCAGTGCAAAGGAATGGACAAGGAGAGGACACTACACCACTTCCACCTCTTCTCCCTCTTTCCTTCTTCTCACCTGCTCCCAGCCCTAACCTGTCCTTTCTCTCCATTTAAGTCAAGGTTACCGACACCCCAGATCAGCCCCAAACTGCTTCCTCCATCCTCTCCCTGGTTAACAAAGGGCAGACTGGCCTCAGGTACCTGACCAGAGTGAGCGAATGAGGAAAAGAAAAGGGGAAAAGATGATGGTTGGTGAAGAACATCTCACCATCCTCTTCAAGCCCTGTTACGTGTCAGGGTCTCTGGGAGTGTGTTTACTTAGAGCTAATGAGCAAAGAAAAGCGGGCTCAAATGGGCTTTTCTGCACCTAATATGGGAGCAAAGTGCTGACACCAACTTTCTTTTAGGCTGTAAGCTTTTTAGGACAAGGATTATGTTTCTGCTTGACCAGCAGGATGCCACATAAAGACACTTAACTGTATGCTACTTGAGGGCAAGGCCTATGTCTGATACTTTTCTTGTTACTTATTCAGGGCCTGAAGAGCCCTCACACTAAAAGCTCATCATATGCCTACTGACTAGTTGCCATTGAGACGCAGGGAGTGGGAAACAGAAGAGCTGGCTTCCAGTTCCAGCTCTGAGCAAATCCCTCCACCTCTCTGAGCCCATTTTTCACATTTGTAAATAAAGAACACCACCACTCTGCAGGGCGTTAGATGAAATAATGTACATGAAAGTCCTGAATACACTAAACTTGAAGCACTGAACAACAGAAAGTTACTTCAACTCTACCTTTCCCTCTTTCCTACCACAGGGCACAAAAGGCACATTTTAGAAAACCCTGGAATTGACGAGCCAGTACCTTCCAACCAGAATGGACGGGTCTACAGTTTCAAGGCTGTTAGCAAACAACTGAACGAAACACAGAAAGAGAAAACCAGTTCCACTCACTCTGGAAGACAGGCAGGAAGGCACTTAGAAGAGGAACTCAGGAGCCCAGAATGAAAACCTATCCCCAAGTCCAAGGTTACCTGGTTCCTTCTACAGAGGCCGAGAGTCAGGATTATGCGGGTAGCAATTAATGGCAACAAGAGGCATTTGCAGGTTTTCACTTTCCCTATTACCAGGTACATTAGAAATAAAACCTCATCTGGGGTCTCCCTAAAGTTAATGAGACTAAGCTGATAGTCCATTGACCTGCTTCGCAGAATTTATTTTACAAGTGCCTCTGATCCACATGGCTCCTCTTCGCATTGGGACTCCCCCAAGGGAAACTCTAGAAACCCCACCACCTTATTTATCCTTACCATGTTACCTCAGACACAGTGTGCATTCAATCTACATAATTGTTATTCTAGTCCTAGAAAGAAAACACTATTTTAGAAACAATGTCAACTCACATGAGCATACACATACATGGACACACATACTCACGTGTGTGTACATGTGTATGAATGTTCAAGTTCCAGTTCCAGATTTCCCACAGGTACTGGGTTTCCTGTCCAGCCTGTCATCCAGATGAATTTTGCAGGAGAAGGTTCTCTCCAAGTGAAAATCAAAGATTTCTCAACTGGTCCAGGAGAGGAAGCAAAAGAGCTTGGACCACTAACTTTTTCCAAGACAATGCTCTCAGGCGACAGTCAGACCTCAGAGGGGATGGCCATATGCCACACTCAGAGGAAAGGTCCCTAGCCCTGGATTTCTGGCCACAGTGAAGATTCTGATGCCCTAAACATGGCATGGGAGGTGCAGTGACGGGCCTGAAGGGACCATGGAGGTTTCCAAATTGACTGCTCACGTGCATCAATGACAAGTGCCATCCCCTGCACTCTACCCCCACCTGGCACATAAAGCTTCAAGAATGAGGTTAAATTTCTTCCCAATTCAATGAAATGGTAACTCGGGGTCAAATTAGATAAATTGGCAATTTTAAAGATAACATTTATGCACTCTGAGTTTATGGATAGGATTCATATTTATTCCAATGGGGAAATGATTTATTACCTAAATGAATATCTTTGGTGTGCTAGATTAAATCTTTTCAAGACCTAGTGTCCATGGAGAAAAATCAAAATGGTTGTGGGGAGAGGGGATACCGGGGGGAGGAGGGCAGAGGGTCCTTGGTTGTGAAGACATTAGACATCGAGCTTCTGCCATAATCCCCAAGCACGCAGCACTTTCCCTCACGGTCCTTCCCAGCCACTTCCTGGACGGCCATGAAAGACCCTGCCTCGTGTACTACTCTCAGGCTTTAGGGGACAATGCTGACTTGCTGTTTCAGAGAGTTTTTTCATTGTCTCAGTTACTTCATTACCTCCCCAGGAAAGCAATCTCAAAAGAGCTGGTCCATCCCTGTGCACTATTTGTAGGGCTGAAAACTAGGGCATCCCCTATGGAGATTCCTCAAAAAACTAAAAACAGATATATTCATATGACCCAGCAATCCCACTTCTGTGTATTTATCCAAAGAAAATGAAAACACTAATTCAAAAGATAGGTGCACCCCTATGTTCATTGCAGCATTATTTACAATAGCCAAGATGTGAAAGCAACTTGGCCGTCCATCAAT